>NC_140591.1:260962763-261600563 GCF_964204655.1 Triturus cristatus | reverse complement strand
TATTTTTAAAGATATTTTAACAACATCGGTTTTAACAAAGCGTAACCTTAAAACCATTTACTTGGACCATGCAAAAGGGACCAGAACGAAGGAGTATGCAATGCAAAGTACGTTCAAATTATATTTGGAGTACAATCTTAGTACAAGATTCCCACCTTATCTTACATTTGTTAGTATTAATTCTCATCGCTTCGTTCTAGCACGCCTGAGGTTGGGAATAGTCCACCATCTGGTGGCTTTCCCAACCGTAAAAAAACCCGGGTCATGTCTGTGCCCATGCGATGGGAAATCAAAACAGAGCATCTGCCACTTTTTACTTTTTTGTAATTTTTATACTGGTTTTAGGAAGTTTTATTTGAAGCAACTATTTTTAGAATATAAGATATACAATACAAGAGCCGCAATACAATTGTTGTTTGATTTGGCATCCCCGAATGTGTGCTATCGCGTGGCCACCTACATTTTAAAGTGCACCTGGCACAGGAAATCAATTATTATATGATCCCCTCGTTCCGTTATCCCCGCTCACCCGTTGGCTATGACTATCGGTGATTTACTGTTAAGTTACATTGTTTGTTGTATATTTATTTCTGTACTGGCATTTGCACAAACTTTCATTACAAACAAATTGCTGCTAAAATGTCTAAACTGAATTAACTCCCCCCTTAACAACTATTATTAAAATGTATTTAATGATTAAATTTAACTCTGCACACAAAGTGATATACTTTATTGATTTAACAATATTGGCATGGATAGTGATGTAATTTTAAATGTTTTTGTATTTAATTTGCATAAATTTGATTCTTTACTGTTTTGATGTATGTTGCTATATGGTTGTACTTGTACATACCGAATAAAGCATTTTGAATTGAATTGACAATATTATCATCATTACGGAGATCAGACAAAGTCTCTTTCTCTTTTTTAGAGAGATTAGGGGGACAAGTATATAATTTGTTGTTTAGAAACTTGTCTTCCAATAAATGGAGATCAGTCGTGACCTTTTTGTAGAATTTTTCTATTGCTGTATTATTGCATGATGGTGGAATGAATTTAGATGTAGGCCTCAAACCACTATCTAAGGTAAGATCCTCCTCAATGTTCAAATCATCTGCCGTCACTCTGATATCATCAGACAAATTTTCATCTTCCAAAGTCAGCAGTGTATGAATAGTATTGACCTCTTTAATGGAAAGCAAAGACTCAGAAATTGTCTCAGAAATATTAGGCATACCAGTTTGGTTCATTTGATTTTCATGAAAAAATTGTTTTAATTTTACTTTCCGGACAAATTTAAACAAGTCAATATGGGCATTCGTGAAATCACATTTTTCAGACATGCAGAAGTTTAGACCTTCCATTAACACATTTTCTTCCATCATGGACAGATTACGTTTAGACAAGTTTACAATTTTCAGATTATTGCTGTCATTATCATTTGCTGTTTGAGGAATGCCATTTCCTATCGAACGGGCTATCTCCTGTTCTGATTGAATTTTGTTTGCTGTCTGGTTTGGACGCCTGCTTTTATGTTTGCGTCCGCCCCTCCTGGTTCTCCTCTTCCCATGGGTTTCTTTTTGTTGCCCAGTCGATATCTCTGAACTTCCCTTAAAAAAAGGGAAGTCTGATGTTCTGGAATATCTGTTCCTGTGGCTCCACTGTGATCACTCTCAATTGAAGAGAGAGAGATGTCACTTGATGTAGCACTACGATCTCTAGATCTGTTTAGGTTGGTATTATCTTGTCTGCTCGGAACCTCATCGTATTTCCTTGCAAAGGTAAATATCCTCCCCTTTGAGTAATCACCTTCATCTCGGATAATTTTTTTCTGTTTCTTATCCCTCAAATAAGTTTGGTAACTGGCCAGCTCATTTTTCAAAATTTCATAATTTTTCTTTGTTGCATCATCCAGTTTCAATTCTTTAATCTCTCTCTAATTTATCAATTTCTTCCCTTAGTTTAGCTACTTTTCTTTCTGCGTTCTTGACTAGCAATTCCATCATCTTGTAGGATGCATCATACAATCCCTCTTCCCAATCTTTTAATAAATCAGCGTCAAGATCTTCAAAATTGGGGAAAATTAATATACGTAACCCTCTAGGGATTCTCCTGTTCTCCAGGTACTTGCGCATGGTGTTCCCATCCCACCATTTGCTAAGCTCCTGCTTCCTTAGACGTTCAAGTTTAATAAATGTATCTTTGAGGCCCTCATTACCAGGGACCCTCAAATTGGTATTGACTGTCGTGCCTGGATTTTTATTAAATAAGTCGCCAAGCATGGCCTCTCGATTGTCCTCAAAATTCATACTCGGTATTAATTATATAAATCCCAGACGAATAGTGCAGGTTATCCAAAAACAGCAAAAGATTTACAAAAGAGGTCTAGGATATAGATACAGCACTTATCCCTGTCTCGGGAATATCAGTAATTGTATGGTGCAAGGATCAGAGAAGCAAGACCCCTTCGCTTCCCAAAAAGTGGAAGAAAACTTTCACTCAATGCAATTAAGAAATTTTGATCCGCACTCAAATGCAAAACACAAGTCCATCCAATTTGTATGTTTTTAAATTGTTCTTTATTTTCATATTCTTTCTTCTAGTAGCCTTCCTAGTAGCCAACGCGTTTCGTCCTGTTTAGGGACTTCTTCAGGGCTACAACATAAATAATAACTATTGTTAAAAAACTTTTACCATAAAAACTTTTTTTTCTTTTTTTAGATACAGTCAAATTTACAATTATAATTGTATTAATTCGATGCAATTTTACATTCCAAAAGGTTCATGGATCTAATCCACCAGGCACATAGTCCTTCATGACAATACTAACAGAAGTACCATGTGTATCAGTATGGAAATTAGACAGTATGGGAAGCTCATAGAGTACTGTCAGACGATTAATAAAAAGACCATACTGAAACAAAACAGACTTAATTTTTTCATTTTTTACATTAAAATCATATGCTTATGCATCTTTCTTTTGGAAAAAAGGGGAAGTCATCTGTCTCATTTCCTTTGTCTCTAGCCACAAAATAGTCCCATACATCATTGTATATTTCTTGTTTTACATTTATGTACAACACCAATTACACTTTCAATACCTCAGCCGATGATTTTCATATAAGTGTTTGAATGATTCTCGTTTCGTTGGTTCTACCTCGTTTTTCTCTCTACAAGAATATATACATTACAATGATTGCATAGTATCATCAGTCATGTTTCAAAAACCAATTATATATCAGTGCATTACGTGTATTATGATAATATTCATATATAAAGATCGACAAAAATCCCAAATTTCTTATTTATAATTTTTAAGAATATAGGTGGCTAGAGCATATCAATCGCAACGTTTTTTATACGAAATTCAAATATCACTAAAATCAAACCATAGTGTCATACCTTAAATAGTATTCAGCCGTGTTTGATAATTTGCGATCAAGTTGGTGAACATCCTAAGTGTAGGAGGATATGTCTTTTAATAGCTTTAGGTCATCGCTATTTCAGGCATCTAATAAACAAAGGTAAAAACAAAACTCTTTTGTATATGCCAAACAAACACATATGTGCATTACCATGCACACATAGTAACAGGCTGCATAATTCTAAATCAATATAACTATATGCAGCAAAATAAGCAAACTGCCCTCATTAGCCCTAAATAATCGGCAAGCGAGGCTATTTTAAACACCATTATCGCCCATCTTCGAAGGGGCACAGAATTGGTGGTTTCAAAAGAGCTATCACTCTATTATCATGCTTCACAAGCATGGCGAGTTCAACAAGCCACAAGCTTAAGAAGCCAAATCTCAGGATTGGTGCAAGCACTATCAGGCATTGCGCAAGCACTATCAGGCATATATCATGTAAAGGATAACCGCCATCTTGGAAGGGCTTTTTAATCAGATTCTACTGTACATGTGATGAGCGTGCATTCAAGAACCAGTCTCCATTTATGTTTGAAACATAACACCAAACGTGCAGCGATCTCTACATGAAAAATTTAAACATCGTCAAGCGCGGAATTCTAGATGCCTAATAGCTATTCTTATCACAACGTGCTAAAGTCAACCTTTAATGTTGTTAGGAGGGAAGTGATCACATACGCGCATAGGTACATGATACAAAAAAGTTCTCGCCCTTATTTACCGTAAGTGTGGTTTTCTAAGAGCTGTCACTCCATCGTCATGCTTCACAAGCAAGACGAGTTCCATGGGACACCGACTTAAGACGCTACATCTCAAGGTTGGCGCATGCGCTGTCAGACACATATCGTGTAAAAGATATCCGCCATCTTAGAAAGGCTTTTTGATCAGACTCAAGCCCAAAATTCTAAATGCCAAGTAGCTATTCTTATAGAGAGGGGCCCATTCTTGGTTGGATAAAATCATCTTCTATGTTCGTTATATTGACGACATTTTGATGATTTGGAATGGAAGCGCTGAAAGCCTTAGAGAATACCATGCTTATCTCAATAATAACAGATTTAATGTCAAGCTTACTATAGCCTATAGTGAACAGGGCATTGACTTTCTTGACCTCAATCTGTATATCAAACTTGGAAAAATTGAAAGTAAGATCTTTCAAAAACCTACGGCATGCAATAGTGTGCTCCATGCCTTGAGCTTTCATCCTCGGAATACCATCAATGCCATACCTTATGGTGAGATGGTTCGAGCCCGAAGGAATTGTAGTGAAGAAACTGAATTTGTACATACTGTGAATAACATCAAATCGAATTTCACAGCTCGGGGTTATGACCATGAATGTTTAGAAAAGGCAGAGAGAAAAGTCAAAAAACTTGACAGAAAACAAACATTAAAAGGCAATGTACATAAAATGAATGATAAAAAGAAAGGCATGGAACCAGAGAAGAATGTACTATTCATAACACAGTACGATCAACATAGCAATCATATTTACAATGTACTAAAGAAAAATTGGTTTTTGCTGAATATGGATACAAGTCTCTCAAATATTGTGCCCTGTAAACCTAAGGTTGTCTATCGAAAAGGTTTTACTATTAAACAGAAGCTCTGTCCTAGCTATGTAAAAACAATGGATACAGACAAGACTTTGGTCACGTGGTTACCTAGTAAACCAAATGGCTTTTTTGTGTGCGGCAATTGTTCAGTTTGCAAAATAGGCAAAAATAGAACTAGTGAATTCTCACACAACACAAGCAAGACATATAAAATCATGTCATTCATCAACTGTAATACGACTTATTCCATCTATATTATAGGCTGTGCTTGTGGCAAGATCTATGTGGGCAGCAGTATACGTTGCCTGCAGGTGAGGATGCAAGAGCACATGCGAGCGATAAAAAACATGGATGAAAGATATTCAGTTGCGATGCACATAAAAAATGATCATCCGGAGAATAAGAACATCTGGTTTCATGCAATAGAACATGTGGTTGTAGGTGAAAGAGGGGGGAATAGAGAACTTTTCCTCAGACAGAAAGAGGCAAAATGGATATGTGTTTTGAGGACTATGCATCAGGGACTGAATGTGAACTCAGAAATGCATTATTTCCTGTAGGATTGTAACTGTATTTCTTATCCAGCAATATTCTGGTAATGGGATGTCTTGCTATGAGATTTCTGAAGCTTACAAGCACTCTCTACATGTTTGTCATATATTTATGTCACTATTGATAAAATCATGGATAGGATAATTTCTATGATGTAATAGACGGACGTTTGCTAAATAATTATGTCTCGTGTATTTGCAACATGACATTAATTATAATATTTATTGACTTGTGATGGAATTTTCTAAATTATGACCTCATGATGAGGTTTGAGAAAATATATAAAACTCAAAGTGATATAGAAACGTTTAAACTTAATAGGGTTTGAAAACATATGGAATCCAAAGTGATATATAAACGTTCAAATACTGTTATATTGCCATGGAGTATCACTATGATAATATCTACGTAGTGAACTTGCATCATGGGTTTCGCAATACATTCACTGTGGAAAAATTTGGGTCTCGGTATAATAGTGGTCATCTCATAAAATGACTATTCTACCTTTCATTATTGGCCTATATTTTATCTATTGGTCATCATTTCACACTTGGTGGCATGTGTGGAATATACAATGTAAGCCGACCGGTTAGATCGAGCATGTTTGTTTTGAATTGGAAGTCCGTCCAAGATGGCGGTTTTATTTATAATTTTTCACTCACCATGTTGCACATCGGATAGTATGGACTTATATCTCCGAGTATAGTAGACATGAATATCATGTTATTATGAGAATGGTTGTTCCGTATAGAGATCGCTGTGTATTTGGTAGTATATTGCAAATATGAATGGGAACCGGATCTTCAATGCAAGCCCACTTTAAGTATAGTAGAGTTTGATAAAAAAGCCTTTCCAAGATGGCGGATACTCTTTACGCGATATGTGCTTGATTGCGCATGCGCCAATCTTGAGGTTTAGTTTCTTAAGCCCGTGGCCCGTTGTACTCGTCTTGCTTGTGCAGCATGGCGATGGAGTGACAGCTCTTCTAAGACTACACTTACGGTAAATAAGGGCGAGAACTTTTTGCATTATATATCGATGCACGTATGTGATCACCTCCCTCTAAATAACATTAGAGGCCGACACTAGTTTCGTAATAAGAATAGCTACTTGGCATTTAGAATTTTGGGCTTGAGTCTGATCAAAAAGCCTTTCTAAGATGGCGGATATCTTCTACACGATATGTGTCTGACAGCGCATGCGCCAACCTTGAGATGTAGCGTCTTAAGTCGGTGTCCCGTGGAACTCGTCTTGTTGTGAAGCATGACGATGGAGTGACAGCTCTTAGAAAACCACACTTACGGTAAATAAGGGCGAGAACTTTTTTGTATCATGTACCTATGCGCGTATGTGATCACTTCCCTCCTAACAACATTAAAGGTTGACTTTAGCACGTTGTGATAAGAATAGCTATTTGGCATCTAGAATTCCGCGCTTGACGATGTTTAAGTTTTTCATGTAGAGATCGCTGTACGTTTGGTGTTATGTTTCAAATATAAATGGAGACTGGTTCTTGAATACACGCTCATCACATGTACAGTAGAATCTGATTAAAAAGCCCTTCCAAGATGGCGGTTATCCTTTACATGATATATGCCTGATAGTGCTTGCGCAATGCCTGATAGTGCTTGCACCAATCCTGAGATTTGGCTTCTTAAGCTCGTGGCTTGTTGAACTCGCCATGCTTGTGAAGCATGATAATAGAGTGATAGCTCTTTTGAAACCACCAATTCTGTGCCCCTTCGAAGATGGGCGATAATGGTGTTTAAAATAGCCTCGCTTGCCGATTATTTAGGGCTAATGAGGGCAGTTTGCTTATTTTGCTGCATATATTATATTGATTTAGAATTATGCAGCCTGTTACTATGTGTGCATGGTAATGCACATATGTGTTCGTTTGGCATATACAAAAGAGTTTTGTTTTTACCTTTGTTTATTAGATGCCTGAAATAGCGATGACCTAAAGCTATTAAAAGACATATCCTCCTACACTTAGGATGTTCACCAACTTGATCGCAAATTATCAAACACGGCTGAATACTATTTAAGGTATGACACTATGGTTTGATTTTAGTGATATTTGAATTTCGTATAAAAAACGTTGCGATTGATATGCTCTAGCCACCTATATTCTTAAAAATTATAAATAAGAAATTTGGGATTTTTGTCGATCTTTATATATGAATATTATCATAATACACGTAATGCACTGATATATAATTGGTTTTTGAAACATGACTGATGATACTATGCAATCATTGTAATGTATATATTCTTGTAGAGAGAAAAACGAGGTAGAACCAACGAAACGAGAATCATTCAAACACTTATATGAAAATCATCGGCTGAGGTATTGAAAGTGTAATTGGTGTTGTACATAAATGTAAAACAAGAAATATACAATGATGTATGGGACTATTTTGTGGCTAGAGACAAAGGAAATGAGACATAGGACTTCCCCTTTTTTCCAAAAGAAAGATGCATAAGCATATGATTTTAATGTAAAAAATGAAAAAATTAAGTCTGTTTTGTTTCAGTATGGTCTTTTTATTAATCGTCTGACAGTACTCTATGAGTTTCCCATACTGTCTAATTTCCATACTGATACACATGGTACTTCTGTTAGTATTGTCATGAAGGACTATGTGCCTGATGGATTAGATCCATGAACCTTTTGGAATGTAAAATTGCATCGAATTAATACAATTATAATTGTAAATTTGACTGTATCTAAAAAAAGAAAAAAAAGTTTTTATGGTAAAAGTTTTTTAACAATAGTTATTATTTATGTTGTAGCCCTGAAGAAGTCCCTAAACAGGACGAAACGCGTTGGCTACTAGGAAGGCTACTAGAAGAAAGAATATGAAAATAAAGAACAATTTAAAAACATACAAATTGGATGGACTTGTGTTTTGCATTTGAGTGTGGATCAAAAATTCTTGACTGTTTACTAGCTGTTACCCCTACAGTGCCCTCCGGCCCCTGCTTCACTGGGCTTGGAATGGGAGTCGAGGTGGTTGGTGATACTGCCTTGGAGCCCTTCCTAGGTGTACCCTTGGTATGCACCACCTCCTTGGTGGGCACAAACACTGTACGATTATCTTTGCTCGATGCTTTAGGGGCAGGAAAGTCCTTGGATGGGGATGCCACTGAGGCATGTGTGCCTGAGGTCTGCTGCTTTGCTATTTGTCCACTGGAGTCGCCTGACAGGCTTTTCTCCCTGCGCTCTGGGGTGCCTTTGGTCTTCTGTGGGGATGGCGTCTGTGCCCAGGGCTGCTGGGTTGCTGCTGCTGTGTGCTCCATGTGCTGTATCGTGACTTTGATGAATGTGGACCATGGTCACTATCGTCAGACGTGGCCACTGCCAGAGGGGTGGACAAAGGGACTGGAGCTGGACTGTGAGTATGTGCCTGTTGCAGGGCAGACGTCACTGTTAATGACAAAGCCTGGACTGTCCAGTGCAGCACACCCACGTCGGAATGTATGCCCTCCATGAATCAACCACCTGGGCCAATTTCTTGTCGTGGTCAGTGAAGGCATTGAGGAGAGCTGTCTGGCCTACACACAGCTGGTGCAAAAGGTCCACAGACTCAGCACTGATGGCAGCAGGGGGGACAGGGGCAGGGGCAGCGGTGCCAGGGGTGAATGACACTCTTCCCCTCTTACTGAGGCGGACATGGGCAGCACCAGAGGAAGTGACTGGGAGTGTGGGCAATGGCCGCTGTGTGGTGAAAGTCGATGCAGAGTCCCCGTTCCCTGTGCCCTCCAACATGGATGCATCCCCGCTGGCATCGGATGATGTGGTGCTTTGCTTCTCAGGCTGGGATTCCTCCAGCAGACTCCTGTCCCCCTCTGAGGTGCTGGTGACATCTGTGTCGCTGGGCTTCTGGGCAGCTGTGGTGCTAGTTTCACCCCCACTGGTGTCCGTCTCCTGTCCCTCCGTAACCACAGGTGATGCTGCATGAGAGAGAGAGATGTAGGGTCAGGTCAGTGGCAGCAACAGAACAAACATATGCAAGCAATGCATGACAAAAGTTGACCAAATCTACATGTTGCACACCACAGTGTGCAATCACATTGTGCCAACTCACTACATAGACTCAAGCAGTGCGTCAAAACTGGAATCTCAGGCATGAGTGAGCCATGTGACGTCCACAAAGCACAACACCCTGCTTGTGGCTCTGTTCAAACAGACACACACCTAGTTCTGAGCACACCTAGGGACATGATGGGGGCACACTACTTGTTGCCAATGACAGAACTGGATGGAACAGGAGGGGACAACACAGACCCAGACTACAACATGACAGTCCACAATGGACATTAGCCCATGCCACCCACCATGTCGTATCTTGGGGACAATATAATGCTGCACATTGCTGTAAGATGTGTAGGCCTACCTAATATGGGTGCATGCAATGGATGCATTGATGTAGGCACAGTCAGATTGGGCACACTGCCGTTCCCTCGCATGGGATTCCCAAGACTACACCAATGCAGAAGAAACCTGAAGAGCACAACTCAGAATGTAATGTGAAGGCACATCATCCAAATCACCTTTGTAAGTACAGGTAGGGCAAATACATGCCACAGGCACCCAGCCAGCAGCCACTTACATGCCACAGCATCACACTACCAACATCACATAGGCCAGCGCTGGCACAGGCTCTGTACACATGCAGCGACTCCCGGCCAAAGTCAGACTCCCCAAATGCTCACCCCTTGCTTGCTGCTGAGGCTCCTTCAAACATGCATCTAGCTCAGGCTGTATCACCGCCAAGATGCGCCCCATTAGTGGTGTCACGCTGCGCCGTGCCAGACGCCCAGTGCGAGGAATCAGTCCCAAGGTCACCTCCGCCACATTCTTTGGCAGCTGGCTGATGTCGTCCCATCTCTTGTGGCAGTGGATGCGCCGTCGGTTTGAGACACCAGAGCTCGCACCTTTGCTGCAATGGCACTCCACATGGCCTTACGCTGGTGTACCTTGAGCTGCAGGCATGGGAGACAAGAGGGGGAAATGATCAATGACACAGGGTCATGTACCGACATCTATCAGTATAGCAGCAAGATACAAAATCATCACATATCCAACGAAATAGGCAATCAGAGACTAAAGTACAGCTCACATGGGACACCTGCATGGGAAAAGCTGATGTTAAAGCATGCAGGTGTGAGGGGGAACACAGTCCCTGCACATCTCACACACATGCAGGATGCCAGCACTGAAACACCCATGTAGCCTGCCCACATCTCCAGTCCATTGTTGGCTTGAGCAACACATAAATCACATGTCAATCTGTGTTTGGGGGTGGACTTACTGTGGCCAAGACTGCGCAGCCATCAATGTCCCTGTCCTGTGAATAGATGAATGTGTCATGGTGGTCACATTGAGGGACATCATCACACAAATACAAAATGCCATTCACAAGGGCAGTTGTGTGCAAAATACAGTGCTGAGATGGCCCATAGCTGGAGTGCAATGTGAAAAAACTGATGTCATACTCTGTAAGTTAAGTGAGGTGTCCTTGTCTTTGTAGGCGGGGACTGTGCAGGCCAGCTGGGCTCACACTGAGATGGACTACAGAGGCACACACAGCCATCCAGCCAAGCAATCACTGTCCTGACTACAGCATGGACAACCTTCTGTGTCACTGTATGGCTGACAAAACAACACAGGTCACTCATACATACATGTGCAGGGAGGGAAAGCTGTGGTATTGGGTACACACACCCTCCCACTGGAGACAGCATGTCAGGCAGTGCATGACACACACTACCCCACACCCCCAGGCACATATTGCATCAGTCCAACAACATGTGTGACCCCCCTGCCCTACCCTACCACTGTTGAAGACTTACCACTACAGTTGAGGCACCATATAGCCTTGGGTACTGTGTGAGCACCTCGTCCACCAGGACCTCCAGCTCCTCGCTTGTGAAAGGACTTACACGGATCTTATCTGTCCTTGCCATCACTGTGGACATGAGACAACAGCGGCGGGATTGGGTGGTGAGGGGTCTCAGGCAGCAGTCCCTGTTGGCAGCAGCAGGTGAGGGGTCTCAGGCAGCAGTCCCTGGAGGCAGCAGCAGGTGAGGGGTCTCAGGCAGCAGTCCCTGGAGGCAGCAGCAGGTGAGGGGTCTCAGGCAGCAGACTCTTGAAGCAGTGGAAATGTGAGGCTCACTTCCACACATATATAGCCCCCTGGGGTCATTTCAAATGTGCCAAGCTGCAGCAATTGGTGGTCCAGGTCTGCCTCTTTCAAATACATCCAATGACCACCTCCGCGGTGGCGGAGCACGCTTACTGCGATCTTCAAAATTGCATCATGCCATCGCAATCATGGCTCCCATTGGCTGTAAGGGCATGCTCCATGGCAGTGACACAATGCTGTGGCCCGAGGTGTGCTACCACGATGGTGCATCTTTCAAATGCAGCCAATGTCCGCCTCCGCGGTGGCGGAGCACGCCTACCGCGATCTTCAAAATTGTACCATGCCACCGCTTTAGAGCTTCACATTAGCTCTATGGCAAGCTCCATGGTGGTGAAACACCGCAGGGGCCTGGTGTGCGCTACCGCAATTTTAGTGGCGGAGCATGCCAACCGCCATTTCCACATATCTGCATGCCTATCACTACAGCCCCTTTGTGAATGGGGGTGCTGGTGACACACCGCCGGGGCCAGGCGGTAGCTACCGCGATTTGGGTGCCATACATTGACACGAGGCTCCGCCATTCAGGCGGCGGAGCATGGCAACCGCCATTTCCACATGTGTCCATGCCTATCACTACCGCACTTGTGTGAATGGGGGTGCTGGTGACACACTGCCGGGGCCAGGGGGTAGCTACCGCGATTTGGGTGCCATACAATTGCAATGGCCATCTGTCAAACATCAACAGTGCACAGTGCCAACATGCTCAATGGCACATCATTGTGCACATGATGCCAATGTTCAATTTACTCCACTGATGGCTACACATGCCATGTTTGTGTGTGTGTGTCGTAGATTGGCCTGTACCCACTCACATGTCACTTATTGTTATTGTTAATTTTAGTTTATAGAGCGCTTAATACCTGCAGGTCTCTAAGCGCTGCATTTGATGTTGGTGTAGGCAGGACAGTGTTGTTCTGGACTGTACAATGTGTACACATGTCAATGTGTTGAGGTCCAGTGACAATCACAGCGATGCTCGTCTCAGTGAATGATGATCTATTTTGCATTGCCTCTCATGTCTGCTCATGAACACATTCGTCATTCCAGCGCCGACTGTGGCCATTGTGTGGTGGATGTGTGCCAGGTTGTAATGACGCATTAAGGTGTGACAGGTACAGCAGCTAGGTATGAGACAGTGGTTTTGATTAGTTACACATATGCTGGATGCTATACTCCCAGCCGTGCCCATGTGAACTGTGGCCATATCCCTATGTGCATTCACATTGACCAAGGTGGTGTTTGATGTACTTGTCTTGTGTAAGTTAACAGGTGTGCCCTTTGTGTAGCTGAAGGTGTCCCTTCATGTAAGCTGGTCTGTTAGTCACTATAGATGTCAGTCATTTTTGTCGTTGTGTCATCCAGAACGTGATATGCTGTGCACATCTCATGATGTATTGCATTGACATGTGTCCACTATCATCTCAAATAGGAGGAGGCCAAATTTGACTCGTAACTTGACTGTGCTGGAGGACATGGAGGATGTTGCAATCATACGGAACTGCCGCCTGGACAGAGCCACCCTGATAATCCTTAGTGATCTGTTGGAGCCCCACCTGCAGCCCCGCAGGACATATCCAACAGCTTTCACCCCTACTTATAAGGTGATGGCAGCCCTGCATTTTTATGCCACTGGATCGTTCCAGGAGACAGTGGTCAGCGCTGGTGGGATGTCACAACCGATGTTCAGCATGGTGCTGCGTGATGTACTGTCCCCCATGAGGCTATACAAGGACAGATACATCCATTTCCCCAGGGGTGCTGAATTGCCAGCTGTGAAGGGAGACTTCTATCCCCTTAGACACATCCCCAATGATGCTGGTGCCATTGATTGCACCCATGTCGGTCTTGTGGCACCACAGGCAAGTGAGCACATTTACCGCAATCGCAAGCATTACCACTCCATCAATGTGCATGTGGTGTGCCTGGCAGATATGACCATCTCGCACGTGTGTGCCAAATTCCCAGGCTCGGCCCATGACTCCTACATCCTGTGGAACAGCATAGTGCCGCAGCTGATGGCTAATCTTCTTCCCGAGCGTGCATGGATTGTGGGTGAGTATGCCCAGTCGTGTGGCGTGCTGTGTGTCTGACCTGCTGCCCTGAGCCTCTGCGATTTTGCAATGTCTATTTGTGCTTGTCATACCTAGGTGACTCTGCATATCCCAACCATCCCTGGTTGCTGAGCCCACTGCGGAATCCCAGGTCCCTGGCTGAAGTCCGCTACAATGAGGCACATGGGAGGACACGTCGTGTGGTGGAGCGTACATTTGGTCTGCTCAAGTCACGTTTCCGCTGCCTGGAAAAAACTGGGGGTGCACTGGCATACTCGCCCAGGAAGGTGTGTCAGATTGTAGTGGCATGCTGAATGCTCCACAACCTAGCCATTTGCAAGGAGATTTCCCTGCTCCTGGATGATGGTGAGGACCCAAGGCTCCAGCCTGCAAACCAAGCCATGTCCAGTAATGAGGACAGTGGAGAGGAGGAAGGTGTTGACCTGCGTGAACAGTACATCACCCGCTACTTCACTTGATGGTGGGTGTCAATGTGCAACATACCCATTGTCTGATGATATTGCTGTTGTCATGAAGGGGCATGTGAGAATTGTAGCATCAGCCAGTTGTAGACTCAGTGGTGGTTGAAAATGTTTCTGGGACATGTCATTTGGGAACATCAAGAGGATGTGTATGTTGACACTTGGTGGCCATTGTGACATGTGCATGTTGGGTTATCCTAATTGTAGGGGTTGTGTGATGTCTGTGATGCCACACCCAGACCAGTGACAGTTGTTCTGTTGTGTTTCCCTAGGTGCCCTCGACTTCTCCGTGCCTACATACAGCCCATGCTCCTGGTACATTGTGATCATGTTGAAGACTGTACATCCTGCAATAAAGACGGAGCAGAAACGACAACATGTGTGTGAGGCTATTTTATTTACAATGGTCAGATGAGAGGGGGATGTACATTTTCATTGGGGGTGGGGTGGAGCAGTGAGTTGCCAGTTGTGGTAGATGAGATAGTCGAGTAGTCACCACATTGCTGTGGTGACCCATTTCAACAGACAGATGCCATTCACAAGGCAGTGTGAGGAAGGACAGTCCAAAAAGTCAATGCAGTGGTAGAGAGAGTTGCCATCATGGCTGGTTCCTTGACTGGTGTCTGGCAGGTGCTTGGCATCCAGATACTCCCAGGGTCTTCTTGGGACGGCCCTTTCGTCGTTTGGTGGGGGGCCCTGCTGCAGCGCCAGTGGGGTCTGAGGACTCACCCCTCCCTGTGGGCGCAGGGGAGGATGGTGAACTGTTATCGTGCGGCCCACCAGAGGGAGGTGGAGTTGGTGTTTGTGGCACATGCCTGTCCCTCAGTACCGCCACTTGCTGGCCCAAGAGGAGCACGATTTGTCCCATGCGGATGTCGATGGACCTCATCAGCAGGATGAGCTCGTGCAACAATTCGTCCGACCGGCCCGTTCGTCCCAGGGCCTGTTCGTATGCACCCAGGACTCTGGTGATGTGTTCCAGGGAGTGGGTTCCAGCCTCCTGGTGTCCATGGGTGACTCTGCCCCTCCCACCTGCCCTGCTGCCACGGACCTGTTGCCTCACCACTGTGGGCACCCGCATCCTCTCTCTGCCCTCCTCTGTCGGCGGTGTGTGCTGGTCATCCTCTGGGACATGGAGGGTGTTGCAGGCAGCACTTGTGGTAGTGGTGGTGGTGGTGGTGGTGGCGGTGGCTGCACAGGCCGTGACAGCAGGAGTCTGCTGTGAAGTTGTTGTTGGCGCAGATGTGGTGGGGGGACGATGGGGTCCTGGGACCTGTTGCTCCCTGGCACACCAGATGGGCCGGCCTCGAGCTCATCGTCCATGGAATCCTGGGAGTCATCATCCGAGAGTCCATGTACTGGGGGTGGAGACTGGCTCTGCAGGTTGCTGGTGTTGTCCTCTGGAGTGAGTTCTTGGTCACCTGTGGGTCAGATGTGAAATTGTCATTGCAGTGCACCCGGCAAGCTTTGTGCTAGCTGTGTGTCATTCACTTTTTGAACACTGCACAACTGACATATCATCACATTGTTGACTATGTGCACTACTGTGCTTCCTGACATGATGCAGTGATGCAGGCATTACTTGTCTATGGTGTAAGTTGTCAAGGCATACCATGCGAGCCGTGCATAATTAAGGTTTACAGGGAATTCTTGCCATCTAGGGCCTGGCACATCATGTGTTTAATCGAGAACTCATTGTTGATTTGTCTGACCTGGCAGGCGCCACATCTGGCCATGGACTGGCCATTGTCATCTCCTGCATCCCTTTGTCCTGTCATGTGCATATCTTGATTTGTGCCACCACACATGCCTTCATATTTTTCTGATGGTCCTTGTTGCACTTGCCCCATGGCGATGCACATGTAACTAGGTGCTGTGCATGATTGTGCCCTGACTTTCTTCTACTTGTGCATTGGTGTGTCACACTTTTTAGCTGTGACAGTTGCCTTAGCTTACCTGTGTGCACTCTGTGCTTGGCAATGGGGTAGGTATGCCTCTTTGTGCAATGAGAGGGCTGGTGTTGTCATATGGCACCATTTAATTTGTGAAAAATCTGTGGGTGCACGTACTGGCTACTTATCTGTAATTTTGTTACGTGTACTGCAATGGCTTCCAACTGCTCCTGGGTGGGGGAGTGCTCCATCCTGCTCAGGTGTGGGACAGAGAGGATGTTGGGAGTAGTAGTGCAGGCCTCCTAGCCACAAACGCCCTCCCGGGGAAGATGGCTACCTACCTGTAAGTTTGATGAGGGTTGTGTAATGACTGACACATGCTTCTGGGTGGGGTGGGGGAGAGATACATCTTGGTAGGCTGCAGGACAGGGGGCATGGTGGGAGTAGTGGTGCAGGCCCCCTACCCCAGACACCCTCCCAGGGAAGATGGCTGCCTACCTGTGAGTTTGATATGGGTTGTGTAATGACTGACACATGCTTCTGGGCGTGGTGGGGGAGGGATCCATCTTGGTAGGCTGTGGAACAGGGGGCATGGTGGGAGTACTGGTGCAGCCCCCCCACCCCCAGACACCCTCCCAGGGAAGATGGCTGCCTACCTGTGAGTTTGATGTAGGTTGTGTAATGGCTGACACATGCTTCTGGGTGTGGTGGGGGAGGGATCTATCTTGGTAGGCTGTGGAATGGGGGCATGGTGGGAGTAGTGGTGCAGGCCCCCCACCCCCAGACACCCTCCCAGGGAAGATTGCTGCCTTCCTGTGAGTTTGATGTGGGATGTGTAATGGCTGACACATGCTTCTGGCTGTGGTGGGGGAGGGATCCATCTTGGTAGGCTGTGGGACAGGGGGCATGGCGGGAGTAGTGGTGCAGGCCCCCCACCCCCAGACACCCTCCCAGGGAAGATGGCTGCCTACCTGTGAGTTTGATGTGGGTTGTGTAATGGCTGACACATGCTTCTGGGTGGGGTGGGCGGAGGGATCCATCTTGGTAGGCTGTGGGACAGGGGGCATGGTGGGAGTAGTGGTGCAGGCCCCCACTCCCAGACAGCATCCCAGGGAAGATGGCTGCCTACCTGTGAGTTTGATGTGGGTTGTGTAATGGCTGACACATGCTTCTGGGTGGGGGGAGGGATCCATCTTGGTAGGCTGTGGGACGGGGGCATTGTGAGAGTAGTGGTGCAGGCCCCCCACCCCCAGACACCTTCCTAGGGAAGATGGCTGCCTACCTGTGAGTTTGATGTGGGTTGTGTAATGGCTGACACATGCTTCTGGGTGGGGTGGGGGAGGGATCCATCTTGGTCGGCTGTGGGACAGGGGGCATGGTGTGAGTAGTGGTACAGGCCCCCCACCCCCAGACACCCTCTCAGGGAAGATGGCTACCTACCTGATAGTTTGATGTGGGTTGTGTAATGGCTGACACATGCTTCTGGGTGGGGTGGGGGAAGGGATCCATCTTGGTAGGCTGTGGGACAGGGGGCATGGTGGGAGTAGTGGTGCAGGCCCCCCACCCCCAGACACCCTCACTGTGAAGATGGCTACCTACCTGTAATTTTGTACTGCAATGGCTTCCAACTGCACCTGGCTGGGGGAGTGCTCCTTCCTGCTCAGGTGTGGGACAGAGGGGATGTTGGGAGTAGTGGTGCAGACCCCCCACCCCAGACACCCTCCCGGGGAAGATGGCAACCTACCTGTGAGTTTGATGAGGGTTGTGTAATGGCTGACACATGCTTCTGGGTGGGGTGGGGAGAGGGATCCATCTTGGTAGGCTGTGGGACGGGGGCATGGTGAGAGTAGTGGTGCAGGCCCCCACCCCCAGACACCATCCCAGGGAAGATGGCTGCCTACCTGTGAGTTTGATGTGGGCTGTGTAATGGCTGACACATGCTTCTGGGTGAGGTGGGGGGAGGGATCCATCTTGGTAGGATGTGGGACAGGGGGCATGGTGGGAGTAGTGGTGCAGACCCCCCATCCCCAGACACCCACCCGGGGAAGATGGCTACCTACCTGTAATTTTGTTAGGTGTACTGCAATGGCTTCCAACTGCTCCTGGGTGGGGGAGTACTCCATGCTGCTCAGGTTTGAGACAGGGGGCCTAGTGAGAGTTGTAGTGCTGTCTGCCTGTACACATGCACCCATGGTAATGTTGGTAGCTACATTTGTGGTGAATGGGAGTGGGTGAATGTTGGATCTGTGAGCCATGTTTTTGTGAGTGTGTGGTGCAGATGGATGGAATTTGTCCTAGGTGGTGTAGCTTTGTAGTTGTGCAAGACAGTACATGGCAGAGTGGCGGTAGTCATTTGTTTGTAATTACCAGCCTCCACTCCCCCGGCTACTCCTGTGAGACTCTCTGGATGCAGTATAGCAAGCACCTTCTCCTCCCATTGTGTGAATGGTTTTGGTGGAATGGGAGGGCCACTGGCAGTCCTCTGAGCCAGCTCACGGTTCTTGCTCCTCCTCTCCTTGACCACCCTCTTCAGATCATGCAAACGTTTCATGATCTCCTTTTTTGATCTTGGGGTGGTCCCTACTACATTGACCCTTTGGACTATCCTTGCCCACATTTGTGTCCTTGTGGCTAATGGCGTCTGTTGGACCAGGTTACCAAAAAGCTGTGGTTCCACTCTGACTATCTCATCTACCATGACCTTCAACTCACTATCAGTGAATTTGGGCATATTCTGTGTGGCCATGGTGTGTGGTGTGCAAAGTGGTTGTGGGTGCAGGAGTGTGAGTGGTGGTTGTGGTTGTGCTATGTATGGTGTGTGTTGTGCAGGGGGTTGGTTGTGCTGGTGTGGAGGTGGTGGTGGTGCTGTGTGTGGTGTGGCTAGTGATGTTGTGCCCTTTGCCTCTCCTGACAGTTGGAGTATGTGTCCCTTCTCTCCTGGAGTATTGCAAGGGATTATACTCAGCTATTTGGGTGTGTCCAATTGGGGTGTTTCTGACAGGTGTGTTGACTTGGGATTTGTATTTTTCGTTTTGCCACGTGGTTGTGTCATTAGGGTGTGTTTTGTGTATTTGGGGGACATGGCTAGTTTTCTGTGTGCACTTTTTGGCCTTCTTGTGGGGTCTTGGCTTCGTCCGCCATATTTTTTACGGTTTGTCCGCCGCGATAGCTGTGCTTCAGCTCTTCTGCTCTTCCATTCATCCCATTGTGCGACCATGGCAGTCAGAGACAGCGGTACGTACCGCGGGACCATCGGGGATATCCTAATTTCCGGTGCGATGTCTCCGCTATACTTGCGGCGGGTTGGTGTTTTTCCGCCGCAATTCCAACTGCCGCGGACGGATTTTGGCCATCTCCGCCCACTACTCGCGGTTTTTCTCGGCCTCGTTCTGCTGCGTTCTGATTTTTTGGGCGGTTAATCCTAATTCGGCCACCGGTTTTCCCACGGTGCCGGCGGGTGGTTGTTTTCCGCTTCCATGGAGGTTGGGGTGCTTTTCCGCCCGTCATCCTAATGGACCTCTAGATATCTCAAATTGATTTTTCTGCCGAAATAAAGCACCTGAAAGCAGGTATCTGACAGCATTCTCAGCACTAGGTTCCCAGCTTCAATTTTGTTGACTCCCCAAGGGTATAAGAATAGACCTGGGTTTTTCTCAGCTAGGGTGACAGAGTTACGTCAGAATTTCGATGAAGAGGCATTGTCCTATGTAGATGATATTTATCTGATGGATGATTATTCAAAGGTTCACTTGGCCAGGGTGAGTAACATAATTTTGGGGTTTGCGTCTGAAGGCTACAAATTCAACTTTAAAAAAATCAAAAATAGCTCACCTCAATGTCCTATTTTTGGGATACTAGTTATCAAGGGAAGGGAAAAGCCTGGCAGCTATCTTTTTAGAAAGGTGTGCGATGGTCCAACCTCCTAAATCTTTGAAAAACGCACAATCCATATTGGAATTTTTAAATTTCGGCAGAACATACATTTTAGATTACACAGCAAAAGTAAAACGTTTCTACAACTTAATAAGACCAGATTTTTCAGTTAGGCATTGGACACAGGATCACACAGATATCCTTTGTTCCCTACAAGCTGACATGATAGCATCAAAACACTTGCAGACACGCGTCAATGTCCGTAACCTGGTGGTCCGTGTTATAGCGGGTCAATCTGGGTTCTCTTAAATAACCTTCAATGGAGGAGAAGCAGTACCCATAGCATATAAATCACACTTGTACACAAACGCTGCAATGCGCTTTGCTTCTACAGAAAAAATGCTGACAGCAGTACATACAGCTGTAGTAAGAGCAAGAGCACTGGCTCAGGGGAAATGAATAATTGTCGTTACAGGCCTTGGAGGATGCTACAAAGGCAATTTATTTATTTACTTATTAAGTTTTATATAGCGCTGGCAGACCCGGAGGTATCAGAGTGCTTTACATGAGGAAGAAACAGTGTTTCAGAACATGGTTACAAAGTTACATCAGTTACTGGAGCGTAGTTACAGGAATTATATGAGTACAAAGGCATGGCATAATCATGAGGAATAAAAAAATAGGCAAGGGGAGAGAAGAATGGGGGAGTGAGGGAAGGAATAGGGGAGGTAGAGGATAATAATGGAGGGAGGAGGAGGGGAGAGTATAGGAGGCACAACGGGGAGATGAGGAAAAACAGTGACTCCTCTATAGCTGCATGGGACAGCTCCACCGGTCATCGGCCAGAGGTTGCTCAGGCACCGCAGTACATACAGATAGGTTATAGTTTCCGCCTAGGGGAGCATAGTCCAAAATGTTCCATCGAGCGCGCCGGTCACGCTGTGTTTCCAGTGGTAATGGAGTAAAAACCCAGGCCTCCGCTGTGAGAGACTCCCTTGTCGCTGTGGACTCTGTCAGAGGGATCTCTGAGACTCCAGGACATAAATGCTTTGGAAAGGGGCCCACTCTTGGTGGCCATTATTAGAAAATTAGTGTGTCATATTAATGCTTACAAGGCGGAGGAGCATCGTCCATCACAGCATGGTAATCGCAGGCATCCAAGAATTGGGTCGATAGAAACCTTTTGGAGCAATCAAGGGGCCATCATTTTGAGGAGGACAGAGCGGAGAACAAGATGCCGGCGGTAGAAACAGGGTACGGCAATCAAAGCAATCAGGGTCTCCTCATTTTAAAGCTTACAAGGCAGAGGGAAGCCGGCCATTGCAGTGCGGTGATTGTAGGAACAAATAATGGTGTGTGTAGGCACAACATCTGAACAGAAATTTAAAAAGCATCAGAATGAGCGGGGGCATGCGGGCAAACAGCAGGTGCAAGCCCCCACCACAGCATTCAGTCAACAGATATGAGAGGGGGGGACCAAAGCTTCCAGAGAGGGACCATCAGAAGCCCAATGGGGGCGTAAGTGCATTGCCGATCAATTGGCTTATACATCAACCTATTGCGGCAGAAGTTTACCCCAGGGCAGTTCGGTCGGGTAGGAGAGCGGTTCGGATCATAGGCCCAGACCGCAGCGGTTCTCCAGAGCCAGGTGCTTCATTCATCAGCTACTCAGGGAGTACCACTCTTGTGGCCCGTCCTTGCAGGGGAGCAGTGCGGTGCAACGGCACATGTCACTCCGGAATCTTCAAGCACCATGCTTCAAACCTCATGCACTCAGGGAGCACAGCAGGAGAGGTGTAGCGTGGGTCACCGGTTCCAGGGGACCATTTGAGGCAGAGTGCAGCACCATGCCCCAGTTCGTCAAACGAGGTGCATAGCAGAATTGCCAGCCAGGGAACACAGTCCTCGATGTTGGGATCTGCAGGGAAGCAGCGCGATGAAGGACGCAGGTCCACAGACATCGGGGGCTGTGTGGCGGCAGGGGGTAGACCAGGCCCTGCCATCTCGGAAGTCTCCCAACCGGATGCCAATACCCCAGGCAACTCGTCCATCCAAAGCCAGTGCCATATGCATTCCGATGAGCTCAGGTGGCGGTCTGTGTCGAAAGGCTCCTCAAGGCAGCAGGCAAACAGAGGCGCTTGCCCTAGCAGTCCTGTCCGTGGTGGAGCATGTAGAAAGGGCTCATGCAGGTGGCCAGAGAGCGAGGACAGGCACCAGCAGCCCTGGCAGTGGGGGCAATCAGGGAGAACCTCACTCCAGTGCCCATTAGCGCCCTAAAAAAAGGGCAACGAGAGGGAGCATGTCCCAGCCCGAGGGAGAGCTCGACGAGCAATGGGATGGTGTGACTAACGCTGGGAGCAACCTCGTCTCCGAGCATCTGGTGGTGAAGGAGTCGCATTCCGGAGCGAAGAGGCAGGAGTGTCCGGTCGCCTGAGGACGGCTCGGGGGGCCTGGTATGACGAGGAGCGGTGAGGCCAGCGAGGCGAAGGAGTGTCGGGTGGTGAGGGATCATCTCTCACAGTAATAAACTCTTCAATAGTAGTCCGATGTTGGTGGTGTTAGGTTGTTTGTAAAATTAGGGGTGGATGGCCGAGTATGCAGCAGGATTTTTATCAATTTTAGTAATCCCTGACCCGGGAGCTGCAGGGGAGAGCTCCTGCCCAGTGGCCATCTTGAGCCAATCGATGATGTGGAATGCCATTACTTTCTGGCTTGAAGTTGACTTGAGATATCTTTCATCCAGTCCATGACTTGCGATGCGCTCCACTTGGTGACGGGCTCCATGTTCGTCCCCCCAGTCCTACGGTGACTCCCCGCTCAGCGCCAGTCCCACTCCTCCATGGATCCTGTGCTCTGCCCCTTTGCTTGGAGCCCCGCAGGTGCCTTGGCATTCCCTGAGCCTGGCCACTGGCTGCCTGTCAGCCGCCCGCGCGCTTAGGCAAGCGTTTCTAATGCTAAAGCCTTAAATCCAAGAAGGATACAATGGGCTAATCCTCTCACTGCAATGGATCTAGGATACAGATATGACCCTAGTCTAAAAACACAATTTTCCTGCAATATGAACAAGAATATCCTCTACCAAATGAAATAATGCCTCTAGATCAGTATGAATATATCATTTACACTGATGGATCTGCTCAGCTGGCCGTAGGAAGTAAACAACAATCATGCTGCTTGTGCGATTGTAAAAGATCGTATACAGGATGTTAAGTTCCATCCTAGTGATATGAAGACACAGTCTCTAGGAGACTGCACGGCTCAGCTGGCAGAACTAAAAGCCCTATTACTGGCACTAATAAATACAGATCGATAATTCCCCACACTGATTGTGTCCGATTCTTTTTACTGTGTCCAGTCATACAATGAATATCTGCACTACTGGGGTCAAAATGGGTTTAAAGACTCAAAAGGTGGCACAATTAAGCATAAAATGATATGGGAACAGGTAGCTGAGTTGAAGAACGAACTACCAAAAGCTCACGTGATACACACGCTGAGTCATCAATGGGATGACATTCACATTGAAGAGAATTCATTGGCCAATTAAGCTGCGAAGAGGGCAGTACGAACTGCTGCTGTAGCTGCAATCAGTTGTTCAAAAACAAGAATAGACGGACAGATAATGGTAGCTGTCATTGCTTCACGCAAAAACAGCACAGCCTTACTGAAAGGTTTTACACTCAAGTACTCCTGCAAGTTAGATGCAAACAACATTCCGTATGCTCAGATTCCAGGAGTGGGGGATAGAGTAATACCAAACATGGATTGCAGATTAGGCTTTATACAAGCTGCACACAAGAGTCTAGGTTCTACACACGCAAGGAATACCAACACAGTTTATTTACTGACACAACGCTATTGGTGGCCTGGTTTATCTAAACAGACAAAGAATTTTGTCCTGAAATTGCGACATCTGCCAGCAGATGAAGGGCTCCACCGTGGCACGTCCAGCGCAGACACGTTTACTAATATCAGACAGACCACTCCATTGTGTCTATTTGGACCACTGTGGCACATTAGATGGGGCTAACAGGTATATCTTGGTGGCAGTGGATTCATGCTCTAGATTCGAGGAGAGGAAAAACCGGGGCTTAAAGCAGTCTTTAACAGCAAGAGCATTAGGTTTGGGTGGTAGTTGGGTCAATCACCTATACGGGGTCCAACAAGCCCTTAATATTATGCCAACAAGTTCCATAGGAGGTGTCACTTCTTACGAGGTCCTATTTGGGACAAAAATGTGGGTACCTGATTTCGATTATGAAAGCACAGTGGCAGATGAAAAAACATTTGACATCGATAAACATTTGGCTGTTTTACAGGATCTGAATGAATCCCAGGCACGACTAAGCAACGTGCAAGTAAAACTCACCGCCACTGGGGAAGTCAAATCAGTAACGGCAAGACCTGTCTGGAACCCAAAACTCGGGGATCTGGTCAGAGAAAAGATCAAGGACAAGAAAGAGTTTGGGCCATCATACAGAAAGCCAGTCCCTGTCTTGCCTGTTGCAGGAACAAGAACAGTACTTCTTCCGCCTCTTGCCAGAAAAAAAGAAAAGAGATTTGTCTCCAATGATCTGATCAAACCACACTATGTGACCGATACTGAATAGTAGGCCTCATGAGCTTCTGGGTAGCCGACGCTCTCCTCTCGCTACCATACAGGAAGTTTAGACGGAAAGACTCATAACATTTGAAGAGTCACCAATACAAAATGATGGAATTTCCAACAATGAAATGGAAGTCGTGCCTTTGGAAACAGAACTTCAAAACAGAAATGAAAGACAAATTTCAATTCGGCCTAACACTGATGTCTACATCAATATTCCTCGACAAGAGACACATGCCAGTTCAACAATACCTGCTGATCTACCAAAAATAGATCGAACTGCATCTGGCTACTTCATCGATTTTGATACCTTCTCTCTTGATCCCAGTGAACCTGAGACAACCCCAGCTCCAGGTTCCCATAAGCAACTAATTCGTAACTTTTTGCACTTTTCTGATAAAACCTTACTTAGTATCACCTTGGCTCCAGCTCTGGATCATAACTGGACTGTTCTGGATTGGCCTAGTGACTGTTTTTTGTTTACTCATGAATGGAAAATATCTCCCAGAATGCTTTGCAGTATCAAACGTGAACCTGGTCCTGAAACCTCATACATCATCTCACGTTGAACAAAGAGACCTGTTTTCCGTGAACATTACAGCTGTTCCATTTCCTGATCGTATAGTTTGGGACAAGGTTGATTATGATGTATTTGGTCCCACTGAACTTTTGAAAATACCACATTTATTTACAATCTCTCTAAATTATATCATTACCTCCGGTACATTTTCTGATGATTGGGATTTTGAAACTGTAAATAATATGTTGTCTGATTTAGAACAATCCGCTGTATTTTCAAGAAATGAAATGTTAGAGGACACATCTATGCACTATGTACTGTTATCATCATTATGGTCATCACTTTTTACACAAATCCAGTATCCCATGAAATGTTTTTCCTTACCACCAATAGGACATTGGCCGACACCACCAGAAGGTAGTTCGATAACATTTGCACAAATATTTTCTTATTTTTCAGGGTTTAATACTTCTGACCCAACCTTATATTACTATAAGTTTGCACCTACACCTGCACAGAAAAATATGCTAACTAACACCAAACAGATTTATTCTGCATCCTTTATTTCCCAACTGTCTGAACAGGGTTTTGACTTATGGAAGGACACTATAGACATAAAATCAGTCTGGAGTTCAAAGGAATGGCAGGTCCAGGGAACAGAAGCACTATTTAGAGCATACCTCATTCCACAGCAGATAATATTTCTGAATGACACTGTGCAACAGACTTCCTGTCTTGGACTAGCCAAGAACAAGGCTTTGAACACACCTCGGATTTCCACACCTTCACACATCAATTTTACATCACGTGGAGGAGATACAACAGATGATATCATGTAGTACAATACATCAGACCCCAATTGGAAGAGATGGTTTGTTTGGCCCACAGACACAAACAGATGTCAATCAAGACTCAGGGGTACAAATGAAGGGTTTAGTATCCTAGGCCAGACCAACGCTATGTACAAAGAGAACATCCAGGGGTGGTGACATCATACAGTGTTGGGAAGTTGTGCCTCGATTGGCTAAAAACCTCAACACTGTCCCAGGTAAAACAGCACTTATCCTTACTCTCAGATGAGGTGGATTTAAGGGATGTTTTTGTTAGGCCCCCAAAAGCCACGTCAGAAATGTTTCTTATACGCTGTCTATAATGAAATCTGGAAAATCTCTCAACAAGAAGCTGCTGAGAGACTTTGAGAAATAGATAGAATTAACCTAGAAAAAGCATTAGCTGTGGCTGACAATGGGCTGACGACATTAACATCCAGGATTTATTTATTGGGCAACATTGTATCTTCTGCTACAGATATATGTAGTTGTGCATAATACAACACGGACAATCTCAACTACGTTCTATTATGTTTTTTAGCTAGACAATGCAATCATTGCGAGCTCGTTATGTGCCTTGGCGATTTATCAACAGTACGTCCCCATACAATCTAACTGAGAAGTAGATAACGATGGCACATAGGGGAGCAAAATATACAATGCTGAGTATTGAAAAACTAGCCAAGTTACCTTTTACTGTGGCAGAGACACCATCCACAAAATAGTCAATACAAGGCCATATAACATTACCAGTCACAACTTTCCAGTTTCAGTATTGCCTAGAACAACAACAGACTGGCAGATATGAAGCAATGGGTAGGGAATTCATCAAGGAATCTTGGGAATAGCCATACAGATTATGATGCTGGAATGGGGACATGGAAGTGTTTCTTAGCAGTACCAACTGCGAGAATTCTTTAAGTGGATCTCTCATATGCCAGGATAGCATGCTTCACGTGGCCTGCAAGGGTTCAGTTGCTAATTTATCCTGTCACTTGAAAGGATCCCCAGCTGCCGTGATTATTCCAGTGTTCGAGTTACTTTCAAATGGGAGTTACTTGATGCTGAATGATCAAGGTTGTTGTGGGATGCTCCCGGGCATCGCATATCTTGTCACTGTAAAATTCAGGGTTACTTTCTGTATTTAAGTATTGTTTCCACCGACCCATACAGTCTGGGAGGCACTGTTATGGCATTCATTGAATGTTTCCTTTATACGGTTTGATAATCTGAGCAGAATGAAAGCCATGTTTTTACAGCAAACCGTGCAATCAACCTCCACCACAGAAACTTATGATCTACAGGTTGCAAGGTCCTCGACACTAGTATGAACAAACTGCCCTTTCAACTTCAAAGAAATGGTACAACGTATCTTTAACATGTCTGATACGACGGGTATAGTACACCTATTTAAGACCACAGGTTCTAGACTGTTGTGCACCTCTCAGACAATCCTCTGAGTTATTACCAACTTCATGTATTCCGTATTCTGAGGCATTTCTGGAGGGCTTCCGCTGATCCTGTTCCTAATAGCAGGTATCATGATTGTCATTTTTCTGCTACGCAATGGACGTCCCAGTCACCAAGGAGATGGAAAAAACGTTCATGGAGCGCCGATACCGTGATCGCATGGTACTCTATCTGGGCACCCCTTGCCTTCGTGAACTAAGTTAATCTTGGTTCCTTTCATTTAGACCAGTCTGGATCGATTGTATTCTGCCTGTCTTCTGATGCCTGTTCTGCAGACAAGAATGCATGTTGGACTTCTGTCTAACACTTCCGTCAGTTGCGCCACCGGACGTTGATGCTTATCTGGACCCGGTAATGGCCCATGTTCTGTAGTGTCCTCAGCGTATTCCAATGTTAATGTCTGCATTCTTTGAGCCACCACAGGATGCTTCAGTCTTGTTGGAATGGATACCGGCTCCTCAACAAGTACTAAGGCCTTGGACGGCACACAGGCTTCCCCAGGGGCGGGTGTGGAGAATACAGAGGAAAATCTGTGTTCAATTGACCTGATCTGCAAACTATAGGACTTTCTTGCCTATATACATTGTTGGTTTCCGTTTGTCAGTATTTTTATATATATTTTTTATCACATGTTGTGTGTTAGACTGAATGACTGGTGTGCTATTGAGTGTGCTTGCTGGCGTGTATGATTTTGTTGGGGCAGAGAAGTGATTTATAATGGCATTCTTTCTGATCTTATTTGTGTTTATCTTGTCTAATCCTGTTTGAATTAATTGCAAGATTTAAATTTGTGATTTGTGTATTTAGCACTCTTTTTTTCAAATGAATTCTCACTCTTTGTAAAACTCAATATGAAAAATAAAAAATAATGCTTTTTACATAATGTGTTATTTCTAAAGAACATTTGTTTTTTAGGATAGCAAATTATTTTTTGCGAAAGTAACATGAGTCTTTCTTGGGGGACTATATAAGCCAAGGGCTATTAACAAAAGGAATATAGGTCCTGCAAGAGGTCCTTCACAGGTTTTTGTTGTCGAACTATATATACGAACATATTTTAGTAAGACTTTTACTGCTTAAACTACGATCTTAGCATTTTTTAGCATTTTTAAATATTTTTTAAACACACTAATGTTTTGAACTAATTAGTTGTTTGCGTACAAATGCCTAGAAGTATGTTCGAACTTTAGTATGTTGTTCAGTCGGATGAGGAGTGGGTGTTATGTTACATATAGGTACCCCAATATAGGCTCAGGTAGTCACCTAATCTTTCACCTATATTCTCCCCTACCATTACACTACATAACAGTTCTTCGGACTGACCGTCTTACCTAGTTATGATACTGCCTACAGGATGTAGGGTTTTCCCTGAAAACTGGCCTCATCCATTATGCATGAGGATTCTTTGAAACTCAGCAGAATTACCAACTCCTGCATTATAACTATGTAATAGGGTCATTCCTTCCATCATCCTAAGTCCAACATGACACAGCAAGGTAGAACCCCTGAGGGTACCACTTTGGGCATATAAACACCATATCTTGCTGATGTAGCCAGAGGAAAAAAGGACTTCAATGCTGACACACTGACACCAGACACTGAGGTTCCTGCACGCAGACACTCCAGCTCGCAGTGGTCTGACATCCCTTGCGGGGTGTGCATCTGGAGACCAAGATGGGGTCCCACAGTTGCTCACTTCAGGCAACGGGGTTGACTTTATCCTAGAGGGATTCTTGGCTTTACACCTACATACATGCTAGGTACACTTAGGTACATCTAGTTAGAGTTGCATCATAGGAGTACGCATTTTTACTGTTATGTATTTTATATACTTGCCTGTATTCATTGTTTTAGCACGATGGTAGGAATCCACCATCCTTTTACTCTCTTAGGGGCATATCATCAAGCCCTGGAGATAAAACTATCGCCGCTTTAGCGTCCTTTTTCGAATGGAAAGCGGAGATAATTTTATCGCCTAATCAGCAAGGTCACGCTATCGCGTGAATCCTTGCATTATCGCCCTTTCCCCCAACGCCCATCTTTGCATCTCTAATGAGATGCAAAGTGGGCGTTCCTGCCCTGACATAACTGGAGAAATGTCGCTTAGCGACATTTCTCCAATTATCAATGGGTACTCTAACCTGCAGGGCGACAAGCAAAGTAGCGATAACCGCTGTTATCGCTACTTTCCTTACGCCTGCTTCAAAACTGACTTAGCCATGATATCCCATGTAAGGTGGATATCATGGCTAAGTATGCCTTGACCTATCAGCAAGCTTTCGCCAAACCTTGTGCGATTATCACTGTGTTTCCAGTGATAATCGCACAATTGGCAGCTTGCGCTCTGAATTTTATCGCTTTGGAGATAAGAGTTGCTGATAGCACGCTATCTCCATGATAAAATTCAGAGTTGGCCGGCCATAATTATCCTCGCGCTAAGAGCGCTGAGCGATAATTATCGCATGGCCTTGATGATATGCCCCTTAGTGCTTCTAATCATTTATATCTGTTTCTGTCTAATGATTTTTTCAGCACACCTATTTTACACTAGAATGACGCTGGTTCAATAAATGCTTATTGAAAAACGTCCCCACCGTTTATTCTATGTATCTCTGAGACAAAGTGAGCACGAGTGACTGAGCGAAAAATATCACACTGTTTCCACCATTCTGAAGATCAGGGTTGTCATGTTCTATAGTTGCCAAGACCTATTCTCTCCTTGGTAAGAGGGGTTTCTAGTGGCACTGTGAGCTAGCTGGTACACAGGCTAACATACCCAGTGAGGGTGTCTAGAATCAGTCCAGACACCAATCCTACATTGTATGTTGTCTAAACTCGCAGGTCCTTAATAGGTTTTATGGAACTACACGACATGGCGCCACCAACTTTTGTGTGGTACTTATTTAACAGTCAAATCTGAGTAGTTCAGTCATGCTTTTCTCAGAGACCCCTACTCACATTTCCCCAGAGATGTCTGGAGTGGGAAGTGAACTATCCGCCACAGCTGAGTAGGCATATCCTATGTATTGGCTGTAGGTTTATCAAGCTAGAAGGACAAACAGTTCCTATTGTGCATAAAATCTTATCTCAAGTCCTATATAGGTTTATAGGAACTACACGACAATGGGTATTGGTGACGGCTGTATTTCATAATAGACAAATTTCTTTTTAGTGTATATTTATGCTCTCGTTAAATCAGATCCAGACTTCTGGAATGACATCAAGATAACATTTGCTTCTATTGATGATCCTAAAATTATTGTTGCAGGAGACTTCAATCAATGGTTAGATCTTTTTACGGATAGGAAGTCTAAAAGTAAATTAAATGCTGACAAATCTCATAAAACATTTCCATCTGCCATTGCCACTCGTCCATTATTCAATGTTTGAATAACATGAAAAACATGTAATCCTGATAGCCGTGAATTTATATTTTTTTCCAATGTGCATCTTACTAGCTCTAAAATGGACTATATTTTGGTTAATAAACTTCTACTTCCTTCTATTCAATCCTTCAAATTATCTCCATTTTCATATCGGACCATGCCCCTATTTTGTCTGATTTTGATTTATCTCTAAATAACTCTAAATCTGTTCTTTGGATAATTATTAATCTTCTCTTATTGGATAATAATTTCATTTCAGAAGCAACTACCTTTATTACCACTTTTTTTTAATTTAACCAACCTCTGGGCACAGCTATTCCTAACACCTGGGATGATTTCAAAGCTTCCTTTTGGACCTTCACTATAGCTTATACAGCAAAAATTAAAAAATAAACTATGCCAAATATAATACTTTGCTACAGCAACTTAGAACATGCTTATTTTTCCTCTAAATATTCTTCTGCTCTACAAGAGTTTATTAAAGTCAAGTCTGCTCCTAATATATTTGCCACTGTTTATGCCTACAATATAAGTCAAAACAGAGCAGGCAATATGTTGGCTAATTATTTAAAAATTACATTTGAACATAAAAACATTGGCCCTATTCGAAATGAACGCACCAATAAAATTGCCTCCTCAGATGCTTACATCTCTAACACGTTCCAAGAATATTATTAATTATTGACACCTACCCTTTAGAACATAACATGCATATTTTTATAAATGGTCTCCCTAAACCTCCTCATATCTCTGATTAATTTGATTTATTAGAATCTGAAAGAACTCTCCAGGAGATTACAGATACCATCAAATCCTTAAAAAAAGCTAAAGCCCAGGATTAATTTTCTATCAAATTTTTCGCTTCCTTATCTTCCATTTTCATCCTAAACTGCTTGAACTTTGTAATTCTTTCATTTCTAACTCTAAGGCCAACAGTTCCTTTTTAGAAGCCTTGATTGTCCTTTTCCACAGACCTGATAAAGATTATACCCTATATAAAAATGACCGTCCTATCTCATTAATTACTTATGATTGGAAGATATTTGCCAACATTCTAGCATCCCGCCTTGAAACTATTGTTCCCTTACTAGTAAAAATTGATCAATCTGGTTTTGTTAAGGGCAGACTTGCTGCAGATAATGCTAGAATGTTTTCAAGCATTCTTGCATTTGGTAAAAAATACCACTCTTCCCATTCTGCACTATCTCTTGATGCTGAAAAGACTTTTGACTGTATCAATTGGCAATTTATGTTTACTAATCTCCGATGGTATGGCTTTGGCCCTAATTTTATTTCGCTGGTATAATTGTTATATTCGGATCCTCGCGCCAGTGTTTTTGGTAATGGTCGCTTTTCCCATTATTTTCTGTTACATAGAGGTACACGACAAGAGTGTTCTTTCTCCCCTTTGCTATTTATTCTTTATTTTGAGCCTTTTCTCAAACGTATTCATTATAATGCTTTTATACGATGTTTTAAACATAATTAAGGCTCCCTGTTTTCTGTTTTTCCTGATTTTTACAGTTAAATACAGATACAAAATATTCATTTTCTTGTCTGTATTTATTTTTAATGTGGATAAAAACGGATATTTGGTTGCTTTTTCAGTAATTTTAAATACTGTCTGCCATGAGTGCCAGGCCAATAGATGTGTGGATTGATAGATAAGGATTTTAAAAAAGTGAGGAATCACAGGACTGAAACCTGGCAGACTTCCAAGCATGAGTGCATATTTATCGGCTTAATGCATGTGGAAATATACTAATTTCAGCTAAATTTTTTCACAAAGCCCAAACTTAATATGGATAAATACAGATAAAATTTGCAAAAAATAAATATGGATAAATACAGACAGAAATGGCTAAAAATAAATACCATAAAACCGGGAGCCCTAAACAAAATTCAACTGAAATTAAATTATTGGATTAAGTTTATGATATTTTTGTGTAAATGTCTAATCCCCTTTCCTCGTTGACTCCTTTTTTGATTTGATTTGATTTTTGAACTTGTAAAGCGCACGAATGCCCAAAGGCGTCTTGGCGCTACTGTTAGATACAATTCAGTTTACTGAAATTAAATTGTACTCCAGTATCTCTGTATATAAATTACATTTTGTTAAAACTGAAATATTACCATTAAATTCTTCATGTTATCAATATATGTTTGCTGATACTAATTTAACTTGTTGCCCTACTGAAATAAAGTATCTTGGTATTTGGTTTTCTTCTACAAAATCAGTTTATTTTAAAACCCACACTACAGAAAAATATTTTCAACATGGTCTCTTCTCCATGGTGGGGTATGTTGGACACCATTAATATGATGAGTGTAATGCTTGTCCTTTATACATTTTCTATGCTACCCTTTCGGAGATCTATGTCCTATTTCTTCCAAATTAATTTAATCTGCACCAAATTTCTTTGGAATCATAAGCATTTCCGTATTGCTTTGACTAAACCTAAATGCCCCAAGGCAGTGACCGTTTTCCTGATTTGAAGTTATATCACTCTGCATTTTGCCGTAGCATATGGTTTTCTTAATTCTCCCATACCACAATGGATTGCATTTGAACAATCTCTATTAAACAGTTTCTCATTTGAGGATGTAATTTATATGTCTAATTGTACCTTTATATCAACCAACCTCATACTAAAATACTCCCAACAATTGTAACATACAATATTGTCTAAAGGTTTTGCTTTATATTAATGTTTCCTTGCTTCCTGTAGTTAGTATAACAAATATATTATATTTCAATGTAAATCATTTTATTCCAAACACTGGTAAGAGAAGGGTATTATGTTTAGTTATCAGCTTATACGAAATAACTCTATTATTCCTTTTTCCCAATTGCAAATACAAATCTACCAAGTTCGTTTTTACAGGAATATCATTTACTATTGTCCTCTTTTCAATCCTACTTAGCAGCTAATAACTTTCCTTTGGATACCTTATAACTCACAACTCAAACACTATCATACAACATATCTCATGACTCTACTCCTAAGGCTGCCTATTTATATAATATGGTATTATCCACTATTGATGTAAGATCCAAAACTTCTACTGAATTATTGTGGGAAGCCGACTTATCTATCTCATTACCTACTCATGCTTGGGATAAAATATGGCTTAAAATATTTAAGACATCTAAAGGTGCTCCAATTACGCAATCTTAATTTTTTGCCTATAACAGAACTCTCCTTACTCCTAAATGTTCTTCAACGTCTTCTCCGTTATGCTAGTCATGTTCTTCCCTTACAGGGACTTTAACACATTTACAATACTATTGTTTCAATGTGTTTACATTTTGAGAAATAATCTGGTCCAAAGTTTGAAACATGTTCAATGCAACATTCAATTATTAATCCAATTTTGTTTTCTTGGAAATGCTTCACCAGATTTTGCTCAATTCTCTCATAAGCCTATAATATTTGATCTCTTTATTGCTTTTAAATTTAAAGTGATACTTTCTTGCTGGAAAGACACTTCTAAATTATCTCCAGCAACATGGTGGAATTTTGTTTGTGATGAACACAGAATAGCTACTGTTTTTGCATTTTTGATACATCAGAAAATTACATTTGATCTATTCTGGTTATTCTTCACTACCTATCTTTCTTCTCACTCACTTATATCATAGATACCATCTTTTTCTTTCTTCTTCTTTTCTTTCTCTGTTTTTCTTTTCCATATATAAAACATATGTGTTATATTTTTATCATATTATGTTATTATTATTCATATTCTAAGCAATCCCACTATTTTGTAATACAAATTGTTACTATTCAATATTGGTATGATGTTGCCACTGTTGACAATTTACTAGTTTTTAACTCTCCAAATAAAAAATATTTAACAAAAACAAATAAGATAGGTAGGTCAGCTAAAATGAACATTTAAGCAGTTAGATCATCGAAGCATATACAGAACACTGGTATCATAGTCTGGACATGGGCCTGTGTTTAACCCCCACCCAATCTGCCCATGCTCTCCGTACCCCAACTTCAGAAGGTAAATCCTCATTCCAATCTGTCCACCAAGAAATAACTCTCTGTAGTACATGGCTCATCTGTCAACATAATATGATAATACAAAAGATCAACATTCCAATGCCAAGCAGAGAGTGAACCTCACATTCAGACTCAATCAAAAATGCCCAAATTCTTTAAAGAAGGGTGGAGTACCATATGTGCTATACCGCCACTCCACAAAGCATGTACAAGCTTTCATTTAGTCTCATAAAGAAGTTGGGCACTGTTTGAATTGCTAATCAGTATATGTTAGACCTGGCATCTTTGGCGTGGTTACCCCTGACTTTTTTGCCTCTACCTCCTGTATTTTTTACGCTATGCTGGATTTAGTTTTTGCTGGTTTAGATGCTTTGGGCACTTTGCCACTGCTGATCAGTGTCAAAGTGCAAGTGCTCCCTTGGTAAATTGTTATATTGATTGGTTATCCATGATTGGTATATTTGTTTCACCTGTTAGCCCCTAGTAAAGTGCACTGCGTGTGTCAGGGCTGGTGATTCAAATGCTACTAGTGGGCTGCAGCACTGATTGTGCCACCCACAGGAGTAGTGCTAAAAAGAGTGCCTATGTGCAGTCCAGGACTGCCATGTCGACCTGGCCAGTGCACCCACTGACCAGGCCTTATCCTTCCCTTTCTGTATATGTCAGGCATCCCTATGGTGGCTCTAGGTACCCCCCTGGGCTGGGTGCAGTGTATCTGAAAGGTAGGGCATGTACTGAGGTGTGTAACATGCCCTGGTAGTGAATTACAGCCATTTTCGTTTTTCACTGCTGAGAGGCTATCTTGTCCATAGGATAGAATGGTGGAGGCTGTTTACATGCCTATCTTCCCATAAGGGCAAGATAGAAAATCCAAGTTTGGTATCTTTTTGTTCAGAATTTAATTATACATCTTTTTAGCAAGATGGTTTTTAAATTCACTGTGTGAGAATAGCACTTTTTAGAAAGTAGCTATTCTCCTGTTTAACCTTCCTGTGTGCCTGTGTGCTGGTTGGCTGACTGGTGTCATGTGATGGGCTAAGTGGCTCCAGGAGCCTGGATGAGTCAGCAGCAGGGTGAATAGGGAGATCTGCTTTAGATGGGTGGGAGGAGTAGTCCCTGGGTTTGAATAGGGCTGCCCCTGCCAGCACAATGCTGGCTCCACCCCCTGCTGGCCAGGCTGAGGACTCTGCCTCTGCTGGCACAAAGAATGCTCCACCTCCTGCTGAGCGTCTAACGACCCTGCCCCTCACTCTGAAAGGAACCAGGTGCTCCAGGGCAGAGCACACCCAGGAACCGGTTTGAGCAGGGGAATCCCCCCACTGGAACAAAGAGAGACAAAGACTTGGAGGGGTATAAGAAGAGGACCCCAGACACCTAAACTTTAGATCACTTTGGAACTAAGAAGAAACCTCTGCCAAGGAGAAAGCTGAAAAGAACTGAAGAGGAGAAGACTGCCTGCTTGCTGTTTTGCTTTGCTGCCAAGGAGAGGGGAAGGACTTTGCTGTGTCCCCTTCTTTTGATTCTGATCTCCAAGGGCCTGTGAAGAGCTGGCTCCCTGTTAAGAAGTCCCAGGAACAAAAGGACTTCACCACCAGCTCCCCTGGAACTCTGCTGAAGGAGTTCTGACCTGCCTTGGAGTGCTTGCCCAGTCTTGGGGCCTCAGGAGGTCGTTTTGCTGTGTTTGGGAGCTGGGAAACAGAAGCGTGAAAAAGAGTAACTGGTACCCAACGCATCATCCGATTGCGTGTCGCAAGAACGAGAGTGCGAGGAGAATTTCATCGCGGCGTCATCGCAGCACCCGGAGTCCCCGCATCGCCGAGTGCGTCGAGCATCGTTCCGGTGTGTGAAGATTCCTGACGCTGCGAGGGTCGTCGCAGAACCAGTTTGCGGGCCGCACCACTGCCGGTGCGTGAAAGTATCCAGTCGCTGCGTGTGTCGACGCAGAGTCCCGTCCCGCGACGCATCGAGGGTTGCGGCGCCAGAAGTCAGCGCTGCGCCGCGCATCGCGCCGCACCGAAGATCGTCGCATCGTACCTGTGCGTGAAGCTTCCCCCTAAGAAACCTACGCAACGAAAGCCAAAGTCATCGCATCCTCCCCCTACAGATCGGAGCCGGCGCATCCACCTCTGCTGCGTGAAGCAGGGCTGCTGCCAAGCCTCCCCAAGGTCTCAGGAGTATCGCATCGCCTTTGCCATCTTCCTTGTTATAGCTTTTGGGAACCTTATCGCAACTACAGGTACTGTTGGGCACGAGAGTGTCGCATTTTGTGCATTGAGAGTCGCATTGTGCAGGACACTGACTTTTACATCCTGGAATACTTTCTGCAAACTCTTGAACTATCTTTAAAGTAATCTTTTTAATTGTATGTTGGTTTGTCTGTAGTATTTGGTCTTGTGAAGTTTTTAGTAAAGATACCTTATTTTTCTAAAACTGGTGTGGAGTAAATCTGTGGTGTTTTCACTGTGTTACTGTGAGTGTTTGTACAAATACTTTACACATTGCCTTTGATAGCCTAGACTGCTCAGGCCAAGCTACCTAGAGGGTGAGCAGGGGTTATCTTAACAGTGTATCCCCCTTTCCCTGACTAGAAGCAAGGGTCCCTACTTGGACAGTGGTACCTAGCCTGCCAACCTGAGACCCCCAGATCTAACATTGGTGGTCAGCGGTGAGGATTGAACTTGTATTTGTACTTGACCCACAGTAATTGGTGTACATCACTAGTTTAAGTGCAGACCAATACGCAACCACATACTGTATTTTTTGGTTCTATTTTTGAGTAACTCTTCAAGAGCATCATGTCTCAGGTGGCAACAAGTGAGAGGGCAGAATTGGAGTTTTCCATTGAGGATCTGTATTCGTACAAGGTTGAGGAGCTCAAGCAATTCTGCAAAGACCTTGGTTGCCCTGTGAAAAGCGGAGCTAGAAAGGATGTGCTACAAAGAATCTTAAAGGCCTGGTGGGAGGCCCAAGAGGAAGGTGGTGCAAATGAAGAGGATGGTTTTGTTCCCCAAGATCTGCCCGTGGGCAGAACAGTCTCAAGGGCTGGCAGCTCCCATTCCAGTAGGGGGCTCACTCCAGAGGAGTTGGAGGAGAATCAAAGGGTGAGAAACCATGAATTGGAAATAATGAAAATGAAAATGAAGCAATTGGAAGTAGACAAGGCGGCGGAGGAGAGCAAGAATTCCCGTGCCTTGGAGGAGAAGAAATTGCTTCTGGCTCATGAAGTGAGCATGAGAGAACTGGACATCAAGGCCAAGCAGGTGGAGTCCGGTTCAAATGGTGGCAGCGCATAGCCAGTGCAGGGGGGTAAAGTATATATCCCCAAGGATTTAGTACAGAATTATAATAGGAGTGAAGATATCTATGCCTGGTTTACCTCGTATGAAATAGCGTTGAGAATGAATGGTGTGCCTGAACAGCATTGGGGGGCGGGCCTGTGGAAACATTTTGAGGCTTCTGGGAGGAGTGCTCTAGAGCCCTTAGAATTAGCAGGTACCATGACCCATCCCAATATGAAGGAGGCCCTATGTCTCAGGTATGGACTTACTCCAGAACAGTATAGACTGCAGTTTAGGAACTCCAGGAAGAAAGAGTCTGAGACTTGGATGGAGTGTGTGAATCTGTACTCGCGGGCACTGGAAGGTTGGATGAAGGGCAGCAAGGTAACTGATTATAAGGGGTTGTTACATTTAATTAGTTGGGAGCACTTGAGTAGTCTATGTGTTCCAGAGCTGCGCCAGCATCTTTTAGACAGCAAGCTGACGGACCGCATTGAGCTTGCTAAGGAGGCGGACCGCTGGACCAGTACCAGGGTCCACAGAGGAATTGTGGGTACCATTGCCAAAGGTGGGCAGGGTCCCCAGCAGAAGAGTGGGGGGGACAAGGGTAACCAAAAGGAGTTCTCACAAGGGCCCCAAAACAGTCCCCAGGGTAACCAGTCCCAGCCCCCCAAGTCAAAACCCAAACCAACCTGACCCCCTAAGGGCAGGTCGGATAACAAGGGTCCCATTAGGTGTTATCACTGTCAGGAATTGGGTCACAAATCTCCTGTGTGTCCCAAGAAATCCCAGGCACCCTCTGGTGCTCCAACACCGGGTATAGCTAGTGTAGCTTTTGGTGGGGATTTAATTTCTAGCGATTTGGAGGGATTAGCAGTTATGTCCCTTGTCTCTTTAGGAGACACAGAGATGGTCCAGGAAACCCCTGTCCCTGATAACACTAAGAAGTACAGGCAGTGGGTGACCATCAATGGGAAGAGGGTGGAGGCTCTCAGGGACACTGGAGCCAGAGTGACCACGGTCAGGTGTCAGTGGGTCCCTGAGGAGCTGATCATTCCCGATGTACTTCACCCTGTAGTGTCAGCTGACAACTCTGTGTGCCTTTGCAAAGTAGCACATGTTCCCTTTGAGTGGGGGGGGGGTCTCAGGTCCTCTCAGAGTTGTTGTTTAGTCCATCCATGCCAGTAGACTGTCTGCTAGGTAATGACCTGGAGAGTTCCCCATGGAAGGAGGTGGAACGCCAGGCTCATTTGGAGATGTTGGGTTTGCCTGAGTGGGTCTGTGTGACCACCCGGTCCATGGCAGCCAGACAGGTTTGTGAAGCAGACCTGCAGCCTGAAACAGTGGCCCAGGTCCCTGCCAGAAAGAGGAAGGGCAAGGGGTGTGGTGCGTCCACCCCCGCTGTTCCCATGGTCCAGGAAGGAGCCGAACCTGCGGGGATGCCCTGGAGCCTACAGGGGAACAGGTAGCTGAGCTGGGAGACATACCTGAGCTGACCCATTGGCAGCAAGAGGGTGGTCCCTCCAGAGAGGAATTCTGCCAAGCGCAGAAGGCATGCCCTACTCTTGAAGGTCTGCGGCACCAGGCTGCAGACCAGGCAGCAGGTGCTGATCCGAAGAACTTCTTTCTCTACTGGGAGAATGACTTGTTGTACAGTGAGCATAGGTTTGCTGATCCCAGTGGATCACGTACCCTGGTGGTACCCGCAGGGTTCAGAGACTTCCTACTGGGTCTGGCTCACGACGTGCCTCTTGCAGGACATCTCGGGCAGGACAAGACCCGACAAAGGCTTGCCACCCACTTTTACTGGCCCGGGATGAAGACGGACGTCGCTTCCTTTTGTAAACCATGCCAGACTTGCCAGGCAAGTGGCAAGGCTGGAGGAAAATGCAAAGGCCCTCTCCAGCCTTTTCCGGTAGTGAGCACCCCTTTCTAGCGGGTGGGGATAGATATTGTGGGGCCACTGGACCCCAGGACAGCCTTAGGCAACAGGTTCATCCTGGTCCTGGTGGATCATGCCACCCGGTACCCGGAGGCTATCCCTCTCAGGACAACCACAGCCCCGGTGGTGGGCCGTGCGTTGATGGGGATCTTTTCCCGTGTGGGTTTCCCCAAAGAGGTGGTATCTGACCGGGGTACCAACTTCATCTCCAGGTATATGAAGTCTCTGTGGGAGGAGTGTGGGGTAACTTATAAGTTCACCACTCCTTACCACCCTCAAGGAAATGGGTTGGTTGAAAGGTTCAACCGGACCCTGAAAGGCATGATCATGGGGCTGACAGAGCCCATGAGACGGAAGTGGGACGTCTTTTTGCCATGCCTATTATTTGCCTACAGGGAGGTACCACAAAAGTCTCTAGGGTTCAGTCCCTTTGAGCTTTTGTACGGGCACCCTGTTAGAGGACCTCTCAGTCTGGTGAAGGAGGGTTGGGAGAAATCCCCTGGGAAAACCCCCCAGGATGTGTTCAGCTATGTGCTGGCCATCCGCAACCAGACACAGCCCTTCCGGGCCCTCGCTTAGGCGAACCTGGAAGCCAGCCAGGATGAGATGAAGAGGTGGTATGACCAGCATACCACTCTGGTGGAATTTCAACCTGGGCAGATGGTGTGGGTGATGGCGCCAGTGGAGCCTTGCGCGCTCCAAGACAAGTGGACTGGGCCATATGAGGTGGTGGAGCGCAAGAGTGAAGTGACCTACCTGGTCAACTTGCGGTCTCCCAGGAACCCCATGAGGGTCCTACATGTGAACCACCTCAAACCCCATTTTGAGAGGTCTGAAATAACAATGCTACTTGCTACAGATGCAGGGATGGAGGAGGATAGCGATCCTCTTCCTGACCTCCTGGAAGCTAAGGAGCAAGATGGGTCAGTGGATGGAGTGGTCCTCTCGCCCACCCTGACCCCAGAACAGCAGAGGGACTGTCGCCATGTGCTGGGTCAGTTTGCATCTCTGTTCTCCCTGACCCCCGGTATCACCAACTGGTGTGTCCATGACGTGGACACGGGAGATAGCATGCCTGTGAAACAGAAGTTTTACCGGGTGGCTGACAAGGTCAGGGCCAGCATCAAGAAGGAGGTTTCTAAGATGTTGGAACTAGGGGTAATTGAGCCCTCCAGCAGCCCCTGGGCTAGCCCAGTGGTACTTGTACCAAAAGCTGCTGCACCAGGTGCCACTCCAGAACTTAGGTTTTGTGTGGACTACCGTGGGCTCAATGCGGTCACGAAGACTGACGCACACCCCATCCCCAGAGCTGATGAGCTTGTGGATCGGTTGGGAGCTGCCAACTACCTCAGTACGTTTGATTTAACTTCTGGGTACTGGCAGATTGCCTTAACTGATGGGGCCAAGGAGAGGTCTGCGTTTTCAACGCCAGAGGGGCACTTCCAGTTCCGTGTCATGCCCTTAAGGTTGAAGAACGCCCCTGCCACATTCCAGAGACTGGTCAACCAGGTGCTGTCCGGGCTGGAGCAATTCAGCGCCGCATATCTGGATGACATTGCTGTGTTCAGCTCCACTTGGGAAGAACACTTGCAACACCTCTGCGCAGTGTTGAGGGCTCTGCACAGTGCAGGCCTCACTATCAAGGCCAGTAAGTGCCAGATAGGGCAGGGTTCGGTGGTGTATTTGGGACACCAAGTAGGAAGCGGCCAGGTGGCGCCCCTACAAGCCAAGATAGATACCATCCGGGCCTGGGAACCCCCCAAGACCCAGACAGCGGTGAGAGCCTTCTTAGGACTCACCAGGTACTATCGCCGTTTTGTCAAGGGGTATGGCACCATTGTTGCTCCCTTGACAGAACTAACTTCCAAGAAGTTACCGAAGAGAGTGATTTGGACCAGTGCCTGCCAATAAGCTTTTGATGCCCTGAAGGAGGCCATGTGTACAGCACCTGTACTCAAGGCGCCTGACTTCTCCAAGGAATTCATAGTGCAGACAGACGCTTCTGAGCATGGAGTCGGAGCGGTGCTCTCACAACTAAATGATGAGGACTTGGAACAACCTGTAGCTTTCATTAGTAGGAGGCTACTTCCCAGGGAACAGAGGTGGAGTGCGATTGAAAGGGAAGCTTTTGCTGTGGTCTGGGCGCTGAAGAAGCTGAGAAGCTGGTTGGGACTCACGGGTTCAGACGGACCACAGGCCCCTCAGATGGTTGATGCAGATGAGGGGTGAGAATCCTAAGCTGTTGAGGTGGTCCTTTTCCCTACAGGGGATGGACTTTACGGTGGAACACCGCCCCGGTACAGAACACGCCAACGCTGATGGTCTGTCCAGGTTTTTCCGCCTTAGCGATGAGAACTCCCAAGAGGGTGGGTAGTTCTCCCCACTTTCAGCTGGAGGGGACACGTGTTAGACCTGGCATCTTTGGCGTGGTTACCCCAGACTTTTTTGCCTCTACCTCCTGTATTTTTGACGCTATGCTGGATTTCGTTTTTGCTGGTTTAGATGCTTTGGGCACTTTGCCACTGCTGATCAGTGTCAAAGTGCAACTGCTCCCTTGGTAAATTGTTATATTGATTGGTTATCCATGATTGGTATATTTGTTTCACCTGTTAGCCCCTAGTAAAGTGCACTGCGTGTGCCAGGGCTGGTGATTCAAATGCTACTAGTGGGCTGCAGCACTGATTGTGCCACCCACAGGAGTAGCGCTAAAATGATGTCTTAGGCCTGCTTGCAGTGCCTATGTGCAGTCCAGGACTGCCATGTCGACCTGGCCAGTGCACCCACTGACCAGGCCTTATCCTTCCCTTTCTGTATATGTCAGGCATCCCTATGGTGGCTCTAGGTACCCCCCTGGGCTGGGTGCAGTGTATCTGAAAGGTAGGGCATGTACTGAGGTGTGTAACATGCCCTGGTAGTGAATTACAGCCATTTTTGTTTTTCACTGCTGAGAGGCCATCTTGCCCATAGGATAGAATGGGGGAGGCTGTTTACATGCCTATCTTCCCATAAGGGCAAGATAGAAAATCCAAGTTTGGTATCTTTGTGTTCAGAATTTAATTATACATCTTTTTAGCAAGATGGTTTTTAAATTCACTGTGTGAGAATAGCACTTTTTAGAAAGTAGCTATTCTCCTGTTTAACCTTTCTGTGTGCCTGTGTGCTGGTTGGCTGACAGGTGTCATGTGATGGGCTAAGTGGCTCCAGGAGCCTGGATGAGTCAGCAGCAGGGTGAATAGGGAGATCTGCTTTAGATGGGTGGGAGGAGTAGTCCCTGGGTTTGAATAGGGCTGCCCCTGCCAGCACAATGCTGGCTCCACCCCCTGCTGGCCAGGCTGAGGACTCTGCCTCTGCTGGCACAAAGAAGGCTCCACCTCCTGCTGAGCGTCTAACGACCCTGCCCCTCACTCTGAAAGGAACCTGGTGCTCCAGGGCAGAGCACACCCAGGAACCGGTTTGAGCAGGGGAATCCCCCCACTGGAACAAAGAGAGACAAAGACTTGGAGGGGTATACGAAGAGGACCCCAGACACCTAAACTTTAGATCACTTTGGAACTAAGAAGAAACCTCTGCCAAGGAGAAAGCTGAAAAGAAGTGAAGAGGAGAAGACTGCCTGCTTGCTGTTTTGCTTTGCTGCCAAGGAGAGGGGAAGGACTTTGCTGTGTCCCCTTCTTTTGATTCTGATCTCCAAGGGCCTGAGAAGAGCTGTCTCCCTGTTAAGAAGTCCCAGGAACAAAAGGACTTCACCACCAGCTCCCCTGGAACTCTGCTGAAGGAGTTCTGACCTGCCTTGGAGTGCTTGCCCAGTCTTGGGGCCTCAGGAGGTCGTTTTGCTGTGTTTGGGAGCTGGGAAACAGAAGCGTGAAAAAGAGTAACTGGTACCCAACGCATCATCCGATTGCGTGTCGCAAGAACGAGAGTGCGAGGAGAATTTCATCGCGGCGTCATCGCAGCACCCGGAGTCCCCGCATCGCCGAGTGCGTCGAGCATTGTTCCGGTGCGTGAAGATACCTGACGCTGCGAGGGTCGTCGCAGAACCAGTTTGCGGGCCGCACCACTGCCGGTGCGTGAAAGTATCCAGTCGCTGCGTGTGTCGACGCAGAGTCCCGTCCCGCGACGCATCGAGGGTTGCGGCGCCAGAAGTCAGCGCTGCGCCGCGCATCGCGCCGCACCGAAGATCGTCGCATCGTACCTGTGCGTGAAGCTTCCCCCTAAGAAACCTACGCAACGAAAGCCAAAGTCATCGCATCCTCCCCCTACAGATCGGAGCCGGCGCATCCACCTCTGCTGCGTGAAGCAGGGCTGCTGCCAAGCCTCCCCAAGGTCTCAGGAGTATCGCATCGCCTTTGCCATCTTCCTTGTTATAGCTTTTTGGAACCTTATCGCAACTACAGGTACTGTTGGGCACGAGAGTGTCGCATTTTGTGCATTGAGAGTCGCATTGTGCAGGACACTGACTTTTACATCCTGGAGTACTTTCTGCAAACTCTTGAACTATCTTTAAAGTAATCTTTTTAATTGTATGTTGGTTTGTCTGTAGTATTTGGTCTTGTGAAGCTTTTAGTAAAGATACCTTATTTTTCTAAAACTGGTGTGGAGTAAATCTGTGGTGTTTTCACTGTGTTACTGTGAGTGTTGGTACAAATACTTTACACATTGCCTTTGATAGCCTAGATTGCTCAGGCCAAGCTACCTAGAGGGTGAGCAGGGGTTATCTTAACAGTGTATCCCCCTTTCCCTGACTAGAAGCAAGGGTCCCTACTTGGACAGTGGTACCTACCCTGCCATCTAGAGACCCCCAGATCTAACAGTATCTCAATCACTAAAATGGTCTAAAGTCAGCAATACTAATGCATCAATTGAGGACAGTTTGCACATTTCCAGTTATGGGTGGTATTCAGTTTAGCAACTCCCAGAAACTGCAATACCATATACCATTCCTCTTTTGTTGTAGACTTCAAGTCTGCAGGTTTTAAGCCCTAGAGCTTCACTTTGGGTGTAAAAGCTACACGGAAACCCTGTATGTTTATAAGCATTTCAGTCTGCAGGTTTTATGCCCTAGAGCTTCACTTCAGGTGTAAAAGCTACAGGGAAACCCTGTATGTATATAAGCATTTCAGCCACTCTTTCCCAAAAAGGTTGAACTTGAGGACATGCCCACCAAATATGCAGGGTCGCCCACAAGGCCCCAAAACCTCTCTAACACCAAGGAGATACATTGTGGAATATGTGATGCAGTTCAAATAGAGTGTAGTGCCATGCAGTTCCTACTAATCCGTACGATCTGTTTGTTGGACAACATAAACTAGGGGCTTGGTGCCTAGACTGGTTCCGGACACCCCGCAGTATATATTAGCCTAGAAACTAGCTAGCTCACAGTACCACCATAAGCCCTCCCCCCTAACTTTAGCAGGGAGCGAATGGTTTCAGGCAACCACTCAACATGACAACTCTGACCCCTCAGGGATCACCGAAAAGGTACAGGACCTTTCGCTCAGTCACTCCTGCTCACTTATTCTCAGAGAGGTATACAGAGAATACACAGTGGGACGCTTTCAATATATTTATTGAACCAGCTTTATTCTGGTATAAAATATTTGCGCTGCAATGATTAATAGACAGAAGCAGATAAAAGTGATTACAAGCACCAAAAGCATAAATAGTAGATATAGTTCTACCATAGGGCTAAAACTGTGCATATATATGGCGGCATATTAAACAAGGCAGTAATCGAGCGTACTCCTACTATGCAAGCCCTACTCTGAGTGTGTGTAGGTGTGGAGACAAGAATCCCCCAAGGGACGATCCAACCCTATTACCTGATGGGAGAGAATGAAGGACCCTGACTTGGTCACAAAGTAGGCACCACTCACGAGATGTCAGACCGCTGCGTGGTGAAGTCTCAGCATGCAAGGACTCTTGGTGTCAGCTGAAGTGCCTCCTCTACTAATCTATCAGGATGCTCATCTTGTATAATAGAAAGTAGCATTTTTTTCCCCAAGTTTTATATAGCGCAAACTTGACCTGAAGTTATCAGGTATCAGAGCGCCTTACATGAGCACCAGTTACACAAGGACACATTCATTTTAATTAGGCACAGGAAGATTAAGAGATTTGCCCAGAATCACAGGATGTTGAGCATCATTGCCGAGATTTGAAGCTGGTTCCCTAGATTTGACTTCGACCGCCTTAGCCATTAGACAACATCCATTGCCATGTGCATATAGATTTGTGATGTTAAGGATATGTAGATAGCCCTGTCACCCTGTGGATGAAGATAGAGATGACATTTGTACATAGTGAGAAATGAGACCTTGTACATGATGTTCAGAGCATTATGATAATGGTGTGCAAAAACTAGATGTGTAAACAAGTTTATTTTCAGAGAAACTAATCCAACATTGTTGCGCACGCAAATATGTGCAAAAGTTCAAGGCTAAAATGTTATTGTGAAGACAATGTAAGAAATAAGCTGCCTCGCTACATGGGCCAAAATCCGGAATATATATATTTAAAAAAAACATATTTTATTAATTTTCTTGCTGTAACTAACCCCGGAATATAACAGTAGTGCCAGTCAAATTGAATTTTATAGTGAATTTCTCTTTGTGGGACCAAAGCAGAAAATGAGCGAATATCGGTTCCCATGTGTTCCTGGTGCTTATGTTTAATCCATTTTCGAAGAACCTGTTCCTACTCCTCATAATGTTTCTGCAAAGTGGCCAATTCCTGCATGAGAAACAACTTTTAAAGTCTAGAGGTAGCGCACCAAGTGCCCACGAGGGAAGGGATAGAGATTTTAAATGGGGTTTTATCCCAATCCCTGGTAGTGGCTCAGTGGAGAGGAGGGTGAGTGATCCAATGGTGGATCTGAGAGTTGTGTGGACTTTCTGCCTCAGGGAGATTAAACTCTACCTTGCCTTGCAAGAAAGTCTTTGTGGTTGCCCCAGCATACATATCCAAAATCATTCTGTACCCTCCCTCCACTATCGAAAGGCCAGTCTCTCCACAGACTAAGTAAAAGCAGCATTGTAGTGAATTGACATCCCCTCAAAATGACTTAGGTATCCCATGCTCTCAATGTGGTGCTTGCAGGAGTGCTAAAGTAAGCATTGGGAGGAGCCTATATTGCTTCTCCACTCAGACTAAATCACAGATGGGTCCATTTTGCACCAATTTTCTTGGATTTTAATACAGTTCATTCTGTAACAACTTTGAGTTGGGCAGCCGCATAGTAATGAGGAATTCTGGGCGCAGCTATTCCCTCACCCAATTTTGAATCAGTACACATTCTTTCATGGACCCAGCCAACAGAGAAGCTAGAGAGCTATGCAAACCCACAGTTCATGGATATGTGTTACTAAAGTTGTGCCACGGTGCTGGCCCTATTTAGAAGTGCTTACCACTCCCCAACACTGGTTTCTCCTTAAGAGATTCAGGTTAAATCCATTGCACTGGTTATTAGCCAATTCACAAGGGTAGAATACAGTAGGAGATCTGGAGCAATGTGACTGTGATCATTTCTCAACCCAAGATACCATGCACTTTGTTATGTTCTGCCATCATTTCCGCTCATTAAGGCAACCCTTCACATTGGTACTATTAAAGGGATGGACTTTGCACAAGCATGACCTGCTCTACTTTATCTGCATATACTACCAGGTGCATTAGTCTGTTTCCGTATGGCTAGCTTTCCAGTGGGGGCAGTTATGTCTAGAAAGAGACAACCCACTCTAGTGGTGGGTTTGTAGATGCAGCTGATGTTATTATAAGGAGTATGATTTGTAATTTATTCATTGGCAGTATGGATTGGTGTTCATTTATTGTTTTTATTGTCTACCTTTTAACCTGCATGAAGTGTTTATATCATTGGGATATCGTTCTCTGCTATTTTTATCGTTGTCTTTTATGTTTTTATTTAATTGAATAAAGACTAATTGAATTGAATTGAAACAGTAGTTTCTGAGGGTCCATGGAGATCTGCTACTCCAAATAAATTTCAGTAGTAGTGGTTGGATTTGCTTCAAGCCCTGTCCAGCCAGACTGGAAGCGCCTGAAACATATAACGTGGGTGCGGCAGGATGGACATCTTTAATACATCAGTCCTGCCTGTCTAACAAAGAATAATATTTCCCCAGGACCCTAAGTCCCTCTTTACAGATGCAATCGGGGAGGGGGAGGGGGGGTTAGTTAAGAGTAAAGCTCTCTGGGGGGATCTTCAGAATTCAGACCCTGAGATATTTGATAGAGTTTTTAACCCATCTGAAGGAGAAGGAGGCTTCCAGTGTCACTACCTCATTGTCTGGCATCACCTCAGAATGTCATAATTAATTGTATGCTCAACGGTGGCCTCAAAAGTTCATAAGTGGTCCAATATCACTGGCAGAGATGTGTTGGAGGAAAACAATGTTAGCAGTACATCATCTGTGTATAACAAGATTTTGTAATCCCATGCCCTGAATGACATACAAAACACTGATTTGGTTTGTCCTATCAGGCTGGAGAGGGGTTCAATGAAAAGAGCAAAAAAATGGGGAAAGTGGGAATCCCTGCTTGCTGCCCCTGTGAAGTGTAAAATACGTAAATGTCTGGTCATTCAGAGCAACCCTCACTGTTGGCTCAGCATAATTAGAAAAAAGATTAACAAAAGCGGGGCATATATACGTCTTACGTAATGTAATGCAGGCAAGACAGATAAACTGCCTTCCAAAGACAAAAGGATGGCAGGAAGTTTCTGAAGATATGCTTTTTCGACCAGGTGCATGGTAGCTAAGGCTATTTTAACATTAGGAACTGAATTAACGGCCTATCCTAAAGCCGACTTGACACTTAAGTAGTATCGGAGCACTATAAACTCAATCTTCAAGGTATTTGAATATATGTTTTATTCAGATTTTACCTGGGAGGTCCGCTAAGGAGGTCATTCTGTAATTTTTTATCAGAGTCAGTTGCCAGGGTAAAACAAGTGAATGATAATGCACCTCTTATTACTGTTCAAGCCTTACCAAATCCCGAACAGGCACTGAGGTTAGGCATGTCATGGAATCTATACTGGGGGTGGCCACTGACAATTTCTCCATGTTCCTTTATGGTGGCTGATGTGCTGCTCACCTGCTCTACTTTCGAGACATTGCCATTGCAAGGCTTACCTCTTTTCTTCATGACCAGTTACAATTTGTCTTTAGCTATCCTTTTCAGCTCTTTTTCAACCCACTTTCTTGCAGAGTTCCATGGTGCTCTTCGGTAAGCCCCACCCTTTTTAATTTCTATTCTTCACCCCTTTCTGCTTTTATCCAATCTTTTGGATTTGTTGCAGGGATTCTGCACATATACAGAACTACGCGCAAGAAACCAGGACCTCGGTGTACAGTGGTGTACCAACCGCCCACCTTAGTGCCCGGAACACCTATCCGACTAGCTATAGTATATCTCATTTGTTCTCTATACTACAGCGAAGCAACCAATGATTAGACATCCTAGAACATGTAACTCAGACTCTCTCAGTAATCGCAGGAGCAAGAACACTCCTTCGCCAACTCACTTATACTTGTCCACAACATAAGTAACCAGCGACACAGTATAGTTTAAAATGTTTATTTTAACTAACATGCTATATAATGCAGTATACAAGCCAATACTAGCAGCAAAATGCATAAACTCAATATAGTGAGCATTGTTACAATTCCATAAAATATGAACGGGGAGATCATTTTATAAAGCTAGTGGAGAAAAGGCTAATGAGCCCAGCCACCCTCCCCATGCTGGGAACTAATTTATAATAATTATAGAAGACCTCTGGGCTTTGTCAGGGGGACCACATACCTCCAGGTTTAGATGCAAAGATTTACATCTTCGGACAATCACAGCTCTTCTCCTCGGAAAGGTTTTCTTCGAGTGCCAAGCATGCATGTCATGCCATATTAAAAGCACTCGATTTTCAGTAGTGCAGCTGTGGCAGTATTATGTCTAACATGTGTGGGACTGACCAACAGCAGATTAACAGAGCACATTGTTTTTTGAGCTTGAACATGATGTGCAGACAGAGCCTCAGAGTACAGCAAGAGAAGTGAAAGGTAGACGGTTCTCATGTGAGCGAGCACAAGCAGAGGAATTTGTGAAAAACAAATGTATGTAGAAATGTATGCGAAAGCTGCAACATGGCAGCCAAGCTTATACTAACTTATGCTAACTTAGCAATGTATGCAGTGAATCCATAACCTCACTACAGATTCATATGTTTTTGCTATACTGATGGTAGTCAGCTTCTGGTCTATCTGGACATGGATATTCTTTCTACCAGCTCCTGATTTGTGTAATGACTTTCAATCATTGCCAGATGGATTGCCAGATGATGAACTTCAGTTGCTGGTGGATCAGGGAGGCAGGGCATCTCTTATCGTCCTCTAACTCAGTGTTTGACACTGTGACGCACTCTGCCAATCTTACTAGATTATCTCCTTTACTGTCTGTACGTTACTTTGATTTCTATCTTTTCTTTCACAATACTCGCAGTCTGTACATCCTGCACCTTTCACATCTTTTAACACTGAAGCTCTGGGGTCCCTTAAGAATCCTCATCGATTCCTACTCTTTTTCATTTATATGTCAACTCTTTACCAGTGCTTATCCACATTTTGGATCTTTTGGGGATGGTGTGCACTGATGACACTCAAATAGTCAGTATGGATTGTAATTAAGGCACTGTTTAGTCCAGCTTTCACAATTGGTTTTGAAAGGTAGCAGACTGGATGAAAGAAAACACTCTTAAGCTGATTCAGATAGGCATTTTTGTCATCGTATAACCTCCAGCATTATTGTATCCAGCCTATTGCTTCTCTGAGCTTGGCTCAGCCCTTCATTTGTGCCAAATGTGTAAAGAATCTCAGTTTACTCTTCAATGACAAGTGTGTATTTCCAAGTCATTCTTACTGCCAACATCTGCATCTGCTTTTTGTACCTACCGATGTGCAGGTAATTTCTTCTGATGCTCTCCATAGATCTCTGAAATCACTCATTTAGCTGAATATTTTCTGATGCTTAGAATGCAATAAATCACGATGTCTTGGATTTCCACACCTATAGGCTCTCTTTTTGTAGTCCAAATGCCGCCTGCCACATTCCCTGCAGTTTCTCAGTATCTAGTCAACCAGTAAGTATGCACTAGCTTATCATTGCACAATGGGTCCTCTTCAAGGCTGTATATGTGGCTCACATGGCTTTTCACTATACAGGACCCCTTATTTATAGCACCTATTCCGTATTCAAATCTCTATCCGTCTCATTCATTATGCAAATGTAAAGGGCAGAGTTACCAAGACTTTGCATCAGTGCAAAGTCCACAAAGTGTCCCAAAGTGTTGGATGGTTATTTACTTACTAAATATATTTTGCAGTGGAAAGGTGGCCTTTTCTTGGTGCAAATTGTGCTTTGTGCCACTTTGCACCAGGGGAGCATTATATGGACTGCGCAAGCACCCATAGTTTCTTTCTTTTTTTTTATTGCCTTGTTGATTTTGTATTATTTGTGATAACAATATCAACCATCATAGTCTTCCCTACCCCGACGCAAGTCTTCCTGGAATAACGCACACCCTTGAGCCAATGTCATAGCATTGTAAGTCAAATGTATTACTGTTAGAAATGGGGGTCTCTAATTGGCAGAGGTAGGTACCTTTGTCCAAATAGGGACCCTTGCTTCTAGTCAGGGTAAGAGGGATACACACTTTAGATAACCCCTGCTCACCCCCTTGGTAGCTTGGCACGAGCAGACAGGCTTATTCCAAAGGCAATGTGTAAAGTATTTGTAACAACACTCACAGTAACCCAGTGATAACACTAGAAATGGATACTACACTGGTTTAGAAAATTAAGTATCTTTATCTAAACTTAACAAGACCAAAACAACAAAAATCCAACATACAAGTATGAAGAAAAATTACTTTCAAAACGTTTTAGCAACTGAGTCCAAAACTATGGATGCATGATTTCTTGCAAAGTACCAATTGTTGCAACAAAGTTCACCAAGCCACACAGCTGCAGCGATGAGAGGTGTCGAAAAACAAAGAGATGCGTCATTCCTGAGACTTTCTTGGATGCAATGCTACAGTTCTGCTGTACACAGGGGAGCCATGCGCCGGGTCTGGTCTGTAGGGGGAAGCGATGCATCAGTTCTGAGATGACTCCGATCCACGGGTGATGCGTCAGGGAAAACTTGCGGCACAGGGATGATGCATGGAAATACGGGATGCGTCCGCAAACGATGCAGCAGAGGCGAGCGGCGCTGTGTCGACCTTTCCATCCGTGATCCCTCGATGCATCGATTTTTGCAGCGGCGACAGGCGCTGCACCGGTTTCAGCAGCGGCGCAGCGGTGCGGAGGGATTCTTCTCGCACCACGGCGTTGCATCGTAAAAACTGTTGCAAGAAGAGCGATGCGTCGATTTTCTTGTTGTTGCATTGCTTCCCAGCAGCAGAAACAACCTCCAGAGGCCCCACACAGTCACAGATACTCCTGGCAGGTCGGATCTCCAAGCAAGGAATTTCAGGGGAGCTAGGGGTGAAGTCTTTGTGTTCCTGAGACTTCAAAACAGGAGGCAAGCTCTACTCAAGCCATTGGAGACTTTCCTCAAGTAGGGGACACAGCACACAGCAAAGTCCTTCTCCTTTCCTTGGCAGAAACAGCAACTGCAGGCCAACCCCAGACACACCTCAAGGGCAGTACTTCTCCTCAGTTTCTCCAGCTCTACTCCTTAGCAAAGGTTCCTCTTGATTTCAGAAGTAGTCTAAAGTTCAGGGGTTTTAGGTCTAATACTTATACCCCAAAAAGTATTTTTTCTCTCAGTGCAGAGAAGCACTGTGCCCAGTCAAAACCAGTTCTGGGTGCCACTTTGCAAGTGCACAACAACCTCCATTGTCAGTGTGAGCCCTGGCTCCAGACACACCACAAGGGGGTGGAGGCATCATTGTAGAAGGCAGACAGGCCTATTCAGGTGCAGGTGCTAACCCTCCCACCACTCCAAATGCAGATCAGGCCTATTCAGCCTAGCACTGACTCATCCAGACTCTCTGGAGCCACTGCACATCCCCAGCCCCTGTCATTCCAAAGCCAGACAGTCAATACACATCCTAGCGGAAGCACACAGGATGCCTAAGCAAGAAAATACCTACTTTCTAAAAGTGGTATTTTGAAAAAAGATGCATCTTTAGATTCTGAGTTCAGGAATACTAAAATGTATTTTCCTACCTGGTCCCAATGGTAAGTTATATTTATAAGATGTTATACATTAACTCCCATGCTTTCCTATGGGGACAGATTACATTAGCGAAAAACGAAATTGGCAGTATTTCACTATCAGCCCATGCCACACACACCAGGGCATATCCTACCTTTCACATATACAGCACCCTGCCCACAAGGGTACCTTGGGCCTACCTTAGGGGTGACTGACATGAAGGAAATGGGAAGGTTAGGGCCTAGCATGTGGGTGCACTTTCCAAGTCAACATGGCAGTTAATAACTGTGCACAGACACTGCGGTGGCAGGTCTGAGATACCTTTTCAGAACTACTCATGTGGGTGGCACAATCAGTGCTGCAGGCCCACTCGTAGCATTTGATTTACCAGCCCTGGCACACTTAGTGCACTTTACTAGGGACTGACCAGTAAGTCAAATTTGCAAATCATGGTTAGCCAATCATGTACACAATTTATACACAGAGCATATGCACTTTAGCACTGATTAGCAGTGGTAAAGTGCCCAGAGTCCTAAAACCAACAACCACAGGTCAGGAAAAAATAGGAGGAAGAAGAAAAAAGTTTAGGGATAATCCTGCAAAAAGGGCAAAGCCAAACAATTACATAATACTTTGAATATGTGATATAACTTTATCTAACAGCTAAAGTTGAAAGTTCTATCCCATTATAGTTCTGCATGTTTCAATCCGGCACAGCTAGTGACTCCATCTTATCAATCTCCTGAGTTTCTTCATGTGTCAATTCTTTTTTTCACTAGTTCCCACTCCATTGCTGCCCCTGATTTTAATCTGTTTATTTCAAATTTTGTCTCAACTCACATTCATCCGAAATCCGTTGAAGCAGTCTTTTTCCTACCAAAACTTCATTGGTAGCTGGTTCCTGAATTATCACGCTGCTACACATGTTTTGCCACCACCAGAACTAATTTTATCACTTTAGACAGAACTTCAGTATGCTTAGTCCTAGGCACTAGTCCCAGAAGACAAGGTTGTTCCGTAGATTGCAACACCATGCCCATCAAACTAAGCTTTCAACCACCTCCATCCAAGATCTCAGTATTCCTGGGCATTCCCACAACATATGTATGAAGGTGCACTGTCTGTTTACATTTAGGACCGAGGTCACTGGCATTTGGCTTTATTTTGTGTAGCAGCTGCGGTGTTACATAAACTCTGTAGATACACTTATAATTAATAATCTTCAGCCTTCGTTTACCAGTGAATTTTTATCAGTTACCCCAAAGTTAAACCCCAGACACACTCCTCTTTTTCCTCAACTAGACCCTTCCCTATTGTGTCTTGAGCATGTCCAATGTTGTATCTTTCTTTGGTATGAGAAAGCCATATAACCTTGAAATTAGCTTGTCCTCTTCTTGCATCCCTATCAACACTTGAATAAAAGGATGTATGTCTGGCTCTTGAGCAAAAGCCTGCAACAGCTTTAGCATTGCTGCTGCAAATACCGCATAAAATAATAAGGGCCTGATTACGATGTCAGTAGTAGTTGCCGATGTTGCCGCGGATGCAGAACCGACCAACAGAAGGTCGGTGGTCTGACTCCGCAATTATGATGCAACAGCACATGGTGCGGTCGCAAGCTCCCAGTTCTCTATGGGAGCTTGTGCTGCCGTCGAAAACCGGCAGCACCACAAGTTCTCATAGAGAAATGGGAGTTTTTGTTAATCCTTCCGTGGTAGGCACATCACGGTGCCTGCCACGCGGTGTAGGTATTAACAGGGTAACAAACAAACAGATTCTCTTTTCTACCTGATAAGAATGAAATACACTTGTTCTAGACTACTGAAATCTAGGCAGCTCATGTGTTATAGGTACCATTGAGTGGGATCATCCAAAAAACATTGGAACATTGATCCCCAAATATCAAAACAGTGGTTTGAATGTATAACTGAAGCAGCTCCCCTCCCTCTGGGAGCCCATTGCTCATGGGGTAAAGAACTAATTAAGTAATATTGAGTCTAAAGCTGATAGGGTGCCCAACTTCATTGAATGTGGCCTCCATATTGCCCCATGTATCCACTGGGTCTCTGGTCATGAGAATGTCATCAGCATACAGTGATATAATCGTGCTCATGCCCTTCAACTAAATGTCATTGTTTGTACGTCGAAGTCATATAAATTGTGTCAGTGGTTCAGTTACTAACGAAAGAGGGGGGAACTGTTCCTCATGCCTCTGTGCACTACCCAAATCCCAGAAACCCTATTCCCCACCTTCACCTGTGCCACGCTCCCAGCATACAGGAGGTCCGACTTCCTCAGGAAATCATGTCCCAAATGGCATGCACCAAGTGTTTGCTTCATAAATACCCAGTCCACAGTACCAAAAGCCTTAAGTGCATCAAGACTTACACCTCCACTCTTCTCACCATTTTTTTCGTGGCATTCTCCATGATAAGAAATGCTTTGCTAATATTTGTGGCTGTTGTATGTCCTACCACAAATCTGCTTCATCTGTGTGGGCCAAAGTCTCGGCTGCCTTTGCTAATCGTGTAGGTAATATTTTGCCTAGAGTTATGGCATGCACATCGAATGTAGAGACTGGTCTGTATGACTCACAATCCAGAGGATCCTTCACAAGCTTAAGTGAGACCACTATGTGGGCCTCATGAAGAGATTCCAGAAGAGTCCCTTTCTCTAAAGCCTCTTGGAACATAGCTGGCAAAATCAGCAACACCTGCAAAATCAACAAATCGCTATATTGATGGAAGAATTTGTCCGGTAGGCAATCATTTCCAGGATCCTTTCACATTCTCATATCTCTAATAGCCATATAATATCTGCTTCATCTATAGTCCCATTAAGAGCATTACATAGTTCTGCTGATAATTTCTCCAACTGAGCCTCCTCCAACAAGGCAGCAATATGTACTGTATCTGCCAAGCCCTGGCCAGTATACAGCCAGCATAGAATCGATACAATAGGACAGTAGGCGTTCCACATAGTTCACCTACAACCCCTACATATCTGCCATTTTCATCTCTAAATGTGGAGTCCACTTTAAGTGGGACAGAAGGGGCCATCGACAGGATCACCACTTATACTGAGGATGTGAAACTGACATACCACCGTGCCCCACCATTTTGTTTGCAATTTGTCATGTTCTCTAGACGTCAAATGTGTTTCTTGAGATATAATTATGTGTGGGTGTTTCTTTGTCAGATATCTATATATACTTTGTAGCTTAACAACATTTTGAATCCCTTTTACATTCCAGGATATAGCTGTCACCTCCCATGTCAAGACATCAATATTTCATAATAATGCTCATGTCAAAAGTGTAATGACTTACCACTGTCACTAAGTGTGAGCTCTTCCATCCCCTTTCTGTCCCTCCTATCCTATCCCCCTCCAGTGTGGCAAACCACAACCTCGCCTCCAAAAATAGTACAAGCAGTACTCCCTCCTTTTACTAAAAATGGAGCCGTACATTCCCCATTAATGGGTGATTTCTTTCGATTCCCATGTGAGGGTCACAGAGGTTGCCCCGAGCACTGAAGAGAGTAACACGAATCGGGAATCTAAATAGGCACTTTGGCTCACACAGTTCCTGCCACATGTACTGGTAACTGAAAATCGAAGTACAAAACCTGATGTACTAGAATAGTCAAACCAGGTTTTGCGTTAAAAAATAGTTCCTCTTTGGAGAAGGCGCAAAGTTGGAGAAATGTTTTCATTTCTCCAATTATTCTATGCTTTGCAGTGTACTGCACTCTGTAATGCACATCCAATTTGTGGAATTCTATAGAAAGTGCATATCACTAGGCATCCTGTTTCTGCTCCAGCACAGATGATGAGAGCAAGAGCAAGCCATTTTCAGTAAGTATGGCCCTTTATTGCTTTCTTTCCCTTGCACAATACAGAGCAGAAACTTTGGTTGCCGCATTGCGTTATAAAACATAAATCAAATACTACATACAGCTGCCTCCTGTATACAAATCGACGTAGGCAGTCAGTCATGATAATGATGAGTAAAACCAAGAAATGGTCTGCCCCTAGTTCTGTGACTTCAATCTAATCTCTCTTCTGGATTAAGCTCCTTCACATCTTTTCTTTTTCCTGCTAGCTGACTCTATCTTGTGGCAGGACACCTTTTTTGGCATCAGAGCATTTAACATTCATTCATTTATTTATGAATCAAAACTGAAGGCCTTGTTATGAGTTTGGCAGTTTGTGAACCGCTGTACCTGTGGTCCTGGTCGACTGCCATATTATGAGTTGGGAAGATTGCTATTGCAAAGACTGTGGCTGAACCATCGACACCACCAGCACACTGCAGACCGCGTGGTTATGGAAAAATAGCAGCCATAGAGCAGTACAGAGAAGTTTAACTGCTGTCTGTATTACGAGTTGGCTTTCAGACGAGCTGACCGCAGCATTTGGACCACCAGCTTCAAGTTGGCGGATAGTAAGGATTTGTAGTGCATACTCACCCCTTTCCTGTTTTACCAACATAGTTCAACGTGGATCCCTATCTTCCGGTCCCCCTTCATAGCAGCATCTTCACACTGAGGATTATGACCCTGTTTGTGGTGATATACAGGTGAGCCCTTTTTGTGCCATAAACCCATTGCCTAGACTGACTACATATAAGCCAGACTCCAGCAATGGGTAGATGGTATTTTTCAACATGTATCATACATATATGGGCATTTGACAGATATGCAGTCAAAATGTTTACACAGGCATCAATATATATGGAAAAATATTCACCGCCGCAAGATCTCCGCAGCCACAGCGCCGTCCCTGAGGTAAACTTGTAATACAGCGATCTGAAAACCACCAGCACTGTGGTCTACTGGCTGCCGCGGACACGGTGTTCAGGCGGTCAGACCACCAAACTCGTAATCAGGCCTTAATTGAAGCTCAGCAGTGAGACAACTTAAGTTCTTGTCCTGAGTGCTCCAATACCCTTGGACCTGCCTCTTCCATGGGCTTACCAACAGCACCCTCAGCTGTATTATATAATATCTGTATTTTCTTTGATAGCAGAACATCCTTTAAACCCAGAAAGGTAAACTTGCTGCCTCCCATTTGCTGTGCCTCAGGACCTTGGAAGTCTTAGTTCCATTGCTTCCCCTTCATTGCCATAAACCAGCTATCCAGTATTTGGTGTCATCACGTCTTAATCATAGAAACTCTGACTATCTTGGTCTGAACAATAATTTCTGGCACATTTACAAACTATCCAGAGTGCATATGGCAGATTGAATTTTGACCTTTTTCATCGGTACTCATTATGTGAACATCTGACTGTGGTGCACAATATTTTATATTGTGTCAGACACAAACATTGTCAAAAAATATTGTGGTGACAATAAAATCATGGCACAGAATATTGCATTATGAGTATTATTTTTTAAGTGCTTGATATAATTTTATTAACACATAGCTGTATTTAATTTCAATTTCTAAAGATTGTGTAATGCTTATAATGTGTGTTTAAAGTCATTAATATGGTCATTTTAGTTGGTTGTAATTTTTTGCATTTATTTTTGTGATATTTTAAAGAGTTTCTGTTAGATTTTTTTAAATTTTGGTGGCCTGTGGGGTTTGTAGAGGAGTAGGATGGAAAGTTATTTAAATCTATATATTTCCATACTTCTTTACAATTTGTAAAAATGTATTGGCTAATCAGATTATTAATTATGTGAATTATTTGTTAAAATATTACATTTATATGACTAAAATTGTATTTGAATTTTCTATTGGTTCATATAGTATTCTGTCAAATATTAAATTAAAGAAATATTTTTAAAAATGTAATTGTTAATTATTTTATGTTTTAATGGAATAATCACACTAATAGGTATGTTCTGTTTAAAAGATCTACTTTAAAAAAAAATGTAAATATTTTTTGATGTATCATTTCCCATTTTTGGGTGGTTGTTGGCATGGTAGGGGAAAAAAGTGTGAAGTGTTTTTAGTGCAATTTGTGTGTTTAAATTGCTAAATAATATTTAAATTGCTCACTTTTTTAATAAGTTACAGTTCTGAATATTTTTTAGTAATTTAGTAAGATTCTGGTTATTTATAGTAGCTATTTAAATACAAATGTAACTTACTTATATTTTAGGGATTTATTTATCATAATTTCAAATGTTGTGATTTTTTTAAATACATTTAATAAAAGCTAATATATACTTTTTCAAAACTTTCCATATTGCTGTTTAGGTTGAAGTGGGAATAGTAATTTGACCCATCCAAAGTCTAACACTTTCCTTGCTATTGCTTAGGTTGCTTAGGTTGGAATTAGAATAGGAATTCTGATGCCTCCAAAGTCTAACCCTTTCACTAGTATTGCTTAAGTTGGAGTCGGAATAGTAAATGTGACCCTTCAATAATCCAACATTTTCTTTACTGTAGCTTAGATTGGTGTGTGAATAGTAAAAGTCATCTCTCCACAGTCCAACACTATTCCTACTGTTGCTTAGGTTGGATTAAGAATAGTAAATTTGACTGCTCTAAAGGCCAGTGTTTTCCCCATTGTTATCTAATTTGGAGTGGGAAGAGTAAACATGATTACTCCAAAGTCCCACAGTTTCTGTACTGTAGATTAAGTTGAAGTGGGAATAGTAAACCTGCCTCATTCAAAGTCCAACACTTTCCGTACTGTTGCTTAGATTGGAGTGGGAATAGTAAATCTGACCCCTCCAAAGACCAACACTTTTCCTACTGTTGCTTACATTGGAGTACAAACAGTACATTCGACCCTCCAATGTCGAGCATTTTCCCTACTGTTCCTTAGGTTGGAATGGGAAAATAAATGTGACCTCTTCCAAAATCCAACATTTGCCCTACTATTGCTGAGTTTGAAGTGGGAATTGTAAATCAGATCCCTCCAAAGTCTAGGACTTTCCCTGTTGCTGCTTAGGTTGGAGTAGGAATATTAACTTGGACTTCTCCAAAGTTAAATACTTTCAGCAACGTTTGTTAGGTTCGAGTGGGTGCAGTACATTTGATTCCCTTCTGATGCTTATAGAAAGCCAGAGTAGTAAATCTGACCCCTCCATAGTCCAATGCTTTCCCTACTATTGCTTGAGATGAAGATGGAATAGTACATTTCACCACTCCATAGTCAACTTACTATTATGTAGTTTGGACTGGGAATAGTATATCTGACCAATCCCTGGCACTCAAATCTTTCCCTACTGATGGTTATGTTGGGGTGGGAATAGTACATTTGAGTCCTCAAATTCTTTAACACTTTCCTTTCTGTAGCTTAGGTTAGAGTGGAAACCGTAACTTTTATCCTTCTAAAGCAAAATAGTTTTCCTACTATATTTTAGGTTGGAGAGGGAGTGGCAAACTTTATTTTGAAAAATGTAATATTTTTCAACTTTTTTGTGAATTTGGAGTAGTAATTTTATTTTATTGATGCCATTGGTTTTGTTTTTAATTTAATAAAGTTTTACTGTTTGTTTTATTATTAATATTTCATGTTTTGTTTCTTTAGATGTAGCTTTTAAAATATTTTCCCCTTTGTCTTGGTATATATCTACTTTTATAAATTAGTTTATTTTTTTACTTATGTTTACACTTTAATTGTTTTTGTTGAATATATTTGTGTGTGTTTATTTTACCATATATTTGTATTGTAATTTGAATGCATCTTCTGTTTTTATTAATTCTAATAGTTTAATAACAATATTTTGTTAAGATGTAATTTTATTTATTTTATAGTGATATTTTAATTTTAGTGTTTTCAATTTAAAAAAAATGTATGTTATATATTTTGTGTAACAATTATTTTTAGTTATTCTTAGTTTTATTTCTGTAAACATGTATATATTTGTTATATATTATTTAGTTTATATATTGTTTAGTTTTAGATTTCTTTATTTTTGGTTACTTTTTGGTGTTATAGTTTTTATTAGTATGTATTAGCTTTATTCACACTTTTTGATATATATATCTGCCAGCCAGACATTTTAAGATAAAATAACAACGAAACAAAAAAAACCATTTAATTGTAATTTTGTGACACATTTGTATATTTGCACTATGATGCACCAAGCACTTTTTATGTACTCATGCACTTATGGAATAGTAATTTAGCACATTTGCACTTTGAATAAGGACAGTCATGCTCGTTTTGCACATGATGATGGTAATGAGACATTTATTGAAGACTCTCTAGACGATTTTAATTATGTTAGATGGTCTAACATATGGATGGGTTGATATAAGCTATATAGGAGCGCATCAACATTCATGCAGTTAGAAACATTTTAGATACTGGCCCCATTAGATGTGATACTATGTGCTATGAATTTGAAAATCAAATGATTCTTAATAACACTATATCTATTATTTACAATGTATACTTATATTTATTCAACAGTAAGTTCTCCTTTTAAAAAAAAATATATATAATTGTTTTAGAGATGTACATAGAAAGTCTTTTTAATAGCGGAGATCGCACCATAATGTAGTCTGTTTATTATTTCTGTTTTAAAAAATGTCATGTGATATGGTCAGGTGTTTTGTTTCAGAGATGTTAACGTGTAGCAATTCACTATGTAATCAAGGTCACTCGTTGACCGAAAAGCGTAATGACATGAGGGATACATGACCAATAAACACAACTGCAAGTTTAGAGGAGTTTGTGCTCTTTTGGACTGTTTCGAGAAAAACGGAAGGGCGGATTTGCGAATTTGATATATATATCAATTTATGTCCATCAAGTTTGCTGTGCTCGGTGGTTCCCAGCATGCGGTGTGGGTGCCTGCAAACGGCAACAGCAGCCGTTAATTATAAGTCTGGAATCCTCGATAATTCCCCAAATGTAGAAAACAAGGAGCGGCACACCAGGAGACTGCACAATTTTTATTGTGCACCAATATCAAAGACGATGAGTTTCGGCGTGTAGCCTTTTTCGTGTAACTTCCTGTACAGCAAAGTCCTATAGAAATAGGCCTCGTTGTTCATAAATATGAACAAAATACTTTGCGCTACTATCACAATCATGATACAAAAATAAGATAATATAAATGTGCCATTGCTATAATAATCATTATTTGATGCATCCAGAAATTATCTAAGAAGGTAATCACAATTTAAATTCATCATTGTGAGAAATTTATACATAATCTGTTTTTTGTGTGTTTCGCGGGCGGCAGTTAATAAAGTTTGAATTCAAACCAAGTGACGGACTGTGCACTTCAATCTCTTGATAAGTGCCAAAGTAGTACATACACATTTATGTGAGCACGATTCAACAATGATCATTGATTGAATTATAAAGTGCATCTGTTATGAAATGATGAAATTCAAAACTTTATTAAATCATGTAGGGCGGCATTCTGTTGGACGGACCGACCAAGAGCTTATATAAGATATTAGAAGACTGTGTACATCGATATCTGAATATCATATTGAATTAATTGCAAGATCGAAATGCAAACAGTTGAATTGTGTTCACATAAATGTCTATGTACTACTTTGGCATCAAGAGTTTGAAATGCACAGTTCGTCACTATATATATACATATCTGTATAATAAGAATAGCGGTTGCTTCACGATGGGTAGAACAGGTGCGAGATGAATGGGGGAATTTAGTAAATTCCGATGCGCAGATCACGGAAGCCTTTGCAGGGCACTTTCGGGCATTCTATGCTGCTTGGGGCCTGGGCTCGCAAGAGGACGCGCTACAGTACATGGCGGATTTAGACCTACCGACGCTCGCGGATGGAGACATCAAAGAGCTGGAGGCCCCCCTTACGTTAGATGAGGTTAAAAAGGCGCTGGCCAAGCTGCGGGTGGGGAAGGTGCCGGGCCCGAACGGGTTCCCCGCGGAATTCTTTAAAAAAACGGCGGATCTTCTGGCTCGCCATCTGTTGGCGTTATTTGAGGGGGCACGGGGAGATTGGCCACGATCGTCCCAATTTTCAAGGAGGGGAAACCGCCGGAGGAGTGCACGTCGTATCGCCCAATCTCGCTGCTTAACACCGAGGTGAAATTACTGGCGACGGTGCTGGCCCTCCGGCTGCGGCGGGTGATCCCAGATTTGGTCCATCTGGATCAGACGGGCTTCCTCCCCAGTAGGGCGACGAGACTGAATCTGAGGCGCTCGCACAACTGGCTACAGGCGGTGAGTGGCCGACGGGACCCTCACTGGTTTCTCTCCTTGGACGCGGAAAAGGCGTTCGATGCGGTGCATTGGCCCTTCCTGGAGGGAGTCATGGGGCGTCTGGGATTCGGACCTGTCTTCCGCCAATGGGTGCGACTACTGTATACGGACCCGAGGGCGCGGGTGAGGGTAAATGGGGTCACATCGGGGGAATTCCCTATTTGCAGGGGTACGCGGCAGGGATGTCCGTTGTCCCCCCTGCTCTTCACGTTGACGATAGAAGTACTGGCGGCGCGGGTCAGACAACACCCGGAGATTCGAGGTTTTCGGAAGGGTCCGCTAGACGACCTGGAGGAAAAAATATCCCTCTATGCGGACGACGTCCTTCTTTATGTTCCACACCCCGACACGACAATCCCGATAATTTTCTCAGAGCTAGAACGATATGGTGCCCACTCGGGTTACAGGGTGAACTGGCATAAGTCGGTGCTATATGCCCCGGAGGGGCGGGAGGACTGGCCGTGTCTCCCAGACAGGCTCCAGATGACGACGGAGGGGTTTCAATATCTTGGAGTGTTTATAACACTAGACCGGACTGTCTCTTACAACAGGAATATTGGGAGGGTTCCGACCAATTTCGTGGAGGACGCACACAGATGGCGTCGGCTGCCGCTTACGCTACTGGGGCGTGCAGCCATGTTTAAAATGATAACGCTGCCCAGGTTCCTGTATGCGTTCCAGAATGAATACTATCCAGTTCTTAGTCGGGTCTTTCGAGAAATTGATTCGGAACTACGTAGCTTTCTCTGGTTAGGTAGACAACCCAGGGTGGCGATAAAGACCCTGCAGCGGCACCAGTATAGCGGGGGGATCTCGCTTCCCAACATTGAGGCCTACTACTGGGCGGAACACCTGGTATACATTAATGACTGGCTTCACGCCCCAGCAATGCACCCGACGTTTGCTTTGGAAAGATATGTCATGGGCGCCCACTCGTATCATTATTACTTATATGGTGGCAAGGGTACGGGACGGTTATTGACGGCCACTAAAATCACCCTGGCGATTTGGAAAAGGGCGACCCGGGTGATTGGCTGGGACAGGAAACTAAGTAGACAGACGCCCTTATGGCGCTGCACATGGCTACCAGAACTGAACAAGTTGAGGGGGTTCACGCACTGGGATAACATCGGGGTGTCGACACTGGGAGACGTACTAGTGAGGGGGGAGCTGAAGTCCTTTTTGGTGCTCCGCAAGGAATTTGGATTGCTCCCCACGCAGTACTATAAGTACGCGCAACTGAAACATGCTTGGCAGGCAGAGGGGTTACAGACGGTCTCTCTTCCCGAATACGCACCACTAGAGGGGAGACTGCTGCAGGAACACATGGTGGAAAGGGCGGTGTCCCTCACATATCGGACCCTCATGAACAATATGCCAGATACTATGGGGGCGCTTCGGGCAACCTGGGAGGCGGATGTGGGTGAGATGGACGAGGTGGACTGGGATACAGTTCTCATGCACCCACGAGCGGTGGCGATTAAGTCCCGGCTGCGGCTGATCCTATTCAATATTCTGCATAGAACATACTTTGATAGACTCCGACTGTTCAAAATGGGACGGGTAGGGGACACGTCGTGTCTGAGGTGCGGAAGGGAGGGAGGGAACTTCTATCATGTACTTTGGATTTGCCCGCAGATTCAGGGGTACTGGCGGGGGATCCTAGGGGAACTGAGTAAGGTGCTGGAGGTGCCACTGCAGGAGGACCCTAAGTTAGTGTTACTGGGTATGACACATGATGTGGACCTCCCCCGCCCGCTGTTGACTTTCCTGGTACTGGCTCTGGTGGTGGCAAAGAGGGACGTAGCAAAATATTGGGGGGCGCCCTCGCCACCCCGATTGGAGGAGTGGAGGAGGGGTCTTGACGCCTACATGGCGGCCGAAAGGGTCACGTACAAAGCACGAGGCTGCCCCAAAAAATTCACCAGGGTGTGGTCCTGATGGCGGAGATCTCATGGCCTGGAGGGGGGACTCTAGTGGGGCGGTGGAGTGGAGGGGACCGGCACGGTTCATGGATGATGTGTACAGCCCTAGGGCACGGACAGTGGTGTATACTGAAGACGCTGGTGCCACCCGCAGAATAAGTCCGGAACAGACTTCTTGTGTAATGAGAGAGGGGGGGGTGGAGGGCGGGCGGGGTGGGTGTGGTGCTCAGTACTGACCTGTTTGTTTGGTTGTTTTACCAATAAATGCCAATAAAAATGTTTATAAAAAAAAAAAGAATAGTGGTTGCTTGCTCAATAAAGGATTCCATGGCACTCCGGTGCAGTTCAATCGTTTTTTTAAAGCTGCTTAGGCAAAGGCACAAGCGCCAATGTGTTTTGGTGTTTGCACGCCACTTGGTCACAATATTGACCATGTTTCACAATACTTTTTTGTACTCATTTGGTCATACACCAAAATCAACACAAAAGAAGGAATAACCTTATATTTAGTAGCCCTCTTAGAGTGGATTATGATTCATAAATTGTTGTTTCACAATTCAAAAAACAAATTCGATTAGTTTCTGTGTGCATTTACATAGGTTATATGCTGCTAATTGCAAATCGCATACATTACATTATCTAATTTCACCTTTCTTTTCCCCTGGTAGACGGGCAGGCAAAGATTTCATGATATTTGATCTCCATTTTGGAGTCGTTTTTCTAGTGCATAGTAGAACTGTTAATTCACAGTCTACCACTCTTTTCCTCCTTTATGATTGTAATAAAGGATCTTAATTGGACACATTATTTTTGATGCCCATAATACTTATGCCATGTATTATATATTTTCTTGTTTCACACTTCTTGATGTTCTGCCCAAGTGGGCATAGTCTCTATTTGCAAATTTAATTTATCCAAATATAGGCTCTTGAACAGCATCTTTCTTAATTAAATAATCTATCAAAGCATCTATCACCTTAAAGCAATATTAACAAATATATCAATAAATCAAACCAGCATTGTTACTGCGACTCTCCTGTAGAAGTAGTCACTATGCATTAGCTACTACCGAGTTTTCCCTTGCTGCTTCTCTAGCAGCTTGTCTTCCTGTAAGCAAACACAAAATATAAACATAATTATGGTTAAAAACTTCTTTTGTGGATTGTTCATAATAACTTAAAATCATGATCTCAGAACTGGCACTAAGATTCTTCAAATATTTTGTAATTAAAGGTGTACAAAGAGCTCCTCATGAATGTTCAAACCTAGTGGTTCATTACAGTCCATTTCTAAATTGTACCGTGACTCTAGTCGTCTGAGCTCCTTCTCTCTGTCACCCTCTCTTGTTCTCTTGGGCACACTGTGAATTACACTGTATTTCAAAACCTTGTGGTGTGGTCCCATACATGTATTTTGTGTAGGTGTCGTGCCACTGGAAAGCTGCTGTCATTATTTTTTATCACTCTAAGGTGTTGCAGGATTTGCCTGTGCACAGGTAAAATAGTACTTCCTACATACCTTTTGGGGGCGGGGCACAAAAGGGCATATACAGCAAGATCAGTTTTACAAGTCAAATGTTTCTTTATTTTTATGGTTTTACTGAATGGAGTTTTCAATGCACTGAGATTCAACCCATTCTCACATGCTTTGCATTTAGAACACTTTTTGAAACCTGGTTTGGGTCTACGCCAAGTATGTACTGTAGAAACCACCTCATTCTTGACTAATAAGGTCTCTCACAGGTCTCTTTTTTAAATAAGTTACTTGCGGTTTATTAGGGAAGTTCTTTCCTATGATGGGATCTTTTTTGATCAAATGCCAAAATTTGGCAACATTTTTTCTAAGCATGATGTGTTTCTCATTATATGTGGTGATGAATCTCACTCCCTCATGATCAGTTCTCTTTTTTCCAGTAGTTTTGTCAGTAAACAGAATTTCTTCTCTTTTCAATCTAGACACTTTCTTTTTTGCCTGTTTTATTATCTGTGCTGTGTACTCTCTCTGTCACAATCTAATTAGCATACTAGATTATGTCTTTCAAAAATGTTCTTCAGTATTGCAGTTGCGTCTTGCCCTCAGTAGTTCACCATAGGGAACACTGCTTTTTAGTGTATACAGGTAAAAACTACTAGCATGCAATATGCTGTTCCCTGCCGTCGGTTTCCTAAACATAGTGGTAGTTAACTTAGAATCTTTTACAATAACTTGTTAATCCGAAAGATTCATCATTTTATTATTTATTTCACAAGGTAGTTTGAGTTAATTCTTTCTACAAACACTCTGGCTGTGTTCGCATCTCCCTTCTAGACTGCAAATACGCCATCAATGTAACATACCCACTTAACTATCTGTTCTGTCCATTCTTTTAATTCTGGGCCATTGAGCACCTGCTCCTCCCACCAGCCCATATGCAGATTCGCAAAGCCGGAGGCGAAGTAGGTGCCCATCGTAGCCCTTTGTTGCTGCTGGAAAAGCTCACCATTAAACGAAACAATATAGTGTCTCAAACTCCATTCCATCATTTGTAAGATCATCCCATTGTGTTTTGTAAAATTTCATGGCCCTAGCTCTTAAGAACTTTTGAGTGGCATTTAGGCCATCGCTATGTTTTATGCTTGAGTAGAGTGAAGTCACATCTAATGAGATCATAAGCATATCCTCCTCCCATATTATATCAAAAATTATTTTCCAAAAATTCTGTGGTGTCTTTAATATATGAGGGAAGATTTGGCACTAATGGCTGTAAAAAATGACCAATATAAATGGACATATTCTCATACAAACTATCTATGGCTGCTACTATGGGTCTCACCTAGTGGTTTAGCCTTGTTTTTATGAATTATAGAAATAAGGTAGAAAACCGGTAACTTGGGTACTGTTTAAAAAAAAAAAAATCCATTCATCCCAGTCGATCAGATCAGCATTTCTCCATTCTGTTAGTTGACTGAGGAGCTTTTCATTCACTTCTTCATACTCTATTATCGCAATTCTAGTGTAACAATCTGTGTTATTCAATTGTGAATACACTTCTCTTATGTACATTGTTTTGTCCCAGAGGACTACATTTCCCCCCTAGTCTGATAACCTTACTACACATTCTTCATATTTACTCTCCTTTCTCACCAGCTGTTCTGCTTTTCTAGTTTTCATATTAGATTTCCTCTGTATTTTCCTCAGTTCTATGGACGTTCAGTCTGAGAAGACCTCTATCCCATCCTTCATTGTGGGGGGGGGGGGGGGGGTGAATTTAGATTTTACTCGAAATTCTGTTATCACTTTCCCCTATATCAATGCCTGCCATTTCCAACATAAGAGTCTCATTAAATTGTTCTTGTGTTTCTGGATTACCTCTCTCTAGGGCAAGAAGGAGTCCCAGACCCTGGGCATCAGCCACTTGTAAATTGTCTTGTTGGTCTCCTTCCGTTTGCATGGGTTGCCTTGTTTAAGGTTTAATTTCAAAGAATTTCTTAAGTTTCAATTTACGAATACATTTATATAAGTCCACCCTAGTTTTGGCATAATCGAAAACTAAAAATGGACAAAAGGAGAGGCCCAAAGCTATCCTCTTGTGTTAACTTAATGTTTGTTAAGGTAATTACCATATTGGTTCCCGCTGTCAATTCGTGTAGCTGCGTGTAACTCTCCCCTTGGGTTCTTGGTGGTTTTCCTTGTCCCCTTCTCTTTTGTTGCCGCCTCCTTTTTGTTGCAGTTGTTTTCTGGGTCTGTGGTTTGTTCACCGGTCCATGCATAAAAAATGAAAATCTTCCTGTAGTGAAGTGCTTGCCTTGTCTTCTCGAGTCCACTCTGCTCTGTCTCCTTCTGATTCGGTTCCTGTGTCAGAGCTGAAGTTGCTTAATGAAACCTCTTTTCTCAGTTTGTTCTCTTCTCCCTGTCTTTGTCTGCACATGGTTTCAAATCTTCTGGCAAATGTGAATATTTGCCCTTGTGGGTGCATGTTATCTCTGTGGAATTTATGGGCTTTTCTTCACTTTACTCCTTCTTCATGTTTAGACATTCCATGATTAATTTCCGATTTGAATTGTGTTACTTTGTCTTTATTGTTTTCTTTGCTGATTTGCTCATTGATCTGTTTTATTTGTTCCAGCAAATCATTTCTCTCCAGTTCAGCATATCTAATTAGTGTGGTCGTCATGTTCATGGAGCTTTGCGTGTTGCAATCAACCCATTTCTTTATTAAATCAGGATGAGGATTTTCATAGCTTGGAATAATCATTATGTGTAGCCCAGGGAAATCCTCCCTACTTCCACATACTTCTTCAGGGCTACCGCATCCCACCATTTGGATATTTCGGCCCTTGTTAGTCTTTCCAATTTCCTTAGATTATTCTGTAGAGTTCCCCCTGTGTCCTGCCTCCTCCTGTGGTAGTAGGTTCTTCATTTTGATTATTCCCATCACAAGTTGTCAGAGGCTGCGCCCCCTTTCTCCACCACTCTGCAAAAGCACATCCTGATGCACTACTAGTAGGGGGATGAAGTCCCCTTGGCTATTGAGGGCCCTTGGGGGCCAACTACTCCTTCTGTTACCTCCAGCAAGTCCCACACAGTGAGTTTGCTTAGAGGATTTTGGTGGCCAAGCCCTCTTTCTCCTTCCCTCTGCAAACCCGCCTCTTGGTGCACTACTATTTGGGGCCTCCCTCTAATTTTTAAAATAGCCCTGGGGAGATGGTGGTTAGCCGGGACGCGTGGCCCATCACATTTGTATATCCTAGCCCCTGGGAGGTGATGTTCCTCAGGGCTGCATGGGGGGCCCCTCCACACATCTTATTTCATGATAGTCCCAGGAAGGTGGTGGACCCCAGGATTGCGGGGGGGCGCATGATGCCCCGCATTTCGTAAAATGAGCCCCGGGGTGGTGGCAGTCCCCGTGGCTGCGGGGGGCCACATGTGCCACCGCACTTCAAACTATTAGCCCTGGGGAGGTGGTGGTTTGTAATTGACCCAGGACCACGCCTACCTTGGGGGAATAAAGTAAACGAAGCACCGGAGGCAGCGCTTATTTTTGTAAAAAAAATGTGTCCGGATTCATGAATCCACTACGAATCCCACTGAAATGTTTTCTAAAATACTTTTTGGGGGCACTGGGGGTCTCTAAGAGACCCCTGAACAGGCCCAGGGGGTCAGGGTGTATCTAACCTGCCCCCTCTTTTTGTTTTGTAATGTTTTTTCTTGTGACTCAGTTCAACTGGCTGCAAGCACTTCCTGGTAATGTAGTCTTGACAGCCAATCAGATCTCAGGCACGATGGAGGGCTTGCAGATCTATTGTGGCCACAGATGTATATCTGAGAAATCTTTAAATTTCTCAGCAACTACTAAATGGATTTACACCATTTAACAAAAAGAGTGCTTACTGAACCAAGGGCTACCTTTCTGCCAAATGTGGTGCAATTCTGTTCAGCAGTTCAGGCTGTAGCTGTGTCTAAAGTTTCCTATGAAAATTAACATGGAGAAAAAGCATTTTGGACCCCCCCGTTTTCCTCGGCCCCCGCTTGATGGATAACTCAAGCATTTTCAAGACAACAGCTGACGTGAACACCCCATTAGTTTTGAAGATTTGGCGAAGATTCCTCAAAGAGCGCCAAAGTTATTGGCAAATCAAAAAGCGCTTCTCCTATGGAAACTAGGTCCGAAGTATAACTACCTACTGGCGACCACCAGTAGGTAATATATATATATATTCACTGAAAAAGCATTGGCAATAACTTACACCCCCGCAATGCACTACTTATGACCTCACATATTACATCACTCATGACATGGTCAGTGACATCAATTGTGACATCACTGACAACATCTCAAATGACATCACTGATGACATCATCCAGTGAGTGTAAGTATTTTCTAAGAGTTTATGATTGTTAACGATATATACTAACGTACTACAAAAGTTAAATTACTATATTAGGTGTACTACTACTGAGTGATACTGCTTCTAACATATATTATGTGAGTGGCTGTGTGACTGTATGTATCCCTGTGTGTATGGGTGAGTGAGTGGCTGCATGGGTGTATAAGTGGATGTGTGAGTAGCTGTGTGGGTGAGTGAGATGCTGTGTGAGTGGCTTTATTGGTGAGTGAATGGGTGTGTCAGTGTCTTTATAGGGGAGTGAGTGGCAGTGGGAGTGGCTCTATGGGTGGGTAAGTGTATGTGTACTGACTGTATGGGTAGTGAATAGGTGTCTGGCTGTATGAGTGAGTGACTGGGTATGTAAGTGGCTGTATGGGTGAGTGAGCAGCTTTATCAGTGGGTGTTTGGTTAAAATAGTTGGTGTGTGAGTGGCTGTATTGGAGAATGTGTGTCTGTGTGAATGACTGCATAGGTGATTGAGTGGATGTATGAGTGCTTGTATGGATGTTTGAATGGGCAAGTAGTTGTCTGGGTATTGAGTGAGTGTTTGAGTACTTGTTTCAATGAGTGAGTGGTTGTGTTGAAAGGCTGTATGGGTGAATGAGTGGGTATGTGAGTGACTGTGTAGGTAAATAAATTGGTGTGGGAGTAGTTGTATGGGTGTTTCTATGTGAGTGGCTGTATGAGTGAGTGACTGGTTGCATGAGTGGCTGTATGGGTGAGTGAATGGTTGTGTGAATGGCTGTACCAATAAATGAGTGGGTGTGTGAGTGCCTCTGTGGAGGAGTGAGTAGGTATGTGAGTACTGGTATGGGTCTGTGAATAAGTATATGAGTGGTTGTATGGGTATGTGAGTGGGCATACAAGAAGTTGTATCGGAATGTGAGTGGATGCGTGAGTGGTTCTGTGGATGATGCAATTTGAGATGTCATCAGTGATGTCACTGACCATGTCATGATTGATATAATGTTAGGTTATAAGCAGTGCATTTCAGGGGCGTAAGTTAAAGTTAGCTCAGGCAAATATAACTGCTGAATTTCTCTGGTTTTGTATGAGTGAAATCTGAGCCTAACTATAAAATCCCTGTAGCATTTGGTTTTCCCAGTGTATTTCTAAGGTTTTTTTAATTCTATTTCCTAACTATAACGTCCTGTAACTTTTGTTTTTAAGGGAATTTCTAAGGTTTTTTAATTTTATTTTATAAATGAAAATTGTAACCTTTGAGAGGGAGTGTGTGAGGCGTGAGTGTCTCAGTGGGTGTCTGAGTGTCTCAATTGGTGGGTGTCTGAGTGGGTCTGGGTGTACCTGCATAAGTATCTCACTGAGTGTGAGTGTGTGCTTGAGTGTCTGACCTGGTCTGTGAGTGAGTACATTAGTGTCTGAGTGGGTCTGTGGGCGGGCGCAGGATGTTATATTCTGTTTTACATATTCAATTATATGCACGTTTTCACACTGTGTATTAATAACATAAGCACTGTGCATCTTTCATAAGGCATTCCATGTTCCATTTGGATTGTCTTAACCTACATTCCACTGGTTGCCTCAGTTGTCACTGGAGATCAACCTGTGAGGATGTAAGCCGTGCTGCCAATAAATCATCTTCAAACTAATTGGATTATAATGGATTACTTACAATGGCGACAAAGGGAAGACTACCATACACTCCAGTCTTAACTGCAGCACGGACGCGGAGTGTATGCAGTTACCGACGCTGGATTTAATTGATTTCCTTACTGTATACTCATCGAGGTACATTATTTTCATTCATAGAACTTGTGCTGTATCGCTTTGGTTAGATTGGATTCGCATGTCAAGACTCGAGATTTGTGTGACTTTCCGACTTTGAGTTATTCAATTGCCTGCCTTATTTCCAAATAACTTAAAGAAAAACAGTGTTAACCTATGCCTACCGTTCTCGAGACATCTGCCATCACTGTGTGCGTCAAGATTCTATTTGGACTCCGGTGCCGAGAACCTACGAAAATGAACGCGCAACAGGCCAGCGTAATCAGTCAATTGTCATCACGCTGCAATGTGCGTGCAACGTACATCCGGACGGGCATTTCACACGTTACCATGACAACAGATTAGAGTCACGGTTCACCGTAAGAAGAAATTCTGTGTTTCGCTCTCGGATTGAAACGCTAATTCTTCTTAAGCGTTTCAAAGGATAATACTAATATAATTTCACCGCTACCACGAGGCTGTGCAATTTTATTTCAAGGAAATATAAGGGCAACTTTGATATTCGAGGTACAGGTTGGTTTTCATTTCATTATTTACTCAGAGAAGGATTCCTGAAATACAGTACAATATATCCATTACACAGTTATTTATTTCACACTTTTGACTTTCAGAAGGGAATTTTATTTAAATATACCATATCCAGATATCACACATCCTTAAATCTTTTGTGCAAAATGCAATTTGAGCCACCAGCCAAATGTTTACAAAATAAAGGAGACCCACCCATTCCTTGGTCAAGATGGAAAGAGGAATTTATAAACTATATGAAGGCTATAGATGGTGAACATATGGGTGCGAAGAGGAAAAAGAGTATTTTTTTTCATTGCTTAGGATCAGAAGGACTGGATGTATTCAGAGCACTTCCTCAAGTTACGACAGTGAACGGGAGTGGGGATAATATGAATGTTTATGTTAAAGCCCTAGCTAGGATGGAAAAGAGATTTTAAAAAGTTACTAATATCGCTGTGAACAGATTAAAATTTTATACATAAGAACAAAAGGAGGAAGAATCGTTCGACGACTTCTTAACTGCACTCAGATCCTTGAGTTTACATTGTAATTTTGGTAGCATTACGGACGAAATGATCCTTGATCAAATTATTGTTCACGTTAAAAATAAAAAAACTCAAGAAAAACTATGGGTCATGGAAGATCCCAATTTAGAAGAAGCTATTGCCACAGCAAAATCTACTGAACAATCAAAGAAATGAATGGATATTGTAAACAAAAAGTCTAACACACAACCAAAGAGGAGGAGATTTGTGTTGTTAAATCAAAAGCTGAACCAAAAAATGATAATTCACATGGAAGCGTGTCAAAACCGGCCTATAGTCATCCAAACAGGAAGTTAGACACAATCAGTGGTCACACTTTTTGTTATAGGTGTGGCAGTAAATTCCATGTTGCATCATTTTCTGGTTGTCCCGCCATTAATAAAGAATGCAGAGTTTGTGGTAGGTTGGGTCATTTCAGTAATGTTTGTAGGGATGTGAAACGTCATTCCAATCGTACACGTAACATCTCCAGTAATTCGGAAGCCTACAAAGTCACCAGTATCAAAGAAGCTTCAGAACAGGACAAAGGATTTGTGGTCTCAATTTTAAACAAAGATCCTGACATTAATCTGTCATCACCCGTATGCACCTTCAGCATCATGGTGACTGATATAGATCTCATGGTAGACTCCGGATCACCTTGGACAATTATCACTATGAAATATTTCAACGAGAAATTAGTTGATGTTTGCGATTATAACAATTTACAACCTTCAGATATTTGTGCAGAAAGTTTTGATGGTTTTAGGATCGATATAGATGGTTTCCTACATGTAACCTTAGGTTTTAAAGGAAGGTTGGTTCAGATTAAATTATACATTGCCATCAAAGGATTAAATGTTTTGGGATGGTGTGACCAATGGAGGTTGGGCATAATCCTCAATCCACGATCCAATGAACCTGTTTCCTTAAGTGAAGAATATGGTAAAAACATAGCTATCATCAACCCAAATGATAGTTTAATTAACAAAGAAACAAAAGTTTATTGAAACTTATGATAAAGTGTTTTGTGACAAATTGGGAATGTTGAAAAACTTTACACACAAAATTATTCTAAAGGCAAATGCCCTACCTGTTAAACAAAAATTAAGAGGTGTACCCATAAACATAAGGGAGGAATTAAGGGATATGTTGAAAGATTTAGCGGCTGAAGGTATAATAGAACCTATCGAGTCCTCCGAGTGGGTTCCGCGCATTGTTTTGGTGCGCAAACCAGACCAGAAACTCAGGGTGTGTGTGGACTTGAGGGTCTTAAATACAAATATTGTCATAGATTGTCATCCACTTCCAAACATTAATGAAGTAGTATCTATGTTGGATGGTGCTAAAAAAAATCCACGTTAGATTTAAGATCTGCATACCACCAAATAGAGCTCACAGAAGAGTCAAAGAGATTAACTGCATTCATCACCCCACAAGGCTTGTTTCAGTATACCAGAATGCCTTTTGGTTTGGCATCTGCAGCGTCTGTGTTCCAAAGTGTTATGTTCCACATTTTCAGAGACATAGATGGGTATGTTAAATGTTTCCAAGATGACATCTTAATTTTCTCGAAGGATGTTGAAGAACATGAATCACATCTAAATGAAGTATGTAGAAGACTAGGTAGTCATGAACTAACTTTGAAAGCCCATAAGTGTAAACTATTTAAACAATCTGTGGAGTACTTAGGACTGGAGATGGCGTAGTACCAAAAAAGTCTAATGTTGATGCCATAATTAATGCTCCCACTCCTAAAAACAAATATCAGCTATTATCATTCGCAGGAATGTGCGAATATTATAGCAAATTCATTGAAAACTTTGCAACAAAGATGGAGCCCTTACGAAAATTATTAAGGCAAAATGTTACATTTTCTTGGGAAAATGAACAGCAGAATGCTTATGAAAGCATAAAAAGAGATTTTGTGAATGCACCCACGTTGAAACCTTTTAGAATGAAGAAAGAGTGCATTATTACAGTTGATGCCAGCCTATATGGTCTAGGTAGCGTACTATCCCAGAGGGAAGGTATGCATGAATGGAATGTTGCATTTGCATCAAGGACTTTGAATGAAACGGAACGTAAATATGCTGTCATTGAGAAGGAGTTACTTGCATGTGTATGTGCAGTAGAACACTATAGAATTTATGTGTGGGGAAGTAAGTTCATACTCAGGACAGATCACAAACCCTTAGTTACCATTCTGTCTACAGGTGGAGGTTGGAATTCCACTGCCAGAATTTCTAGGTTGGTATCAAGGCTTCAAGAGTACAATTTTAAGACTGAGTATGTGTCAGGAAAGAAAAATGTCACTGCAGACTTCCTATCACGATTACCATGTAACCATGATGATGTTAATGTTGTTAAAGAGACAGATTTTGTTGTAAGCATTAATGACTTTGTTCCTTCACAGTTCCAAGACATTACAGAACAATTGTGGTCTGAATGTGAAAAAGATGATGACAGATGGAGTGATCTAAAAAGAATTATTTTAGATGGGTGGCCAAACAAACATCAAGTAAGGTCAGAATTGATACCATTTTTCAATGTCTCAGATCAATTAGAACTAGAAGGAGATTTGATTTTGAAAGGTGGCAAGTGTGTGCCACCTAGAAGAGTTTGGGAAACAATTCTTAAAATAGCTCACAAAACTAATCCAGGAATTTCAGCGATGAAAAGGTTGATTAGAAATTATTTCTGGTGGACAGGTATGGATAGGTTTATTGATCGTGTGGTCAGGGAGTGTGATGAATGTATTTCCAGTGAAAGGATGTTGAAGGTAAACTTCCCACCCATGAAAATTGTCCCTTGGCCCAAGGAACCTTGGCAGAAAGTAGCATTTAATATTTCAGGACTGTTTAGTAATTTACCTGAGAATTGTAGATTTGCCTTAGTCATTATTGACTATCATTCAAAATGGCCTGAGGTTAAGTTTGTGTCAAAAGCTACCACCAGTGACATAATTGGTTTCTTTCAATAAATTTTTGCACATGAAGGATGTCCTGCAAATTTGCTATCTGGTAATGGTGTGCAACTCACATCACATGAAATGAATGTGTTTCTTAATAATTGCAGAATCAAGCACACGTTTACGTCCCTTTACGAACCACACGAAAATGGGCAGGTGGAAAGGTTCAATAGAGTCCTTAAATCTTTTGTCTCAGATTCTGTAAAATATGGTAATGATTGGTTGAGTGCCTTGAGAGAGCGTCTTTGGGTTTATAGAATAACTCCACATACCACTACTGGCATTAGTCCATTTAAGTTACTAAAAGGGAGAAATCTTTCATCTAGTCTATGCCCATGGTGGTTCAAAGATAAATGTAAGGAGTTGGCTAATGATAAAGAATGTGTGCATGTTACTGCGGAGAGGGTAGAATGTAAACAACTCAAGACCAAAAATTGGTATGACAACAAATGGAAAGTAAAAATGCATAATTTTAAAATGGGAGATTGGGTTAAAGTTTTAAAACCTGGTCTAGTTAACAAAGGCTCTGGAAAATTTGGTAAGGCCATACAAATAAAATAAATCTTCTGTAACAGCGTTATTACTCAAGATGGAAAGGTCTGGAATGTTAGGAGATTAGCCAAATGTCCTGTCAAAAATCCCAGTCAAATTTTTTGTGCTAGAAATTATGATCACAATTCCACTATTCGACCCTCAGTACATCTTAAAGATACAGTAGCTTCAAGAGTTAAATTCAATAATCGTATAAGAAATGTCCCCAAAAAATCTTATGATTTTGTTTAATTTAAATGTTATGTTCCATTTATGTTCACGATGATATATGTATATTTTTCATGGGTATATTACCTTTTTGTTGATAAGGGAGATATGTTATATTCTGTTTTACATATTCAATTATATGCACATTATCACACTGTGTATTAATACCATAAGCACTGTGCATATTTCATAAGGCATCCCACGTTCTATTTGGATTGTCTTAACCTACATTCCACTGGTTGCCTCAGTTGTCACTGGAGATCAACCTGTGAGGATGTAAGCGGTGCTGCCAATAAATCATCTTCAAACTAATTGGATTATAATGGATTTCTTACACAGGAGTCTCTGAGTGGGTCTGAAGGTGGATGTGTGAGTGTCTAAGTATGTCTGTGAGTGAATGTGAGTGTATGAGTGGGTCTGTGAGTGGGTGAGTGAGTCTCTGATAGGGTCTGTGATTGGGTACATGAGCCCATGAGTGGGTCTGCGAGTGGGTATATCAGTTTCTGAGTGGATCTGTGAGTGGGTGAGTATCTGTGTGGGTCTCTGAGTGGGTATGTGGGTATGTGAGTGGATGTGTGAGTGGCAAGGCCACATTTGAATTGGGGTTGTGGCTGCACGGCCCCCTTACTCAGACTGAATTTGGCCCCATGGACCCCATCCACTGGGGCCCTGTCATAATTTAGTTGGGAAGGGGGACCATGTGAAACCTCCTCCCTGGGCAGACTTTGCCCACAGGGACCCCTCCCCCAGGGCCTGGCCATAATTCAGTAGGGAAGGGGGACCATGTGACCCCATCTCCAGGCTGATTTTGGCCCCAGGCACCGGCCTTTAAAAATACCTTCTCAATAGGAGAGGAACCATACAGCCCCTCTCCTCTAACCAATCTTGGCCCCAAGGACCCCATTCCCTGGGGCTCGCCCATGGTTTCCTGGGTGCCCCTAGTTCACCAAGTGTGCAGTGGGACTACAGGGAGCATAAAGGCCCTCGGTCCCTGCCATCTTCCTGCCTCTTGCAGGAGCCAGCTTTGCTTTTACACACAGTGAGCTGCTAAAAATGCACCACCCTATGCATGAAAGCAGTTCATCTGTTTCCCTACTCACTTGACAGTGGGCAGGGAAACAGATGAAAGCTCCACTTCCAGCAAGCAAGAGCCTTTTCAGAGCTATTGCTTGCTAAAAGGTAAGTGTTGCATGACTTAGCAGGAGTGGTTAAAGTTCCCGCTAAGGAACAGCAAACAGCTATTTCCTGGGGTGGGCACCTTAGGACATAGTAGGAGCGGACATTAGTGGGTGGTGGTCCCTGGAGCCATATGTGGCTCCAGGTCGGAGGCCCCCCTCCATTGCAGTACTTTGCCCCAAGGAGGTGGTAGTCCCTGGGGCTCCAGGAGGGTGTGTGCCCCACTTAAATTGAAAGAATTGACCTGGGGAGGTGGTGATCCCTGGGGCTGTGGGCGTGCTTCGTGGGCCCCCCACATTAAGTTGATGTCAGCCCCGGGGAGGTAGTGGTCCCCAAGGTATGAGCAGGGCCAGTGGGCGCACCTGCATACATATTTTTAAGTGCCCCAGGAAGGTGTATGTATGTATATATATATATATATATATATATATATATATATATATATATATATATATATATATATATATATATATATATATATATATATATATCCACAGAAAAAACGCACACTTCCTCCAGCAGCGTCAAACAGGCCACACCAACGATGCTTTTCAACCAGTTCATTTATTTAAAACAAACCAAACAGGCATTACGCGTTTCGAGTCCTGCGACTCTTAATCATATGCCAAGCTGACATTACGGTGGGTTCGTTCAGCTTTTAAATACGTGACTTGTTAGACATTGAGAAAGGACAATCTCTCCAATTAAAGGAACAGAATCTTTTTCAAGTGTTCAAAAAATGCATCACTCATTAATACATTTTTGCGCAGCGAGGGTAAGTACCAACTTTTCATTATTCTTCAGGTTCATCCTTTACACCAAGTGGTTGTTATTCAATGTTAACCCTCGTTGACACATTTATTCCGTTATTGACTTTGTTTTAGGACTTCATATCCCACAATGCTTCACATCTGTCCTTAATGCTTTACTGGTTCCCAATGTCGATATTGGTGAAATTTCACTGATTTGCACGGTTTCAGTTCATCTGAAATCCACAGTCCATATGCCATTCCAAATGGTGGTGCTGCCTTCCTGACCTGGACCGGCCGATATATTTCAAAAAAACGTTTGCCCACAAGCGAAGGCGCACACAATGACAGGCGGATGCAGCCTTTCACGGAAGTATCCTTTATTCAGCAAAACCGGCAAACTGATGTACTGAAACCGTGCAAGCAGGATGGCAGGTTTGCATGTATTTAAACTGACTATACACTGAAGGCTCTATGGAGAGTTTGAAAAAATGTTGCTTGAGGCAGAACCCACTAAGGGGTATATTGCAGCAATAGAACTACAGGTCCCAGAAGCCTTGTGATGAAGAAAGCCCAGCAGAGGGCGATAAAAATACCTAATTAGGGACTTGTTCTTCTCGCATCTGCCCATTTGCAAGTTGTCCCGTGATCAAACGGCAGGAGCTGCGAAACGCGTTGGGAAAGGCTAAAGGAAATATTCAGCTGTGTTTGCCAGTTTTGCTGAATAAAGGATACTTCCGTGAAAGGCTGCATCCGCCTGTCATTGTGTGCGCCTTCGCTTGTGGGCAAACGTTTTTTTGAAATATACCGGCCGGTCCAGGTCGGGAAGGCAGCACCACCATTTGGAATGGCATATGGACTGTGGATTTCAGATGTACTGAAACCGTGCAAGCAGGATGGCAGGTTTGCATGTATTTAAACTGACTATACACTGAAGGCTCTATGGAGAGTTTGAAAAAATGTTGCTTGAGGCAGAACCCACTAAGGGTCATATTGCAGCAATAGAACTACAGGTCCCAGAAGCCTTGTGATGAAGAAAGCCCAGCAGAGGGCGATAAAAATAGCTAATTAGGGACTTGTTCTTCTCGCATCTGCCCATTTGCAAGTTGTCCCGTGATCAAGTGGCAGGAGCTGCGAAATGCGTTGGGAAAGGCTAAAGGAAATATTCAGCTGTGTTTGCTGGTTTTGCTGAATAAAGGATACTTCCGTGAAAGGCTGCATCCGCCTGTCATTGTGTGCGCCTTCGCTTGTGGGCAAACGTTTTTTTGATATATATATATATATATATATCTGTATATAGATATATAGATATATTATCTACTGGCAGTCGCCAGTAGATAGTTATAGTTAGGACCTATTTTCCATAGGAAATCCGCAACATTCTATTCCCAATAAGTCTGGCGCCGGTTGATGAATCCTCGTGAAATTTTCCAAACTTTTGGCCAGCTCCGCTTCGCTCCTACCCTGAAAGTTTCGTGGTGATTCGTAAAGCGGGGGCCGAGAAAAAAGGGGGTCTCAAAACACGTTTTCCCCATGCAATTTCCTATAGGATCTGTTGTCGCAGCTACATCCCGAACCGCTGAATGGAATGACACCAAATTTGGCAAAGAGGTAGTCATCAGTTCAGACTTGTGCCTTTTGCATAAATGGTGTGAATCCGTTCAGTAGTTCCTGCGAAAATTAGAATTAAAAGTACATAAATATCTATGGCCGGGGAGGATCCGCGGACCCTACCCGCACCGTGAGCCCACCCTCCCCGAGCCGAGCGCGCACCCTCCCGATCACTCGCTGAATGCTAATTGGCTGTCGAGTGTCTCTCTACATTCGAAACCAGGAACTGTTGGCGGCCATTTTCTGCCTCGGTAGAAGCGAGGCAGAAAATGGGAACAAGTGTGTAAAACATATAAAGGGGGCAGAGTGGAAATACTCTGACCCTCTAGAGGTGCTTAGGGGGTCCCAGAAGGACCCCCTGGGGCACCCTTTATTAAAAATAAAAAACGGCGAAATGCGCGCACGGTGCGCGCATCCTATCACGTTGGCTGCGCGGCACCAGGGAAATTTTCTTTTTAAAAAGACAAGAAATCATTGGTTGTATGACTACTTTGTACACTGAAAGGTAGGGTGTATATTTCTGTTTTTTAAAGGTATGATTCTTATTGGTTAACAAAAACAGATTGTAAGGAACATTATATATGATTAGCTGATATGTTGAAAAGTGAAGCACACTTCCTCTCTTGTTTAGCAACATTGTGTACTGAACTTCTGACTTGTGTGCTCAGTGCAGTGTTCCATGACCTGTTTCTATGGTAACAGGGAGAAGGCAGATTGGGGGAAGGGTTGAAATGTATTTCAGTTGGAAAGGGTTGAAATGTGTAACCAATAGAAATGTGTGTTTGCTTTTGAGTTTATGTGTGAAGGATTGTGATTTGATGTTTACATGTATATGTGTGGAAAATGAAAGGGAAACTTTTCCATTCTTTGTTTTTGCTGAGAGGTGCACAGTGCAGAGATTCTATAAAAGAGAATATGGTGAGTGACTGATATACTTCTTAATCTACAAAATAACTTGAAAGATGAGTTATTTAATTGTGAGGGGATGTATGTAGACTATTTTGATTTTAATCAGACTAATGTATTTCTCCTGCTAAAGTGTAGGGAGTACTTTTTTTTCTCTACAATCTTATTGACAGTGTGTGTGCATGTAGAAACCATTCTGTGATAAGCATTTGTGTTTTTCATGTGTTTGAAGACAGATAACTGTGCTGTTTTTATATTTTGGTAGAATTAGAAACCAGTCATTGTTTATGAATTTGTGAAATGAGTTATGTTATGTTTCTATACTAAAATGTAGTACTTCTTCTAGATGAAGAAATGTGTTTTGGTATAGTGCAAAGGATAGTGTTGTTTGTCTAGAATCACACAGTGAGTATGTGTGCATTTGGGAACCACTGTGAGAGAAGCATTTGGTAACATCGTGTATTTGCTGACAGATAACTGTTTTAACCTGTCATGTTGTGAAGTTTTAGTAGCATTAGAAGACAGTTACGGCTTATGCTTTGTTTAAATGAGTCAGGCTTTGACAGAAAAGTGCAGTCCTGAAATATGTAGATTGTGTGCAGTTCCCTTACCACTTGCACTGTAGTGAATGAGTTTTGGTAAACTCCTAGGGATAGTGGTGCTTGTCTAGAATCACACTGTGAGTTAGTGTGTATTTGGGATCACTGTGAGAGAAGCATTTGGTAACATCATGTATTTGCTGACAGATAACTGTTTTAAAACCTGTCATGTTGTGAAGTTTTAGTAGCATTAGAATCCAGTCTTTGCTTATGCATTGATTAAATGAGTCATGCTTTGACACTGATGTGCTGTACTTAAATATGTAGATTGTGTGCAGTACCATTAACTCTTCTAGACTAGTGAATGAGTTTTGGTAAACTCCTAGGTATAGTGGTTGTTGTCTAGAATCACACTGTGAGTCTGTGTGCATTTGGGAACCACTGTGAGAGAAGCATTTGGTAACATCGTGTATTTTTTAGCAGATAACTCTTTTAAAACCTGTCATGTTGTCAAGTTTTAGTAGCATTAGAAGCTAGTCTTTGCTTATGCATTGATAAAATGAGTCAGGGTTTCACACTAAGATGCAGTACCATGTACTATTCTCTTCACTGTGGCAGAACTGAAAATTTAAAAGTTTTACCCAAGCACTGTCCTAGAAGTAGTCTGATGATTTAGTCACTTTCTAAGTACCAAATAGACTGCTTCAAATGGCTATGCAGTATGCATGTAGTGTTCTAACATACTATACACTTGTCTTTTACACCTTCAATTCCCTAGTCAGTATCCATACACTTCCAGGAAACACCCTGTCACTCCCTTTGCAGTCCTCTAGTGACCCATTCAACACCATGTACTAATCCATTCACTGTGCCAAAACCCAAACACTTATAAATTCACCAAAACACTCTCTTTCCAGTACTCTAATGATTCCGTCACTGGCTAAGTATTCATGCACTGAGCCAAGTCTTAGCACATGGACTTCTTCAAACTCCTATCCACTATGCATGCAGTCCTCTAACCACCTACACACTTGTCTTTCACACCTTCAATTCCCCAGTCAGTATCCATACACTTCCAGCAAACACCCTGTCACTCCCCTTGCACTCCTCTAGTGACCTATTAAGCATCATGTACTAATCCATTCACAGCGCCAAAACCCAAACCCTAATAAATTCACCCAGGCACTCTCCTTGCAGTACTCTAATCATTCAGTCAGTACCCAAGTACTCATCCAGTGACCCAGGACTTAGCATATGGACTGCTTCAAACCCCTATCCACTATGCATGCAGTCCTCTAACCACCTACACAATTGTCTTTCACACCTTCAATTCCCTAGTCAGTATCCATACACTTCCAGGAAACACCCTGTCACTCCCTTTGCAGTCCTCTAGTGACCCATTCAGCATCATGTACTAATCCATTCACTGTGCAAAAACTCAAACACTTATAAATTCACCAAGATACTATCTTTGCAGTACTCTAATCATTCAGTCAGTGCCTAAGTATTTATGCACTGAGCCAGGCCTTAGCACATAGACTGCTTCAAACCCCTAGCCACTATGTATGCAGTCTTCTAACCACTTAGACACTTGTCTTTCACACTTTCAATTTCCTAGTCAGTATCCATACAGTCCAGCAAACATCTTGTCACTGCCTTTGCACTCCTCTAGTGACCCATTTAGTACCAAGTACTAATCCATTCCCTGTGTGAAAAGCCTACCACTTATAAATTCACCTAGGCACTCTCCTTGCTGTACTCTAATCATTCAGTCAGTACCCAAGTAGTCATGCAGTGAGCCAGGCCTTAGCACATGGACTGCTTTAAATGCCTATGCAGTATCACACCTTCAATTCCCTAGTTAGTATTCATACACTTCTAGCAAACACCCTGTCTCCTTATAGTACTGTAATCATTTAGTCAGTTAGCATGTAGTGTTTTAGTGAGGTAGGTTTTAGGGCATGAACTGCTTCAAAGTAGTATGCACTATACATGTAGTGTTTTAACCATCGTCACACTTGTGGTTCAGGGCTATAGTTTCTTAGTCAGTATTTATATAAAATGTGTTTGTACAGTAATGGAATAGTATAATTTTGAAAGTTATTAACCCCTTGCGTGCGGGAGAAATAAACGGCGTTCGCGATCACGACGGCTCCCGGCCGTCGTGCGCACACGCCCACCGTAATGCACGACGGCCAGGAGCCGTCGTGCGCACACAAGGGGTTAATATACATTTATTTGTGATTCTTTTTTACAGATACAGAACAGGAGTGTTTCTCATCTGTTTGCACTCTTCTCGTGCAAGATTGTTTGGATGAAGGGTCCTTAGGTGTTTCATCATACTTGCTGTGCCGCACGAGTATTTTTTGTTAGCATCCCCTCGTAACAGAACTCTTTTGAAAATCTTGCACATGAGAAAGTTGGCATTGGTCTTTGTTTGCCCCTCGAGAAAAGTAGAAAATTTCCACATCACTGAAGGAAAACTTTTTGGGCGTGGTGTATCGTCCAAAAATTCATCTTTAGATTTGGTGAATATTTTAAAGCGACATCATTTACAGGTTTTGTAAGTTAAAGTTAAAAAATTATGTTAGCTGTGTGCATTTTATATATCTGTGATTTGTATCTTGTTTTTTTTTTTGAGAATGGCATGTTGGTTTTTTTTTAACAATCTTAGAGATTGTGTTTTTTTTGTCCGCTGTTAAGTGATGAGTACGATTGAAATCACTATTTTTAGTCAAATTTAATATATTCTGAGAACAGCAAAAAAGGCAATAAAATAACTTTGTGGAAATTATGCTGTGTTGTAAAAAATGTATTATTACATGTTATAATTTTTTTTTCCTTTTCTTTCACAGATCCACATTTTAAAATAAGTTATTTATTTGAATTTATATTGGAATGAAAAACAGAAAAAAATGTATACCATTTTTTATTCCTATTACTGTGAAGGTAAGTTTAACTAAGTCTCAATATGCAGAATGAAGAGGTCTGCAAGAAGCTACAAAGTTGAAACATGTTTCTAAAAACACTCTGTTTATGTAGTTTTGAAATCTGACCATAATCAGATATCATGTGACCTGCAAAAAAAGAGATTTGAGGGGTTCATAATATTTCCCATTTTAGCTATTGAAGGACCGCAATCATTTCAATCATTCTTCTTTGAACATCTTTGCAGACAAAACTCTGTGCTTACCTTCTATCATTCGCAAGGAAATTTAAAAACGGAAATATGTCACTTTTTGTAACATAGTTATTGTGCAAGATACTCTTTCATATTTACAAAGAGAGGAAAAGGCACTCTGTGCACTTTTTATACTCCATGTAAATACAACCTCATCATGCACACCACTTTGTGTTGAAAGGGTGTTCTATAAGTGTTGTTGTGCATGATTGCACTTAATACTCATAGAACAAGACACATGTCTAGATTTATCAGAAATCATAAATATCGATATGTGTGTGAATGCTGCACCATTCTAAAATTGGTGTAGGAAAGCACAAGGAGAATTGTTTTAATTTCTCCACATTTTTATATCTTCAATGCATGCTGAAATGTTCAGCATACATTGAAGGAGCAAAATGCATTTTCTCATTGTTTTTGTGCAGGAAGGTGTGTCTTCCTGTAGAAAAACAAACAGCACATGACACAGATGTCCTTGCACTATGATGCAAGGGTGCCTGTGTCACCACATGGCTGCAGTTTAAGAAGCCGTGCAGAGAGAAGCATAGATTTGCAACATATTTATGTACATATGTTGCATCCCTGTGCTTCGGAAGTACTACAGCACACTGCAGTTAAAGAGGTTACTGTGTGATGCTGCAGCACTTCCTCATAGTTCTGCACTTATACATTCACCATATGCTACTAATGCATTCATTCAATCAATTACGTACTACACATACATTCATCTAAACTTTCACACACTAACAAAGAAATTTAGCTCTTTTTTTAAACCAGGAAAGTTAGTTCTTAGAAGAACTTTTTTTCTTCTTCTTTTTTGTTTTTTAATTTTTTTGTACTTTTTGGAACAATTTTCTTATTTTTTAGTTTTTTTCAAAAGGAAAAAAGACAACAGGAGGAACAAAACAGTCAACTTCTGCAAAAAAAAAAATAAACACAAGTTTAGCACTTGTGGTTTTGCTGCGCTCGGCAGATTAGTTCAATTGACTGCTCGCCGTAGCATTGTAGTTTGTTGCATCTAATGCAACTAATTTTTAGTTTTCCAAATTCTGGACGTATGTCCGGGTGAGTGCTTGATGGTGATGCTGCAGAAGTGCTTGCCACTGCTGGCTGAGGCTGCTGTCGGAGTCTTCTGCATTCCTGCTTGGCCAGGTTCACGGGATGCAGAGTCCTCAGGTGTTTTAACATACTTGCAGTCCCACAAGAGTATTTTTTTGATGTATCTCCTCTGGAAAGCACTCTTTGACATATTTTACATGTCACTTTAGTTGAATTAGTTTTATTTTGTCCTTCTGGGAAGGAAAAAAAATTCCACACCACAGAGGTGTATCTTTCTGGACGAATGGTCTGATTCTGATGGTGGCTGCTGTGCAGAAGCCATTGTCTTCAGAAAAATTGCAGCTGTGGAAATCTTCCCCAAAAAGTTTCTTCTAGTTCTAAGGTGTGAGATGTTCCTCCAAAGAAGCTCTAAGAATGATTGAAATGGGTGGGGTCTTTCAATAGTTAGAATAGGAAGTGTAATGAACCAATCAAATCTCTTTTTTTGCAGGTCACATGGGATCCGCGCACCGTGCGCTTACGCAGCACACACCCAGCGCGCATCCGCGAAATTGAGTAAAAAAAAAATAGGATTAGATGTAAAAATATATTAGTTTTAGGACTAGTTTAGAGTTTGTCTTCAATTAATATTCACATGAAATAGATATATATATGTTTTTTTAAATGTTAAATAATTCGCGGGATCCGCGCACCTACCACGTCATAGACGCAGATGACGCATCGCGGAAGCGCGTAAACGTCGCGTTACGTACATCGAACGTGTCGCGTATACGCTGGGAGTCGCGTACCGGTCGCATTGCGATCGCGCACTGAACACGTACCCAACGCATACCATGCGCGGATGCTATCGCGTAGTGTTGGAAAACCACTCCCACACTAGAAGGGGTGGTGGTGGTCTTCCGGACACACTGTGGTAGCTTGGCTCGAGTGGTCAGGAATCAGGCTCCGTGCTAAGCATACAACATACCCAAACAATAACCATGCGTGCATCCGTTCCAAAAACGACTCTACACCGTAAAAATTATGAAAATATTCTTCTTTATCTTTTTCTCTTAGTTGCTGATTGGAAAAATAAATAGGTCAATCACAATATACAATTTTAAATAGTGCAGGTTAAATAAATATTATCTGAAGATTCAATAAATAGGGGTGATCATAAATACAAGGGACATAAATATCAGTGCAGGTAATACAGGCAATTAAATATTCTGAGGCAATAAATACTGTACCAATAAATATTGTACACCATCAAGTCCTGTGGACCTATAAATATAGTGAAGCAATAAATAGGTAAAAAACTCAATAAATACAGTACCCCCAATAAATAATTAAAAGTATACAGCAACACTCATGTAATCAGTTGACATTTCAATTCCTAAGGGCTGATTTGGCCCAGGCACAGCTTGTAGGGTGGTGGAAGGCTTGAGGGGGGCTACTCCCTGGCTGAGACAAGGCTGAGGCCTAAACTGAGGTAGATCAAAGGGGAATACCAGTGCCCTGGCTTTCTCTCTCCACACAACCTCTCTAGGTTAGTCCCAGTTCATCCCAGGCACAGTCAGGTTGGTTTCAGCACCTCCCTAGCCCCTTAGAGCAGTCTCTCAGGTCTCCACAGGGCCTTAGGCGCCCTCTACTCCACTTACTGCCCTTTTTCTGATGTTCCGACGCCGCTGGAGTCGTGTCGACGCCGTGAGGCGGTTCCGGTTCGGTCTCGGCGGCCTCGGCACAATGTCAGTTCTTTGACGACGCCGGTAGGCGGTTCCGGTCCGATGTCGGCGGCCTCGGTTCAATCTCGACCTCCGATTCGACGGCGTCGGGCAGTCTCTACTCGATGTCGACCTCGGGCGGCTCCGGTCCGATGGCGCTCTCGGCTTCGATGACGTCGGCCGGCCCGGCCTCGATGTCGACTTCCGGCGACTCCGGGGTGCGATCCTCACCCCCGACCTCCGGTGCTCCTCCTCTCAGGTTCCGGGCGACTCCGGAGTGCGATCCTCACTCCCGACCTCCGGTACACTTCACCTCGGTCTCCGACGACTCCGGAGGGCGGACTTCACTCCTCCGATGACGCCGCTCACTCGACCTCGGTTAACTTCCTCCTCGACCTTTGGTATTCCTCACGACCTCCGTCGGCGCCCTCTCACGACCTCAGGCGGCTCCGGGTACGACGTCTGCTTCTTCAGTCAGCGCCGCTTCTCCACCTCGGGCTCCAGGTCTTAGGCTACTCGACGCCGGACTCCAGGGAAACCAGTTTCCAGGTCAGGATCTTGCTGCTTTCTGCTTCTAAGGCCTGTTCCTGCTGTCCAGGTCCTTAGGATGAGTTTTTCTGGCTTCTTCCCACACAGGGCTACAGGCTGGGATCCATCAGTAGGGACAAGTATCAAGGGTGGGTTTATGGACCCCACTCCAGGCACAAGTTTCCACCCCTGCTGCTTCACTCCTTCCTCCTTCACTGTTGTGCTGCTCTCTCTTCACCAGTCAGGTGCCAACTGCCAGCTCCAACTGCCAACACTCTGTCTTAACCTCCCAACATTCTAAACCGCCTCCAACTGTCACAGAGTTCTGGAATCTTCTGGAATGTTCTGGAAGGTGCTGGTAGGTTCCAGTGGATGCTGGTGATGTCACAGGTGGCCACCATTTTGTGCTTCAGGCCCTCAGACAGAAGTTTCAGGGGTAGGTAAAATGGCTCCCTGAATCTGCAGCAACACGAAAAAGTCTGGTGGTTCCCAAAAAGGAAAAATTCAAACAGGGTTTGAGGCAAAAGTGGGACAAAATAAATAATGATGAGGAGGGACCACCCAAAGGGCTGACAGGTCTAACACGCGTCCCCCCCAGCTGAAAGTGGGGAGAGCTACCCAACCCCTTGGGAGTTCTCATCACTAAGGCGGAAATACCTTGAGAGACCGTCTGCATTGGCGTGGTCCACTCCAGGCCGATGTTCCACCTGAAAGTCCATTCCCTGTAGGGAAATAGACCACCTCAACAACTTGGGATTCTCCCCCTTCATTTGCATCAGCCAACGAAGGGGTCGGTGGTCGGTCTGAACTAGGAAGTGCGAGCCAAACAGATATGGCCGCAACTTCTTCAGAGCCCATACCACTGCAAAGGCTTCACACTCTATTGCACTCCACTTCTGTTCCCTGGGAAGTAGTCTCCGGGATAGGAAGACCACGGGTTGATCCAGACCCTCTTCGTTGAGTTGCGATAACACTGCCCCAATGCCATGTTCTGATGCATCTGTCTGGACAATGAACTCCTTGGAAAAGTCTGGGGCCCTTAAGACCGGGGCCTCGCACATGGCTTTCTTCAATTTCTCAAAGGCTTGCTGACAAGCCTCCGTCCAGACTACCCGTCGAGGTTGTTTCTTGGACGTGAGCTCCGTGAGGGGGGCTACGATGGTACCGTATCCCTTCACGAAGCGACGGTAGTATCCCGTGAGGCCCAAAAATGCTCGGGCCTCAGTCTGTGTCTTGGGGGGTTCCCAGGCCATGATGGCCTCGATCTTCGCCTGGAGGGGTTGCACCGCTCCCCTACCCACCAAGTGTCCAAGGTACACTACCGACCCCTTCCCGATCTGGCACTTGCTGGCCTTGATCGTCAATCCAGCTTGTCTCAGGGCCTGGAGAACAGCTTGCAGGTGACGCAAGTGATCCTCCCAGCTGTTACTGAAGACGGCTATGTCATCCAGATAAGCAGCAGAGAAACTTTCCATTCCGGTGAGGATCTGGTTTACCAGGCGCTGAAACGTGGCAGGTGCGTTCTTGAGCCCAAAGGGCATCACACAGAACTGGTAGTGGCCATTGGGCGTGGAGAAGGCTGACCTTTCCCTTGCTCCATCAGTCAACGAGATCTGCCAGTACCCTGAAGTAAGGTCAAAGGTACTTAGATATTGGGCAGCTCCCAGCCGGTCAATCAATTCATCCGCCCTAGGGATCGGATGAGCATCAGTTTTTGTCACTGAATTCAGTCCCCGATAGTCCACACAGAACCTCAGTTCTGGTTGGGCACCCGGTGGTGCAGCTTTCGGTACTAACACCACCGGACTAGACCAGGGGCTGCTAGAAGGTTCAATCACTCCTAGCTCCAGCATCTTAGTGACTTCACTATGAATGCTGGCCTTCACCTTGTCTGACATCCGGTAGATCTTGGACTTCACAGGTGGGCTGTCTCCTGTGTCCACGTCATGGACGCACAGGTGAGTCCTACCCGGGACAAGGGAGAACAACGAGGAGTACTGCCCCAGGACCTGGCGACAGTCCTCCTGCTGTTCAGGAGTTAGAGATGGGGAGAGAATCACTCCCTCCACCGACCCATCCTTTTCTTGAGACGCAAACAGATCAGGGAGAGGCTCGCTTTCCACGTCCTCTCCTCCGTCAGTCACCATCATCAAGATGACTTCGGGCCTCTCGTGGTGGGGTTTGAGGCGGTTGGCATGCAGCACCCGCAGGGGCTGACGAGGGGTCTTCAGGTCCACCAAGTAGGTAGCCTTACCCTTCTTCTCCAACACCTCAAAGGGTCCTGACCAGCGATCCTGGAGGGCACTAAGCTCTCCTGGTTCGATCACCCACACCTTCTGGCCAGGCTCCAACTCCACCGGGTGAGCATTGTGGTCATACCACGCCTTCATTACTGCTTGGCTGGCTTCCAAGTTGTCAGAAGCTTGCTTCCACAACTTAGCCATTTGGCTCCGGAAGGCCAGCATGTAGCTCACCACATCCTGGGGGAGCTTTCTGGGAGTTCTTTCCCATCCGTCTCTCACCAGGTTAAGAGGTCCACGTACAGGGTGCCCATACAGAAGCTCGAAGGGGCTGAAGCCCACTCCCTTCTGTGGCACTTCCCTGTAAGAGAAAAGTAGACAGGGTAGGAGGACGTCCCATTTCCTCCGCAGGCTCTCAGGCAGACTTCTGATCATGCCTTTCAAGGTTTTGTTAAACCTTTCCACCAGACCATTGGTCTGGGGGTGGTAAGGAGTTGTGAACCGGTAGGTCACTCCACACTCCTTCCACATCGCCCGCATATACGCTGACATGAAGTTGGTCCCCCTGTCGGACACAACTTCCTTGGGAAAACCCACTCGGGTAAAGATTCCCATCAGGGCCCTAGCCACAACAGGTGCTGTTATGGTCCTCAGAGGTATTGCCTCTGGGTACCGTGTGGCATGATCCACCAAAACCAGGATAAACCTGTGACCAGCTGTAGTCGGCGGATCTAATGGACCCACAATGTCGATGCCCACCCTTTCAAAGGGGGTGCTAACGACAGGAAGTGGTTCCAGGGGAGCTTTCAGCTTCACCCCTGTTTTCCCACTGGCTTGGCAAGACACACATGTCCGGCAGTAGGTATCGGACGACACTTTCATCTGAGGCCAATAAAAGTGTGGGACAAGACGGGCGAAGGTCTTGTCTTGCCCCAGGTGTCCTGCCAATGGTATCTCGTGAGCCAACTCCAGAAGGAAGGCTCGATAACGTTGAGGAACTACCAAGGCTCGTGACGATCCATGTAGGGGTGCCTTGGGTTCACTGTAGAGGAGGCCATCCTCCCAGTAAACACTGTAGTTCCCTTCAACGTTCCCTGCTGCCTGGGCTTCGGCCTGTCGCCTCAGCCCCTCAAGGGTAGGGCACTCCCTCTGGCCCTGGCAGAATTCCTCCCTGGACGGGCCTCCCTCCACGTGCCACTCGGCCGGGATGGGTAGGTCCTCCAGGTTGGTAACGTCCCCCTCCGCAGACTCCTGGTCCACCACCTCCGGTGGCCTATCCGTCCTACGGGGTGGAGACGCCGAGGCAGGCTCCTCCTGTCCTCGGTTCTTCCCTTGACTGGCAGCTGGCTGGGCCTTTGTTCCAGGCTCCAGCCGAAATGAACTCCCTCTTCGGGTAGTCGCGGACCTTGTGCTAACACAGGCCCAGTCAGGTGTACCCAGCATCTCGGTGTGAGTCCGGTATTCCACCTCCTTCCAAGCGTTGTGCTCCATATCATTCCCCAGCAGACAATCGACTGGCACGGCAGGGCTTACGGCAACTCGAAGTGAACCTGCAACCCCCCCCCATTCAAAGGGAACCTCGGCCACGGGATAGTGACCTGTTCTGCCGTCAGCCATCGCGGCTGGGTGGAGTACATCGGGAATTACCTGCTCTGGAGACACCAGTTGACTACGCACCATAGTCATACTGGCTCCTGTGTCTCTCAGAGCCTCCCCTCTTTGGCCGTTGATGGTGACCCACTGCCCATACTTTGCGGTATTTGCGGGCACCTGGATCTTAGGAACCATCTCCCGTTCTCCCAGGGACACTAAAGTGACACCCGCCCACTCCCTTCCCTTAGTTAAGGGCATCTCCTCCCCGAGCACTACACTAGCTACTCCGGGGGTCTTTCCTCCAGTGGGAGGGGGTGATCGTTTCTGACACTTCGGATCTCCTTTATAGTGTCCAACGCCACCGCACTCGTAGCAATGGACAACCCTTGGCTGCTGACTCTGGCCAGGATTAGGGTTTCTGGGTGGGTTAGCCTTAGAGGTGAATCCTGTTCCCTTCCCTTGGAAGTTATTTTGGGGGCCTTTGGAGAACTCCTTTTTCTTTTCCCCTCCCTCTTTCTTCTGGGGGGCGCCCTGTCCGGCCTTTTGAGTATCCCCTCCAGTCCCCCTTGTGGATACCCGGGTACTAGCCCAAATGTCCGCCTCCTCAGCAAGCTTCCGGGGACTGGTCAGCTTGCTATCCACCAGGTGTTGCCGCAGTTCAGGGAAACATTTCTCGAGCAGGTGTTCCTTCAGTACTAGGTCAACCAACTCCTCGTAGTTCCTCACTTCACTGCCCTGAATCCAACCCTCCATTGCCTTCTTCGCATAGTCCAGGAAGTCCACCCAATTCTGCGTGCCCAGTTTGTGACTACCCCTGAACTTCTGTCGGTACTTTTCAGGTGTTAGTCCAAACTTTCTGATGAGCGCCAGTTTCATGGTGGGGTAGTGGGTCTGCTCATCCTCTTCGAGGGCCAATAAAGCATCCCTACCAGCTGGAGGCATGTACTTGTACAATCCCCCTCCCCAGTACTTCTCTGGAACCCCATGGGCCCTCAACGAGACCTCATAGGCCGCTAGCCACTTGGCGATATCGTCGCCCACTCCATAGCTAGCTACTATGTCCTTTGGCAGGTATGGTTTAGGCTCCCTGGTGATCTCTTGGGTTTGGCTGCCACCATTAGGAACAGGTTGTGCCCCGATTCTCAAGATCTGAAGATCTATTTCTTTCAGTCGTAATTCATGGGCCATCCTCTGCTCCTCCTTCTCCTTTTCCAGCCTTGCTAAGTCCCATGTGAGCTGTCTTTTCTCCCTCCGGTCTGTTAGCTCCACTTCAGACAAGCCACCGCTAGAGGCACTGCTGCCCTTCCTAGAAATGGTTCTGGGCCCTGCTGACAGGTTCCCCACCTCAGGTTGGTACATCTCAGCCCCCTCGGGGTCAGGCTCTCCATCCCTGTCTTCCTCCTCAGCCTTGCTTTCTCGGCGTGCCTCCCCCCAAGCCCTTAAGCTGGTTTGGAGTGCACCCTTCTTTGCTCCTGGGGGACAGTACACCCCCTCCCGCTGGCAAAACTCCCTGAGTTGGGCCACAGTGTAGGTTTCTAGATTTTCTAGTACAAACTCCATCTTGCCCACTCAGGTTAGAGGACAGGTTTTTGTGCAGTAACTATGCAGGGGGGTACCTTTAATAATACCTCCTCCCACCACCAGAGTAAATTTGGAAAAAACAAAAACCCACAATTAGGAAGGCCGCAATTGAGAAAACTCCCGGTGTAGGCCTATGGACTACCCACAGTTATTGTTGAGTATACGTAGGCACAGCTCTATCCCACCACTGAACACCAATTTATGTTGGAAAACCACTCCCACACTAGAAGGGGTGGTGGTGGTCTTCCGGACACACTGTGGTAGCTTGGCTCGAGTGGTCAGGAATCAGGCTCCGTGCTAAGCATACAACATACCCAAACAATAACCATGCGTGCATCCGTTCCAAAAACGACTCTACACCGTAAAAATTATGAAAATATTCTTCTTTATCTTTTTCTCTTAGTTGCTGATTGGAAAAATAAATAGGTCAATCACAATATACAATTTTAAATAGTGCAGGTTAAATAAATATTATCTGAAGATTCAATAAATAGGGGTGATCATAAATACAAGGGACATAAATATCAGTGCAGGTAATACAGGCAATTAAATATTCTGAGGCAATAAATACTGTACCAATAAATATTGTACACCATCAAGTCCTGTGGACCTATAAATATAGTGAAGCAATAAATAGGTAAAAAACTCAATAAATACAGTACCCCCAATAAATAATTAAAAGTATACAGCAACACTCATGTAATCAGTTGACATTTCAATTCCTAAGGGCTGATTTGGCCCAGGCACAGCTTGTAGGGTGGTGGAAGGCTTGAGGGGGGCTACTCCCTGGCTGAGACAAGGCTGAGGCCTAAACTGAGGTAGATCAAAGGGGAATACCAGTGCCCTGGCTTTCTCTCTCCACACAACCTCTCTAGGTTAGTCCCAGTTCACCCCAGGCACAGTCAGGTTGGTTTCAGCACCTCCCTAGCCCCTTAGAGCAGTCTCTCAGGTCTCCACAGGGCCTTAGGCGCCCTCTACTCCACTTACTGCCCTTTTTCTGATGTTCCGACGCCGCTGGAGTCGTGTCGACGCCGTGAGGCGGTTCCGGTTCGGTCTCGGCGGCCTCGGCACAATGTCAGTTCTTTGACGACGCCGGTAGGCGGTTCCGGTCCGATGTCGGCGGCCTCGGTTCAATCTCGACCTCCGATTCGACGGCGTCGGGCAGTCTCTACTCGATGTCGACCTCGGGCGGCTCCGGTCCGATGGCGCTCTCGGCTTCGATGACGTCGGCCGGCCCGGCCTCGATGTCGACTTCCGGCGACTCCGGGGTGCGATCCTCACCCCCGACCTCCGGTGCTCCTCCTCTCAGGTTCCGGGCGACTCCGGAGTGCGATCCTCACTCCCGACCTCCGGTACACTTCACCTCGGTCTCCGACGACTCCGGAGGGCGGACTTCACTCCTCCGATGACGCCGCTCACTCGACCTCGGTTAACTTCCTCCTCGACCTTTGGTATTCCTCACGACCTCCGTCGGCGCCCTCTCACGACCTCAGGCGGCTCCGGGTACGACGTCTGCTTCTTCAGTCAGCGCCGCTTCTCCACCTCGGGCTCCAGGTCTTAGGCTACTCGACGCCGGACTCCAGGGAAACCAGTTTCCAGGTCAGGATCTTGCTGCTTTCTGCTTCTAAGGCCTGTTCCTGCTGTCCAGGTCCTTAGGATGAGTTTTTCTGGCTTCTTCCCACACAGGGCTACAGGCTGGGATCCATCAGTAGGGACAAGTATCAAGGGTGGGTTTATGGACCCCACTCCAGGCACAAGTTTCCACCCCTGCTGCTTCACTCCTTCCTCCTTCACTGTTGTGCTGCTCTCTCTTCACCAGTCAGGTGCCAACTGCCAGCTCCAACTGCCAACACTCTGTCTTAACCTCCCAACATTCTAAACCGCCTCCAACTGTCACAGAGTTCTGGAATCTTCTGGAATGTTCTGGAAGGTGCTGGTAGGTTCCAGTGGATGCTGGTGATGTCACAGGTGGCCACCATTTTGTGCTTCAGGCCCTCAGACAGAAGTTTCAGGGGTAGGTAAAATGGCTCCCTGAATCTGCAGCAACACGAAAAAGTCTGGTGGTTCCCAAAAAGGAAAAATTCAAACAGGGTTTGAGGCAAAAGTGGGACAAAATAAATAATGATGAGGAGGGACCACCCAAAGGGCTGACAGGTCTAACACGTAGGGATCAGGAACGGTGCGCTTAGGGTGCACGGATCCGAAAACATTGAAAAAAATATATAAAAGAAAGTTTTGCACATATAGTTAAAAAAATATTTTGAAAAATATAAAAAAATATGTTTGAAAAACCCATTAAGTTCAAATAATACTTTTAAATTTTTAAAAGAATGAACTGAAAAAATAAGTTTAAAAAATGTTGATTAAAAAGTATTTTAAAAAAAATGTAATTAATGAAATTGACACACTGAATTTGAAAAATATACAAATCCAATCAAAATCATTAAACATGATATCTTCAGAGATAAGTTATAGATAGGAATTAGCATTTAAAAAACCTTTGAAATTCACTGAAAAAACCAAAGGCTTCAGGGGCGTTATAGTTAGGAATTGGCACTTAAAAAACCTTAGAAATTCACTGAAAAAAACATAGGTTTCAGGGGTGTTATAGTTAGCTGGACATTTCCCTCGTACAAAACCCTAGAAATTCCCCTGTTATAGTTAGTTCAGCTAACTATAACTCGTGCCCCCGCAATGCACTGCTGATGACGTCACATATTACATCACTCATGACATGGTCAGTGACATCACTGATGACATCACTGATGACATAACAAAAACTGATTGAAAGGAACATTAGATATGATAAGCTGATATGTTGAAAAGTCAAGCACACTTGCTGTTTTGATTAGAAAACATTGTGTGCTGAACTTGTGACCTGTGTGCTCAGTTGAGTGTACCATGACCAGTTTCTATGGTAACAGGCAGAAGGCAGATTGGGGGTTGGGTTCAAATGTATGTCATTTGGAAAGGGTTGAAATGTTTAACCAATAGAAATGTGTGTTAGCTTTTGAATTAATGTGGGAAGGAATTTTATTTGATGTTTACATGTATATGTGTGCAAAATGAGAGGGAAACTTTGCCATTCTTTGGTTTTGCTGACAGGGGCACAGTGCAGAGATTCTGTGTAAGAAAATCTGGTGTGTGACTGATATACTTCTTAATCTACAAAACAACTTGAAAGGTGAGTTATTTAATTGTGAGGGGATGTATGTGGTCTATTTTGATTTTAATCAGACTAATGTATTCCTCCTGCTAAAGTGCAGGGAGTACTTTTTTTGTCTACAATCTTATTGTCAGTGTGTGTGCATGTAGAAACCATTCTGTGATAAGCATTTGTGTTTTTCTTGTGTTTGCAGACAGATAACTGTGCTGTTTTTATGTTTTGGTAGAATTAGAAACCAGTCATTGTTTATGTATTTGCAAAATGAGTCATGTTTCTACACTAAAATGTAGTACTCCTTCTAGATTAAGAAATGTGTTTTGGTACAGTGCAAGGGATAGTGTTGTTTGTCTAGAATCACACAGTGAGTCTGTGTGCATTTAGCAATCATTTTGGTACTAATGTGTAGTAGAATATTTTCTGCAATGTGTGCAGTCACCTTACATCTTGTAGACTAGTAAATGTATTATGTACAAGGGATAGTTGGCTGTCTACAATCACACTGTGAGTCTGTGTGCATTTGGGCAATTATTGTGAGAAAAGCATTTGGTAAAATCATGTATTTGCTTGCAGATTACTGCTTTAAAATTTGGTTTGTTGTCAAGTTTGAGTAGCATTGGAGGCCAGTCATTGAAATATGTAGAATGTGTGCAGTCACCTTACTCCTTCCCGAGTAGTGAATGTGTTTTGGTATAGTCCAAGGGATAGTGTTGCTTGTCTAGAATCACACTGTGAGTCTGTGAGCATTTGGGTAACCATTGTGAGAGAAGCATTTGGTAACATCGTGTATTTGCTGACAGATAACTGTTTTAAAATCTGTCATGTTGTCAAGTTTTAGTAGTATTAGAAGCCAGTTATTGCATATGGATTCATAGCCCCCCTATTAAAATGGTTATCAATCTGGCAAAATTCGGAACTTGAGTTAAATCGTGAAATTATTAAAGATTGTTTATCGCTCGAGTTCGGAAAGGCCATTCCTTGGTTGCGCTATGTTAAGAACCTAAGTGACGAAATAGGTCGCCCAGACATATTTGATAACCCTAATAATTTATCAAAGGGAGACATAAAATGGGTAAAAGATACACATAAGCTTAGAACAACTTTAGCTAGAGAAGAAAAGGAGTTAACAAAACCTACAGTAAAGGCCCATCAGTTATTAATAACTTCAGGCAGCATAGAACCCTATTTGACCATAGTGAATAATATGAATCATCGCTTTTTATTGACCAGGTTTAGACTGAACAAATACCATCTTTTGCTTACTGATTCTGTTGGTTGGATGAAGGACAGGGACTTGGAGATCTGTTCTTGTGACAGATTCTCCCTTAAGGATACTGCTCACTTTCTCTTTTTTTGTAACCATTTGTCCCCTCTCCGTAAAAAGTTCATCATCCCACTTATTAAGAACAAAGGATTTAGACAAGTCAAACCTGCTCTTTTGTATCTCCAGCTGCTAGGTACTACTTGGGAGATTTTTAACATAGCAAATTTTTTGGCTATTGCGATGAGATTAAGGAAAAAAATCAAGTGGACATAGTGTTGTTTATAATTAATTGTGAATTTTGATTAAATTTGACCAAGTCTTATTTTTAGTATTGTTTTAAAATCCTTTGTAAATGCTCATTTTAATTGTTATTTATTGTATATATATGTGATGTTTTGCACTTTTATGGTTCTTGATACGAGCCGAATAAAGTAATTTTGACAGTGACTGACAGAGTCAGGCTTTGACACTAAAGTGCAGTACTGAAATATGTAGATTGTGTGCAGTCCCCTTTCCCCTTCTAGAGTAGTAAATGAGTTTTGGTAAAGTCCAAGGGATAGTGTTGCTTGTCTAGAATCACGCTGTGAGTCTGTGTGCATTTGGGAACCACTGTAAGAGAAGCATTTGGGTATATTGTGTATTTGCTGACAGATAACTGTTTTAAAACCTGTCATGTTGTCAAGTTTTAGTAGTATTAGAAGCCAGTTATTGCATATGCATTCATAAAATGAGTCAGGCTTTGACACTAAAGTGCAGTACTGACATATGTAGATTGTGTGCAGTCCCCTCACCCCTTCCACAGTAGTGAATGCGTTTTGGTAAACTCCTAGGGATAGTGTTGCTTGTCTAGAATCACACTGTGAGTCTGTGTGCATTTGGGAACCACTGTAAGAGAAGCATTTGGGTACTTCATATCTTTGCATACACATAACTGCTTAAAAACCTTTCTTGTTCTCAAGCTTTGGTAGAATTAGAAGCCAGTCATTGCGTATGTATTCACCCAGGAACTCTCATTGCAATACTGTAAACATTCAGTTAATATCCAAGTAGTAATGGAGTGAGGCAGGCCTTCGCACATTGATTGATTCAAACACCTATCCACTATGCATGCAGTCCTCTAACCATCTACACACTTGTCTTTCACACCTTCAATTCCCCAGTCAATATCCATACACTTCCAGCAAACACCCTGTCACTGCCCTTGCACTCTTCTACTGATCCATTCAGCACCATGTACTAATCCATTCACTGTGCGAAAACCCAACCACTTATAAATTCATCCGGCACTCTCCTTGCAGTACTCTAATTATTCAGTCAGTACCCAAGTACTCATGCAGTGACCAGGCCTTAGCACATGGACTGCTTCAAGCCCCTATCGACTATGCAGGCAGTCCTCTAACCATCTACACACTTGTCTTTCATACCTGCAATTCCCCAGTCAGTATCCATACACTTCCAGCAAACACCCTGTCACTCCCCTTGCACTCCTCTAGTGACCCATTTAGCACCATGTACTAATCCATTCACTGTGCGAAAACCCAACCACTTATAAATTCATCAAGGCACTCTCCTTGCAGTACTCTAATTATTCAGTCAGTACCCAAGTACTCATGCACTGAGCCAGGCCTTAGAACATGGACTACTTCAAACCCCTATCCACTATGCAGGCAGTCCACTAACCACCTACACGCTTGTCTTTCACACCTTCAATTCCCCAGTCAGTATTCATACAGTTCCAGCAAACACCCTGTCACTCTCCTTATAGTTCTCCAGTGACTCATTCCGCAACATGTAGTAATCCATTTACTGCGCCAAAACCTAAACACTTATAAATTCAACCAGGAACTCTCCGTGCAAAACTGTATAAATGTAGTTAATATGCAAGTAGTAATGGAGTTAGGCAGGCCTTAGCACATGGATTAATTCAAATGCGTATCCACTATGCATGGAGTCTTCTAACCACCTACACAATTGTCATTCAGACCTTCAATTTCCCAGCAGTATCTATAAACTCCAGTAAACACTCTTTCAGTCCACTTGCACATCTCTAGTGACTCATCTGGCACTATGTAGTAATCTATTCACTGCACCAAAACACAAAAACTTAAAAAGATTAACCCAGGCACTCTCCTTGCAGAACTGTAATGATTCAGTCAGTACCCTGGTAATCATGCAGTGTCCGAGGTCTTAGCTCATGGACTGTTTAAACGTCTATCCACTATGCATGCAGGCCTCTAGTCACCTACACACTTGTCTTTCACTTCCTCAATTAACTAGTTAGTATCTATATAATTCAATAAACGCCCTGTCACTCATCTTGCACTCCTCCAGTGACTGATCCAGTCCCATGTGCTAATCTATACACTGCGCCAAAACCGATAAACTTAAAAGTTTCACCCAGGCAGTCTCCTAGCAGTAGTTTTATGATTCAGTCAGTACCCAGGTACTCATGCAGTGAACCATGCATTACCACATGGACTGCTTCAAAGGTCTATCCAGTATGCAGGCAGGCTTCTAACCTACTATACACTTGTCTTTAACAGCTTGAATTCCCCAGTCATTATCCATGTACTTCCAGCAAACACCCTGTCACTCCCTTGCACTCTTCCAGTGACTTATTCAGCACCATGTAGTAATGCATTCACTGCACCAAAACTGAAACACCCAGGCACTCTTCTTGCAATAGTCTAATCATTCAGTCAGTACCCAAGTACTAATGGAGTGAGGCAGGCCTTAGCACATGGATTGATTCAAACGCGTTTCCACTATGCATGGAGGCCTCTAACCATGTACACAATTGTCTTTCACACCTTCAATTCGCCAGTCAGTATCCATACACTTCCAGCAGACACCCTGTCAATCCCCTTACTCTCTTCTAGTGACTCATCCGGCACCATGTAGTAATCTTTACTGCACAAAAACCCAAACCCTTAAAAGATTCATTCAGGTACTATCCTTGCATTACTCTAATGTTTCAGTCAGTATTCAGGTACTCATGCAGTGAAGCATGTCTTTTGACAAGCACTGTTTGAAGTAACTATCCACTATGTATATAGTGGTCTAACCAGTTTTACACTTGTGCATCAGGCCTACCTTTGCACAGTTACAACACAATTGTCTTTCAGACCTTCAATTTCCCAGTCAGTATCTATAAACTCCAATAAACACCCTGTCACTCCAATTGCACAACACCAGTGACTCATTTGGCACTATGTACTAATCTATTCACTGCACCAAAACCCAAAAAATTAACCCCTTGCGTGCGGGTTTATTTCTCCCGCTGTGCGGGAGAAATAAACAGCGTTCGGAAAAACGACGTCTCCCGGCCGTCGTGCGCACACGCCCACCGTAATGCACGACGGCCGGGAGACGTCGTGCACCCGCAAGGGATTAAAAAGATTCACCCAGACACTCTCCTTGCAGTACTCTAATGATTCAGTCAGTACCCAGGTAGTTATGCAGTGATCCAGGTGTTAGTCCATGGACTGTTTCAAACGTCTATCCACTATGCATGCAGGTCTCTAGCCACCTACACACTTCTCTTTCACACCTTCAATTACCCAGTCAGTATTCATACAGTTCCACCAAACACCCTGTCACTCCCCTTAAGTTCTCCAGTGACTCATTCGGCACCATGTAGTAATGTATTTACTGCGCCAAAAAACAAACACTTATAAATTCATCCAGGCACTCTCCTTGCAATACTCAAAACATTCAGTCAGTACCCAAGTACTATTGGAGTGAGGCAGGCCTTAGCACGTGGATTGATTCAAACGCCTATCCACTATGCATGTAGGTCTTTAATCACCTACACACTTGTCTTTCACACCATCAATATCCCAGTCAGTATCCATACAGTTCTTGCAAACACCCTGTCACTCCCTTTGCATTTCTCCAGTGATTTTTTTCAGTAACATGAAGTAATCCATTAACTGTGCCAAAAAACAAATACTTATTAATTCATCCAGGCACTCTCCTTGCAATACTCAAAACATTCAGTCAGTACCCAAGTACTAATGGAGTGAGGCAGGCCTTAGCACATGGATTGATTCAAATGCCTATCCACTATGCATGTAGGCCTCTAACCATGTACACAATTGTCTTTCACACCTTCAATTCGCCAGTCAGTATCCATACACTTCCAGCAGACACCCTGTCAATCCCCTTACTCTCTTCTAGTGACTCATCCGGCACCATGTAGTAATCTTTACTGCACAAAAACCCAAACCCTTAAAAGATTCATTCAGGTACTATCCTTGCATTACTCTAATGTTTCAGTCAGTATTCAGGTACTCATGCAGTGAAGCATGTCTTTTGACAAGCACTGTTTGAAGTAACTATCCACTATGTATATAGTGGTCTAACCAGTTTTACACTTGTGCATCAGGCCTACTTTTCCACAGTTACTATGCATACACTCCTGCAAACACACTGTGACTGCTGTTGCAAACCCATAGTGAGTCTTTTAGTAGCATGTAGTGATCTATTCAATGAAGTAACATTCAAACAACTGTGATTTCACTCAGTGTCTCTCCTTATAGTAGTGTAATCATTCAGTTAGTTAGCATGTAGTCTTTCAGTGAGGCAGGCTTTAGGGCATGAACTGCTTCAAAGTAGCATGCACTATGCATGTAGTGTTTTAACCATCGTCACACTTGGGCTTCAGGGCTATAATTTCTTAGTCAGTATTTATATAAAATGTGTTTGTATAGTAATAGAAAAGTATAAATTATAAAGATATTAATATACATTTATTGGTGATTATTTTTTACAGATACTGTTTTTCACCATTAAATAGAGAAATCATGCCAGAAAAAAAAGAAAAGATAAGAACAGAGAAAGGAGAGTTACTTGAAGAAAAATCAACCACAAGTATTGAATGAACAACATAACGTGGCTAGAAAGAAAAAATCTTCTGGTAAGATCACAAAGCAATTTATTTAAAATGTTTGTAGGACCAGACGGAATGTACAGAATGCTGAAACCTCTGAGAATGCTTCAACTAGAAAAAATATTCAAAATAATAGGAAAAGCAAAAAAGCAAATGGACAGTCAAAGGAGACGAAGTATGGTAAAAGAAGGCAAAATCAGTGTAAGGAAATACGCAAAAAAATATTTTACAAGAGAGTAGTACATAATTTGCTGAAAGATGTGAAGAAATATAAATATTTGAAAAGCGTGTGGTTGGTCGAAAAAGAAGGTTTGAGAATATCTGCACTGAAGGTTTAGGAGAAGGGAAAAGAACAAGATAATGTTGTGATTGCAAGTAAAAAGAAAAAGGACACTATTGAAGAGATTTGGTTATCAGTTTGAAAATAGTTCAGGTGTCAACTGCTATGCTAATGTAGTGGTCAATGTTGTTTTTTATCTTGAAGGTTTGCAAGAACAAATTATGCAGAATCGGCAAAAAAGATTTTGTTCCTTGTTGCATCTGTTTATGAAAAATTGACAACAGATACAAGTAAAATAACTGTTTCAGATGTTCGTAATATTTTGGATGTGTGTTCTGGTTCTACACAATTTACGCAAAATATCCAACAAGATGCTCAGGAAATGTTTATGTATATACTTACCATTTTTGAAAATGAAGGTGTAGAAATAGAAAATATTTTTGGCCTTTGTTACAAATGGGAACATCATTGTGAAAATTGCATGTATACATCTAGCACTAATGTAGACACTGAAAGATTTCTATATTTAACATTACCGGACTGTAAATCAGTGTCTTTCAATAAATTAGTTAAAGGTGCAAATAAAAACATGGAGTGTAGCCAATGTAAATCAGAAATGTTATCCACATTATTTAAAAAAAAAAATATGGACAATATATAATTTTAATGATGCAACGTTGTACAGCTGATGGAAGAAAATTGAATACTTTAATAAAGCAATTTGAGGCAACACAACTATCAATATCAAGAAGGACTTTTGTAGCAATTGCAATAATTTTCCATGATGGTCCTTCAACAATATCTGGACATTACACTGCCTATCTAAAATGTAACAAAGGCTGGACACTTTGTAATGATGCCCAGTTGGTTTTCAAACAACGTTTGCCTAGTGAATTTCCAAATTCCTACCTAATATTTTTAAAGCCAAAGTTTTAGGAAGATAATTCACTCTCTGAGGAATTTATTATTATAATTTAATAGGATTAATATTGGACAATTTACATAAAAAGGAGTGCAAAAATACCATTTGGCCTCAAGGAAAGGTATATGTTTGAATTATGGACTTTTTCATGCTCATTGACTCGGTGAATATTTTAAAGCGACAACATTTACAGTTTTTATAAGTTAAAGTTATAACATTTTGTTAGCCATAAGCATTTCATATATGTGTGATTTGTATTTTCTGGTATTGTACTGAGAATAGCATGTTGGTTTTTTTAAACAATCTTTTTGATTGTTTTTTTTTGCCCGCTGTTATGTGATGAGTACGATTGAAATCACTATTTGTAGTGAAATTCAATATATTCTGAGAACAGCAAAAAAGGCAAACAAATTACTTTGTTTAAATTATGCTGTGTTGTTAAAAATGTATTATTACATGTTTGTCGCCGTGCAGGACATGCAAGGAGGGTAGGCCTAAGCAAGAAAGCGGCCTCAAGGACTACTGCGTTTACGTCCTTTATTTACAGATATAGGGCAGACAGCAACACCAGGTTGAGTACGAAGGGCATCGACGTTCCTCTTCTCGTCAGAGTCCCCGGCTCATCTCCTAGGTCATCAGGCTCAGCCCAAAAAGAAAGATGAGAACGGGATTTAGTCGAGTGTCCTCCGGTCTATTTACCGTTAAGGGGAAGGGGAGTGTGGGTATGGCAAACATGCACTGGCCGTCACCATGTGTAAACCAAAAGATGTAGGAAGTGTGGCAGTCCTCGTACCCCAGCCAATAGGGAGAGTTAAGGTCACCACAACACAATGTGACCACCCGCTTGCAGCTACCCGTTCCCTCCCGTGGTGTATAGAAGTCCCCGGAGTTTCCTCCGTACCTGTTTTAGCCACGCTTCTCCTGAAGCTTGGCGGTGCGATGAGTGTTGTTGTTGGCCTCCTGGCTCTCCCTCCACTGGGCTCCCACAACGCTCTTTGCCAGTCGATACCTCCTCTGGCCGACAACCGCTTCTTCTCTCTGCTTCTCTCCCTCTCTCCCTCTCCGCTTCTCCGTCTTCACTCTAGGCTTTCGCACCGGCGTCTTCCGCATCCACCTCTTTCTCCACCACCGATGCGTGGGATAGGCTGGCGAAGGCTGACGTCACGGGGGCGAACTCCACCTCCGACGGGTCCGGATCGTCCTTAAAGGGCCCGTCCCATCCCTGTGGACGAGAACGACAATCACCTTCCGATCTGGTTCCGTCTGTCCCGTCGACCCCGTGACAATGTTATAACTATTTTTTCTTTTCTTTCACAGATCCTAATTCTAAAATAAGCAAATTACCCCAATTTACATTACAAAAAACATCTGAAAAAAATGTGTACCATTTTTTATTTCTATTACTGTGAAGTTAATTTTAACTAAGTATTAATATGCACAATGGGCAGATCTACAAGAAGCTACAAAGTTTGAATACGTTTTTTAAAACACTCTGTTTATACCTCTGTAGTTTTGGAATCTCCCTGTCATAGGATATCATGTGACCTGCAAAAAAACAGATTTGAGTGGTTCATAATATTTCCCATTGTACCTATTGAAGGACCGCAATCATTTTAATCATTCTTCTTTGAGCATCTTTGCAGACAAAACTCTGTGCTTACCTCCTATCATTCGCAAGCAATTTTCCAAACAGAAATATGTCACTTTTAGTAACATAGTTATAGCGCAAGACACTCTTTCATATTTACAAAGAGAGGAAATGGCACTCTGTGTACCTTTTCTTCTCCATGTAAATACAACATCATCATACACACCATTTTGCATTGAAAGGGCGTTCTATCAGTGTTGTTGTGCGTGATTCAACAGAATACTCATAGAAGAAGACACATCTCCAGATTTATCATAAATCATAAATCATAAATCTCGACGTGTGTGAATGCTGCTCCATTCTCCAATTGGATTAGCAAAGCACAACAAGGAGAATTGTTTTCATTTCTCCTCATTTTTTAACCTTCAATGCATGCTAAAATGTTCAGCATACATTGAAGGAGAAAAATGCGTTTACTCATTGTTCTTGTGCAGGAACGTGTGTCTTCCTGCACAAAAACAAACACCACATGACACAGATATCCTTGCACCATAGTGGCATATGGCTGCAGTTTAAGCAGCTGTGCAGAGAGAAGCATAGATTTGCAGCATATTTATGTACATATGTTGCATCCCTGTGCTTCTGAAGTACTACAGCACACTGCAGTTAAAGTGGTTACTGTGTGATGCTGCAGCACTTCCTCATAGTTCTGCACTTATACATTCACCATACGCTACTAATGCATTTGTTCAGTCAATTACGTACTACACATACATTCAGCTAAACTGTCACACACTAACAAACAAATATAGCTCTTTTTTTAAACCAGGAAAGTTAGGTCTTAGAAGAACTTTTTTTTTCTTCTTTTTTCTTTTATATTTTTTTTCTTGGTTTTTTGAACACTTTTTAATTTTTGGGGGTTTTTCTTGGAAAAAAAGGAAAAAACAGAACTGGAGGAACAAAACAATGAACTTCAGGGGGAAAAAAAAAAACTAGCAATGATGGTTCTCTTGCTTTCGACAGATAAGGTCAATCGACTGCCCTCCATAGCAAAGTACAGCGTTGCATTTTATGCAGAGCACTTTTGAGGTTGCAAACTGTGGACGGATGTCCAAGTTTTGCACAGATGGATCCACCCTTGAAGTACTCGGCTGTGATGCATTTGATGGAGCTGGAAGAACTCGCATTCTTCGGCATTCCTCTCGAGCAAGGTTTGCCGGATGGAGGGTCTTCAGATGCTTCATCATGCTGGCTGTACCACAGGAATATTTTTTGTTGGGATCCCCACGGGAGAGCACTCACTGGCAGATCTTACATGTCACTAAGGTGGCATTGGTTTTGGTTTTCCCCTCAGGAAAAGTGAAACATTTCCAAACCACAGATGTGTATCTTGGTTGGCGTGGTGGTTCTTCCAAAAATTCATCCTCAGATGAATGAGCAGATGCTGGTGATGCCTGCTGGCCTGAAGCCATTGTTTTTCAAAAAAGTTTGAACTAAGTGTAAACTTGGCCAAAAAAAGTTCTTCTCTGCAGAGAGATGCTCCTCCAAAGAAGATCAAAGAAGAATGATTGAAATGGGTGGGGTCTTTCAATAGTTAGAATTGGAAGGATAATGAACCAATGAAATCTCTTTTTTTCAGGTCACATGGGATTCGCGCACCGAGTGCAAATCCGCGAAATTGCATTTAAAAGGAATATAGGATTAGAAGTAAAAATATATTAATTTTATGAGTAGTTTAGATTATGTCTTCAATTAATATTTACATAAAATACATATATATTTGTTTTTTGACATTTAAAATATTTTGCGGCATTCGCGCACCCACCGCGTCAAACACGCACATGATGGTTCGCGGAAGTGCGCGAGCGTCGCGTAACGTACTTCGTACGTGTCGCGTATGGGCTTGGAGTCGCGTACCGGTCGCAAAGCAATCGTGCATGAAAATACGTACCCAATGCATACCGTACGCGGATCCTACACTACAATCGTAAAATGGCGACTATGTTCCACGCAGGGATCGAGAAAGGTGCGCATAGGGTGCACAAATCCCAAAAAAATGGTAAAAAAAACCAACAAAGTATTAAAAATATAGTTTAAAAAATATTTTCAAAAAATGGTTCTTCCAAAAATTCATCCTCAGATGAATGAGCAGATGCTGGTGATGCCTGCTGGCCTGAAGCCATTGTTTTTCAAAAAAGTTTGAACTAAGTGTAAACTTGGCCAAAAAAAGTTCTTCTCTGCAGAGAGATGCTCCTCCAAAGAAGATCAAAGAAGAATGATTGAAATGGGTGGGGTCTTTCAATAGTTAGAATTGGAAGGATAATGAACCAATGAAATCTCTTTTTTTCAGGTCACATGGGATTCGCGCACCGAGTGCAAATCCGCGAAATTGCATTTAAAAGGAATATAGGATTAGAAGTAAAAATATATTAATTTTATGAGTAGTTTAGATTATGTCTTCAATTAATATTTACATAAAATACATATATATTTGTTTTTTGACATTTAAAATATTTTGCGGCATTCGCGCACCCACCGCGTCAAACACGCACATGATGGTTCGCGGAAGTGCGCGAGCGTCGCGTAACGTACTTCGTACGTGTCGCGTATGGGCTTGGAGTCGCGTACCGGTCGCAAAGCAATCGTGCATGAAAATACGTACCCAATGCATACCGTACGCGGATCCTACACTACAATCGTAAAATGGCGACTATGTTCCACGCAGGGATCGAGAAAGGTGCGCATAGGGTGCACAAATCCCAAAAAAATGGTAAAAAAAACCAACAAAGTATTAAAAATATAGTTTAAAAAATATTTTCAAAAAATATAAAACATAGTTTAAAAAAATTTACATAAAAAAAATCATTAAAAACAAATTATTTTTTAATTTTTACAAGAATTAATTGAAAATAAATCTTTAAAAATTGAAAAACAATATAAAAAAACATAATTAAAGGAATTGACACACTGAAATATGAAGATTTAGAAATGCTATGAAAATCATTAAACATCATAGCTTTAGAGATAAGTTAGAGATGGGAATTAGCATTTAAAAAACCTTTGAAATTCACTTAAAAAACCATGGGTTTCAGGTATGTTATAGTTAGAAATTAGCATTTAAAAAACCTTTGAAATTCACTGAAAAATCATAGGTTTCAGGCAATGTATAGTTAGGAATTAGCATTTAAAAAATCTTAGAAATTCACTGAAAAAACCATAGGTTTCAGGGGTGTTATAGTTAGCTGGACATTATCCTCATACAAAACCCTAGAAATTCCCCTGTTATAGTTAGTTCAGCTAAATATAACTCGCGCCCCTGCAATGCACTGCTGATGACGTGACATATTACGTCACTCATGACATGGTCAGTGACATTACTGATGACATCACTGACGACATCTCAAATGACATCACTGATGACATCACTGATGACGACATTCATGTGATCATTTGATGCTTCTCGTCACACCCTAATATAACCTTTGATACACCCACTCTAAATTACATACTGCCACTCTCAAAACCATAGACACTCCAACACCAAAAAGTACATACCCCATCACAGAGTCTTACGTCTAACCCTGGGCGTAGTTCGCGAACTAGCACTTCGCGAAGCTACGCAAAGTGCAGTTCGCACTACGCGAGCTACGCGTAGCACTTCGGGAACTGCGTAGTACCTTGTTCGCACTGTGCCAGATGTCGTTTTCAATGACTGCACAGTGCGGACAAGCAACCGGCACTGTGCAATCATTGAAAATGGCATCGTGCACAGTGCGAGCTGTAGTTTTCTGCTGCTCGAGTAGATTTTTACTCGAGTGGCAGCTTTCTCAACGCGAACTGGTAGTTTCTCATCGCGAGCGGACGCGAGCATATGCGACCACTCGCAATGAGAAACCTGACCTCCTCGCGTTGGGAATCTCGCCGGGAGGTTTATTTACCATGCTCGCGATCGCCAACTTGATGTTGCTGATCGCGAACAAGGAAAAAGTCTCGCCGGGATGTCATTTTGCTTGCTCGCGGTCGCCAACTTGACGTTGAGGACCGCGAGCAAGCAAAAAATGACCGCAGCACTACGCAACACTACGCTACGCGTGTTCGCACTGTGCTACGTGCAGTTCGCTTAGTGCAAAGTAGCGTGAACTTCGCAAACTACGCGAGCGAAGCGTAGTGCTTTGCCCAGGCTTACTTACGTCTAAACACCCATCCACTCACTCACTCACCCGTACAATCACTCATACTTATGGTTACTCAGTACAGGACTATCATATGCACTCATACACCTATATAGACACTCCCACACAGCTACTCATCCACAGAGTTACTCACACACATACTCAGTCATGCAAGTAATTAATCACTCTGCAATTTACTCACCTATACAGTTATACACACACAAGCTCAATTACTCATACAAATACTAGCACATTCTTATGGTCTTATACAATTAATGATACAAGCACACACTCATCCATACAACCACTCACACTATCACACACTCTCAGTTATAGTCATTTTTGTACTCCAACATACATATATACTGCCGTTCACATATGTAGTAAATTACACATGTACTAATGAAATATATATTCACACACTAACACAACCATACAGATATTCACCCACCCATACGGTCCATTACAGACCTAGGTGCCAATTCCGATCCTGTAAAACCCGGGTACAAATGGTCGTATGGAGCGTTTTCTCCGTACGACTCGTACCCGGGAATTCCACCATACAAACCAGCAAGTACGATTCGTACAGAAATACCATTTCCGTATGAATCGTAAAAAACACTGTACGGCTAAAAAATACATACAATTCCGATCCCAGACAGCGCGTACGCGACGTCCGCACGGAGTCAGTCAGCGTTTTACGGACCAGCAAGTACGATTCGTACTCACAGCACTCCGCACGGCTATATTTTTACGGGAGCCAAAAAGTGCCGGAAAAGCTAAGTCCGCCGTAATGCACGAGGAAAAGGGGGCCCGCTAGGCGACGTGCACGCCATCACCCACATCGTACGTGTCATCATGTACGGTGCGTACCCCAACATTGCATATGTATGGACCGTATCTCCCACCCCCCGTATGTACGGACCGTACCCCCACCCCTGTATGTATGGACTGTACCCCCCACCCGTGTATGTATGCACTGTACCCCAGGCATACCCCCCACCCGTGTATGTACGCACTGTACCCCAGGCGTACCCCCCACCCGCGTATGTACGCACCGTACCCCAGGCATACCCCAATCCTCGCGTATGTACGGTCCGTACATACGCGGGTGGGGGTACGCCTGGTGTACGGTGTGTACATACGCGGGTGGGGGGTACGCCTGGGGTACAGTGCGTACTTACGCGGGTGGGGGGTACGGTCTGTACATACGGGGGTGGGGGGTACGGTGCGGACATACGCGGGAGGGGTGGGAGGCTGGGGGGGCCGTACGACTCGTACCCCGGGCACAAGTGTACTCGGGGTAGGGCTCGTACAAAGTTCGCTCCGTACGGAGCCTTTTCCATGCGCTTGTGTTTTCGGACGCGCGGTACGGATCGTACTTGCGCGCTCGGACTTCAGTTTTACGATTTGTATGTAAAACTGTCCAGGGATGTCTCATAGACTTTTCCCTAGGCGATTCGTATGTATTTTCTCACGTACGAATCGTACTTTGCTGTTTGTACGGGACTTGTACGATTCGTACGTAAAAAAATACGGATACGGGTCGTACGGGAAAAAAAAATCCAGGATCGGAATCCACCCCTTAGTGTTGAAACCATGCACCCAGTGAACCACCCACTGACACATCTATGCACAGAGTCACACACATCCCACCCATACAAACACTCAGGTACCCATACAGATACTCAGACACTCAGACAACCAATCAATAACTTATATAGACATTCATGTACCTATTAACAAAACCATGCATCCGCTTACACACGAACAGACAGACGCATAGTCATTCACACAGTTTAGTCATTAACTCATGCATTCAGAAAGATACATTTAATGACTCACTTATACAGTCAGTCACGCATATACAAAATGATCCATTCACACACTTATACACTCACTCATTCTTCAATATGCCTTTCCCTATATATAATAAACATATTTAAAGTTTATAGAAACACACAGACACTGGATGATGTCATCAGTGATGTCATCAGTGATGTCATTTGAGATGTCATCAGTGATGTCACTGACCATGTCATGTCATGTTTTGTATGAGGGAAATGTCCAGCTAACTATAACGCCCCTGAAACCTATGTTTTTTTCAGTGAATATATATATCTATATCTATATCTATATCTGTATCTGTATCTATATCTATATATCATGTGATCAAGGCTCATGTCGGGCTGAAATGCGTCATGGCGGCATTTTGCACATCTAAATAAATGAATTTGCACATAATTGTGGTCCGTATCCGTTGTCCATAAGGAGGCATTAGCGGAGTTCTTGGAATATATATATATATAGTTAGGAGCTAGTTTCCATAGGAAAAGCGTTTTTTGATTTGCCAATATCTTTGGCGCTCTTTGACGAATCTTCGTGAAATCTTTACAACTAATGGGGTGGACCGGTCAGCTCCTGTCTTGAAAGTTTCAGGGTGATTCGTCAAGCAGGGGCCGAGAAAAAAGGGGGGTCCCCAAACATGTTTCCTCATGTTAATTTCTATATGAATTTTAAAACAGGTCACAGCCTGAACTGCTGAACGGAATTACACCAAATTTGGCAAAAAGGTAGGTCTTGGTCTAGAAATCCGTTCTGTAGTTTCTAAGAAATTCAAAAATAAAAAAATATCACTATCTGGGCGTAGCCTAACCACACATCTCATCGTGAGATCTGATTGGCTGTCAGTACCCCAAACCAGGGAGTGTTGGCAGCCATCTTGTGACTCGGTAACCAAGATACAAGAAAACAGTAGAAAAAGATAAATGCAAGAAAAGGGGGCTGGGTAAAAACACCCAGACCCCCTAGGCCTGCTCAGGGGGTCCCACAGGGACCCCCAGGGCCAAGAAAAGCATTTTTTTTTTAATCGTCCAAATTCGTGTTGGGTGTGTGAATCCGTCCGAGAAAAACCCAGGGGCTTTGTATAAGCCCCCAGATGGGCCAAGTCCCAGGGGCAATGCACAGTTAATTAGCGGGGGCCCCCTCTCCGGGGCTTTATTCATTATGTGTGGGGGGCACGCAGCCCCCCCGCAGCCCTGGGGACCCCTTCATCCCTGGGGCTTCTAAAGAATGTGTGGGGGGCTCCTGCCCTGCCATGCTGCCCAGGGATCACCACCTCCGTGGGGCATTCAGCAATATGTATGGTGGAGCCACGTGGGCACCTGAAGCCCTGGGGACCACCACCTCCCCGGGGCTTAAATTAAAATAAACACGTTTGTGGGGGCCCCTGCCCCCCACTGCCCCGGTGACAACCACCTCCCTGGGGTACTCATTATTTAAATATGGGGGTCCGTTGCGGACCCCTGGGCTCCGGGGACCACCACCTCCCCTGGGCTTTGAAATGCTGGGAGGGGGCCGCATGGCCCCCCATCCTGGAGCCCTTGATTGCTCTGGGGATCGCCACCTCCTAAGGCCGGCTCCTGCAATGTCCCCGGATGCCCAGCCCAGGCCCAGGACCTTACCGTTTGCTATGGCAGGGCAAGAGCACGGCTCCCCCCGCCCTATCATAGCAAACTCCTGCTTTGATTTTTGGACGCAAGAGCAGGAAACCTGCTTTTGCTTCCAAAAAGCAAATCAGAATTGCGTTTGTACAAGGGGAGCTGCATGTCAGCAGATCCCCTTGTGCAAAAGCAATGCCGGCTCCCGCAGGAGGCAGGGAGCTAGCTGGGACCATGGGGGCATTGGGGCTCCCCCCACAGTCCCCAATGGTGAGGCCAGGCCCCAGAGGATGGGGTCCCCGGGGCCAGATGAGGCCCGGGAGGGGGCTACGCGGCCCCCTCCGCTGTAAATAAAAAAATAATTTTTAAAAAGGCAGGCCGGCCCCAGGGGATGGGGTCCCCAGGGTCAATAGTGGCCTAGAGAAGGGGGGCCACACAGCACCCCTTCAGAATAAATAAATGTTAAAAAGGAGGCCATTCCCCGGGGGATGGGGTCCCCGGGGACGAAATTAGCCAACTAGCCCACCAGGTACCACCAGTAAGTGCCACACAGCTCGATTGCAGAGAGGTGGTCTGAGGCCACGCCCCTTTTTACACCACTCTGCAAACACGCCTTTTGATGCACTGCTGGTGGGCGATGAGGTCGTCTTTTGTCCTGAGGACCTCAGGACACAAGTGGACTTCATCCCCCAAACAGCAGTGCGCTAGGAGCTGCGTTTGCAGAGTGGTGTAAAAAGGGTGTGTGGCCTCAGACCATTCTTAGCAATCCAGGTGTGTGGCGCTTACTGGAGGTACCTGATGGGCTAGTTGGCCCCCAGGGACCCTCAGGAATGAATACCCCAACTTAGAACATGCAGGAGGTGTATTTGCAGAGTGGTGGAGAAAGGGTGTGTGGCCTGTGTCCACCTCTCAGCAATCCTACTGTGTGGGGCTTACTGGAGGTAAGAGGTAGGGTAGTTGGCCCCTAAACGACCCACAGCAGCGAAGGGGACTTCAATCCCCATCCAAGAGCACACCAGGTAGTGCGTTTGCAGAGTGGTTGGCAAAGGGGACGTGGCATGCTATAAGAACTTACTAATCCTGCTGTGTTCGACTTACTGGAGGTAATAGGAGGGGTAGTTGGCCCTTAAGGTTGTCCTTGGGGGCCAATGACTTCTCCTATTACCTCCAGTAAGTCCCACACAGTGGTATTGCTAAGAGGTCTTCAGAGGCCATGCCCCCTTTCCCCAGCACTGTGCAAATGCGCCTCATGGCACACTATGGGTTGGGGGATGAAGTCCACTTTACTCTTGAGGGACTTTAGGGGCCTCCTGGTACCTCCTGTAAGTCCTTCGCAGAGGAAATCCTGAGTGCTGGTCGGAAGCCCAGCCCCCTTTCTCCGCCACTCTGCAAATGCGACTAGTAGTTAAAGAAGCATTTGCAATGTAATAGGTTTCACATTTGCAAGAGTTAGAGCTATTGGAAATGTAAATGTAAAAGATTTTTACTAATGTTTTTGGGAGTGGAGTGAAAGTACGTTGTGTGTAGTGGAATTATGTGGTATGTTGTGCAGTGAAATTATGTGGATAGAAAGTATGTGGTATTTAGTGTATAGGAATTATGTAGAGTGGGATTATGTGTTAAACTGAGTAATTGTGTAGTATGGTAGTCTATGTTGTGGAGTGATAACTTCAGGTTTAGTCTTCCTTGTCTCTATAGAAGTTACACTATAAACACGAGACAAAAAAAGAAGGAACCACTGAAGAGCACTTCCGGACCTAGTTAGAGGTATGAGCAAGGCCACTGGAATTATGCGACTGTTTGGCTGCACTGATTTTCGCATAATGACCAATTTTCCGCATTTGCCACATAATCCATCATCTGCTGTATAATCTGCAGACTTGAACAAAAAAATCTTGTTTCTAGCTCAAACGTTACCAAAAATGCAGCGACAAGTGTTACAGCGTGGTGGAAGGTCCTTTGCAAATCTCGAATGGTCAACTGTTACTTATTGCTAAATGTGGGTGTTAAATTGGTACAAATGGTGCGCAAGTCACTCTTGCTTCTTTTTGCGCTTCTCTTGCCTCTTTCTGTGCTTATCTTGCCTCTGTCTGCACCTCACTTCCCTCTGTCTGTACCTCTCATGTCTCTTTCTGCACCACATGTGCCTCTTTCTGCACTTCTCTTGCCTCTTTGTGTACCTCTTTTGCCTCTTTCTGCATCTCACTTGCCTCTTTTGTACCTCACTTGCCTCTTTCTGCACTTTTCTTGCCTCTTTCTGCACTTCTCTTTCCTCTTTTGGCACTACACTCACTTCTTTCTGCACTTCTCCTTCTTTCTGCACTTCTCTTGCCTCTTTCTGCACTTCTCTTGCTTCTTTCTGCACGTCTCTTGGCTCTTTCTGCACTTCTATTTCCTCTTTCTGCACTTCTGTTCCTTCTTTTGGTGCTTCTCTTGCCTTTTTGTGCAAATCTCTTGCCTGTTTCAGCACTTCTCAACCTCTTTCTGCACATTTCTTACTCTTTCTGAATTTCTCTTGTTTTTTTCTGCACTTTTCTTGCCTCTTTCTGTACTTTTCTAGCCTGTGTCTGCACCTCACTTGATTCTTTCTGCAGTTCTCTTGCCTCTATATGCATCTCACTCTCTTCTTTCTGTACCTCTCTTGCCTCTTTCTGTACTTCTCTTTCTCTTTTCTGCACTTTTCATGCTTCTTTCTGTACCTCTTTTGCCCCTTTCTGCACCTCTCTTACCTCTTCCTCCACTTTTCTTCCTTCTTTCTGTGCTTCTTTTGCCTATTTTAGCACTTCTCTTGCTTCTGTCTGCACCTCTCCTGCCTCTTTCTGCACCTTACTTGCCTCTTTCTCTACCTCTCTTGCCTCTCTCTGCACTTCTTTTGCCTCTTTCTGCACTTCTCTTGCCTCTTTCTGCACTTCTCTGGCCTCTTCATGTAACTCTTTTGCCTCTTTCTGCACCTCACTTGCCCTTTTTCTGCAGTTCTCTTGCCTTTATCGGCACCTCACTCTCTTCTTTCTGTACCTCTCTTGCCTCTTTCTGTGCTTCTCTTTCTCTTTTCTGCACCTCACTCTCTTCTTTCTGCACCTCTCTTGCCTCTTTCTGCACTTCTCTTGCCTCTTTCTACACTGCTCCTACTTCATTCTGCACATCTCTTGCCTCTTTTTGTACTTCTCTTGCTTCTTTCTGCACCTCTCTTGCCTATTTCTGCATCTTACTTGCCTCTTTCTTTATCTCTCTTGCCTCTTTCTGCATCTCACTTGCCTCTTTCTACACTTCTTTTGCCTCTTTCTGCACTTCCATTTCCTCTTTCTACACCTTTTTCTTCTTTCTGCAATTCTCTTGCCTCTTTCTGCACTTCTCTTCCCTCTTTTAGTGCTTCTCTTCCCTCTTTCTGCACTTCTCTTTCCTCTCTCTGTACATCGCTTGCCTCTTTCTGTACTTCTTTTGCCCCTTTCTGCACTTTACTTGCTTCTTTCTGCATTTCTCTTGGCTCTTTCTGCACCTCTTTTGCACTTCTCTTCCCTCTTTCTGCACGTCCCTTTCCTCTTTCTGTACCGCACTTGCCTCTTTCTGCACTTCTTTTTCCTCTTACTGCAACTCTCGTGCCTCTTTCTGCACCTTGCTTGCCTCTTTCTGTACCTCTCTTGCCTCTTTCTGCATCTCATTTGCCTCTTTCTGCACTTCATTTGCCTCTTTCTGCACTTCTCTTGCCTCTTTCTGCACTTCTCTTCCCTCTTTTTGTACTTCTCTTCCCTCTTTCTGCACTTCTCTTTCTGCACTTCTATTGCATCTTTCTGCACATCTCTTACTTCTATCTGCATCTCACTCTCTTCTTTCTGCACCTCTCTTGCCTCTTTCTGTACTTCTATTTCTCTTTTCTGCACTTTTCATGCTTCTTTCTGTACCTCTTTTGCCTATTTTATCACTTCTCTTGCTTCTGTCTGCACCTCTCCTGACTCTTTCTGCACCTTACTTGCCTCTTTCTCTACCTCTCTTGCCTCTTTCTGCACCTCACTTGCTTCTCTCTCCACTTATTTTGCCTATTTCTGTACTTCTCTTGCCTCTTTCTGCACTTCTCTTGCCTCTTCCTGTAACTCTTTTGCCTCTTTCTGCACCTCACTTGCCCTTTTTCTGCAGTTCTCTTGCCTTTATCAGCACCTCACTCTCTTCTTTCTGTACCTTTCTTGCCTCTTTCTGCGCTTCTCTTTCTCTTTCCTGCACCTCACACTCTTCTTTCTGCACCTATCTTGCCTCTTTCTGCACTTCTCTTGCCTCTTTCTGCACTGCTCTTACTTCATTCTGCACATCTCTTGCCTCTTTTTGTACTTCTCTTGCTTCTTTCTGCACATCTCTTGCCTATTTCTGCATCTTACTTGCCTCTTTCTTTATCTCTCTTGCCTCTTTCTGCATCTCAGCTGCCTCTTTCTGCACTTCTTTTGCCTCATTCTGCACTTCCATTTCCTCTTCTTGCACTTTTCTTTCTTCTTTCTGCACTTCTCTTGCCTCTTTCTGCACTTCTCTTCTCTCTTTTCGTGCTTCTCTTCCCTCTTTCTGCACTTCTCTTTCCTCTTTCTGTACATCGCTTGCCTCTTTCTGCACTTCTTTTGCCCCTTTCTGCACTTTTCTTGCTTCTTTCTGCACTTCTTTGCTCTTTATAAACCTCATGTTGCGATTCTCTTCCCTCTTTCTGCACGTCTCTTTCCTCTTTCTGTACCACACTTGCCTCTTTCTGTACCTCTCTTGCATCTTCCTGCATCTCATTTGCCTCTTTCTGCACTTCTCTTACCTATTTCTGCACGTCTCTTGCTTCTTTCTGCACTTCTCTTGGCTCTTTCTGTACTTTCATTTCCTTTTTCTGCACTTCTCTTGCTTCTTTCTGCCCGTCTCTTGCCTCTTTCTGCACTTCTCTTCCCTCTTTTAGCGTTTCTCTTCCCTCTTTCTGCACTTCTCTTTCTGTACTTCTATTGCCACTTTCTGCACATCTTTCTTCTTTCTGCACTTCTCTTGCCTCTTTCTGTACTACTGTTGCCACTTTCTGCACCTCATTTGCCTCTTTCTGCACTTCTCTTGTCTGTTCTATACTTCTCTTGCCTGTTTCTGCACTTCTCTTCCCTCTTTATTCATTTCACTTGCCTATTTGTGCACCTTACTTGCCTCTTTCTGTACCTCTCTTGCCTCTTTCTGCATCTCACTTGCCTCTTTCTACATTTCTCTTGGCTCTTTCTGCACTTCTCTTGCTTCTTTCTGCACCTCTCTTGCCTCTTTCTGCACCTCACTTGCCTCTTTCTATACCTCTCTTGCCTCTTTCTGCACCTCATTTGCCACTTCCTGCATTTCTCTTGCCTCTTTCTGCACTTCTCTTGCCTCTTTCTGCACTTCTCTTGTCTCTTTCTGCAGTTCTCTCATCTCTTTATGTACCTCTCCTGCCTCTTTCTGTTCCTCACTTGCCTCTTTTTGCACTACTTTTGTTTCTTTCTGCACCTCTCTTGCCTATTTCTGTACCTTACTTGCCTCTTTCTGTACCACTTGTGCCTCTTTCTGCACCTCAATTCCCTCTTTCTGCACTTCTCTTGTCCCTTTCTTCATTTATCGGCACTTCTCTTGCCTCTTTCTGCACTTCTCTTGCCTCTTTCTGCACAAGTCTTGCTTTTTTCTGCATATCTTTTGCCTTTTTGTGCGCATCTCTTGCCTGTTTCTGCATTGCTTTTGCCTCATTCTACACTTCTCTTGCATGTTTCTGCACTTCTCTTGCCTCTTTCTGCACATTTCTTACTCTTTTTGCACCTCTGTTGCTTCTTTCTGCACTTCTCTTGCCTCTTTCTGCACCCCTATTGCTTCATTCTGCACTTTCCATGCTTCTTTCTGCATCTATCTTCCTTCTTTCTGCACAGCTGTTGTCTCTTTCTGCAGTCGTTGTTGCTCTTTCTCTAACTATCTTGCCTGTTTCTGCCTTTCACTTGCCTCTTTCAGCACCTTTCTTGCTTTTTTCTACACCTCTGTTGCCTCTTTCAGCAATTCTTTTGCCTCTTTCTGCAGTTCTCTTGTCTGTTTCTGTACCCCTCTTGCCTCTTTCTGCACCCGTCTTCCCTCTTTGTGCAACTTTCTAGCCTCTTTCTATACCTCTCTTCCCTCTTTCTTCACCTCTCTTGTTTCTTTCTGTACCTCTGTTGCTTCTCTCCGCACTACTCTTGACTCTTTCTGCACCCTTTGCGCCTCTCTCAGCACCTTTGTTGCTTCTTTCTGCACTTCTCTTCCTTCTTTCTGCATCCCTCCTGCCTCTTTCTGTGTCTCGCTTACCTCTTTCTGCACCTCTCCTACCTATTTCTGCACCCCTCTTGTCTCTTTTTGCACCTCTGTTGGTTTTTTCTGCACTTCTCTTGCTTCTTTCTGTACCTCTTTTGCAAATGTCTGCATCCCTCATGCCTCTTTCTGCACCCCTCTTCCCTATTTCACCACCTCTCCTCCTTCTTTCTGCACTTTTCTTGCTTCTTTCTGCACTGCTCTTGCTTCTTTCTGCACCTCTTGTGCATATTTCTGTATCCCTCTTACCTCCTTCTGCACCCCACTTCCCTCTTTCTGTACCTTTCTTGCCTGTTTGTGTACCTCTCTTGCCTCTTTTTCGGCACCTCGGTTGCTCTTTCTGCACTTCTCTCGCCACTTTCTGTACCCCTCTTTCCTCTTTAAGCACCTTTGTTGCTTCCTTCTGCACTTCTCTTGCTTCTTTCTACACCCCTCTTGCCTCTTTCTGTACACCTTTGTGCACCTCTCTTCACTTTTTCTGCACCTCTCTTGCCTTTTTCTGCAGTTTTCTTGCCTCTTTCTGCACCTCTGTTGAATCTTTCCGCACTGCTTGTGCTTCTTTTTGCATCTTTGTTGCAAATTGCTGCATCCCTCTTGCCTCTTTCTGTACCCCTCTTCCCTCTTTCTGTACCTCTCTTGCCTCTGTCTGCACACCTGATCCCTCTTCTGCACCCATTTTACCTGTGTCTGCAACTCTCTTGCCTCTTTCTGCAGTTCTCTTGCCTCCTTCTGCACCTCACTTGCCTCTTTCTGTACTTCTCTTGTTTCTTTCTGCATCCTTCTTCCTTTTTCTGCACATCTCTTGCCTCTTTCTACACGTCTCTTGCCTCATTCTGCACATATCTTGGTTCTTTCTGCACTGCTCTTGCCTCTTTCTGCACTGCTCTTGCCTCTTTCTGCACCCCTCTTGCCTCTTTGTGCACCTCTTTTGCTTCTTTCTGCACTTCTCTCTCCTCTTTCTGTACCCCTCTTGACTCTTTATACACCTCTGTTGCTTCTTTCTACACTTGTATTGCCTCTTTCTGCATCTCTCTTCCCTCTTTCTGCACCCCTCCTGCGTCTTTCTGTACCTCTCTTGCCTCTTTCTGTACCTCTCCTACCTAGTTCTGCACCCCTCTTGCCTCTTTTTGCACCTCTGTTGGTTCTTTCTGCACTTCTCTTGCTTCTTTATGTACCTCTTTTGCAAATTTCTGCATCCCTCATGCCTCTTTCTGCACCCCACTTCCCTATTTCACCACCTCTCTTCCTTCTGCACTTTTCTTGCTTCTTTCTGCACTGCTCTTGCTTCTTTCTGCACCTCTTGTGCACATTTCTGTATCCCTCTTCCCTCTTTCTGTACCTCTCTTGCCTCTGTCTGCTCACCTGATCCCTCTTTCTGCAAACCCTTTTACCTGTTCCTGCAACTCTCTTTCCTCTTTTTGCAGTTCTCTTGCCTCCTTCTGCACCCCACTTGCCTCTTTCTGTACTTCTCTTGTTTCTTTCTGCACCCTTCTTCGTTTTTCTGCACATCTCTTGCCTCTTTCAACAAGTCTCTTGCCTCATTCTGCACATCTCTTGGTTCTTTCTGCACTGCTCTTGCCTCTTTCTGCACCCCTCTTGCCTCTTTGTGCAACTCTTTTGCTTCTTTCTGCACTTCTCTCTCTCCTCTTTCTGTACCCATCGTGACTCTTTCTACACCTCTTTTGCTTCTTTCTACACTTGTATTGCCTCTTTCTGCACCTCTCTTGCTTCTTTCTGCACCCCTGTTGTCTCTTTCTGCACTTGTCCTCCCTTGTTCTGCAACTCTCTTGCTTCTTTCTGCACTTCTCAAGCCTCTTTCTGCACCTCTCGTGCTTCTTTCTGCACCCTTCTTCCTTTTTCTGCATATCTCTTGCCTCTTTCTGCATGTCTCTTGCCTCTTTCTGCACATCTCTTGGTCCTTTCTGCACTGCTTTTGCCTCTTTATGCACTCCTCTTACCTCTTTGTGCACCTCTTTTGCTTCCTTCTGCACTTCTCTCTCCTCTTTCTGTACCCCTCTTGCCTTTTTTTGCATCTCTGTTGGTTCGTTCTGCATTTCCCTTACTTCTTTATACACCTCTGTTGCTTCTTTCAGCAATTCTCTTGCCTCTTTCTGCACTTCTCTTGCTTGTTTCTGCACATATCTTGCGTCTTTCTGCACCTCTGTTGCCTCTTTCTGCACTTCACTTGCTTCTTTATGAACCTCTGTTGCCCCTTTCGGCTCGTCTGTTGCTTTTTTCTGTACTTCTCTTGTCTCTTTCTGCACCCTTCGCGCCTCTTTCAGCACCTCCGTTACTTCTTTCTGCACTTCTCTTCCTTCTTTCTGCACTCCTCCTGCCTCTTTCTGTACCTCTCTTGTCTCTTTGTGCACCCCTCTTACCATTTTCTGCACCCCTCGCCTCTTTTTGCACCTCTGTTGCTTCTTTCTGCACTTCTATTGCCTCTTTCTGCACCTCTAACATAGAGGTATTTTCGATCCCCCTGCCCTATTATGTACTAGGGTCTTAAGGGGAGTTCATGCCAATCACAGGGGTACCCCAACCCATAGTGTACCCTAGTGTATGTAGATGTTTTCACTATATTCTATGTGTCGTTCAGCATAGCACTGGCTCCGGGCCTGGTTATTCAGAGTCACTTACCACCAGTACCAGTCAGCAAAGTGTTGGGGGCACGGGATGACTTTGCAACAAGGCCTCTTTCTGCATCTCCCTTGGTTTTTTCTGCATATCTCTTGCTTCTTTCTGCAACTTTCTTCATCTTTCAGGAATTCTGTTGCCTCTTTCTGCATTTCTCTTGCTTCTTTCTGCGCTTTTCTTCCTCTTTCTGCACATGTCCTACCTCTGTAGGAATAGTTATACATTTGCATTTCAAAAATCTTCAAAATTCACTGAAAAAACCATAGGTTTCAAGGACTTTATAGTTAGAAATTATCATTTAAAAAACCTTTGAAATTCATCGAATAAACCAGAGGTTTTAGGGACGTTATAGTTAGTAATTAGCATTTAAAAAACCTTAGAAATTTACTGAAAAAAACCACAGGCTTTAGGGATGATATAGTTAGGCTGACATTTAGCTGAGTGAACTAGAACTCGTGCCCCTGCAATGCACTGCTGACGATGTCACATATTACATCATTCATGACATGGTCAGTGACATCACTGATGACACCACTGATGACATCTCAAATGACATCACTGATGACATCACTAATGACATCATCCATGTGATAATCTGATGCACCTCTTCTTACCCTAATATAACCTTTGATACACCCACTCTTAAAATACAGACTACCATTTTAGAAACCATAGACACACCGATACCAGTTACTACATACCCACTCACTGATTCCTAGGTCTATACACACATCCACTCATTCACCCATAGAGTCACTCAAATATGCAGTCACTCATCAATATGGCAGTATCATATGCACTCAAATACCTATACAGACATTCACACACTGCCACTCATCCATAGAGTTACTCACACACCTAGTCAGTCATGCAAAGAATCAATCACACTCCCATTTACTCACCTATACAGTTGTACACACACCACCTCACTTATTCATACATATACTAACACATACTTACACTCTTATACAATCACTAATACAAGCACACACTCATCCATACATCCACTCTCTCAATCACTCACTCTCACATATAGTCATTTATATACTCCATCACTCGCATATACTGCCTTTTACATATGCAGTTACTCACATATGTACCACTGAGACATCCATTCACTCACTAATGCCCCCATAAACACACTCACCCACCCATACAGTCATCACAGATGCACTCTTGAAACCATACACCCAGTGAATCACCCACTCACACATCTATGCACACCCCCAACCCATGCACACAGACACTCAGGCATCCATACAGATACTCAGACAACCAATCACTAACCCATATAGACACTCATTTAGCTACTCACCAACCAATGCAACGGTATACACAACAACTGACAGACTAATACAGACATTCACAGTTTAGTCACTAACCCATGCATTCAGTAAAACACGTTTAATCACTCACTTATACAGTCACACACCTACTAAATCATTCATTCAGACACTTATACACCCACTCATTCTTCAATACACCTTCGCATATATATATATATATATACATAAAACATTTTTAAACTTTACCGCAACACACAGTCACTGGATGATGTCATCAATGATGTCATTTGAGATATCATCAGTGATGTCATCAGTGATGTCACTGACCATGTCATGAATTATGTAATATGTGACATCATCAGCAGTGCATTGCTTGGGCACGAGTTATAGCTGAACTAACTATAACAGCCACATTTTTCTGGTTTTGTACGAGTGAAATGTCTAACAAACTATAATGTCCCTGAAATATGTGATGTGATCAAGGTCGTGGGAACGCAACCGAAACGTGTCATGTCAGGGTGCACGGAATAAAGTTTGCACTGAATATTCATTTTTGGTAGTACGAGACTACGGAGAACGGGATGGTGAACTTTATATATATATATATATATATATATATATATATATATATATATATATATATATATATATATATATATATATATTATCTACTGGCGGTCGCCAGTAGATAGTTATAGTTACAACCTAGTTTCCATAGGAAATCTCAAAATTCTATTTTCAATAACTTTGGCGCCGGTTGACGAATCCTCGCGAAATTTTCAAAACTAATGGGGCGCTCCGTTCAGCTCCTATCCTGAAAGTCTCGGGGTGATTCATCAAGCAGGGGCCGAGAAAAAAGGGGGGTCCCAAAACACGTTTTCCCCATGCATTTTTCCATAGGACCTTTAGACACAGCTACAGCCCGAACGGCTGAACAGAATTACTTGAAATTTGGCAGAGAGGTAGCCATAAGGTCAAGGAAGTGCCTTTTGCAGGTCTGGTGTAAATCTGTTCAGTATTTCCTGAGAAAATAGCATTTAAAAGCATATATATATGTGGGCGGAGCCTAACCACACATCTCATCCTGAGATCTGATTGGCTGTCAGCACTTCATCCAAGAAGTGTTGGCAGCCATCTTGGGACCAATATACATGATAGCACCTCATTAAAAAGCATTGCAGTTAATAGAAGGTTTTAAGACTTTAGTTACATTATAAATCATTTGTTGATGGTACCATACTCATTTTAGGAATTGTGGTATGTTCTAAGATGATTTCACCATGTGAAAAAGCCTTCTGCTGGGATATCATGATTGAGAGAAATATATTTTCTCATGCTTTTACCACAGAGGTTTGGAAGGTGATCTATAAGCTAAACTGAGAGCTTATTTTCTGTAAATTCACATTATCTTTCTCAGTCATGTGAAAATGAAGTCTGACATTCTCAGTAAAACATGTACATCCAACAAGGGCAGAGACTGTCAGTTGATTCCTTTGTGTTCTACTGCAGCTTCCCAGAGTCTTCTAAAGAACAAATAGAGCGCTAACAGTCCTACTTATGACAAACGTATGGCACACCTGAAGCCATCTTGCTTGGATTAAAGTGGTAACTCTTAAAACATTTAATTTAAAAAGGAACAAAATGAGGGGGTTCATTTTTCCATAAAAAGTATGATTAGTGCTGCAGAAAGAAAAATTAGGGCACATTTTGAGTGACTTCTCAAATCCTCTTCTATTTCATTAAAAAATTCTGACATGCAGATTGAAACATGCACTTTCAATACCAGCAGCAGTTTTCCCTGGTGAGCAGTAGCTTTACTACAGTGATCTAATGAGCAAAAAGAGTGCTAACATTCTGAATTTATGGCAAATGTGTGACACATCTGAATGCCTTCTTGATGGAATCAAAGTAAAAAACTGAAAGTATTTCCTACTGAGGAGACTGCAGTAAATGAGTAAATTAGGAAACTTCATAACAAATAAGTCTCCCAAGATGGCCACCAAAGACAAAAGAGCCCAAATGTAGCCCAAATATCACCCAGATGTAGCCCAAGTATAGCCCAATGACAGAATGTCCCAGAATGTTCTTAAAAACAACTAGAGCGCTTACTGTCTTCATTATGACAAAAGTATGGCACACCTGAAGCCATCTTGATTGGAATAAACTGGTAACACTTAAAACATTTAATTTAAAAAGGAACACAATGAGGGGGTTCATTTTGCCATAGAAATTATGATTAATGCTGAAGAAAGAAAATGAGGGCACATTTTGAGTGACTTCTCAAATCCTCTTCTATTTCATTAAAATATTCTGACATGCAGACTGAAACATGCACTTTTAATACCAGGAGCAGACTTCCATGGTGAACAGTAGTTTTACTACAGTGATCTAATGAGCAACTAGAGTGCTAACATTCAGAATTTATGGCAAATGTGTGACATATCTGAATACCTTCATGATGGAATCAAAGTAAAAAAATGAAAGCATTTCCTACTGAGGAGACTGCAGTACATGAGGAAATTAGGAAACTTCATAACAAATAAATCTCCCAAGATGGCCACCGGAGACAAAAGAGCCCAAATGTAGCCCAAAATCACCCAGATGTAGCCCAAATATAGCCCAATGACAGAAGTGTGCAAAACACTTATTATTTTGTGTTTTTGCAGTGTTATATAGTGCAGACTTGTCAGGTATTGGAGTGCTTTACATGAGCATTGGTTACATCACACAAGAACAAATTCATTTTGGTTGTAGACATGGGGAGACTAAGTGATTTGACCAGAATCACAGAATGTCGAGCTGAAGCAGAAACTTCAACCTGGTTCCCCAGTTGCAAAGTCTGCAGTTCTGGAAGTAACACCACATCCTCTCCCCTAAGTGCAACATTTAATCAAGTGGTCAACTGGATAAAAAAACATAAAGATAACAAATAATTTAAAAGTGCTTTGTCGCTATTTGAAAACTCAGAAAATATGTCCTTATTTTAGTCTTTTAGAGCACTAACCATAATTTTGATGCCAATAAGACCCTCTCATATATGTAATTTCTAAAGGAAATGCTCTAGGTATTACAGTTTTGATTACATCAAGATGATGTCAGGCGTTCCACACTTTTGTAATAAATATAGAATGTTAGCAATCTAGTTGTTCATTAGGATACTGTTGAGAGGCAGAGGCCAGGGGCACGGACTCTGAAAATTGAAGGCAGGTAGGAGGGTGCAAAGGCAACAATTTAACCACACTGAGCAGGCAGGAAGGGCCGTGGAAGCACAACAGACTATGGAGGGCAGTGGAAAGGGGGGCAGGGGCAACAAACCAACAATACAGGACTTGCAAGAGAGGCTGTGGCAATGTAATAGACCATTGTGGGCAGAAGGAAGAGGCAATGGTAGTACAACCATACATGCCAACAGACCCGATTCAGCCAGGAAACGTCCAATGTTTTTAAGCTCAAATGGGCTTTATTTGATCTGTCTCCTGTCTACAATCTCCTCTTTTTCAATGTAACTCAAAGGGGAAAATCAAAACCCCAGTTTTTTTTCAAAATCTCCCTCTTACCAAGTTCAAAATGTTCGCAAGTATGGTACATTGGATCATGGAAGGAAATGGGATAGGGACATGGACTTGGATAACAGAGGACAGGAGGGACATGGAGAGGTGCACCAAACTGACCCTGCAGGGCAGGCATCAGGGTTTGCAGCAGCACAATACACCACACAGGGCATGCAGGACGGGAGTGCAGCACAACAATCCTTAGAAAGCAAGAGGGAGGGGACAGGACCATGCACATGGACAACAGAGAACAGAGGGGCAAGAGGCAATGGTAGCTAGCTGACCATAATGGACAGACAGGAGAGAAAGCTGCAGCATAACAGACCATAAAGGGCAGGAGGGACGGATCAGGGGCATTACAATGGAACAGACAAGCCAGGAGGGAGGGAGTAGGGGTCTGCACATGTAAACAGAGGGCTGGGGGCAAGGGGGCAGGGCAGGAGCAGCAAGATAGCCATGGAGGTCAGGCAGGATGGGCACTAGAAGCAAGACACACCATGAAGAGCAACAGTGAGACTGTGATGGCATACACACAGACCATGGAGGGAAGGTGGGAGGGGGTCAGGGACAGCTAACTGACCACACAGGGAAGGTGGGAGGGGCCATGGCAGCACAGAAGACCATGCATGGCAAGTGGGAGGGTTAGTGGCAGCACAATGGTTATGATGGGCAAGAAGTAGGGTGCAGGGGCGTGCACAAAGGACGATGGAGGATAGAAGGGAGGGTCAGGACCTGTGCACAGACAAGAAAGTTCAGGGGAAGGGGCCTCACACAGACCACATGGGGCAGGCAGGAGGAGCAGTTGCAGCACAACAGACCAGGGAGGGCAGAAGGGTGTGGCAGTACAATGGACCATGTAGGACAGGAGGAAGAGGATAGGGGCATGGCATGTGGACAGGCAGGGTGGAGGTGGCAGGGACAGGTTACAGTCATCTGACAATGCTAGGCAAGTGGGAGGGGAGTGTCAGCTCAACAGAACACTCAGAGTAGATAGGAGTGGCAGGTCCATGGGACATGGTGAGCAAAAAGGATGGAGCAGGGGCATGCACAAAAACATCGGAGGGCAGGGGGAAGGAGAATAGGGGCAGCAAGCTAAGCACAGAGTTTAAGCAGGAGGTCAATGATGGGGCATAGAATTGGGCAATGGAGGGCAGGAGGAGTGGACTGGTACATCATACTAAATTGAGGGCAGTGGCAGCACATCAGACCATGCATGGCAGTAGGGAGGAGGCTAGTCCATGGATTCACACAACAGAGGATAGGGAGGAGGGGGATGGGGCAGCAAGCTAACTGTTCAGAGAAGTCGGGTATTAGGAACTTTATTGTTTTTAAAACATTGTGTCTGTGCGAACTACTTAAAATATGAACAAGTATGCAGCATAATCTCACTTTTATTCAAGAAGAAGAGGACGTTTGTGACTGTGACTCGGGGCTCACTTGGCAGAAACACCCCCTGACCCTCCACCCCCTATCGCAAAATGTAATGCCCGTGAAAAGGGTAGGTGAACACAGTGTTATATAGAACATAGTCCTGAGAGCACGAATGAAAATGAAAACTAGATATAGTGTATGGTATAAACTATGCACCAAAAAGTGTGATATAAGATGAACCGGGCGTGAAATATAATATGCAATACATTGTGCGCAATGACAGATTCATTGGAGAGCGCGAGATAGCACAGGCACTAGCGTGTGCTATGCGATATGTGCCTTGGAGTGTAATATGCACAGGGCAGTGTTGTGTAACCTAACTAGTCTCTAAAGTTGTAATATAAAATATGTGCTGGGGAGTGTAACGTTGCATATGCACTGTGACAAAGATATGGATCCCAGATGTTAATATGTATGGCATAGCACTGTGCGTTATAACATAGGCATCGAGGAAGGCACGTTAGATGGAGCAATATAACCCGTGCGAAGACAAGTGTGGCATGACATATTCACGGGGTGGTGTTACAGTGCACATGGGCTAGAGAGTGTCATAGCATATGCACTAGCTAGTGGAATACAACACAGAGGTGTGTGGCACTCGGCAGGCAATGGTGGGTGTAACACAGCATTGGGCTCTGTCAGGAGCGCGCTGTGACTCTCAAGTGATGTTTGTCCCCTTTCCATAGAGTAAAATAAAAAGTATTACACATCTGGCAGTGGATGTGTGTTTTATTAACCGTGAGGGGGGTTTCTTGCATAGTTTTGGTCGAATTTTTGTCGAATCCCCTTTGAATGGCTTGGTGTGCATGTGTATTAAATGTGCCCGTCAATAGCTACCCATGTTTGTTTAAATGAACGACAAGGGTGTGTACCGGGATTAGGCACGGTAGGGCATCAGACATGTCAGAGCTTCACTAGTGGTGTAAATACATTCCACGTGGATTCATTGCATGCATAGTCGCCTTTTAATGAATATCACGCAAATCGTCATGGTGATAGGTACGTACGGTTTGTCCAGCATGTCCTAGGTGTGTCTATAAATATATATTTTTTTAAAATAATAAAAAACAGTTGCCGGCCCTGGGGACTGGGGTCAAAAAAATATAATTAGGAGACAGGCCCTGGGGGATGGGGTCATCAGGGCCAATAAATTAGAATAAGAAGGGGAACCACACAGCCCCCCTTCTTAAAAAATTTAAATAAATAAAAGACTGGCATCGTGCCGGAGGCCATGCCCCCTCCGTGCAGCACTCTGCAAACGCGCCCCCAACAGGCATCTCCAGTATGCGCCAGGGAGCTGCGCTGCAGACAGGTGTTCTGAGGCCAAGCCCCTTTTTACACCTCTCTGCACCGCAGCTCTGTGGCGCTTACTGGAGGTACCTAGTGGTCTAGTTTGACCCTAGGGACCCTTAGGATTCAAGGGGACTTAATCTCTCAACTTAGAACAGCCACAGGGCGTGTTTACACAGTGGTGAAGGGACGGGACGGGGCCTGAGGTGACGTGTGCAAACACGCACTATGGCACGTTTTAAATTGGGGATATAATTTCCCTTCAATACTGAGGGCCCCTGGGGGCTAACTAGCCCACCAAGTGCTTCCAGTAAGCGCCACTGAGCTGCATTGCAGAGAGGTGGTCCAGGCCGTGCCACTTTTTACACCTCTCTGCAACGCAGCTCTGTGGCACTTACTGGAGGTACCTAGTGGGCTAGTTGGACCCTAGGGACCCTCAGGATTCAAATGAACTTAATCTCCCAACTAAAAACGGACACAGGGCGTGTTTACACAGTGGTGAAGGGAGGGGACGGGGCCTGAGTTAACGTGTGCAAAAACGCCCTGTGGCCTGTTTTAAGAGGTAGTTTTAATCCCTATGCCCTATTATATACTAGGGGCTTACAGAGGAGGTCATGCTAATCACAGGGGGACCCCAACGCATAATGTTCCCTAGTGTATGTAGGTGTTTTCACTCTATTCTAAGTGTCTTTTAACATAGCACTGGCTCTAGGACTGGTTAGTCAGACTCAGTTACCACCAGTATCCGTCTGAAAAAGTTGAGGGTACAGGATGATTTTGCAACAAGGCTTCTTTCTGCTCTTCTTTTTGTTCTTTCTGCACGTTATCCTTCTTCCTGCACTTATCTTCGTATTTGAGGACTTCTGTTGCTTCTTTCTGCACTTCTTTTGTTTCTTTCTGTGCATTTTTTCTTCTTTCTTCACATGTCCTATCTCTGTAGGCATAGTTAGAAATTAGCATTTAAAAAACCTTTGAAATTCACAGAAAAAAACCATAGGTTTCAGGCACGTTATAGTTAGGAATTAGCATTTAAAAAACCTCAGAAATTCACTGAAAAAACCATAGGTTTCAGGGGTGTTATAGTTAGCTGGACTTTTCACTTGTACAAAACCATTGAAATTCCACCGTTATAGTTAGTTCAGCTAACTATAACTCGCGCGCCCACAATGCACTGCTGATGACGTCACATATTACATCACTCATGACATGGTCAGTGACATCACTCATGACATCACTGATGACATCTCAAATGACATCACTGATGACATCACTGATGACATCATCCTTGTGATAGAGTGGCAGACCTCCTCTCACCCTAATATAACCTTTGATACACACATTCAAAAATAGAGACTAAAATTTTCAAAACAATGGACATACCAATACCAGTTACAACAACCTCTTCAGTAATTCTAAGATCTACATACACATCCACTCATTCACCAACAGTCCTATACAGTCACTCATACATGTACTCACTCATCATATGTACTCATACACCTATACATCCTGTTACACAATGCCACTCATCAATAGAGTTACTCACACACATAGTCACTCATGCTAATAAAGAATCAAACATACATTTACTTGCATATACAGTTATACACACACCACCACACTTACTTCTACGGAAATTTACACATACTTAGTCTTTTAAACAATCACTTATAGAAACACATACTTATTCATACAGGAACTCTTTCAATCTCTCACTCTCACATATACTCACATATATACACCAATAGTCACATATACTAGTTTAAAACATATGTAGTTACTCATAAAGACACTATTGAGACAGTCATTCCCTCACTAACACACCCATACACACACTCATCCACCCATACAGTCCTGCACACATGCTGTGTTCAACACATACAAACAGTGAGTCACTCATTCATGCACCTATGCACTACGTAATACCCCCCACCGAACCATGCAGACACTCAGACTGATACTCAAAAAACCAACTAATAACCTATATAGACACCCATGTAGCTACTCACCAACCCATGCAGCCACTTATACACAAAGTGAGAGACTGATACAGATATTTACATATTTAAACATTACTCACTAAGCCATGTATTCACTATGATACACTTAATCAGTCAGTTACACTATCAATTTTTCAAAAACAAATCATCCATTTAGACACTTATATACCCATTTATTCTTCCATCGACCTTGAGATATACATATATAAAACATATTTAATTTTCAGAAAAACACACATTCACTGGATGATGTCATCAGTGATGTCATCAGTGATGTCATTTGAGATGTCATCAGTGATGTCATGAGTGATGTCACTGACCATGTCTTGAGTGATGTAATATGTGACGTCATCAGCAGTTCATTGTGGGCGCGCGAGTTATAGTTAGCTGAACTAACTATAACGGGGGAATTTCAATGGTTTTGTACAAGTGAAAAGTCCAGCTAACTATAACACCCCTGAAACCTATGGTTTTTTCAGTGAATATGTATATATATATATATATATATATATATATATATATATATATGAAATCCACAATCCTGAGCCAACCCAATCACGGGCGCAAGAAACAGGTACGGACCACACTTTAAGAGAAAGTTTTTCGTTTATTGTTTGCAGATAAACGTGGCTATTTCAAAACAAGTGCCCAGCCTGACGCGTTTCGACTGCCCCACGGCAGTCTTGATCACATGACGCGCAGGACCAATCAGTGCAAATATATAGTGGAAAACATAGAAGGCACATGTTACTGCTATTCTAATTGGTTTAAATAAACACAGTGCTCAAATAATTAAAGGGCCATATACTCTAATACATTTATGAAGATCTGATACCACATAAAACAGGATATATAAAATCCACGATGAAATAAAGAATCAAAGCATAGTGCTCCTATTGCAGACATAGTGTTCTGTAATTAATCTTCATTCAATCAACTCTTCCATATGAGTGCAGAGTATGTTTGTGGTTATCACCCTCATTCAAAATCTGAGCACTGAAAACATATTTTTTCTCATAATGAGATTTCAACAGTACATTAGAAAGTGCCAAGTGATTTAAAAATAAAGTGCTTATGTGCAAGTGCAAAAAAGTTCGAAAAATATTTACACATCAAATAACTGTATAAATACAAAAGGTAGCAGCATGTTTGTAAAGTGCCCTTCAAAAAAAAAAAAAAATATATATATATATATAAAATAATAATAACCTGGTATTTGTAAAGCGCAAACTAATCAGCCGTAAGGGTTTCAAGGCACTGGGGGCGTCGGGGAGTTTAAGTGAGCTATTGCCCAGAGTCACATGGTGCTGAGCCGATCTGACTCCAGTGCTGGGGATTGAACCGTGAGCCCCATGCTCTCCCTCTCCCTCTCCCTCTTTCTTTATATATATCACACATCAACTTCCTGCCTGCCGATCCTGGCAGTACACTCAGGCACGGACCTCAACAATATCCAAGAAAGACTTCAAGGAGACTCCAAACAACTTCAATGTCGTGAGGAAAGCAGTGTAGACTTTATTCGAAAATTATCCACATAGATGCAGGCATAGTTCCAGTCATGACGCGTTTCGCTTGCTACAAGCGAGCTTGATCACATGATGCGCCATGTAAGCAGGAAACCGAACAAATAACAAAATGTGCTCTAATGGCTCTGAAAACACCATCGCCACGTGAATAAAAATAAAGAGACTGGAGCATATATAGGATGATCTCATCCTACTTACTAAATGAAAGTGAAGAGCTCCACAAAAATGTTTACCTTGGAATGTACACAAGCATGTGTAAATAGAGATTGGTAACGATCTCAAAAACAATTATAAATGCATATTTTGACAGGAAAATCAGCCTAACAGTCATCATGACCTGATATAAACAGCAGCTCAAATGTGTAAATACGCAAAATGTACATTTAATACTGGAAAGTGGCAATGCCTAAGTGCAATATATAATGCCGTGCATATAGAATCCAAGTATAAATAAATGTGCAAATACGCAAAACTCTCAAAATGACTGATATAGTGCAAATATGCAACAAAAGTGCAAAATGCTTATATATATAAATCTTGTTTTTACCTTAACAAACATGATTGCACAAGATTACCAGAGACGCCAAACTATGTGCAGATATGCAAGCCATAGATGAATAAAGTCAGGATCTGTAAATTAGGGCAGTGTACTTAAGCAATATTGTAAATACACATAGAGGGCAGATGGATATGAACATTTGACAAATTCAAAATAGTGAACTGAAGGGTATGTTGGACATAACATAAAGTGCTAGTGTATAATGTGTCATGAAAGCCAATAGAATATATCACTTAATGCATGGTAACTACTATAATGTCCATTCAAACCAGATTGTAAAATATGAACATGTTGATATTCGTTAATAAACCATTGTCATACTACATACTGCCATAGATACCCAGTGGTTAACATTTTCTCAGCCCTTATGGCCATCATTAATATTGTGGGGAACTTGGCGTAATAATACTCTTAAAACAATTATATACAAACGTATTGATGTTAAAAAAGCACAAAACTACAGCGTAGCTCAATCCTATCAATGTAAAAACTTATACAAAGATAAAAACCAGTCTATAAAAACAAATTCATGTAATAAAGTGCAAGGTGAGCAAATGCCTGTGCAAAAGTGATACTGTGTAACTAACACATTCAATAGCAGCATATATACACACACTATTCAAGCCTGAATAGCTATAAAGTGCAAGTGCCCAAAGAAGTAATGTAGTTCACAGAAAAAAAGGAATGAATATTAAGAGAAACCTTAGAGAGCAAATTTAAACAGTAATTTGCCGAATAAAATCATGAGTGTGGAGAAACCTCAGAACATATGGCTGAACATATTCTAAATCAGTTATTACCATCATGCATGGGAGTGGATCTTATACCCTAGAGAAAGTTGTGCATGTCCTCACTCATGTTCATACCATTAGGCATTTTTGTATCGAGGGCCAGAATAAAATGAGTTTCGCGCAAACCTTTTTCTCTGTTCCCTCCCCTTCCAGGAATGGGAACAGCACCTAAAACAGTGTACTCTAAGTCTTCCAGTTTATTCTGATGAACCAGTTTAAAATGCCTAGCAACAGGATAGTTAGGATCAGAGTTTACAATGGCCCATACATGTTGTAGGATCCGTTTGTGTACAGGGAGCTTTGTGCCCCCTATATATTCAACAAAACACACAAGATGATGGACGGAATAGCTTGACTCTAGTGGCGTAGTGAGCACGGGACCCACGTCTGGGCATACCCTTCCCACATAGGGCGAACAGCAAAACACACAAGATGATGGACGGAATGTTGCACATTGGCAAAACATTCACCCCAATCACAGATCTGGGTTTTATCCATCGTTATTTTGCTCACCATGCCACCCCAGTTCAGACATGGCCATATGCAAATCAGTCTTGACCCTGTGCCTCATGGGAACAGTCCAGCCCGAACTGCCAAGCCATGTCTTCGTTGGACCGGAATCAAGCATTCTAGGACCGGTTTCGGGGTTTCACCCCTCTTCAGCCAGGATAGCTTCACTCCAGTGGTGTAGTTTGCACGGGACCCACGTTTGGGCATACCCTTCCCACATAGGGCGAACAGCAAAACACACAAGATGATGGACGGAATGTTGCACTTTGGCAAAACATTCACCCCCCAGTCACAGATCTGGGATTTATCCATCGTTATTTTGCTCAACACGCCACCCCAGTTCAGACATGGCCATATGCAAATCAGTCTTGACCCTGTGCCTCATGAGAAGAGTCCAGTCAGAACTGCAAAGCCATGTCTACCCTGGACCGGAATCAAGCGTCCTAGGACCAGTTTCGGGGTTTCACCCCTCTTCAGCCAGGATAGCTTGACTCCAGTGGCGTAGTGAGCACGGGACCCACGTCTGGGCATACCCTTCCCACATAGGGCGAACAGCAAACACAAGATGATGAACTGAATGTGGCACATTGGCAAAACATTCAACCCCAGTCACAGATCTGGGTTTTATCCATCGTTATTTTGCTCAACATGCCACCCCAGTTCAGACATGGACATATGCAAATCAGTCTTGACCCTGTGAATTAGCATTTAAAAAACCTTGCAAATTCACAGAAAAAACCATAGGTTTCACACACGTTATAGTTAGGAATTAGCATTTAAAAAACCTTGCAAATTCACTGAAAAAACCATAGGTTTCACACACGTTATAGTTAGGAATTAGCATTTAAAAAACCTTGCAAATTCACTGAAAAAACCATAGGTTTCACACATGTTATAGTTAGCTGGACATTTCACTCGTAAAAAACCAATGAAATTCCCCCGTTATAGTTAGTTCAGCTAACTATAACTCGCGCGCCCGCAATCCACTGCTGATGACATCACATATTACATCACTCATGACATGGTCAGTGACATCACTCATGACATCACTGATGACATCTCAAATGACATCACTGATGACATCACTGATGACATCATCCATTGAGTATGTGTTTCTGAACAATTTTAATATGTTTAATATATATAGGGAAAGGCCTGTTGAAGAATGAGTGGGTGTACAAGTGTGTAAATGGATGATTTTCTGTGGTGCGTAACTGACTCTATAAGTGAGTCATTAAATGTATCTTACTGCAGACTAGTGACTAAACTGTGTAAATGTCTGTATGTGTCTGTATGTTGGTGTATAAGTGGCTGCATGGTTTTGTGAATAGCTATATGAGTGTCTATATGAGTTATTGATTGCTTGTCTCAGTATCTGTATGGGTTCCTGAGTGTTTGTGTGGGTAGGGTGTGTGTTACTCTGTGACTAGATGTGTGAGTGGGTGATTCTATGGGTGCATGGTTTTAAGAGTGCATCTGTGATGGACTGTATGGTTGAGTGAGTGTATGTATGGGTGTGTTTGTGATTGAATGTATATCTCAGTGGTACATTTGTGACTAACTACATATTTGAAAGGCAGTATATATGCGTGTAAGAGTATATAAGTGGGTAGATGTTAAAGTGTGTGATTGTGAGAGTGACTGTATGGATGAGTGTGTGCTTGTATCAATGATTCTATAAGAGCGTAAGAATGTGATACATAACGCCCCTGAAACCTTTGGTTTTTTCAGTGAATTTCAAAGGTTTTTTAAATGCCAATTCCTAACTATAACGTGCATGAAACCTATGTTTTTTTCAGTGAATTTCAAAGGTTTTTTAAATGCTAATTCCTATCTATAACTTATCTCTGAAGATATCATGTTTAATGATTTTGATTGGATTTCTATATTTTTCAAATTCAGTGTGTCATTTCATTAATTACATTTTTGTTAAAATACTTTTTTATCACCATTTTTAAATGTATTTTTTCAATTAATTCTTTTAAAAATTAAAAAATATTATTTGAACTTAATGGGTTTTTCAAACATATTTGTTTATATTTTTTAAATATTTTTTTAACTATATGTGCAAAACTTTATTTTATATATTTTTTTCAATGTTTTTGGATCCGCGCGCCCTAAGCGCACCTTTCTCGATCCCTACGCGATAGCATCCACGCATGGTATGCGGCGGGTACGTGGTTAGTGCGCGATTTCAATGCGACCGGTACACGAGTCCTAGCCTATACGTGACACGTTCGATGCACGTAACGTGACGTTTACGCGCTTCCGCGATGCGTCATCTGCGTCTATGACGCGGTGGGTGCGCGGATCCCGCGAAGTATTTAACATTTAAAAAAACATATTTATGTATTGCATGTGAATATTAATTGAAGACAAACTCTAAACTAGTCTTAAAAATAATATATTTTGACATCTAATCCTATATTTCTTTTTAATTGAATTTCGCGGATGCGCGCTGGGTGCGTGCTGCGTAAGCGCACGGTGCGCGGATGCCATGTGACCTGCAAAAAAAGAGATTTGATTGGTTCATTACACTTCCTGTTCTAACTACTGAAAGACCCCACCCATTTCAATCATTCTTCTTTGAGCTTCTTTGGAGAACCACCTCTTTGGAGAGAAGAAAATATTTTAGACTAAGTTTACACTTCGCTCTAATTGTTTTCAACCATAAATGGCTTCAGGGCATCAGGCATCACCTGCATCACCTCAAACCTCTGAGGATGAATTTTTGCCGGAGTTACCACGCAAAGAACGTTTCTCTTCAGTGGTATGGAAATTTTTTACTTTTCCCGAGGGGCAGAATAAAACCAATGCCACCTTGGTCACATGCAAGATTTGCAAAAGAGTCCTATCGAGAGGGGATCCTAACAAGAAATACTCTTGCGGCACGGCAAGTATGATGAAGCACATGAGGACCCTTCATCCAAACAATCTTGCAAAATAAGAGTGCCGATGGATGAGAAACACTCCTGCTCCTGCGCCATCCACCTCATTGCAGCCGAGCACATCAAGAGTGCATCCATCAGACTAAACCTTGGACATCCGTCCTCAATTTCAATTTTTAAAAGTGCTCTGCACTAAGTGCAATAAGACTTTGTGCTATGGCGAGCAGTCGATCGATCTGATCTGCCGCCGCCAAGAAAGTCATATTTGCTAGTTTTTTTATTGTTCCCTGAAGTTCATTCTTTGGTTTCTCCTGTTTTGTTTTTTGTTTATTCTTTTCAGAAAAATCAAAAAAATCACAAAAGAAGAAAGAACAAAAAAAAAAGTTATTGTAAGAACTAACTTTCCTGGTTTAAAAAAAGAGCTAAATTTCTTTGTTATTGTGTGAAAGTTTACATGAATGTATGTGTAGTACGTAATTGACTGAATGAATGCATTAGTAGCGTATGGTGAATGTATAAGTGCAGAACTATAAGGAAGTGCTGCAGCATCACACAGTAACCTCTTTAGCTGCAGTGTGCCGTAGTACTTCCGAAGCACAGGGATGCAACATGTGCACATTAATATGTTGCAAATCTATGCTTCTGTCTGCACGGCTGCTTAAACTGCAGCCATGTGGTGACACAGGCACCCTTGCACAATAGTGCAAGGATATCTCTGTCATTTGCTGTTTGTTTTTCTACAGGAAGACACACCTTCCTGTACAAAAACAATGAGAAAATGCATATTTCTCCTTCAATGTATGCTGAACATTTCAGCATGCATTGAAGATATAAAAATGTGGAGAAATTAAAACAATTCTCTTTGTTGTGCTTTCCTACACCAATTGTAGAATGGCGCACCATTCACACACATATCGAGATTTCTTATTTCTGATAAATCTAGACATGTGTCTTGTTCTATGAGTATTAAGTGCAATCATGCACAACAACACTTATAGAACACCCTTTCAACACAAAGTGGTCTAAATGATGAGGTTGTATTTACATGGAGTATAAAAAGTGCACAGAGTGCCTTTTCCTCTCTTTGTAAATATAAAAGAGTGTCTTGCACAATAACTATGTTCCAAAAAGTGACATATTTCCGTTTTTAAATTTCCTTGCAAAATGATAAAAGTAAGCACAGAGTTTTGTCTGCAAAGATGTTCAAAGAAGAATGATTGAAATGATTGCGGTCCTTCAACAGCTAAAAACGTGAAAGATTATGAACCCCTCAAATCTCGTTTTTTGCAGGTCACATGATATCTGATTATGGTCAGATTTCAAAACTACATAAACAGAGTGTTTTTAGAAACGTGTTTCAACTTTGTAGCTTCCTGCAGGCCTCTTCATTCTGCATATTGAGACTTAGTTAAACTTACCTTCACAGTAATAGGATTAAACAATGGCATTCATTTTTTGCTGTTTTTCATTCAAATAAAAATTGTTAAAAATTGCTTATTTTAAAATTTGGATCTGTGAAAAAAAAAAAAAATTATAACATATAACAATACATTTTTTACAACACAACATAATTTCCACAAAGTAATTTGTTTGCCTTTTTTGCTGTTCTCAGAATATATTGAATTTCACTAGAAATAGTGATTTCAATGGTACTCATCACTTAACGGCGGGCAAAAAACAACAATCAGAAAGATTGTTAAAAAAAAACCAACATACTATTCTCAGTAAAATACCAGAAAATACAAATCATACATATATGAAATGCTTACAAATTACAAAATTTTATAACTTTAACTTATAAAAACTGTAAATATTTGCCGCATTAAAATAATCACCGAATAAATGACCACCAAAAAGTCCATAATTCAAAAATATACCTTTCCTTGAGGCCAAATGGTATTTTTGCACTTCTTCTTTATGTAAATTGTCCAATGGTAGTCCTATTAAATTATAATAATAAATTCCTCAGAGACTGAATTATCTTCCTAAAACTTTGGCTTTAAAAATATTAGGTTGGAATTTTGTAATTCCCTAGACAAACGTTGTTTGAAAACCAACTGGGCATCATTACAAAGTGTCCAGCCTTTGTCACATTTTCGATAGGCAGTATAATGTCCAGATGTGGTGGAAGGACCATCATGGAAAATTATTGCAATTGCTACAAAAGTCCTTCCTGATATTGATACTTGTGTTGCTACAAACTGCTTTATTAAAGTATCCAATTTTCTTCCATCAGCTGTACAACGTTGCATCATTAAAATTATGTATTTTCCATATTTTGTTAAGAATAATGTGGATAACATTTCTGATTTACATTGGCTACACTCCATGTTTTGAATTGCACCTTTCACTAATTTATTGAAAGACACTGATTTACAGTCTGGTAATGTTAAATACAGAAATCTCTCAGTGTCTACATTGGTGCTACATGTATACATGCAATTTTCACAGTAATGTTCCCATTTGTAAGAAAGGCCAACAATATTTTCTATTTCTACACCTTCATTTTCAAAAATGGTAAGCATATACATTAAAAATTCCTGAGCATCTTGTTGGATATTTTGTGTAAATTGTGTAGAACCAGAACACACATCCAAAAGATTACGAACATCTGAAACAGATTGTATTTTACTTCTATCTGTTGTCAATTTTTCATAAACAGAATGCAACAGAGAACAAAATCTTTTTTCCCCGATTCTGCATAATTTGTTCTTGCAAACCTTCAAGATAAAAAACAACATTGACCACTACATTAGCATAGCAGTTGACACCAGAACTATTGTCAAACTGATAACCAACAATCTCTTCAACAGTGTCCAATTTCTTTTTACCTGCAATCGCAACATTATCTTGTTCTTTTCCCTTCTTGACATCTTCAGTACAGCTATTCTCTAACCTTCTTTTTTGACTAACCATACGCTTTTCAAATACAGGATATTTACCTAAATTTGGAGCATACACCCTTCTTAACCTATTATACTCTTTTACACAGTTTGCATCTGCAGTAACCTTTGTCTCATCAAAATCAATCAAGAACAAACCAGATAATGTTCTAACTCGCGACAAAGCAACATATGCCATACCCTCTTTAAATACAGTAGATCCAATGTTCACCAATGCACTGTCTACACTTAATCCTTGAGATTTATGAATAGTCACTGCATATGCCAGAGAAAATGGAAATTGTTTCCTACGGACATATAAATCTTTAACAAGCAAAAAACAAACTGAACAATGACCAATTTCTTTAACTTCCTCAATCGGATCAAATTTAATTTTCAAAAATTCAATTCCTTCTTTTTTCTGATAATTCACAAAATCCACCACTTTTCCCATTGCACCATTAACTAAACCTTTCTCTACATCCAAATTACGCCTTAAAATTACCCGACAGTTTACACACACATACAATGTCTTTTCCAAACTAGCAGTTTTAGATATTTTTTTTTCTAAACAATCTAGTTTTGATCTCAACTTACCCGTCAAAATAATAGTGATTCCTTCATGTAGTATTTTATTGATGGCTTCCATTTTAACAATTTCTTCATTTTCCAATTTTAATAATTCTTCGTTAAATATTGAACACTTACGCAGTGTCGGCATTAAGCAAATCACTGACTTATTTTTAGCAATTTCCACGTACACTTTTGCGGCAACTGCATTTTCATTTGGAAAGACATTGCAAAGTAATCGACTCTCCAAAGCTTCTATCCCTTTTTTTGAAAGAATTCCAATTCTTATATCTTGAAGAATACTTCCATATTCAGCATCATTTGCCTGTCGCATATTTGTTGTCAGTTCTTTGTATTCAATCAATCAACCAATCAACAATAGCTTTATTTGGTTAAAAATTTTAAAACCATCAAAGCATACGACGATATTTCATATTGCAAATAGTTACAATTACAGTAATCTGAAAAATCCAATAATACAATACCAAAATAAACACAGTTAACAAAGTTTCATAAATAATAAATAATACAATATAATTGGCAAACAATCACAGTAAAAAGTATGTCAACCCAGTGATTCTACAATTTTTGCATCTCCATAAAACCAAAACTAATTCATTAATCCACGTTCTCCAACTGTCAGACAAAACTAAAAATGAGGGAGGTGCACAAAGAACTACACCCGATTTCTACACCTGATGGCCCCTATGATGTAACTGGCTACCCCGAAACATACCAGTGGTGACCCTAACATTTGCAGATAAACCATTGCGGGCCTCACTTGCTCAAAATTACAGTTCTTAAAAATGGGGCAGATAAATTTCTTGCACTGCAAAGTGTAAAATTTACAAAAGAAAACCATATGCAGCGTATTTTGTTCTGAGGTGCTATCACAAGGACAGGGCCCCAGGGTACCCTCTTTGAAAAAACCCTTCGGGTAGGCTAACAGCCAGGGAAGCATGCCATGCTTGAACCTTATTAACAAAAACAGATGGAATGGTTTGCTTATATAGGTCAGGTATGGCTGAATCTCACTGCCTATACTTAACATGACAAATCTCCTGACTGTCGGCTTACCCAATTCCCCTCCTTCCCTCAGCAACATTGCTCTACTCACAAACTGAGTCTTGATGGCCTTTATTTCTATTTTACTCATCACACTTGGTTTATCAAATAGGTCGGGGTAACCAAGTGACTCCAAATTAGATGTGATGTATCGCAACCAAGGAATACACATGGCTTTATCAAGAGACAAGCAGTCTTGAATAATAAGTTGATTTAGGTTCGGAGGATGCTGGGCCCAAACTCTTAACCAGCCTAATAATGGAGCCACAGAAATTTGATCAGTAAGGTAACCTACCCCCAGGTCTTCATGAATATTAAAAATAGGAGCAGATGAGGGGAGTGACAGCAGTTTCCGGAAAAAGGCGCTTTCTACTGATTGGATCTCTGTCGAGGCCTTGTAACCCCATACCTCGCTACCAAATAGGGCCATGGGAACACACTTGGCGCTATATATCTTCATGACCACGGGCAGGGGTTTACAACCCAAGCGTTTTGCAAAGCCCAACAGGACTCCTGTAGCCCTAGCAAGAATATTCTTTTTCTGGGCACGTTGCATGACCCAAGTTCTCCTATCATCAAAGACGATCCCCAAATATGGGAAGGTCTGCACTTTTGTGAGCTCCTGCCCGTTTACAGTAGAATTTGACCTTTTTCGCCCCCCCACACCCGATTGACATGGAATGAGATTTTTTAAAATGTATTAATAGGTCTAAAGAAACCATAAAATCGTTAAATCCATTTAAAAGGGCTTGTAGGCCTCTCGCGGTTCTTGCCAGCAGAACAGTGTCGTCCGCATACAGTAATGCGGGGATCAATTTAGTGCCGGCTCTGGGGATATCCTTGGTGGTCGAAATTAAAGCATCGCCCAGATTGTTAATGTAGAGCGAGAAGAGCAGGGGAGCAAGAATGCACCCTTGTCTTACCCCTCGCTTCACCTGCCAAGCTTCTGACAGACTCCCGTCATCACTGTAGCGGACGATAGCGGTGGTGTCCTCGTGAATGAGTGCCAGAAAGGCAATCAACACTGGGTCCAGCCCCAGTACCACTAGGGAGGCCCACAATTTTTGGCGATTTACATGATCGAAAGCAGTGGACAAATCCATAAACGCTAAATGTAAATCCCCCTGCTTAGCGACCGTGTACTTCCCAATGATAAGATGTAAATTGAGGCATTGACCCACCATGCCCTTTCCTTGTCTGAACCCATATTGTAAATCTGAAATAATGGATTTATCCTCCAGCCAATTGGTTAATCTAGCGAGGACTACTTTACCCATTATCTTCATAGCAGAGTACAAGAGAGAGATAGGCCGATAACATGCCGGATCCTCTCTTGAGCCTTTTTTAAATAATGGTACTATGACTGCTTTACCCCAAGAACTCAGAGCACCAGCCTTAGAAACTGCATTAAAAACAGAAGTTAAAAGCTTCGCCCAATACCTTGAATCTGCCCTATAAAGGTCCACGGGAACACCATCCGGACCTGGAGCTTTGCTTTTTGCCATTAACTCAATTGCCTCCTGGACTTCGTCTTCATTGAAATGAATTTTCGAAGCCAGGTTTATGTCCCCATAATTCACTGGGTTAAGTTGAGGAATTTCAGAATAGAGCCCACTAAAATGAGCCACCTATTTATCTGGTGGAATCAGACAGTCTTTGATTGTGTTCTCCAACTAATTAAAAAGTGGGCTATTAATTACTTTCCAAAATTGGGTACTATTTTTTAAAACACTTGCTTCTGACAATTCCTCCCAAGCCATATTCTTTAACTGAATTTTCCTTGCCTTTATTGCTTTTTTGTAGGTCCTTCTTGCCTCCACAATCTTCCTTGCGTCTTTCCCACTTTCTTTTAATGCCGCTAAGAGTACAAAATGCGCACTAGAACATGCTTGATCAAACCAGTTTTTAAATTTCTTAGGCCTTGGTCTCCCATGGTAGGTTAAGTTACCCGCTACTTGTTTAGTTATTCTCTCGAAAGCACCAAGGATTTCAACTGGTTGTGACTCTATTGACAAACATATACTTAGATCCACCATGTTACTATTGTACAGATTCTCAAGGAAATCAGTTGGGGTAATAACGTCCCATCTCAAACGTCTACCCTGATGAATAGGGACTAGGTTTAAATTAGCAATCGCAGGCAGAGGGTTTGACCTAGACACAGCATTTATATTAATTTCCATAGTCAGAGGATTATGATCACTTAAGGCATTTTGAGTGACACAAAAAGAACCTATGAGGTCCTTCAAAAGACAAGAAATAAAAATGTAATTAATAATACTATGATGGCCCTGTCCAGTGAATGTAGGGACAGGAGATAAGGAATCTTGTACAGGTGCAAATAAATGAAGGGCAGATACAATACGCTCTAGGTACATCCCACCCTTAGAGTGTTCAAAGTGATTTACATCATGAGGGCAATAGTCATAATTAAAATTTTCAAAACAGTTGAGATGACATACATGAATATTAAAATCGCCAAAAAGTAAAAAAGAGTAAGCTGTAACATTACTTGCATCAAACTCATCCAAAAATGTAAGCAATGCTTTTAGATGCTCCAATTCATCCGACCTAGTAAATGAGTTATAAAAATTCACCACTAATAATGACGGGAGATTGGCACCTTCAAGTTTAACCGCCAGTATGTTTGGAGAACTTGTCACTAATAGTTCTGTGCTATACAATAACTTGAGGCTGAACAGTAACAGGAGACCCCCCCCCGAGGTCTCCCCATCGAGGAGGGCACAGCGTTTTTAGTAAAAGACTGATACCCATCCAAATAATAAGGATCTTTAGACTCCCACGTCTCTTGCAGGGCAATTATATGGTAGGTAGAAAGGAAAGCCTCCCAATTTGTATCGCCTCTTTTCGTTCTCAGACCGGCAATATTCCAAGACAAAGTCATGATTTTATTTGTTGATGAGGTTTCCCCCCCCCCAACCCCCTCTCTTGTGGCGTAAAATTCACCGGATTTAATAAACGGGGTTGAAAATCACCAACCTCACTATTTATAGGAACCGTGACAGTCGCATTACCAATTGTAACAGGAGGAACTATTTCACTCTCGTCTACTTGAACCACCTCGGAGGTTCTCTGACTAGTTCCTTCACCATAGACTGCTTTTAGGGGTAAAATACTAACACCAAGGCCATTAAGGTCCATATTATATTCCGCAGTCAGCACCGTCCCAGGTTCTTCAAAGAAAGCCAGACTAAGATCATTATGGTGGGCTGGAGTGTTAACTACGCTGAGTCAATCATTGACATCTAAAGTGCTGAGGACCTCATATCTGTTGCTAAGAGCCAAAGTCCTACTCGCAGGGACGAAATGAGGGATCTGTCCACTGTTTCCAATGGTTCCCAGAATGTGGGGTGGGTAAAAAAAACCCAACGGCAGAACATTAACATAGTCCTGATGTAATCTAAACGACCCTGCCTGTCTTAAGATGTTAACTACCAGATCGGGAGAACTAAAGCTCACTACAACACAGTCACCCCTCAACGACTTATTGGTCTTTCCAACCCATGGAACCCTTCTAACCATCTTAAAACTATCAAAAAGACGGCTCCCCAGGACTGTCTTGCCTGCCAAAAAATGGAGGGCTTTATTTTTTAAGGAAGACCAATGCTCTTCCCTCCCATCGCTAGGTTTCGGAACTTTTGCCAGAATAACAGTATACGGGCAGGCCTCCGGTGGCACATGCAAAGATCGTTCCCTAGATGGCTGCACAGGAAGCGGGCTTGATCTCCCTATCATGTCCCTAAGCCTCAAATTGGCACCACCGTTAGATCCCAAAGCGGCTGGTAGTGAATTAGTGGGAGCTATAACAGTAGTCGTCATAGGCTCAACTAGATCAGAAACTCTATTTGCTTCTCCACTTAAAGGGAGCCTCTCGGAAGGGTTTAACCTTGGCAGTGATACTTCCTGGTCCGCTATGTGACGTTCGATGAGAGCGAGTCTGTCATCAATTTTATTAAGTCTGTCCATAACTGCCAGTAAAATTGCTCTCAATCGCTCGTCCATAATCTGTAATAAATCAACCATCTTAGCTCCTGTAGTAGTTGTTTCCCCCTGATCGATATTCTCATTAATCCCATGACTCTTGTCAACCGAGGACAGAGTGGCCGCAGTACTTTCCTGAGAAACCAACCCATAAGCGGAATCTAAGATCCTGGGTTGTTTAACTTGTTGACGTATGCCTTTAGGGCCTTTATTCGCTTTTCTTTTGCCCTTAACTATTTTAGTAGTACAAGCAACAGGGAGGGCACGTGACTGCCTAGTACGTGTGGCTGGCGGTGAGAGAAGAGGACTAGAAATATTCACAGAGCCTGGAGGAATAACAGAGCCAGGCTCAGCCACAGACTCCACGGAAAAATGACAACCTGCCTTTGTAATACTTGAACCTAAAATAGGATCACCAGGTCGTATCACAAAATTAGGCTGGGATAATGGCTCCAACGATAGCCTCCTTTCCACCATTTCAATTTCTCTAGAAACAACAGTTTCAGCCTTTTTCAAAAAAGCATCTAATGTCCCAGTACCCCCCATTACAGAACACTTACTGTTACTTTTAGCCATGACAAGAACAAAAACAATACTCAACGTAAAGATTTAACAACTTGCAAAAAGATGGAAACTCACAGCGTAGAAAACACCCCCCAATCACCCACAGCCTAAATTGACTTCGCGGAAAAATACCAGGGCAAGAGCCGTCTCAATAGCCACGTGCCGGTTCCGGCATGGCAATAAGCACCTTCAAGGCGCCAAACGTGCTACTCCACAAAAACCTAGCTCATATAGTCCTGGACAGCACGAACCGCCCCAGTCAGCAGAAAGTCAATGGCACCAGACAGAAAGTGTCCTATCTCGGGCAGTAAGGGGGGTGGCCCAGCCCAGCCTCTGGCTGCCCCTGACGGCCACAGACGGCCCGCCCTCTGCCCGGGCTCAGCCCGGCGCCGCCCGCGCGCGTCCCGCGACGCGGAGGGAGCCGCTCGAATTTAGCGCCTCCAGGCGCGGAAGTCGTCGTGCGTGGGGGCGGTGACGCTGCCGGGAATGCTGGAAGTAGTAGTCCCCCGCTGCACCGAGCAGCAAGCGCAATCAGCACAACAACGCAGGAAGGAGCGTCCACCTTCCGCGGGCGTGCAGCAGCCCCTGTTCAGCACCCACCGGACCCCAGGTAAGTTTCGTTGAAGGGCTCTCCTTCTATTTCTCCTGCAACAAAGGCACCCCTGTATTCAAAATTACTCCAAATGTTCACATTACCAACACTGCCAAGAGACTTTCTGGTATCTTCATGGGCAAGTGTTTTAAATACCGGTTGTCCTTTTACCGGTGTCAGTTGCAGTAGATCTCCAAAAACTATGACGTGTTTTCCTCCAAATAACACGTCAAACTCTGTTTTAAGAATTTTCTGCATTCTTAAATGCACAAAGGCAAGCATCAAGTTAGAAACCATGCTCACCTCATCAATAATGAGAAGTTTAATTTTCTTCAGCACTCTTGAAACTTCACAACAAGCTTCTCCAGATAGCTTGTGGTATTCCAATTTGCTCTCATGCTCTACTGGCAGCATTAGTAAACAATGTAAAGTAATTCCTTTAATGTTGTGTGCTGCCAACCCAGTTGGAGCAGTGACAACACAAGACAAATGCGACTCAGTTGTTTTTTGCAGATAACTTGTAATTACTTTAATTAAGAAACTCTTTCCTGTTCCAGCTTGACCACTCACATACATTCGGATAGGTTGAAATGATGTACATGAGAACACTCTCTTTTCATGAAGTAATCCATGGTCAATCTGCTCTTTCACTTGCTGATATATTTGTTTCTGTTCAACATTTAGTTGCTCTTCCAAGTTTCCTAACTGTATTGCATCTTCTTGTGCTTGATACATTGCTGTTTCCACCTCATTCACTGCAATCGCTGCTTCATTTTCAACAATTGGTTGTCCTAGTGGATCTTGAATCAGTGCAGCAGAACTTTGACTGTCTTGAGAACTGTCTCTAGCAATCTCAGCTGCAATTGTAGCTTCTTGATCAATTTCATCATTCAACATTTTCACATAATTTGCGAAAGCACTGCATTGTATGTTATCTTTACAAGCATTAAATGAATCTTCATAGCTGGGAAAATCTCCAAGTAATTCCAGTTCAGAACGCCATGGTTTGAACATTTGCAAAAGAGCTAAATAGTAAAATTCCCTTTTGTCAGCAGTGTCGCAACTCAGTTTTCTGTGATTAATTAAATTTCCTTTCCTTTGTTTCACCAGACATCCTTCAGAACCAATCACTCCATATTTTCCATTGTTGATGTTCTCTGTAATATTCCGTTTAAAAGTGTAGTTTTGCAGCACTTCATAGAGACACATGTTCTCAAGATGAAGACTTCTCTTTGGATAGTATGTGTTCAACATATTGGGTTTCAAAATATCTGTACTTTCAGGGTCATTTTCTGCTAAATATTCAATTTCTTGAACAGATTTCAGTACCTGATTTCGCATTCCTGCAAGACCTAGACTCACCCAAATGATTTGTCTACTTTTGGAATATAGACTTGCAGATGATAACCTATCTGAACATTCATATGCGCCAATTTCACGATGCGATAACATCTTCAAACTGAAACAGTTTAATTTCTTACTGAGACTCTCCTCGTGAGAAATCTCTTCCCACATTTCTTTCAATTCAGTCTTTTCTGATTTAGTAATGTAAGACGTTACATATCGAGCAACAGCAATAGAATTATCCGCAACATACTGAATATCCATGTTAGCGTTCCACATGGCTAAAATAACTGGATTGTAGTCATTTATGTATTTCGATTCTTCGCTTCTTCTTAAGTTGTAGGTGTTTTTCGGAGACTTTCTTGTGATGGTATGTCGTACAGCTGACATAAAACTGTTCACTCTTCCTTTGGCTAATTCAGGACGTGGAAATCCAAAACGACATTTGGTATAGAACTTATCCTTTGACTTGTACTTTCGTCAACAGTATTTTCCACACCTGTGGCTTTGAAATCGTAAGACTTGTTGTTTTAAGTTTTTCTCTTCTCTGCTATTTGGAAGAGCACATGTAGCATAATCTTCAATGAAAGACAAAACAGTTTCATCTGAATCTGTTCCAAATTTGGGGGCGTCCATGACCCATAACAACATATGTATGTGAGGAACACCTCTTGCTTGATACTCCTTTCTCCAAAAGAAATCCACAACTTCTCCAAGAGGAGGATTCTTTTTATTACAGATGAAAGACATCATAGCTTCAAATCTATGATTGAAATATCTGCATACATTGACAGGATCCAAGGAGCACAATTCTCCAGGTGTCTTGTATTCAATATTTTTTATATTGGAATTTGCCTCTCGAAGAATTCAAGTAAATCATCCCAAGCGTACTCAGTACAGCTTAGGGTAAGAAACCACGTAGGAGTTCCCAAGTTCCGTAGCATACATTTCAGTTCTCCATGTCGACGGTACCAATATTCATTAGTCCCACGCTGACATGCCATCAGATTAATCAACTGAGATTCTAAATGATCATCTCTCTGATGCACTTTATCCATAAAATCCTTTGCAGTTACATTTTGCAGATGCATTCCAGTTTTTAAAATGTGATTTACTGCATATGAAAGTCCAGACAAGTCACTTTCAAACAAAAGATGAAACATATAAGGGATACATTGTCGAAATCTTGGATCTTCTGCATATAATCTTGTTGTCCGATATTCAGATGCAGGAATCTGCACAGGACGTTCATCATATCGTCCACCTTTTCCTGTTGGAAACAACTGCGGGAAACAACGAGCTTCCAAGCTCTCTTCCCATACACTCATGGGACTTCCTGTTGTTTTTTTCATTTGAAACAACTCAATTGTATTCCCCATCACCTCTTTGGAATAAAGTGGATGTACACTGTAATGTTCATAGATCTCTTCACATCTGGACATGTCCACTTTTTCAATTTGTCCACTTAATGTTTCACTATCTTCTGCTAAATCTATTTCTTCTTCTCCAACAAACACATTTCTATAGTACTCATTATTTTTTATCAGATACAATGATGCCTTTTGCACTTTTCTAACATCCACTAACTCTTGCCAGATTTTCTTATTCTTAGTAGGAACACCATTAACTAGAATGACTAGTGGCTCATTTTCTGCATGATCTACACCAATAGTTTCAACATTTTTCCTTAAATCTAATGGTAAATAAATACACAACTCTTCTTTTCAATCCTCTTTGCAACTCTGATGGAGGTAATTTACTTGTTTTGGGCTCCATACGAACAATAGCCTGAAACGGGTGAACACATTGTATCAGAATAGACTCATACGTATTTAAATCCATCAGCTCTGGAGGAATAGCAACCAACTCTAGATTATTATGAACAGCTCTAACAGGCATTTTATTCTCATCTAATTTATTATAACAATATTTGCAAATACGCTGCTCACATCCCAAATCAAAACAATCCTCTACCAACAAATAAGTTGCAAATTCCATCCACTTATCATTATCTTCTATTTCACTTTTTAAATACAGATTGACACCCCTAGTCTGATTTTTATAGTGATTCCGCTGACAACAAATACAAGAAACATTTGGTCTTTCACCTGAAATTACCTTAAACTGTGATTTCATCCTCAAATTTTTCTGTAATTACAGGTTCTACATTGTCTTCAACATTTTGTTCTACTAATGTGTCAGTTTCTTCACTCTCTTGCTGAGGCCCAAAGTAACAAAACTCAATATCCTCATAAACCTGCTTCACATCTGAAACTGACCCACGTAAAAGAGCACAGTTCAACTCACTTAACTTTAGTGCTGGACTTTTGCATAATACAACCTTCTCACTAACTTCCGCATTGGAGTATGATGAACTGCCAGCATTCTGAAATGGTGAAAAACACTTTCATAAACTTTCCTAGAAAGATAAGCCAGAGATTGACCTTGCAAACCAGTATGTTTTCTCACTCTGCAAGGGTCTAGTCCTTGCAACAGCTTAATCTTTTGTTTTACACTTTTTTTAGTATAGACTCGAAAAAAACTATATAATTTTTCAATAGATTCCTGTCGTACACTACAAACACTACTGCAATCCCAAGTGTATACAGGGTTTTTAGCACGTCTCCCTAAAACTTCATCAGCTATCACTTCTTCTGCATTTCTTTCAATCATTTACTCTTTCTCCATTGGACAACCATCACTAACCTCATAACCTCTACCACTGGTGTCAACTGCATACAATAATTTTTCACTTAGTGAATAACTCTCTTCATTAAAGAAAGGCTCTGAACTAGAACTGTGTTTCCATTCTCCCAAAAAAAATCATTTTTTTTTTTATTAATAAATCTTTTCCTGCTACTTTTGGCCTTCATTACAAATATTGGTTTATCTAGTGATCGAATTCTGTTTAACAGTAAAATAAACAGTTTCCTTTTTACTTCAAAAGCCTTTTCCACAATGCTTTCAATATGCTTCTTCTTTTTATAAAATAAGGCTCTCTTTTTATATTTCTTCACATCTTTCAGCAAATTATGCACTACTCTCTTGTAAAATATTTTTGGGTGTAATTCCTTATACTGATTTTGTCTTCTTTTACCATACTTTATCTCCTTTGACTGAACATTTGCTTTTCTACTTTTCCTCTAATTTTGATTTTTGTTCTTACTTAAAAAAATTTCTGAAGTTGCAGCATTCTCTACATTCTGTTTGCTCCTACAAGCATTTTTAATAAATTGCTGCGTGATCTTACCAGAATTTTTCTTCCTTTTAGCCACATTATCTTGTTCGTTCAATACTTGTGGTTGATGTTTCTTCAAATAATCCTCCTGTCTCTGTTCTTTTCTTTTTCTTTTTTTTTCTGGCATAATTTCTCAATTTTAACGTTGAAAAACAGTATCTGCAAAAAAGAATCACAAATAAATGTATATTAATAACTTTCAAATTTACAGTATTCCATTACTGTACAAACACATTTTATATCAAAACAGACTAAGAAACTATAGCCCTGAACCACAAGTGTGACGATGATTAAAACACTACATACATAGTGCATACTACTTTGAAGACGTTCATGCCCTAAAGCCTACCTCACTAAAAGACTACATGCTAAGTGACTGAATGATTACACTACTAAAAGGAGACACACTGGGTGAGTACCAGGGTGTTTGCTAGAAGTATATGAATACTAACTGGGGAATTGAAGGTGCAAAAGACAACTGTGTAGCTGATTAGAGAACTGAATGCATACTGCATACACATTTAAAGCAGTCCATGTGCTAAGGCACGGCTCACTGCATGAGTACTTCGGTACTGACTGAATGATTAGACTACAGCAAGGAGACTGCCTGGATGAATTTATAAGTGGTTGGGTTTTCGCACAGGGAATGGATTAGTACTTGGTACTGAATGGGTCACTAGAAGAGTGCAAAGGGAGTGACAGGATGTTTGCTGGACTATATGGATACTGACTAGGGAATTGAAAGTGTAAAAGACAAGTCTGTAGGTGGTTAGAAAACTGCATGCATAGTGCATAGGGGTTTGAAGCAGTCCATGTGCTAAGGCCTGGCTCAGTGCATGAATACTTAGACAGTGACTGAATCATTACAGTACTGTAAACAGAGTGTCTTAGTGAATTTATAAATGTTTGCGTTTTGGCACAGTGAATGGATTACTGCATGGTGCTGAATGGGTCACTAGAAGACTGCAAAGGGACTGACAGGGTGTTTCCTAGAAGTGTATGGATACTGACTAGGGAATTGAAGGTGTCAAAACAACTGTGTAGGTGGTTAGAGAACTACATGCATACTGCATAGACATTTGAAGCAGTCTATTTGGTAATGGTTGGTTCACAACATAAGTACTTAGAAACTGACTAAATCATCAGACTACTTCTAGGACAGTGCCTGGGTAAAATTTTTTAATTTTCAGCTCTGGTGCAGTGAAGACAATACTACATGGTACTGCACTTTAGTGTCAAATCATGACTCATTTTATCAACACATAAGCAAAGACTGGCTTATAATGCTCCTAAAAGTTGGCAACATGACAGGTTTTATAACAGTTATCTGTCAGCAAATACACGATCTAACCAAACGCTTCTCTCACAGTGGTTCCCAAATGCACACAGACTCACAGTGTGATTCTAGACAAGCACCACTATCCCTAGGAGTTTACCAAAACTCATTCACTACACTGGAAGTGGTAAGGGAACTGCACACAATCTACATATTTCATGACTACACTTTACTGTCAATACCTGACTCATTTAATGAAAGCATAAGCCATAACTGTCTTCTAATGCTACTAAAACTTCACAACATGACATGTTTTAAAACAGTTATCTGTCAGCAAATACGCAATGTTACCAAATGCTTCTCTCACAGTGGTTCCCAAATGTACACAGACTCAGAGTGTGATTCTAGACAAGCACCACTATTCCTAGGAGTTTACCAAAACTCATTCACTACAGTGGAAGAGATAAGGGAACTGCACACAATCTACATATTTCACGAGTGCACTTTAGTGTCAATGCCTGACTCATTTAATCAACACATAAGTAAAGACTGGCTTCTAATGCTACTAAAACTTGAGAACATGACATGTTTTAAAACAGTTATCTCTCAGCAAATACACGATGTTACCGAACGCTTCTCTCACAGTGGTTCCCAAATGTACACAGACTCACAGTGTGATTCTAGACAAGCACCACTATCCCTAAGAGATTACCAAAACTCATTCACTACAGTGGAAGAGATAAGGGAACTGCACACAATCTACATATTTCACGACTGCACTTTAGTATCAATGCCTGACTCATTTAATCAACGCATAAGCAAAGACTGGCTTCTAATGCTACTAAAACTTGAGAACATGACATGTTTTAAAACAGTTATCTGTCAGCAAATACACGATGTTACCGAACGCTTCTCTCACAGTGGTTCCCAAATGTACACAGACTCACAGTGTGATTCTAGACAAGCACCATTATCCCTAGGAGTTTACCAAAACTCATTCTCTACACTGGAAGTGGTAAGGGAACTGCACACAGTCTACATATTTCACGACTACACTTTACTGTCAATACCTAACTCATTTAATGGAAGCATAACCCATAACTGTCTTCTAATGCTACTAAAACTTGAGAACATGACATGTTTTAAAACAGTTATCTGTCAGCAAATACACGATATTACCAAACGCTTCTCTCACAGTGGTTCCCAAATGTACACAGACACACAGTGTGATTCTAGACAAGCACCACTATCCCTAGGAGTTTACCAAAACTCATTCACTACAGTGGAAGAGGTAAGAGAACTGCACACAATCTACATATTTCACGACTGCACTTTAGTGTCAATGCCTGACTCATTTAATCAACACATAAGCAAAGACTGGCTTCTAATGCTACTAAAACTTGACAACATGACAGGTTTTAAAACAGTTATCTGTCAGCAAATACACAATGTTACCAAACGCTTCTCTCACAGTGGTTCCCAAATGCACACAGACTCACAGTGTGATTCTAGACAAGCACCACTATCCCTAGGACTTTACCAAAACTCATTCACTACAGTGGAAGTGGTAAACGAACTACACACAATCTACATATTTCACGACTGCACTTTAATGTCAATGCCTGACTAATTTCATCAACGCATAAGCAAAGATTGACTTCTAATGCTACTAAAACTTGACAACATGACATGTTTTAAAACAGTCATCTGTCAGCAAATACACAATGCTACCAAACGCTTCTCTCACAGTGGTTCCCAAATGCACACAGACTCACAGTGTGATTCTAGACAAGCACCACTATCCCTAGGAGTTTACCAAAACTCATTCACTACAGTGCAAGTGGTAAGGGAACTGCACACAATCTACATATTTCACGACTGCACTTTAGTGTCAATGCCTGACTCATTTAATCAACGCATGACTGGCTTCTAATACTACTAAAACTTGACAACATGACAGGATTTAAAATAGTTATCTGTCAGCAAATAAACAATGTTACCATATGCTTCTCTCACATTGGTTCCCAAATGCACACAGACTCACAGTGTGATTCTAGACAACAACCACTATCCCTACAAGTTTACCAAACCTTATTTACTACTATGGAAGTGGTAAGAGAACTGCACACAATGTGCATATTTCAAAAGTGCACTTTTGTATCATTGCCTGACTCATTTAATCAACGCATAAGCAAACACTGGCTTCTCATGCTACTAAAACTTGACAACATGACAGGTTTTAAAAGAGTTATCTGTCAGCAAATACAACATATTACTAAATGCTTCTCTCACAGTGGTTCCCAAATGCACACAGGCTCTCTGTGTGATTCTAGACAAACAACACTATCCCTTGCACTATAGCAAAACACATTTCTTCATCTACAAGGAGTACTACATTTTACTGCAGAAACATAACTCATTTCAGAAATTCATAAACAATGACTGGTTTCTAATTCTACCAAAATATAAAAACTGCATAGTTATCTGTCTAAAAACACATGAAAAAAACAAATCCTTATCACAAAATGGTTTCTACATGCACACACACTGTCAATAACATTGTAGAGAAAAAAAGCACTCTCTACACTTTAGCAGAAGAAATACATTAGTCTGATTAAAATAAAAATAGTCTACATACATCCCCTCACAATTAAATAACTCACATTTCAAGTTGTTTTGTAGATTAAGAAGTATATCAGTCACACACACCAGATTTTCTTATACAGAATCTCTGCACTGTGCACCTGTCAGCAGAACCAAAGAATGGCAAAGTTTCCCTCTCATTTTCCACACATATACATGTAGGGCCCGATTCACAGAACTAACTTAAGACAAAATCCTAAACTTACTACCATTTTGGTATTCACAGAAGGCACTTACTCATTTTGGTATTCACAGAAGGCACTTACTCATTTCGGTATTCACAGAAGTTAGGAGTCCTAACTTTAGGGCTCCTAAATGCCTTCTGTGAATACCGGAAGCCTTAAAATTAGGATTTTCTTCAGTTTAGTAGTAGTATAGTTAGGACTCCTAACTTTAGGACTCCTAAATGCCTTCTGTGAATACCGAAAGTCTTAAAATTAGGCTTTTTCTAAATTTAGTAGTAGTAAAGTTAGGACTCCTAACCTTAGGACTCCTAAATGCCTTCTGTGAATACCGAAAGCCTTAAAATTAGGATTTTTCTCAGTTTAGTAGTAGTAAAGTTAGGACTCCTAACTTTAGGACTCCTAAACTGAGAATAATCCTAATTTTAAGACTTTCGGTATTCACAGAAGGCATTTAGGAGTCCTAAAGTTAGGATTCCTAACTTCTGTGAATACCGAAGTGAGTAAGTGTCTTCTGTGAATACCAAAATGAGTAAGTGCCTTCTGTGAATACGAAAATGGTAGTAAGTTTAGGATTTTGTCTTAAGTTAGTTCTGTGAATCGGGCCTGTAAACATCAAATCACATTCCTTCCCACATAAATTCAAAAGCAAACACACATTTCTATTGGTTAAACATTTCAACCCTTTCCAAATGACATGAACTTCAACCCTTCCCCCAATCTGCCTTCTGCCCGTTACCATAGAAACAGGACATGGAACACTGTACTGAGCACACAGGTCACAAGTTCAGCACACACAATGTTGCTAATCAAAACAGCAAGTGTGCTTGACTTCTCAACATATCAGCTTATCATATATAATGTTCCTTACAATCAGTTTTTGTTAAACAATAAGAATCATGCGTTTAAAAAACAGAAATATGCACCCTACCTTTCAGTGTAGAAGGTTGTCAAACAACCAATGATTTCTTGTCTTTTTTCAAAATTGCATCTTAGCCACCATTTTAGAAACATCTTACTTTCCAAACAACCATTTCATTTGCAGAGACCATCTGAGTGCATCCAGACCTCCTTACAAGATGCTTACAGTGTGGATTGTGGGACACAGCTACATTTTCTGGAGCCAAAGGTATGCAGAAAACAAAGGCATTCACAAAGACCTAGGTTTGCCAAATTTAGACATTAAATGGATTGGACAGAGAGGGTTAAAGTGGCACCAATTGATGCCATTGGTGAAATCCTTCATGCAAATCCAACACTCTGTCCTCATAATAGTGCACTGTGGTGGCAATGACCTAGGCACTTTGACTGGGGTAGGTCTGGAAATGCTTATGAAGGACACCTTTGCAGAACTGATTTCACTTTTCCCTAAAACTGCCTTTGTGTACTCTAACATATGCCAAAGGCAATAATGGAACTGGTCCGATCATTTTTTTCCACAGATTGAGAAAGCTAGGAAACATGTAAATAAATATGTTTCTGCTTCTCTCCGAGACTACAGAATGGGGTCCATTTACAATAACAATCTGCACTTTCATATGCAAGAGATGTATAGGAGAGATGGAGTACACTTTACTGATGAAGTAAACAGAGTCTTCCTCAACAACTTTAGACTCTGTATAGGTACTTACTTATAAGTACCAAAAACTCTCAATGAACACAACAGCTCTTTTTAGAGCCACTCAAGAACAAAACACTTAAGCTTAATCTTTATCTCCCAAAAATTTCATTTTTTTCCCCTTGGATCCGCGAACCCACCGCGAGAGGATCCATGCATCCCGCCGTTTTTCTTTTTTTAAATAGGGGGCCCCAGGGGGTCCTTCTGGGACCCCCTAAGCACCTCTAGAGGGTCAGAGTATTTCCACTCTGCCCCCTTTATATGTTTTACACACTTATTCCCCTTGCTTCTTCAGCCTCGCTTCTACCGAGGCAGAAAATGGCCGCCAACAGTTCCTGGTTTCGAATGTAGAGAGACACTCGACAGCCAATTAGCATTCAGCGTGTGATCGGGAGGGCGCGCGCTCGGTTCGAGGAGGGTGCACTTACGGTGCGGGTACGGTCCACGGATCCTCCGCGGCCATAGATATCACTAACTTTTTTATCCTCATTTTCTCAGGAACTACTGAACAGATTCACACCATATATGCAAAAGGCACGAGTCCGAACTGAGGACTACCTCTTTGCCAAATTTGGTGTCATTCCGTTCAGTGGTTCGGGCTGTAGCTGCGACAACAGATCCTATGGGAAATTGCATGGGGAAAACGCGTTTTGGGACCCCCCTTTTTTCTCGGCCCCTGCTTGATGGATCATCGCAAAACTTTGAGGAGCGGAGCGGAGCTGGCCAAAAGTTTGGAAAATTTTGCAAGGATTCGTCGACCGGCGCCAACGTTATTCCAAGTAGAATGTTGCGGGTTTCCTTTGGAAAATAGGTCCTAACTATAACTATCTACTGGCGACCGCCAGTAGATTATATATATATATATATATATATATATATATATATATATATATATATATATATATATATATATATATATATTCACAGAAAAAAACATAGGTTTCAGGCATGTTATAGTTAGGAATTCATTTAAAAAACCTCAGAAATTCACTGAAAAAACCATAGGTTTCAGGGGTGTTATAGTTAGCTGGACTTTTCACTTGTACAAAACCATTGAAATTCCCCCGTTATAGTTAGTTCAGCTAACTATAACTCGCGCGCCCGCAATGCACTGCTGATGACGTCACATATTACATCACTCATGACATGGTCAGTGACATCACTCATGACATCACTGATGACATCTCAAATGACATCACTGATTACATCACTGATGACATCATCCAGTGAATGTGTGTTTTTCTGAAAATTAAATATGTTTTATATATGTATATCTCAAGGTCGATGGAAGAATAAATGGGTATATAAGTGTCTAAATGGATGATTTGTTTTTGAAAAATTGATTGTGTAACTGACTGATTAAGTGTATCATAGTGAATACATGGCTTAGTGAGTAATGTTTAAATATGTAAATATCTGTATCAGTCTCTCACTTTGTGTATAAGTGGCTGCATGGGTTGGTGAGTAGCTACATGGGTGTCTATATAGGTTATTAGTTGGTTTTTTAAGTATCAGTCTGAGTGTCTGCATGGTTCGGTGGGGGGTATTACGTAGTGCATAGGTGCATGAATGAGTGACTCACTGTTTGTATGTGTTGAACACAGCATGTGTGCAGGACTGTATGGGTGGATGAGTGTGTGTATGGGTGTGTTAGTGAGTGAATGACTGTCTCAATAGTGTCTTTATGAGTAACTACATATGTTTTAAACTAGTATATGTGACTATTGGTGTATATAAGTGAGTATATGTGAGAGTGAGAGATTGAAAGAGTTCCTGTATGAATAAGTATGTGTTTATATAAGTGATTGTTTAAAAGACTAAGTATGTGTAAGTTTCCGTAGAAGTAAGTGTGGTGGTGTGTGTATAACTGTATATGCAAGTAAATGGATGTTTGATTCTTTATTAGCATGAGTGACTATGTGTGTGAGTAACTCTATGGATGAGTGGCATTGTGAATTTCTGAGGTTTTTTAAATGCTAATTCCTAACTATAACGTGCCTGAAACCTATGGTTTTTTCTGTGAATTTCAAAGGTTTTTTAAATGCTAATTTCTAACTATGCCTACAGAGATAGGACATGTGAAGAAAGAAGAAAAAACGCACAGAAAGAAAAAAAAGAAATGCAGAAAGAAGCAACAGAAGTCCTCAAATACGAAGATAAGTGCAGGAAGAAGGATAACGTGCAGAAAGAACAAAAAGAAGAGCAGAAAGAAGCCTTGTTGCAAAATCATCCTGTACCCTCAACTTTTTCAGACGGATACTGGTGGTAACTGAGTCTGACTAACCAGTCCTAGAGCCAGTGCTATGTTAAAAGACACTTAGAATACAGTGAAAACACCTACATACACTAGGGAACATTATGCGTTAGGGTCCCCCTGTGATTAGCCTGACCTCCTCTGTAAGCCCCTAGTATATAATAGGGCATGGGGATTAAAACTACCTCTTAAAACAGGCCACAGGGCGTTTTTGCACATGTTAACTCAGGCCCCGTCCCCTCCCTTCACCACTGTGTAAACACGCCCTGTGTCCGTTTTTAGTTGGGAGATTAAGTTCATTTGAATCCTGAGGGTCCCTAGGGTCCAACTAGTCCACTAGGTACCTCCAGTAAGTGCCACAGAGCTGCGTTGCAGAGAGGTGTAAAAAGTGGCACGGCCTGGACCACCTCTCTGCAATGCAGCTCAGTGGCGCTTACTGGAAGCACTTGGTGGGCTAGTTAGCCCCCAGGGGCCCTCAGTATTGAAGGGAAATTATATCCCCAATTTAAAACGTGCCATAGTGTGTGTTTGCACACGTCACCTCAGGTCCCGTCCCCTCCCTTCACCACTGTGTACACTCGCCCTGTGGCTGTTCTAAGTTGAGAGATTAAGTCCCCTTGAATCCTAAGGGTCCCTAGGGTCACACTAGACCACTAGGTACCTCCAGTAAGCGCCACAGAGCTGCGTTGCAGAGAGGTGTAAAAAGGGGCTTGACCTCAGAACACCTGTCTGCAGCGCAGCTCCCTGGCGCATACTGGAGATGCCTGTTGGGGGCGCGTTTGCAGAGTGCTGCACGGAGGGGGCATGGCCTCCGGCATGATGCCAGTCTTTTATTTATTTTAATTTTTTAAGAAGGGGGGCTGTGTGGTTCCCCTTCTTATTCTAATTTATTGGCCCTGATGACCCCATCCCCCAGGGCCTGTCTCCTAATTATATTTTTTGACCCCAATCCCCAGGGCCGGCCACTGCTTTTTATTATTTTTTAAAAATATATATTTATAGACACACCTAGGACATGCTGGACAAACCGTATGTACCTATCACCATGACGATTTGCATGATATTCATTAAAAGGCGACTATGCATGCAATGAATCCACGTGGAATGTATTTACACCACTAGTGAAGCTCTGACATGTCTGATGCCCTACCGTGCCTAATCCCGGTAGACACCCTTGTCGTTTATTTATACAAACATGGGTAGCTATTGACGGGCACATTTAATACACATGCACACCAAGCCATTCAAAGGGGATTCGACAAAAATTCGACCAAAACTATGCAAGAAACCCCCCTCACGGTTAATAAAACACACATCTACTGCCGGATGTGTAATACTTTTTATTTTACTCTCTGGAAAGGGGACGAACATCACTTGAGAGTCACAGCGCGCTCCTGACAGAGCCCAATGCTGTGTTACACCCACCATTGCCTGCCGAGTGCCACACACCTCTGTGTTGTATTCCACTAGCTAGTGCATATGCTATGATACTCTCTAGCCCATGTGCACTGTAACACCCCCCCGTGAATATGTCATGCCACACTTGTCTTCGCACGGGTTATATTGCCCCATCTAACGTGCCTTCCTCGATGCCTATGTTATAACGCACAGTGCTATGCCATACATATTACAATCTGGGATCCATATCTTTGTCACAGTGCATATGCAACGTTACACTCCCCAGCACATATTTTATATTACAACTTTAGAGACTAGTTAGGTTACACAACACTGCCCTGTGCATATTACACTCCAAGGCGCATATCGCATAGCACGCGCTAGTGCCTGTGCTATCTCGCGCTCTCCAATGAATCTGTCTTTGCGCACAATGTATTGCATATTATATTTCACGCCTGGTTCATCTTATATCACACTTTTTGGTGCATAGTTTATACCATACACTATATCTAGTTTTCATTTTCAATCGTGCTCTCAGGACTATGTTCTATATAACACTGTGTTCACCTACCCTTTTCACGGGCATTACATTTTGCGATAGGGGGTGGAGGGTCAGGGGGTGTTTCTGCCAAGTGAGCCCGGAGTCACAGTCACAAACGTCCTCTTCTTCCTGAATAAAAGTGAGATTATGCTGCATACTTGTTCATATTTTAAGTAGTTCGCACAGACACAATGTTTTAAAAACAATAAAGTTCCTAATACCCGCCTTCTCTGAACAGTTAGCTTGCTGCCCCATCTCCCTCCTCTCTATCCTCTGTTGTGTGAATCCATGGACTAGCCTCCTCCCTCCTGCCATGCATGGTCTGATGTGCTGCCACTGCCCTCAATTTAGTATGATGTACCAGTCTACTCCTCCTGCCCTCCATTGCCCAATTCTATGCCCCATCATTGACCTCCTGCTTAAACTCTGTGCTTAGCTTGCTGCCCCTATTCTCCTTCCCCCTGCCCTCCGATGTCTTTGTGCATGCCCCTGCTCCATCCTTTTTGCCCACCATGTCCCATGGACCTGCCACTCCTATCTACTCTAAGTGTTCTGTTGAGCTGCCACTCCCCTCCCACCTGCCTAGCATTGTCAGATGACTGTAACCTGTCCCTGCCACCTCCACCCTGCCTGTCTGCATGCCATGCCCCTATCCTCTTCCTCCTGTCCTACATGGTCCATTGTACTGCCACACCCTTCTGCCCTCCCTGGTCTGTTGTGCTGCAACTGCTCCTCCTGCCTGCCCCGTGTGGTCTGTTGTGAGGCCCCTTCCCCTGAACTTTCTTGTCTGTGCACAGGTCCTGACCCTCCCTTCTATCCTCCATCGTCCTTTGTGCATGCCCCTGCACCCTCCTTCTTGCCCATCATAGCCATTGTGCTGCCACTAACCCTCCCACTTGCCATGCATGGTCTTCTGTGCTGCCATGGCCCCTCCCACCTTCCCTGTGTGGTTAGTTAGCTGCCCCTGACCCCCTCCCACCTTCCCTCCATGGTCTGTGTGTATGCCATCACAGTCTCACTGTTGCTCTTCATGGTGTGTCTTGCTTCTAGTGCCCATCCTGCCTGACCTCCATGGCTATCTTGCTGCTCCTGCCCTGCCCCCTTGCCCCCAGCCCTCTGTTTACATGTGCAGACCCCTACTCCCTCCCTCCTGGCTTGTCTGTTCCATTGTAATGCCCCTGATCTGTCCCTCCTGCCCTTTATGGTCTGTTATGCTGCAGCTTTCTCTCCTGTCTGTCCATTATGGTCAGCTAGCTACCATTGCCTCTTGCCCCTCTGTTCTCTGTTGTCCATGTGCATGGTCCTGTCCCCTCCCTCTTGCTTTCTATGGATTGTTGTGCTGCACTCCCGTCCTGCATGCCCTGTGTGGTGTATTGTGCTGCTGCAAACCCTGATGCCTGCCCTGCAGGGTCAGTTTGGTGCACCTCTCCATGTCCCTCCTGTCCTCTGTTATCCAAGTCCATGTCCCTATCCCATTTCCTCACAATGGAAAATATAGTTCCCAGGCAAACATACACAATAATGGTACAAATTGATAAGCACAGAAGTAGTAAAACAAACAAATAGTGTAGTTTACAATTTTAATTAAAAAAGAAGATAAAAAATCACATAGTGTGAATTGACAATATACAATAAAATTGAAAATTACAATGGTACAATTCAATAATATCAATTATAAGTAGTGGCAGAACATAAAATATCTTCACGACGCGCGTTTCGGCACAGAGTGCCTTCGTCAGGAGTAGCCACAACAGATCTAAATAATTAATGAGAACAAAAATTATTAAACATACAAGTCTGTGCTACAGCTTTAATATTACAATGCTGAGTTTGTCTGAAAAAAGGTTCTTTTCATCGATCTATTACATACAACTGATACTTGCGTTAGCATGATGTTGCAAATGAAAAAAAGAAGAAGAGAAAAGAGAAAAAAGAGGAAAAGAAAAAGTAAAGAGTAAGTGAGGAAAAACATAGTAAGAAAGAAAAAAGAAGAAATATGAGCGGAAAAAGCAGAAAAAATGAGGGGAAAGGGGGTAACAAAAGAAAAAAGGGGGGGAAGAAAAAAGAATAATGGTGAGTATGATAGATTGATTCCCAAGAAATATATAATTTCTGAACGTTTTTCATGATTGTGAATATATAAAACACCCGTGGTAAAAGGGGGGAAAGGGATGAAGAATAAGTTATAATAATGAATAGGTTTCTTACTTATGTGTTAAACAAAGGAGGATCAATTACGTATGTCTATGGGGGCAATATCGACCAGAATTATGGATTCTTCCTGTTCTTTATATGGTTCCTTTCGTTTCTAGCAAAACAAACGAGTGATTAAATAAAAGGAAAAAGTTGTAGTTAAGGTATTAATATAGGGAAAAAGATGAAAGGGTGGGGTATTTACTTCTTTGTGCGATGATTCTTTAGTAAGAAAGGGGATGATGTTATTCGATTTCAATCCTGTTGGTCGGAAAAGTGATGTTCCTAAGTCACACCATAATGCTTCTTCCAGCAATGTAATTAATGAGAGGGAATAAAACCTGTGATTCTAGGGATAATGAAAAATTGGAGTAAGAGAATAGAAACATCTGAAATTTAATGTTCAGAAAGCGGCAGTACTGTCTTGATATAAACAGGTATGAGTGCCAAAAAAAACGGTAATGAGTGTTGATTACATGTAGGATAACAGTTGAACTTGAACTGAGATTCTATATTCATTAAGGTAAATTAAACTAATTGGCGAGGCATGTGAACTCAAACTATCTTAAGAATATGTGTCTGTATATGAAATAGTTAGATTTACCTTAAATTACTGATTGTTTCAGAGGATATTCTGACAACTACTCGAATACGGCAAAGCGTGTAGACATTGGATAGGCAGATAAAATGATGGCGGAAATGAGAGATACACATGCAATGATGCTTAAAGAGAAAAAAGAGAGGGAATACTAGGTTAGGTACAAGTAACTATAACGATAATTACGGGAAGGTATAAATAAATATATATACGCTTACCGGGATACGTCTCATTAATCTGTTACAACATGAGACAAAAAAAAAAAAAAAAAAAACAGGAAAGATAGTTAGGCAACTTAAGGGTCAGGATGTGGGTATTGAAAGGGGAGCGTATGGAGACGATTGGTTCGCTTACCGGATGGTTAAGTATCTCGATTTTAAAGTTGATTCCGCTCGTCAGAGTGTTGTGTGATAAGATCAGAAGGTAGACGCGCTGTGAGACGTTAAATAAGCGGAGCTAGTTGGAACGCGAGATCACGTAACGGCTCTGACGGTACGTGTGTGATCAAAACTGTATGGGAAGATCTGATTGGATAAAGAGACTGGGACCAAAACTAGGTGGTGTGTGATTGGTCCATGTGATCTTTTTAATGATGTGCTTGTTGATGAGAAATAAACAAAAATGAGAGATGGTGTCTCATTGGTTGGGGGGTGGGGGACGAAAAGTAATCAAAAAAATGGACAGGTGTAATAGGTCCACAGGCCATAATATTAATAGGGAATTAAATGAACTGTATAAGAAACCGTGTGGTGTGTCCAATGACTGATTAAAAAGGACTAAGTTGTAACTGATTATGTGGCAAAAAGTATGGCGGAGATAAAGAAAAAGAAAATAAACGGGATAGTGAACAGTGTCATAAAGTGAATATGAAGTTCACAAGTAGAATATAAGTAGAATATACGTCTGAGTTAAAAGGATTGACTGAATCGATATTAAGGACAATGTATATAAGGCATAGAGGTAGATAATACTTGTAATGCACTTATTTAAGGAATTCAAATGATATGTTAACTTTGGAGGTAGCAGAGAGGTGGGTAAGAATCACTGTAGGGTATTAGATGATAGCGTTTTCCCAGGGTAAATCATTATTTAAACCATTTTTAAATGTGTTCAGATTAAAAATCCAATAAACTTCTTGTTTTTTTCGGATTTTTTGGCCACCTTCTGCATCTGAGACTTTGATTTTTTCTAGTATTCGCCATCGAATGTCATCTGGTTGGTGTTTGAAATCTGTGTAATGTTTAACTAGAGGTGCTGTAAATTTCTTGGTTTTAATCGCTGAACGATGTTCTGTCAATCTGGTTTGAATAGTTCTAGATGTCTCTCCTACGTAGCCTAGATTGCAAGGGCAGAGGAGCAAATAGATGACATTTTGAGTTTTACAGTTCCATAATCCTTGCGCTTTAATGGTGACATTGTTGAATGTCATGTGTTCCTATCCCATTTCCTTCCATGATCCAATGTACCATACTTGCGAACATTTTGAACTTGGTAAGAGGGAGATTTTGAAAAAAAACTGGGGTATTGATTTTCCCCTTTGAGTTACATTGAAAAAGAGGATATTGTAGACAGGAGACAGATCAAATAAAGCCCATTTGAGCTTAAAAACATTGGACGTTTCCTGGCTGAATCGGGTCTGTTGGCATGTATGGTTGTACTACCATTGCCTCTTCCTTCTGCCCACAATGGTCTATTACATTGCCACAGCCTTGACGGAGGGTTGATTTTGTATCACAGGGGGCCCCTGGCCTGTTCTGTCCACACCTGAAGTATGAGACCCTTGTCCTTGCCCTGCCAGCCGCATTTGTAGGCCGTATTAAATTGACCAGCGGGTCCTGTGTTGCTATATAATTATCCTGCGACATCCTTACCACTCAGCCAGCATAAAACCCCTGTGTAGGCCCTTCTGTTCAATATGTAGGCCTCTTTGTTAAATTGACCATAGCTCTGCAATTTTAGTGTATAGCAGTCTGAAGGCAGGTCTGCGAGGCCTTCTGCTCCAAACTAGTAGCCCCCACCCTACCCGAGTGCTCCGTGCTCGGTATCAAAGTTCAACATCCCCCTGAAGCTGTCGACATACAGTAGGCTGCATCCTGGACTGGTACTTGCTTCCTGGGCAGGTTTCCCGCTTTTAAGGAAGTGGCAACCGCAGAGCGTCAAGTTAGGAGAACTGAGGAGATTTTATACATGAATATATTGAATTCCCGTGCTTGCTCTATGGAACTTACGATAAGCGATTGGCCTGAGAGACTGACCTTTTCACCCAGTCCATTGTCAGCATTAAGTGGGTAAATGACGAAATGTCTGGTAAAATCTGCAGACGAAGCTTTTGGGTAGCATACGTAGGTAGATGTAGCGTGCAAAGGAGCCCACAAAATGATATAAAAAGGGAGCACCCACAGATATCGACGGACTACCTCGCCGTCTGTATGTAGGTTAACAGGCTGTGCAGGTTTTCCCCAAGAGCTGGGAGCTCTTGTCTTCCTTTGCTTAAAATGTCTTGCTCTGCTTTGCTTGAAGTATCTTATTCTATTTTACCTATATGAAATGTCATGTTATGTTTAACCATTGTTCTCTTTACTTTTGCATTTAAAAGATTTTGTATTGTAATTGCAGGAATGCTTGCTCTAAGAGTAAACGTGAGTGTTCCTAGGTAACATTTTCCTTGGTGTAACTTGTTTCTCATGATGCATTTATAGATGTGTTTTCTCTCTCTCTCTGTCAGTACATTAATTGAGATACAGAGAATATCATGACAGCTGTATGATTATCTGGATTCTGTATTTTGTACTTTATGTCTCTATTCTGCGGTTTCTTTGAAGTTGCATCTTCTCATTAAACTGCCATTGTATTTGCTTCCAATTCCATGTCTCATATGTCTGTTTTCTTCATTTTTGGAGCAAGCGTTCCTAAGCACCCCGGCTCAAATTAAGGTGCCCCTTTTGTCTCTGACTCACTCTCCTGCTCAGTTCTGTGGTGGCTCCCGGGGCTCTGGGGACCGCCCCTAGCTTCCTTGACCCGTAATAGATCTTCCCTCCAACAGCCTCTCTTGCAAGTCCTGTATTGTTGGTTTGTTGCCCCTGCCCCCCTTTCCACTGCCCTCCATAGTCTGTTGTGCTTCCACGGCCCTTCCTGCCTGCTCAGTGTGGTTAAATTGTTGCCTTTGCACCCTCCTACCTGCCTTCAATTTTCAGAGTCCGTGCCCCTGGCCTCTGCCTCTCAACAGTATCCTAATGAACAACTAGATTGCTAACATTCTATATTTATTACAAAAGTGTGGAACGCCTGACATTATCTTGATGTAATCAAAACTGTAATACCTAGAGCATTTCCTTTTAGAAATTACATATATGAGAGGGTCTTATTGGCATCAAAATTATGGTTAGTGCTCTAAAAGACTAAAATAAGGACATATTTTCTGAGTTTTCAAATAGCGACAAAGCACTTTTAAATTATTTGTTATCTTTATGTTTTTTTATCCAGTTGACCACTTGATTAAATGTTGCACTTAGGGAAGAGGATGTGGTGTTACTTCCAGAACTGCAGACTTTGCAACTGGGGAACCAGGTTGAAGTTTCTGCTTCAGCTCGATATTCTGTGATTCTGGTCAAATCACTTAGTCTCCCCATGTCTACAACCAAAATGAATTTGTTCTTGTGTGATGTAACCAATGCTCATGTAAAGCACTCCAATACCTGACAAGTCTGCACTATATAACACTGCAAAAACACAAAATAATAAGTGTTTTGCACACTTCTGTCATTGGGCTATATTTGGGCTATATCTGGGTGATTTTGGGCTACATTTGGGCTCTTTTGTCTCCGGTGGCCATCTTGGGAGATTTATTTGTTATGAAGTTTCCTAATTTCCTCATGTACTGCAGTCTCCTCAGTAGGAAATGCTTTCAGTTTTTTACTTTGATTCCATCATAAAGGTATTCAGATATGTCACACATTTGCCATAAATTCTGAATGTTAGCACTCTAGTTGCTCATTAGATCACTGTAGTAAAACTACTGTTCACCATGGAAGTCTGCTCCTGGTATTAAAAGTGCATGTTTCAGTCTGCATGTCAGAATTTTTTAATGAAATAGAAGAGGATTTGAGAAGTCACTCAAAATGTGCCCTCATTTTCTTTCTTCAGCATTAATCATAATTTCTATGGCAAAATGAACCCCCTCATTGTGTTCCTTTTTAAATTAAATGTTTTAAGTGTTACTAGTTTATTCCAATCAAGATGGCTTCAGGTGTGCCATACTTTTGTCATAATGAAGACAGTAAGCGCTCTAGTTGTTTTTAAGAACATTCTTGGACATTCTGTCATTGGGCTATACTTGGGCTACATCTGGGTGATATTTGGGCTACATTTGGGCTCTTTTGTCTCTGGTGGCCATCTTGGGAGACTTATTTGTTATGAAGTTTCCTAATTTCCTCATTTACTGCAGTCTCCTCAGTAGGAAATACTTTCAGTTTTTTACTTTGATTCCATCAAGAAGGCATTCAGATGTGTCACACATTTGCCATAAAATCAGAATGTTAGCACTCTTTTTGCTCATTAGATCACTGTAGTAAAGCTACTGCTCACCAGGGAAAACTGCTGCTGGTATTGAAAGCGCATGTTTCAGTCTGCATGTCAGAATTTTTTAATGAAATAGAAGAGGATTTGAGAAGTCACTCAAAATGTGCACTAATTTTTCTTTCTGCAGCACTAATCATACTTTTTATGGAAAAAGGAACCCCCTCATTTTGTTCCTTTTTAAATTAAATGTTTTAAGAGTTACCACTTTAATCCAAGCAAGATGGCTTCAGGTGTGCCATACGTTTATCATAAGTAGGACGGTTAGCGCTCTAGTAGTTCTTTGGAACACTCTGGGCAGCTGCAGTAGAACACAAAGGAATCAACTGACAGTCTCTGCCCTTGTTGGATGTTCATGTTTTACTGAGAATGTCAGACTTCATTCTCCCATGACTGAGAAAGATAATGTGAATTTACAGAAAATAAGCTCTCAGTTTAGCCTATAGATCACCTTCCAAACCTCTGTGGTAAAAGCATGAGAAAATATTTTTCTCTCAATCATGATATCCCAGCAGAAGGCTTTTTCACATGGTGAAATCACCTTAGAACATACCACAATTCCTAAAATGAGTATGGTACCATCAACAAATGATTTATAATGTAACTAAAGTCTTAAAACCTTCTATTAACTGCAATGCTTTTTAATGAGGTGCTATCATGTATATTGGTCCCAAGATGGCTGCCAACACTTCTTGGATGAAGTGCTGACACCCAATCAGATCTCAGGATGAGATGTGTGGTTAGGCTCCGCCCACATATATATATGCTTTTAAATGCTATTTTCTCAGGAAATACTGAACAGATTTACACCAGACCTGCAAAAGGCACTTCCTTGACCTTATGGCTGCCTCTCTGCCAAATTTCAAGTAATTCTGTTCAGCCGTTCGGGCTGTAGCTGTGACTAAAGGTCCTATGGAAAAATGCATGGGGAAAACGCGTTTTGGGACCCCCTTTTGTCTCGGCCCCTGCTTGACGAATCACCCCGAGACTTTCAGGGTAGGAGCTGAACGGAGCGCCCCATTAGTTTTGAAAATTTCGTGAGGATTCATCAACCGGCGCCAAAGTTATTCAAAATAGAATTTTGAGATTTCCTATGGAAACTAGGTTGTAACTATAACTATCTACTGGCGACCGCCAGTAGATAATATATATATATGTACTTGCTTTATAACCCCAAATGTTAAAGGTTAGTTATAGTGTTATAGTGTGAAAACATAATTTATATATATATTTCTATACAAAACAGAGTACACAACATTAGGAATTCATTACTTATAGTTATAACTTGAAATATAATATTTACCTCTGCCAATACTATCTATAACTCGCAGACCTCCATACACAGTGCTATACACCTACTAACCAGACTACATAAACTATAACTGGTGCCTTCTCCATGCGCAGCTTATAAGCTTTCATATAAGATCAGTTATACTACGTAAAATGAAAGCATTCATAGCAACACTCGATGTCTTAAATTACATAATTTTTGTGAAGATTGTGCGTGGTAAAAATATATAAATTGAGATGAGGTATAATTTACAATCTCTGTAATGTTGTTGAAGAAGAAATACAGCTGTATTGCTTTCTAAGAATCAGCAGAGTCTCTATGGTGCTTGGTGTTATTTAGTATTATTGGGTTGTATTTAAAGCCCAATGTTAATGTTAGTGTGTATTTGTAGAGCGCTCGTACGCAGGGTTGGCTTCATGGCGCTGGCAGACATCTTGACAAGGCAGCGGAAGCTAATCCTGAGTGAACAGCCAGGTTTTCAGGAGTTTCCTAAATGGAAGAAGATCAGTGCATGTACGAAGCTCAAGAGGGAGGGAATTCCACAACTTGGGCGCAAGAGTGGCAAACCTGCGGCCTCCAAGACGGGCCCTCTTGAAGTTCGGACTAGTAAGAAATGAAAGGTGAGAGGATCTTAGGTAATGAGTGGGGGAGTACCTGAGTATAATGTGGTTGATAAATTCCGGACTGGTACCGTGTAAAGCCTTGAAAATAAGGCAACCGGTTTTGAAAACACAGCGACGTGACACCGGAAGCCAGTGTAATTTCCTCAGCAGAGGAGAGGCGGGTTGCCATTTAGGTTGGTGGTAGATCAGACGGGCAGCCTGGTTTTGGACCAACTGAAGGCGTTTGAACAGATAATGGGGCATTCCCAGGTAGACCGAGTTGGAATAGTCTAAGTGAGATAGCACAGTAGAGATCATAGTTTGGACCAGAGCTTCATGAGTGAGAAAGCGATGAATTTTCCTAATTTTTCGCAGTTGGTAAAAACACTTGGACACCACTGCTCCAACCTGGGCTTTTAAGGATAGACCACTATCCAGAAGTACCCCTAGAGTCTTGGCGGAGCTAGAGGGGATGGGAGGTGGGCCGAGTGCAGGAGGGCAATATTGGGGGCCCCAGTGCTTAAGGCTGTCCCCGGTAAGGACCACTTCCGTTTTTCCAGGATTTAGTTTCAGGTGGTTCAGATCCATCCAAGTTTGGATGAACAACATAGTCTCCTGCAACTCCGTGACGGAGTCATTAGACCCGTCAACCCTGAGAAGGAGCTGCAGGTCATCAGCATAGTTGAGAACCAGTACCTTTCTCTCTTTCAAAGATTTAATCAGAGGGGACATATAGATGTTGAACAAGTGAGGGGAGAGGGCCGAGCCCTGAGGCTCAGTGTGGATTAATAACCAATCACGTGATGTTTTTCTTGTTAGTGTTATTTCTAACCTAGTTTCTCTTTGTTATCATTGTCATGTGACTATAAATGTGTATTTAAAATGCCTTTTTAATACTTGTTAAACATTATTGATGCAGACTAGTTTATTTTTCTTATCTCATTTTGGTTTTTAACATTACATTATTTGGTCAAATCAATTGGCTGGGTCTGAACTGGGGTGATGAAGTGAGCTAAATATGATGGATTCAACCCCGATCTGTGACTTTGCCAATGGATTCAAGCTAGCCTGGCTGATGAGGGGTCTTATATGAAAATGGTCCCAGGATGCTTGTTTCCGGTCCAGGGAAGACCTGGCTTGGCAGTACGGGCTGGACTGCTCCCATGAGGAACAGGGTCACGACTGATATGCTTATGGCTTGGTCTGAACTGGGGTGGTGAAGTGAGCTAAATAACGATGATGGATTCAACCCATATCTGTGACTGGGGGTGAGTGAAAGTTTCAGCGCTCCGTCCATTATCTCCTTGTATTTGCTTTGTTCACCCTAAGTTGGCAGGGTATGCCCAGACGTGGGTCCCTTGCTCACTTTGCCACTGGATTCAAGCTAGCCTGGCCGATGAGGGGTCTAATCCGAAAATTGGGCCTAGATGCTTGTTTTCAGTCCAGGGAAGACCTGGCTTGGCAGTTCGGGCTGGACTGTTCAAATGAAGAAGATGGTCACGACTGATTTGCATACGGCTGGGTCTGAACTAGAGTGGTGAAGTGTGCTAAAGAACAATGATGGATTCAACCCAGATCTGTGACTGAGGGTGAGTGTCAGAAACATTTCAGCGCTCTGTCCATTATCTCTTTGTGTTTGCCAAATTATATATTTGAGCAAATTGTTGTCCTCCTTTCTTTTCAAACCTAAAACCTTGGCTTGCCAAACATATTTAAATAAGTTTAGTTAATGATACAATTCTTTATTTATATGTCACTAAGTCCTGCAGTACTTTGTAGCTACTTTCACGAGAGTACCACGGTGCAGCCTAAACTTTTTTTTAAAACATAAGTCAATCAAAATACTTTTCCCTCCCTCTATAGTATTTGCTAAACGGACTCAATCAATCAATAAATCAATCAGGGATTCTTTAAGCGTGCTACTCACCCGTGAGTGTCTCAAGGCATTTGTGGTAGGAGCAGCTCCGGTCAGTCAAAGAGCCAGGTCTTGAGGGTCTTCCTGAAGATGGTCAGGGTGGAGGCGCGTCTAATGTCGATAGGGAGCTCATTCCAGGTTTTGGCCACGATGTAGGAGAAGGTTCTGCCACCCGTTTTTGCTCTGAGGATGCGAGGCGGTTCGATGAGGGCGAGGTCGGCTGATCAGAGGTTCCTCTTGGGTACGTGGAAGGAGATTCTGTTGTTGCGATATTGGGGTCCGGTGTTGTGGAGGCATTCCTAGGAGTTGGTGAGAATCTTGACAGTTACTCCCTTCTCAATGGGTCGTGGAGTGGGTGGAGTAGAGTATGTTGCCAAGGTTCCGGGGATAGTCTGTGAGGATGGAGGGATGCTGAGGGCAGTGGGCCACCAGGTGTTGTCCCATGCAGAGTGGGAGGGTCTGAGGACCTCTGTCTTCTCCGAGTTGAGCTTCAGGCAGCTGCTGCTTATCCAGGATGCAACGTTCTTCATTCATTCCTGGAAGTTGAGTCTGGTGGTGATGGGGTCTTTGCAAAGGTAGAGGATGAGCTTGGTGTCGTCAACATAGGATACTATGCTGAGTCCGTGCTGTCTGACGATGGCGGCTAGGGGGGCCATGTAGATGTAGATGTTGAAGAGCTTGGGACTGAGTGATGATCCTTGGGGTATTCAGCAGTTGATTTCCGTGGGTTTGGAGAGGAAGGGTGGTAGACTGACTCTTTGGGTTCTGCCGGTGCTGAAGGAGTGGTTCCCTGCATGCCGGCGTCGTGGAGTTTGGCAGTCAGTATGTGGTGGGAGACTGTGTCGAAAGCTGCAGAGAGGTCGAGTAGGATCAGGGCTGCAGTGTGTCCTTGGTTGAAGAGGGTGTGGATGTCATCTGTGGAGGTGAGTAGAGCGGTCTTGGTGCTGTGGTTGCTGCGGAATCCGGATTTTGAGGGGTCAAGGATGGAGTTCTCTTCGATTAATTTTGTTAGTTGGACGTTGACGGTCTTCCCGGTGACCTTGGCCGTGAAGAGGAGGAGGGAGATGGGTCGGTAGCTCTTGAGGTCCTTGGGGTCTGCTGAGGGCTCCTTTAGTAGGGGTCTGACTTCTGTGTGTTTCCAGTCATCGGGAAAGATGCCGGTTTCAAATGTGCCGTTAATAGTGCAACGTAGTTCTGGAGTGATGGCGGCGGCGGCTCTGTGGAAGATGTGTGGCAGGGGTCCGTGGGGGCTCCTGAGTGGATGCTTTTCATGGTAGATGCGCTGTCTTCGGTGGTGACTGGGGTCTAGGAGGAGATGGTGGTCTGGCTGGCCTTGCTGGAGGAGGGAGTAGTATCGGAGTCAGGTGTCTGGTCATTGAAGTTGTCATAGAGGCCCTTGATTTTCAGATGGATGTAGGAGCCGAGCTTGTTGCAGAGGTCCTGGGAGGGGGTGATTTCTGTGGTTTTGCTGGAGAGTTTGGTGAAATCCTGGATGATGCTGCAGAGTTCCTTGGGGTTGCTGGAGCTGGCGAGGATCTTATTCTGGATGACGGTCCTTGTGGTGGATTTGATGTGTTGGTGGTATTCCATCATGGCGTTCTTGTAGGTGGCGCGGTCTTCCGTGGATTTGCTGTTTCTCCAGTTCTTTTTTAGACATCTGCAGGTGCGTCTGGCTTCTTGGAGGTTGGTGGTGAACAGGTGGCTTTTTTGGGGCCCTGTCTGTTGGGGTAACGTAGGGGTGCTCATCTGTGTAGTTGGTGATTTATCTGTGGAGTTCTTTGGCTTTTGTTGAGGTGGTGGGGGCATCACGGTTTAGGGTGGAGTTGAGGTGTTCCTCTGTGACCTTGCTCCAGTTTCTTCGTGGAGGGCGGGGTGCAGGTTTGGGTGGCGTGGGTTTGTTGACGAGGAAGTGTACACAGTGGTGGTCCATCCATGGGGGTTGTGTGGTGGGGCTGAAGCGGACGTTGTTCCCACCTGCGAAGATGGGGTCAAGGGTGTGTCCTGCCTTGTGGGTAGGACTGATGATGAGCTGTTTCAATCCGATGTTGGCGAGGTTGTCCAGGATGGTGGTGGAATTGGGGTCGCTGGGGTTGTCAAGGTGGAAGTTCAGGCCTCCGATGAGTATGTAGTCCGTGGAGGCGATGGCATGGTGTGCGATGAGGTCAGCAATGGTGGTGGCGAATGAAGCGCGAGGTCCGGGGGGTCCGTAGGCGAGGGTGCCACAAAGTGTGGTTCTAGGACTTGTCTGGATCTGGAAGTGAAGGTGTTTGGGGGAGGAGTCACTCATGGGGGTGGCGGAGAGTCGGAGGGCGCTCTTGTGTGTGATGGTGTGTCCTCCTCCTGGGTCGTTGGGGTGATCCTTCCTCTGGATCTTGTATCAGTCAGGGATGGTGGTGGCGATGTCGGGGGCGGAGGAGGGGTTGGTCCAGGTTTCTGTAAAGAAGGCGACGTCTGGCGAGAGGTGGTGGAGGACATCCCAGATCTCTACAGCGTGTCTGTGCAGGGAGTACACATTGAGGAGGATGCACTTCAGGGTTTTAGTGGTGTTGGTGTCCAGCATGTGGGTGGAAACTTTGGGGGTGCAGAGGGTGTTGAAAGTCTGGCAGCAGTGATGGCAGGAGATCTGGCCATGGGGGTGTTCAGCGTAGACAGCTGGCAGTTGTTGTTTCTTCCGGGGTTGAGTGCGATGAGGGAAGCAGAGTCATAGTGGTGGGAGGCTGGATATCCCACCGCCCTGGCGCTGGTCACGGATGGAAGCAGACAGGTGCAGGCGGGCTTGCCTGTGGTGTGCCTTTGGCATATCAGTGGTGCGCCCGCACAGCTACTGCCATTAAATAGGGAAGGGGAGGGAAGCACAGCTGGGAGGCAGGAGCGAGAAGCGATAGGGAGAGGGGCCATGGGGGCAGTAGCAGCAGGAAGGGAGATGGGCATGGAGATGCAAGAAAACAGTAACTGGGCACAACATAACCAGAACAGAACCAGAACAGGAAACAAAAACAGAACAAGGCACAATAACAAAGCTACAGGGCACTGACCACAACAGATGCAAAATGAGCACTGCACAGAAGCGGCCGACAGCAGCCTCAAACACCTACCAGGCGGAGGTGAACGCCGGCAGCAGTACAGACAGTGGAGCTGCTGGAGAGGGAGCAGGTCTCAGACCTGGAGGTCAGAGGTCATGCCTTTCTGCACATTAGCAAAACAGTGATAAGCTATATTTCACATAAAAACACAGAACTAAGGAAAAGTGTGGTCTATACAATATGGCTGCCTCTTCACATTGCAGTGTGCTTTCAGTAACCAATCATATTGTGGTTTGTCATTGCCAAGTACTGTGTTGTACCATAAAACCACAACTGTATACCGTGGCCCAGTATAGCACAAAGTTGTTTTCCCTTATTACTTAAAAACTACTAAAGCCAATTTACATATACTACCGAAATGGATCCTTTCTGCCCAATAAGCTATGTTCCTTCAAATCTCATCATAATCTGTTCAGAAATTTAGAAATTCACTGGAAAAATAAAAGGTTAAAGTAACGTTATAGTTAGGTGAATATGCCAATGACAACATTACCATTTTGAGCTAAAACCACTCAGACATTCACCCGTTATAGTTAGGAGCACTCCCTATAGCTTGCACCCCCTCCGTGCACTGCTTTTGACCTCACATATGACATTACTCATGACATAATCTATGACATCATAGAAATCATTAAAGAAGGGGGCCATGAGCCCCCCGGAGCCATCAAAGGCCTATGGAGCCCATCCATGCGGCTGATTACTTTAAGGCAGGGGGCCACCCAAACCCTCTCCTTAAACCTTTAGTGGCCCCGGGGAGCGCACCCCGACAAATAGTGGTTTCCCTGCTTGCACTGGTGTGGGCAGGAGCATTTGTGAATCTCCTGCCAAGGAGGAGCAAACATAAAGTCTGCTCCCAGTTGGCAGGAACAGACTTTTGATCTGTTTCCCTTCCCACAGTGATGTGGGCAGGGAAACAGATCAAAATATTGCTCCTACCCAGAGGAAGCAGCATTAGTAGCTGCTCTCCTTGGGTTGGAGCAATGCTGGCTCCCACTGCATGTGTGGAGCTAGCTGGGTCTGCGGGGGCTCTGGGGCTCCCCCCATGGCCTCCAACAAGTATATGGTGGGTGCCCTGGGTGGGCACCAGGGCACCCATCTTTCATAGTGTGGGCCCTGAAGATGGGTTCCCTGGGGGCAGATAATGGCTATGGGGGGACGAAGCCCGTGCCCTTTATCACCCTTATTGTTACTAGTGGTCCTGGGGGATGGGGTTTCCAGGGCCTATCAATGCCTTGGTGGATGGAGACCCTAGGGCCTAATAAGGTTCGGGAAGAGGGTCTACATATCCTCCTCCCCTTTAATTGAAGAAAACAGCCCTACGTGTTGGGGTCCCCAGGGCCTAATAAATCTCTGGGTGGGGAGCAATGCAGCCCCCTTCCCTTGCATAAAAAAGGCTCGGGAGGGTTGCCATTTGGTCCCCCCCTCCTCTATGAAAAAGACTTGGGGAATGGGGTCACCAGGTGCTAATAAGGCTTGGGTGAGGGGGGCACATGGAACCCTCCCCTTTAAAAAACAGAAGGTCCTCTGGCCAACACCCCGCCGTGCATAGCCAAAGGCCATGAACAGCAGGAGTTGGCTTTCTACATGGTAATAAAATATAACTTTACATTAAATAACCCTAGAAATTCACTGAAAAAACACTAAGGTTAAAGTAGTGTTACAGGTAGATGTGATGAAAAGATTATTTTTTTTAAACGTACAAATTCACAAAAATATCCTAAGGTTACCGTAATGTTATAATTAGGTGAATATGTCAGCGACAACATTAAAATTTTGAACTAAAAAAAAAACAGAAATTCACTAGTTATGGTTAGCAGAGCTAACTATAACTTGTGCCCCAGCCATGCACTGCTTAAGACACGACACCACTCATGACATGTTCGATTACATAATTTATGAAATCATTATTAACATCTCAAATGCCATCATTGATGACATCACTCATGACATCTCTTATGACATCATCCAAGCTTCTTTTGTACACATTGCTCTATGAACTGGTATAGCATTAGAGCAATGAATGAGGGCACCTCTCATATAAATGCAAGCTCTGACAATGGTTGTATAAATAACATTATAGACCCAATATCAATTTATGAGCTTGATGTTAACAGAAGGGTTAAAATGAGTTTCACACAAATCATTCACGGTGTTCCTTAGGCTATGAACATGATTTTTGCTACAGGATAGATTCTGAAAGGGATGAAGATCAGGCAATTAGAGACATTTTGGTGGAAATGGGTTTTGACATTGATATGTAATCACAGAGTGATATCAAGCCTGAGAGTTGTTTTAACCCTAACACTCCCCATGATACTATTGATTTGTTTCAAGAAAAAATGGTAATGGAATTACGCAAATTAAGGGATTAGAAACATCATAGTGGATACAATCTGACAAAAGACCAGAAAGTAGCATTACATACATTGGCAAACAGCACACATATCATCATTAATCCCTCTTGTAAAGGAGGGAATAGTGCTCTTATGGACATTGTCCAGTATTGTGAAGAAAATCATAGACAGTTATGTGATGACAGATGGTATGCAGTGATTAGTCAGAAGGAAGTATAAAAAAATAAATCCTTGAGTAACATGATTTACCGAGGGTGTGGAAAGCTAAAGAAATAATTGATGAGGATGAGTATACATTTTTGAGAGTGGGTCATCTGAGAACACCTATAATATGTTTCTTACCGAAAGTGCATAAACATCTCACTAAACTGCCAGGAAGACTCATAGTTTCGGCTAATGGTGGTTTTCTGGAATCACAGCCATATATTTGAATCATTTCTTGGCACTACATGTGCTAGCATAACCCTCTTATTGTAGAGATAATACAGACTTTCTTACTAAGATACATGGGATCCATTAGGAAGACACCTATCAAATGATGACCCTGGATGTGAATTCCCTATTTACCTGTATTGATCAACAACAGGGTATAGAATAGATGCATGTATCTCGTTCCTACGCAGAACATCAATCACATTCTTGAATCCTACTTTTATTTTAAGTAAAATTATGACTTTCTGTTTGAGACAAAATAATTTCACATTTAAGAATGTCTACTACCGCCAGGTCTCCAGGACTGCGTTGGGCACCTGCTTTTACCCTCAGCTTTGCCAATGTACTCCTTGATTGGTAGGAGAAGCAGGTGATCTGGATTGAGGAGCATGAAATCTACACTTCCCACATAGTAATATGGAGAAGATATATTGATGATCTGTTTATTATATAGATTGGTCAGGAGAGGTTGGCAGAAGAATTCGTAAATAAACTGCAGGTGAATGATCTTAATCAGAGTTACAGTTAAAAACTGGACACCTGTCTTATGGTAGTTAAGGGACAACTGAAGACCAAACTTTATAGAAAGAGAATAGCTAGTAATAGAATATTTCATGCTAGTAGTTATAATCCTACCAGTTTAAAATGGAGTACTTTAGTAGGGGAGTTTATTCTGTGCAAAAAGAAATTGTTCCAAGGAGAACTTTTACAGCATGGATAAGGCCAGCATGATGAGTAGATTACAAGGAAGTGGTTATTCCAACAGAGTCCTCAGTGCAGTCCAATAGAGAGAGTGGAATCCATGAAACAGGATGATTTACTCTTTTATAAAACATGTGAGGATTTGTCCATAAATCAAATTCGATGTATCACTGATTTTAGTAGAAAATCCACTAACATCAAACTCATGAATGAGCACTGGGGAATCTTGAGTGCGGATCCAGTATTGCACTCTATGGTAGGGCTCCATGTGGGCATCACAGTAGTGTGATAGGTAATTGGCAATTTGATGTGATGTAATATGTAACATGCCTGTCATGTGATGTGTCATTAATGTAGCGTCAGGCACGTGTTAAGCTTTGAGTGTGTACATGCACCATGTTATCTTTTATAGTTGGATTCATTTGAGTTAACCTTGATCTCTGCGAGCGGTAAGCATTGATATTCCAAGCAGCACAGGCACAGTCTTTTGGGATTCCTGCTGTTGGCTCACAACTTACTTTGGAGCTTCTTTCTCATCTGCGTCGTCACTACAATCACCTATATGAGAGCAACAGCACTGAAGGATACACTAACACATAGTCATTTGCAGAAAACCACCAATGATGGGTGGCTAAATAGTTCAGGTAGATTTCACAAATGTGAAAGATGCAAAGCATGTAAGCACAGTAGCAGTCACAGAACGTAAGTATTGCCCAATCGAAAAGAGAGAACTATTCTACAATTTATCACTTGTACAATGGGCTACAGTGTTTACATCTTGGAGTTCCCTGCAATCTGTGGTACATGAGAAGCACAATGAGAATAAAAGTAAAAAGAGAAATTAAAAAGAGAATACTCGAATTTGTGTCCAATCAGGAATCATGATGTAACACATCCTGCTACAAGACACTTTGAACAGAAGCATAAGAGTAATCCTGACCTCTTCAAATTTTTGGGTATTGACAGAATTGATAAATTGTCAAGAGGAGGAGAAAAGAAACAATTACTATGCATACCTGAGTCACATTTCATTATTGATCTGTATGCTAAGATTCTGCGTGGGTTGAACGTGGATGAGGAACTTGCTGTTCATATACAAGAAAGAACTGTTTTATTTAAATTTGACATGCTATATATTGCATACAGATATCCTAGAGTGACTATACATTTATTTCGATCACGTTTGCATCATACTTCAATATCAGGTGGTATTGCTTTTTAAAAAAAAATGATCTAATGTAGTCATAATTTCTATACATATACTGAATAATGTTAATATTGGGATCAATTAATCTGATACAGCAAATAGAGAATAAACCTTTTCTTTTGTGCCAGAATATCTGAATATATAATATTGAGTGATATTCTCCAATGCCTATAACATTTAGGATCAGTGTTAACTTTTGCCCATTGGGACCCAGCAACCATGTGGAATGCAAACATAGATTGTTGAATATAGAAATGGATTCCATTATTTAATGGTAGCTCACTGGGGCGTTTCAAAACTGGCAGGGTCTCTCAATATGTATTTCACACAAAGGGCCCACTTGGGCAATAAGAATGTTTAGAAATTATAACTATGAAACAGCAGGTACATGTGGATGATTGAATTGTGGACATTAAAATGATTATTTGAATAGTGGTAATAATCTGTAAATGTGTACAAATTGCATAAGGTATGTATATATACATTGCACATCCAACCTATTATCAATGAGTTGTGAAAACAACAATCACTGTTTAAGAAAATGCTGTATTATTCATGATAATATAATAGTACCATTGGAGTGACATGAAGAGAAACAGTCAATGTCGTTGTTTGGTTAACTTTTGATGGGCTAGCTTGTTTTTTGGATTTTTATGTTAGGTGAGTGGTTTCCACTATATATTTTCTACAGTGGATTGAACACACACTCGAAAAAGACTGTAAAGCAGAAACACTATGTTGCTAACATCATAATAAATAAATAAATATATAGAAATGTAGAATGGCCTGGGAAGGGTCCCTCTCCTTCTGAAATGAGGCCCTGGGGATAGGCTCACCAGGAGCTACAATAGCTCTGGGATGGGGCACACTCACCCTACTCCCCTTAAGAAAACAACAGGGCCCAAACTAGTCTTGACACTGGCCCTCATGGAAACAGTCAAGCCTGAACGCCAATCCAGGTCTTCCCTGGACTGGAAAGAAGCAACCAGGGACCTGTTTTGGGGTAACACCCCTCCTTAGCCAGGCTAGCTTGAATCGAGTGGCAAAGTGAGTAAGGGCCCCACGTCTGAGCACAGGTTAAAATCTGATTTGTATATGGCTGGCTCTGAACTGGGGTGGCAAAGTGAGCTAAATAACAATGATGGAGTCAACCCAGATCTGTGACTGGGGGTGAGTGTCTGAAAAGTTTCAGCACTCCATCTATCATCTCCTTGTGTTTGCTTTGTATACAAACAGAAGCATGCCGTACTCTAGTTATGAAGTTCAGACCTGGTATTCTCCCAGCCATAGTTTATTAATCAAAATGGAGTAAGCTGTTCATGAGCAATGACCTTTGTAACTATGATTTTGGTGCAGAGACATGACACTTCATGCTGTTTGGCACAAAAACACAAGCTGCTCTCCATAAACAGCTTTTTTGTTATTTAAAATAACCTGTACCAAAGCTTTGACATTCTGTAATAGATCCGATGATCCTATAGTATAGTTTTAAGTACCTACCTACATACAGTCCACATGGCTTCTTCAGAGAAGGAATTGGAGAAAGCCCCAATACTCCCGTTCCCAGCTAAGGTCATCGAGAAGATAGTAAACACCCAGCTCACGCGACACCTCGAAGACAACAACATCCTAGACCCATCACAATCAGGATTCCACAGCAACCACAGCACCGAGAACGCCCTCATCGCCGCCACAGATGACATCAGGATCCTGCTAGACAACGGCGAGACGGCGGCCCTCATCCTCCTAGACCTCTCCGCCGCTTTCGACACCGTCTGCCACCGCACACTACGCACGCGCCTCCACGACGCAGGGATCCGAAACAAAGCTCTGGACTGGACCACCTCCTTCCTCTCCGGCAGAACTCAGAGAGTCCGCCTCCCCCCGTTCCACTCCGAGGCCTTCAAGATCATCTGCGGCGTCCCACAGGGATCCTCCCTCAGCCCGACGCTGTTCAACGTCTACATGGCACCACTAGCACGCATCGCCCAAAAACACAAACTCAACATAATCTCCTATGCCGACGACACTCAGCTGATCCTCTCCCTCACCAAGGACCCCCTCACCACCAAATCCAACCTCCACCAGGGAATGAAGGCCTTCGCCGACTGGATGGAGGACAGCTGCCTCAAACTGAACACAGACAAGACAGAAATCCTCATCCTCGGGTCCAACCCCTCCGCATGGGATGACTCTTGGTGGCCCATGTCACTGGGGTCCCCCCCGGCCCCCACCGACCACGCAGGCAACCTGGGAGTCATCCTCGACTCGAAACTCTCCATGACTAAACAAGTCAATGCAGTCTCCTCCACCTGTTTCAACACCCTCCGCATGCTCCGCAAGATCTTCAGATGGATCCCGACAAACACGAGGAAAACTGTCACCCAGGCCCTGGTCAGCAGCAGGCTCGACTACGGAAACGCCCTCTACGCCAGAACCTCGTCCAAGCTCATCAGCAGACTACAGAGGATCCAGAATGCCTCTGCACGCCTGATCCTCGACGTCCCGCGGCAACCACATCACCCCCCACCTGAGGAACCTGCACTGGCTCCCCGTCGACAAAAGAATCTACTTCAAGCTCCTGATCCACGCACACAAAGCACTCCACAAAACCGGCCCAGCCTATCTCAACAGCCGACTCTCCTTCTACGTACCCAACAGGAAACTCCGCTCCGCTGACCACGCCCTGGCCACGGATCTACGCATCCGGAGAACTACTTCCGGAGGCAGATCCTTCTCTCATCGCGCCACCAAGACCTGGAACACCCTCCCCCCCCCACCTACGTCAAACCGAAGACATGCTGACCTTCAGGAGACAACTCAAGACCTGGCTCTTCGACCAGTAACTTCTTCCCCCCCACCCCCCAGCGCCTTGAAACTCACCTAGGTATGTAGTGCACTTTACAAGTTACATGATTGATTGATGGATTGATTGATTGAAATTGGATTTTATGTGGCTATTGAACTAAAAACACCTTTTGTATGTGATCCAAGATTAATTATTTTTAGTTTATTATAGAGTCATGTAATGGAGTTTTGTTTTATTACAAATTATTCACTGTTATGTATGCATTGTAGAAATATGAAATTGAAGGTTTATTGCTATAATCTGTATATTTGTTATTTTAAATGTCTAAACGTATGCCTAATGCTGAAAACAATAAACTATAATTGCAAAAGATATGTAATCTGTTTGTTATCATCTTACAATAACTAATTTTCTTGCATACCCAGGTACAGTCTGCCATGTTTTAGTCAATTAAATGGCTGGCAAGGAAGCAAGCATAGGCATGCAGATCAAATGTGTGACATGGCTTAATTGAAGTAGGCTTTATGCTTTGCAAATAATAAATAGCATCTGGGACTTAATCTTAGACTCCAGTGTGAGCCATTGAAGTGATTTCAGTTTTGGTTCAATGTGATCAAATTTCCGCAGGTTGAATCTGACTATAAGGCTATTTGGAAGATCTGTAAGTAATAAATTGATGGATATCCCTTCACCAAAACTCCAGGGGTAGCAGAAGTAACATCACACATAATTTACCTCAATAAAATCCCAGGAAGTGACATCATCATGACCTTTGACTTGGGATCATCACAGGAAGGGGTGTTCCTATCATATAAAAAAGTATGTTTCAATTGAATATATTGCTACAGAGTACAGACTAGAACCAGGAGCTCAGATCATTTATGCCACACACAAAGAACCACGGTTTGATGTTTCCCCTAGTGAATAGTACAATGGGATATGTATTAATATATTATAGGGAGCATTTAAGTTCACACATATAAATTGATATGCACATTATATTGAATATGAACTATGCTATTCCTTATTGTCAATACATTTTGGTTCCTGATCATTTGCAAGGCACTATCACTTTTGCAACTCACAGAGGTGAAGGTTTTGTCACACACATACTTTTTCATGTATTAGCAATAATGAAACATAGCAGCAACTAGTTCACATATGTGTTTGCTTTATAATAAAGACATTTAATTGGTAGAATGTGCACTGCACCACTGAAATAATTTATTTTACAAAACCTAAATGTAATGCCCTAGTCCCAGAGAAAGCTGCAGAAAGTAAATAGTCATCATTAAGACACTGTTTTCCTTCTGTTCTTCCATGGGGTGGCTGGTGATCTTTGAAAGTGGTGGGCATAGTACTTGTAAGACATAAAGGATAACCAGTTCCTCTTTTATAGCATATATGGCATGGGCAAGGAAACTATCACTGCATGCCAAGGGGTCTTTGTCGCTGAGAGATCTGAATTTCAGATCGTGTTGCCCTCACACACCTTTTTAGGGGTGTCATGCTTCATCATAGGGCACTCCTCGTCGGACCTGCGCTGCAATGTCCGACGGGCCTGGTGGCAACTTTGGCGGAGTTCTTTTGATCTGTAAAAACGCCGTATGTGAAGAGTGTATATGGGCAGTCAGTGCTATGTGAATCTTAACGTGAGTAAGTGATTAAAAAAGGCTCCAGGTCTGTAGAAACTCTTTATTCAGTCTTAGAACTGGGTCTCAAATAAAAGCAGTGGGGCCACCTATAGGGCTTAAGGTACCTTGGTGGCTGCTAGGTGTATATCAGGACGACATGTTTCGTGTCTTGGGGGCTCCAATATCGAGCGACACTTCTTCAGGACCTACGGTGTATCTTGACGAATCTGGTTAGAGTACGTCAGACAAACTACGCCTCCAGAGTTGGGGGGGCGTAATAGAGACAGAGGCGAATCCCAGATGGGGACATCACCCACCCCGCTTCGGGAGCCCTGGTATGAGGAGATCCTGCCCTCTACATAGCTGTTGGTTACCTTTTAATATATTGGACTGACTCCCCCTCCTCCATGTTACACAACCCTTGCCGACTAGTTTGTCTGACGTACTCTAACCAGATTCGTCAAGATACACCGTAGGTCCTGAAGAAGTGTCCACAGATGGGTTAGCAGAGCACCTTCAGGCCCACTTCCAAGAGTCTATGATTGGGGTTGCACCACTTAATAGAGTATGACTCAAAGATGGCAGAGTCCAGGTGCTGGGTTCAGGTTGATGGAGCCCTCTGTCACTGAGGCTTTAATCAGGAGGCCGATCAACTAGCCCTTGGAGTCACTCTCAGGTTCTGGGATGCCTGTTCCCATTTGGTACTTACAGCTTATTAAATGTAAGAAGGTAACTCCAGATTTATCACATAGGAGGGGTAGACCTTGCAATAGTGGAAAACAATTTTGAAAGATTTTCACTACCAGGACATGTAAAACTTTAAAGTTCATGTCCAACCTTTTAAATACACTGCACCCTGCCCCTTCGGGCTGTCCAGGAGCTAACCCGTGAGTAACTTGTATGTATTACAAAAGATAGCTTGGGCCTTGCAAAAGATTTACTTTCCAGGTCGAAATGGCAGTTTAAAACTGCACACACAACCTGCAATGGCAGGCCTAAGACATGTTTAAAGATACTTAAGTGAGTGGCAAAATAATTGCTGCAGGCCCACTAGCACCGTTTAACTTACCAGCCCTCTGTGCCACTTATTTAGGGAGTAAATTAAATATGCCAATTGGGTATGAGCCAATTCTACCATGTTTTAAGGAGAGAGCACAAGCACTTGTGCACTCGCTAGCAGTGGTAAAGTGTGCGGAGCCCTTAGGCCAGCAAAAACGAAGTGAGCAAATTCGGATATAAGTAAAACAATATACAATCTTTGAATCTACTATTGATGCAGGTTTCAAAAAGACTATTGTAGGTCTATTTATGTCTGCAGTGCATTGATCCTAGTGGGGACATTTGATGCTATTAAGGTGCTGTTCTGCCTTGCTACATTCAATTCAACCATACCTCCTCACCAATTCAAAGGACATTTATAAATATACTGATGGAATAGTGAAATACATTTTTATGAGGAAAAAAATCATTTCAAGCAATTAGTTATTAAATAGTAAGCACAAATAGGCCCCGTAATTGTGGCTGAAATGTGATTTTCTTCCAAACTGTGAAACATCTGCACGTTTATGCAAAGCAGTAACAGCCGCAAATTAAATGCATAAATCCACATTAATTACCTACATGAAGGGTAATATTTGCAATGTTCTCTGCTTAACATTGTACTCAATAAATAATCATGTTTTATTTCTCGGAAAGCACACATTTCTGACAAATAGCATCACGCCATATTAAGTCTGTCTGCTGCATAAGTTGCACCTGGATTCGCTATGGGCAATATGTGCCTTCCAAACGATATCACAGGTTCCATCCTACAAGGCGTATGACACACTTTCTTTCATTAGACTGATGTACCTCTTCTTTCCATTAGGAGGACACTGCTCCACTTCCGCTCCATTTCTGTATTGGGCTCTAATAAATTATATTATTTCTATACTAACGCCGTCATTTAGAGAAATAGATAATCAATGCTCTTGTTATTGTCACACATCTCCTGAGATCACTGAGCAGTATTAGTTCTGATATTTCATTCTGTCAACTTACTAATGGCATGATGGCCTATTTATGGACTGGGTGGTAAAATAGCTGTATTTCCAATTAGTCTGATCTCAGTGTGATTCCACACTTTTCCTAGGAACAGGGCTTTAAGTGGGAATAAAAAACTGGAGGGTCTCTCAAAGGGCCGTGGCTGATGTAATTAAGGGAGTGGCTTAAAGGCACGTAAACTGAAAATCTATGCTTAGCTTAGTGTGCCGCCCACTTGTATTTTGCTCTTTCTGTCATTATAATACAGCAAATAACATTACACTTACAACAAGCCAGTACTATTGGCTTTGTCGATGGTTGTTAGTTGCACAAGATAAATAAGCAACTACCATGCCTTCGTAGTATAGCATGTTGAACATGTTTCAGTTCTAAAATGGTGGGCCTGTGAAAGAACTGTAACAAGTCTCTTTGAAGTTACATCACAGGCAGTGTAGGGTGGTACTGCTGCAGAGTTAAGATTTTTTTTTTTCATGGTGAGGGCAAAAAGGGAGAGCCCGATGGGGACCCGTCTCGGCACCTGCTTTTAAGAACTGCTGGTGCTGAGCACCGCCAAGACCCTGTCCACCTAAAGCCCTGCCTAAGAATCTGTTTAGTGGAAGTTTTAGTGAACACTGATGGTTAAAGCAATGCTGGCCCTAAAGAATCAGTGCTCCTCTATGCGGTGCTCTAGACAGATTCCTTCCCAGTTTCGGCTCGCAATACTCGCAGGTGGAGGGGGTGGGTACATTTCACGCAGGGGGGGTTCAGGCGGGGGTGGTTACGGTTAAAATAAAAAGAAAACTTACCTGACCGGGTTCCGCGCCGCCTCTGCTCTTGGGCCTGGTCCAGCGTTTTCCTGCTCCTGAACAGTAACAGGCATGCCTCTCCTCCCGTAAGCCAATCACAATGCTGCAATGGCAATTTAAAATACCATTTTATGTTTCTGCTTCTCGCAATGCGAGAAAGCAGTGGGGCGACGCTCCTCCACCCTAAAGGAGGAGCCGACCCTGCCAGCAGAATCCTTTCCTCAATGTCCGCCTGGCGGAAGGTCATTTCTCGCACAGTGAATGGTTTCCGGCAGAACTTGAGACCAGAACCCAATTACACGCAGCTAAGAAACTCCTGAAAACGAAGAAACTCCTGAAAACTGTGGGGCATATTATCAAGCACGGTGTTAAAATTATCGCCGCTTTAGCGGCAGAAACCTGCCGCTAAAGCGCAGATAATGGGCTTGATAATATGCCGCAGAGAATTCCAATAGAAGCCCAGGTTGACACCAGAACATGGGCTTCTATGGGAATTCTCGAGGGCATATTATCAAGCCCATTATCGCCGCTTTACCAGCAGTTTTCTGCCGCTAAAGCGGCGATACTTTTAATGCCGTTTCTTGATAATATGCCCCTGTATTCTTCCGACCTGCCTTCAAGGAACTCCATAGAACAAGCGCTGGATCGGAGAATTTTGGAAACAATCGCACGTCTGCCTTTCCCTGCTTCTCTGCTATAACGTTGAACTCTTTCACACCTCTGCCAGACGGTCTCATGGAACTGAATGGAGACGAAAATCCCTTTATAAAACTTCCTAATACAATAAATAAACAATTTCAGCTTTTACTAATAATCGTACAATGACCATCTGAAAGAACAAGGCCTCTCATGGACAATAAGACAGCGAATTATTTTGACTTTCTCAAACTGCACACCAGGGGTGCGCCGCCATCATTATCAAAGTGTTTGTCCAAAACGATTTAATAGTCGGAGTGATTTCTAATATAATATTTGCTCGTTTTACCTCGTTCCCAGTGTTTTCCATAGTTAGACTATGCACCAGAAAAAAAGGAAATAAAAAAACGCATTTTTAACAGCCTCTTACTTGAAGCCATTTAAAGCGATTGCCTTTCCCTCACTTCGCGGTCTCCATTTTAGATTCCATGCCCCGGCACTTACAAAGCTCCTCACATTCCGCCTGAGTGAACGCCTGCCTGCTCTAGCGCATCAATGCACCCATTCTGAAGTCCTATTTTTGTTGTGATGCTCTTTGCAGCCGCAAAGAAGAATGATAATGCCCATTCATATCATTAATTAGGTTCCGGAATATAGCTCACCAGAGGGTGCGTGGCAGGTCACGTTTCCATTCACCCGCGCCACCTGCATTTCCAATGGCTGTTTATGCAGTAGAATACACACTTCTGTCGCTGCTGGTTGATTGTACGCGCTGGTACAGCTCATAATTAATTATCCATTTACTTAGTTCGCTAAGTATTCGTTTTGAACCTGAGTCATAACCAAATTAGCTTCCAATTTGCTAAAATAGTCATCTTTTGCAATTTCCGTCCCTCGTCATGCCACTGCGCGTAATGACATTCTTTCCGCATTGATTACTCTCAAAAGTAGGGAACCTTCTGCTCAAATCTTTTTCAACCTTTAAGTGTTAAAACAGAAATAGTGTCCATCTGACAACTGTAACAACCAGCTTTCATGAGTGATTAGTGTTTTCACGTGCGCCATGAATCGCCTTCGCATCTGTTTATCACGTCAGACTCGCTCACACTGGATATGTCCGTGAAACGAAACCATTTAGAGAAGGACGGCACCTGCAAGTGCATTTAGCTAGGGCTTTAAGTGGGATGAAAATGTGTGTGTGTTGGGGGGAAGGAGGAGTAGGGTCCATGAAAGGGGCGTGTCCTGTCATATACAATGTGGGGCAGATTTACAAGAAACTGACGCATCTGTACAGATGCGTCAGTTTCCCTGCACCACCCTGAGAAACCCTTGCACTATTTACAATATGGTGCACTATGGCGCTATGGCGCAAGAATTGACAGATGCATCAGAAATTCTGACGCATCTGTTGGCGAAAAAGTCACGCATTGCTGAAGTTGCGTCGCAAGCACAACGCAACTCCAGCAATGGGTGCTGCGGCCTATTACTAATACACTGCATCACTCCCTTTACGCCTGCTTCAAGCAGGCTTAAGGTTTTGACGCAGTGGCGTCCTAAAAGTCACGCAGTGAAATCTTACAAGGCTTTCCTGCGTGGGAGCGCCTACCCTGCATACATTATACCTGACGAAAGCCTGCGTGGGAGCGCCTACCCTGCATACATTATACCTGACGCAGGTATAATGTCACGCAGGGCTTTACAACGTGACGCATCGCCCTAGATGCGTCACGTTGTAAATTTGCCGCATTTTTTACACCGCTGTTGTGTCACAAAAGTGACGCAAGGGCAGCGCAAAAGTGCCGCAAGGGGCTTGTAAATCTACCCCTAAAATTCGGGTAGAGTTCCACCCTACCCAAACATTTGCATAGAATAACAACTGCAACCGACATACTTGACCATTGCTCTGTGTGATTTGCAGAGAGGCCAAGGATTGCATGAACACCTTTTTACCCCTGACAGGCAATGGGAGAAACTCACGCAACGTTCAATTCAAACTAAGCACTAGACACAAGTAATCTGAGGCCTGAAAAAAATGTAACACAACAGCATGGAAAAAGCAAACAGTCATAAGGAAGGAAAGATTAAATAAAGCATGTGAAATATAAACAGCAGGGACACGGATTACCTTAATGTTTATACACACATTTTCCAGAAATCGATCAGTGTTTTGAATGAAGGGTAAAGAACATGAATACAGGCTCCGAGAGGGGGTCCTTTCAACATCGTTCTACTGAGTTTCAAACTCGAAGGGACCCGGTCCACTTAAAAACCTGATTCAAGCAAAGTGAGGGTGTGGCATAAGACCTAGAACGGTCTACCTTGAAGCTGGGGAAGCGGGTTCGAGTCTTGACAGGGATGCTCAACATCCTTTGATTCTGGGCAAATCACTTAGGGGCATATTATCAAGACAGGCGATAAAATTATCGCCGCTTTAGCGGCAGAAAACTGCCGCTAAAATGGCGATAATGGGCTTGGTAATATGCTCTATGGAATTCCAATTGAAGCCCATGTTATATGTGAAGGACATCTAACCTGGGCTTCAATTACCTGTCTTGATAATATTCCCCTAACTTTGGGAAACAAAGAGAGCTGGCTTTTTGACAGGGGCACTGTCCTTTACATCTAACCTGAGCTTCAATTGGAATTCCATAGAGCATATTATCAAGCCCATTATCGGCAGTTTTCAGCCGCTAAAGCGGCGATCATTTTATCGCCTGTCTTGATAATATGCCCCTTACTCACCCCATGAATGTGCCGTCTCTAACATAACTGGTGCTCATGTAAACCGCTCTGATACCTTCGGGTCGAGTTCACGCTATATAAAACTCTAAAAAAAAGACATAAAAAAAGCCTTGCATCCAGCACCGCTTTAAGAATCTGGAAAAACATTGCAGGAAAGATTAAGATTTATATCATAGATAACTGGTGTTAATCTGGAGTCACATTAAATCAGGTAAATATGAGCCTATTCGGCAGGGTAACTGGAATTATATGGCGGGGTTGACTAAATTATACAGCAGAAAAAGGCATATCATGCGGCATATTACTTAATATTTTGCTATTTTTACATGCTAACGCTGTCTTGGCAAACATTTCACCTTACTAGCACCAGTATAACACACACAAAGCAGTAATAGGTGACTGATGATGGCAATTAACCTTTGTAAATATCTTTCCCCGGAAGGGGCATGTTTCACAATGTTTTTAATACCTTTTGATCCGTTTGAGCAAGGAGCAATATGTTAAAATCTGCGGATTATGCAACAGATGATACATTATGTGACAAATGCATCAAGTCCATAATTATGCAGAATGCACAGTTTTAAAATAATCTCTTAATTCCAGTTAGTAACACCTAGCAAATGGCAAAAGTCTAGCACAAAGCATTATATAACAAATAATAATTATCATCATTATTAGTATATGTATTATTATATACCTGCATTTCTAAATTATAATAAACAACAAATATTTGTGGTGAATGTTTTCTAGCGCATAAGTCATGAGACAATTATACCGCAAAACATCTAAGTCTATTTAGAACAGAGAACACTAAAAAGACTCACAATTACATCACTTATTAACTGAGGGACAGAACTGGCATACTGAAATCCACTCCCTCTGAGTGTTTTATTATAAGTCTGTAGTGACCAGGAAGTAGTGTTGGTTGGCACAAGTAACTGAATATATGTCAGAACTTTCTTTTCACACCACACCGCCGCCCTCTAGTATCGCTACTTACCTCCTTGTAGAGAGGCCTTTGACTATATGAGCTAGAGGATCTGCTTGCACTCATATACCAGAGCTGTAGCTTTCATAAACCATCTGCTGTGCATTATTGAAAACAGTGTTGAACCCTGTGACTTGTCCTAAATATTACGAATAGGTGGTAAGAATACTGCAATATAGAAGTAGAAGTAATCTGCATATAATTGTGCACCCTACTCCCCATAACAAAGAAGCTGCTTTCATGGTAATCCCCACGTTTTGCCTGGTGTCAGTGTGTTTTTGACTTAGTCTGCTGGGTTCCTGCTAAACAAGACCCTAGCATCTATGCTTTCTCCCATACACTGGCTACTGCTGTACCCTTATAAGCCCCCAGAATATGGCACTGATGTACCCAGGGCATAGGTACACAAGGGTTTCCAAAGGGCTGCAGCTTGTATTGTGCCACCCATGGGTGTCCACTTAAACTGTGACTTCAGGCCTACCATTGCAGCCTGAGTGAGTTGGTGCTTGCACCTCTCAAGACAGATATGTCTCCTTATATCTGAGGCCACTGAACTTAAAACTTATAAGTCACCCCTATGGCAGGTTCTTCAGTCCTGAGGGCAGGCTGTTTGGTTACAAGAGTGGGGGTGCGTCTGCATGAGGAGAACACCCCTACAAACCCCAGAGTTGATTCTCCAGGCTTTGTAAGTGCGGTCAGCAATTTTAAGGTATATAGTGGGCATCAGTTCTTTCAAGATGTCTAACTATATAGTGACTGCACTGAACCTGGTCATGTTTGGTATCAAACATGTTGGAATCATACCCCAACACTGATTCTAGTGCTGGAAGTATGATCCCATGTACTGGGAGGCTCCCTAGGAGATCCGCGTATTCCTGGTAACAGCCTTTCAGGGTCTTCCAGCAAGCTGGTTCTGCTGCCGACCACAGGCACGATTCTGCCCTCCTGCTGCTGAGCTCAAACAGGGGAAGACAGAACAATAGGTTTCCTGTCACAGGAAGGTGTGCCCAACTCTTAGACAGGAATTTGGGCCCCATTATGATGGCGGGCAGATCGCCACTGCCCGGCTGGCGGTGGCGATCCGCCCGCCATCACAACCTCATTCATACCCGCCACATTACCATGGCGGGGGTACCGCGGCGGATGGAAAGTCCGTCCACCACTTTTCCGCCGGTCGGCAATTGTTACGATTGCTGCCGGGCGGAACTGGGGCATGATATGGGTACCGCCATCCATATCATGATGCCGGGTTTTCAGGGCCTTTCCATGGCGGCGATGCTGCCATGAAAAGGCTTCTTGGGAATTGCTTTGTGGGCCCGTTGCGGGCCCCCAAGGGAGTGGGGGTGAGGGGCTGCACTTTGGGTTTACCAATGGTACCCCCTACATTGCCATGCTCAAGGTGGCAGGCACTGTGCGGGTCCTGCTACATTGTGCATGGCAATGCACGATGTGCCTCTTTGGCATTGTGGCGGGTGCTACAGCAGCACCCGCTGCAATGTCAAAGATACGGACTGCGACTGCCATGGTGGCGGTCGCATCCTAATTTTCGGTGTGGGACCCCTGCACCGCTGGTGGCCTGTCCCAACACGGCTAGGGTGGCGGGCGGACTAAAGTCTGCCTGCCATCCTAATGGGGCCCTTAGTGTATTGGGCTGGGGTGGGGGGACAGTTGTTGCCATCCTTGCATACTCTGGTTTGAGCCAGTTCAGTAACACTTGGACTGGCACAAAACTGGAGAAAGGACTTGGAAGTATCTTCCCCTCTGTCCTGCCCCACTTATGGGAGGGACCATGCGTCGCTCCAATCCTTTCCCTAGGGTACTGAAGGGCTCCCCTTTGGGTGGGTCCATAGATTCATTGTGGAACAAGACTCACCTCTGAAATCAAGACACTCTTCGTCCGTCTGGACACTTGGACTTCGACTGGAACCAAGACTGCATCAAGGAAGACTCCTGCTGCTCCTGGTCTCACTGTTCTTCAAGTCTTCTGCGATCTGTGTCTGTGCTTTATCCAGGTTCTCTAGAAGGCCTATGAGCATCAAGGACATCTGAAGTAATCTCTCTTGGAGTGACAGAATCACTCCCCTGCATCTGCATGCACCACAACAAAGCTGACGGGTCTGCTGCTCCTGTCGTCCCATGGAAATCCTGAGGCCCAGCAACATAGGGGATTGTTCTACAGCTTCCTCGAGGCCTGACCTGTCCTCTCAGCAAGTTTGAGGACAGTATCCCTCGTCGGAGCCACAGGGACCAAACCCCTGTGCACCGCCTTCACTTGTCGTTGCCAAGACTTGTTGGCTCTGCACTTGAGAGCTTTTTGGGCTACGAGAAGCTCCAGCCTGCAGCACCTCAACCCTTGAAGATCAGCTTTCTCACTGTATCCTCTGCACCATGGGCCTCCATCTTTTGTGAGTTGCCTGAGGTCCTCTTGTGACTCCTGTACCTTCGCTCTGTGGGTCCTCCTGAGGGTCTTCTCTTGCTTCAGTTGACTCCCCTGCCTGCTCTGACTCTCCTGCACTTGGTGAGTCTTTTGGCCCTTGCTTTGCTTTCCACACCAGTTGCTGCTACTAAGGCTTGTTGGTGCTCCCACTGGCCACCAGCCACCTAGACACCGACATTCTACATGGGACAGCTTGTGCACGGTTCCCAGTCTTCCTCAGCATCGCTTGGTCCTCACAGCTGCAGCAACAAGGTCAATGTCATCTCTTCTGAACCTATCGACATCAGTGGACAGTGTGCATCCGTGCCTCCTAGTCACCTCCAAGGGTGGATTCCTAGTCACCTCCGAGTGGCATAGACTATGCTTGCAGGTTCTTCACTTCCAGAATCCACCCTTGGATTCCATCAAACTACTTTACAGTCTTCTCCAGAGGCATTTTCTACTAAGTCTCCCATTGTCGTCTACGGCACATTCCAACATCACTTCACCTCTACGCACCTGGCTTCTCTAGTGCAGATAACCTGGTTCCTTGGGCATCCACGGGTGGGGTGACTCTATAACCTTCTGTGTTCAAAAGGTTTTCTTTAGGGTACTCCTGGAAGGGTCCTTCTTCTTAAAAACTGCAACCTTAACTTCTCCTTTGACTTCCATTGAGCATGTGGCTGTGTTTCCACTCTGCACACAGCCTCAGTGGGGTTCCTGGGTACTTAACTTTGGTGGCCTTTTTTACCCCTAGCTACTCTGAGTCTTCTGGTCGAAATCCCGTTCTCCTTTGCACTTCGCAGTCCACTTTCTTAGTATATGGTTTGGCCTCCCTCTGGAGACCAGTGTATATTTCCCCTACTTACCTGTCAAAGTATTCTTGTGTATTGTGTTAATATCTCCGGGCAGGAGCTATACCAATGTGTTAGTGATTGTGTTGTGTAATTAATAGACTTACTTTTATAAAAACACTGTGTAGTTCTTTTTCATCTAATCTACACTGTAGAATAAATGTGGTAAAAGAAACTGCATTACACTCCTCAAAGATTAGCGTGAAGGGGGCTCTGCACAGCTATCACTTTGAGAGCATAAGGGGCGTCTGGATTAGTGCAGGGTGCACCACTTGAATAAGGGTGCACCATTGCAGAGATGATGGAGATATATTTAAAAGGCAATAAAATTTGTTTAAAAAAAAGTGTGTATCATATACTAAGCTTACCGCCTACAAGGACCCTCTAATATCTCATAGGCTGACGAGCTTATCGATGAGATATAAAAAGTCCTGGAACATTGAAAAGGGATCTGAGTTTATTAACAAAATGTTGAAGAAATCAAAATTCCAGGGTCTCCAGAAGAAAGCACAAGTAGTGATTGGTTGCCAGGACAGTGCCAAGTTCCTCAACTTTCTTAGAGGGTAATTACTTCAGAGAAAGCAGTCTTAAAGGAAAGGTACTTCAGATCAACCTTTATGAAAGGGTTCAAATAGGAATGTTGGATATACCAGAGCATCAAAAGTAGATCTTATCATAGTAAGATGGCATAATCAAAGGATAGGAAAGAAAAACACTCTTCAGCAGAGAGAATCAAACCTCACTATATTTTCTCATGGGGCTCCTGCCCAATGTGATCACTACTAAGGTGCCTATTCGGATCCTGGAAAAAATTTCCCCGTACGACTCGTATCCGGTCTTTTTACCGTACGAATCGTACAAGTGCCGTACAAACTGCCAAGTACGATTCGCATGGGAAAAAGTCCATACGAATCGCATTGGGAATAATTCCCCACACGTCCTCGGGTCGGAAAAAGTGTCCGACACGTCCCCGACCGATTTACCGTACAAATGTGAAAAGTGAAGTCCGACCGCGCAAGTACGATCCATCCCGTGCGTCCGATGTTACAACCGTATGGAAAATGCACCGTACGGACCGAACTCCCATAGCAACCATGGAGACATGTGCCCGCATACGCGCCGACCCTCCCCCGTGTATGCTGGGGGTACGCACCGTACATACACGGGTGGGGGTACGACTCGTACGTACACGGGTGTACATACACGGGTGGGGGTACGACTCGTACGTACACGGGTGTACATACACGGGGGGGTTTGGCGCGTACTCACGGGGGCTGGGGGGGGGGTACGGCGCATACCGGGCCCCCTAATCTGGTCGTTTCGCGGCGTACTTCGCTTTTCCGGCACTTTTTGGGTGCCGTAAAAATATTGCCGTCCGGACTGCTGTCGGTTCGAATCGTACTTCCTGGTTCGTGAAACGCTGCCTGAAAGCGTCCCGACGTCACGTCGGAGCATTCCCGGATCTCATTCGTATGTATATTTTCGTCGGTCGGTGTTTTTTACGATTCGTATGGAAATGGTGTTTCCGTGCGAATCGTACTTCCATGTTTGTAATGTTTTTTTCCCGGGTACGAGTCGGACGGAGAAAACGCTCCGACCGACGGTTCGTACCCGGTTTTTCCAGGATCGGAATCGGCACCTAAGTGTAGAGAATGGGCAATTCCTCTCAGTAGCAACACCACAGTCTTCAGCCTCCAGACAGTTCACCCTATCATTACTGGCCATCTGTGGGGAGAGGAGGAGAACTGAGGTTCCAGGCCTGGGTTTCCTGCATCTGGCCAAAATCAGGAACTACTGCTTCCTTCAAAATGAAGAGGCAACCAGGATCATCTGTATATATTTTCTCTCCCAAACCTTACTAGGACTTGTTGGATTACAGGGATTGAGCGAATTGAAACAATTGCCACTGAGGATAGTAGAAAAGTGAACACACATGAGGCTATTATAAAGAGATGGAATCAAATTTCCCAACCAGCTTATTCCTGCATTTTTTACAGCAATGTGCCAGGAGACAACCGTTTGAGAGGCAACACATCCAGCCATGGTTGGCCAACTTGATATCAGATATTCCTGAATGTATCTTTCCGGAAGGAGAAGGACCAGAACATCTAAAATAACCTACTTAAAGCATCTACTTGGAAATTTTAACATGGGAATATGGGAAGATAACTGGATGTATTTAACCCAACCCTAGGTGAAAGAGGAGGGATTGAGGGGCTGGGTATTATCTGTAGAAGTGGCACGAAAAATGGTTATGTGTCAAGATAAACCATCACCGCATGATCAGTTACTAGGATGAAAAAGAGAGCTGATGGGAAATACGTTGTTTTTAGCCGTATTTTGCTCCTCTAATACAAGCAACTAAAGAAACATTTGAATATTAGTTCTCATAATACTCTTAAAGAACCAGAGAAAGAAACCAGAGATTGGAGGATCAATCTACTAACCAGAGAAATAAACCAGAGATTGGAGGATTAAACTATACTCTCTGTTTAAACTGCATCATCAAAGATCACATTCATTTGGTAAAACATGTTCCAGAAAACACACAATGTATTCTGCATATCATACTCAGCTAATTGTGATAACCCCTCAAGCAGACAGTCAACTTGTTGAGATGGAAAGCACAAAATTCAGAGATCATTGCCTTGGCACTAAGCATAATTACAGGTGCAGGTTGATTAAATCTAACAGACAAAAGACTTTTGCAAATTAGAGTGCAAGACAATATGTCAGGATTCCTGCCGTGCCTCTGGCAGCGGTACCAGGGCGGGTGCCCCAGTTCGGGCAAGAACCTGCTCAGCCGTGGGCACTGCACTGTCACCTGGCGGCGTAATTGGTGCCATGGCAACCGGAGTCACACAGGTAACGAGAGCAGCCTGGACTCCATCCACTGAGGCGTCATGAATAACTTAATTTCCCTGCGCCTACCAAAAGGGATCCGACACCTACAGATCAAGTTAGCACTATAAATATTTTTTCAAACATCTGACAGGTCTTTTCCTGATCCAGCAGCGGTGTCATAGAGCAGTATTCGCCAGCCCGTTGTGAAGACAGAGCAGCTGCCCCTTATAACCAACAGGGCAGGGGCCGCAAGCAATACATGACATGAGACGAATACAATAAATAACACGAAGGGGAGAAGCAATACACAGCGCAGGAGCAATACAAGAAACAACACGCGGGGCAAGAAATACACAGTGCGGGAGCAATACAATAAACAATGGGTGGGGGAAAGCAATACACGGCGTGGGAGAAATAAAAGTAACAATGGGAATGTGAGCAATTCAAAAGCAAACCAAGCCTAAAGAAAACAAGGAGCTTGGGAGACCGCTTTTGTTTCTGTTGCTATAAACAACCTACACCTGCAATAGTCAGATGGTAGGGAGAGGGAGAGGTCATCGCACGCAGTACCGTGTGATGGCCAACAAAAATATTCTCTTAGTGAAATTGCTGGGGAGAGTCAGCATTTCTGAGTGCCACAGATAACAACCAATGGCAATTGGTGGATGTGCCAAAAGCCCACAGAAGACATACAACAGCTGTTGATGCTCAACCTAAAAACAAGGAGAAATAGAAATATTTCTCCTTATTGTGCCACTCCTATGCCTCCCCCTGGGAGGTGTAGGATTCTGATGCATTCCCACGTTTACAAAACGTTGTAAATCTGAGACTGTGTCAGGTTGCATGGATGTTCGTTGGACCACGCACAGCAACACCCATGAAACACCACTTTCATGTAGAGCAATGCATGAAAGGTGCCCATATTTACAAGGCCATGAAAAGTCATGCATGGTGACTTTACATGTCCTGGTAAATATAAGCAAGCACATTGCACTGCCAGTGCGTTAAAAAAAAGTGATGCACAGTTGGCACATTGGGCTTGTACACGAGGCCCTAAATGTTTGCCATTTGGCAATGCAAATACTCAAGGTGGATGTCTGCAATCCATTGCAGGTCACCGTGTCCGCGGTGCTAGAAGTATGAGTGTGGCAGGTGCTACACCACCCCCAAAAATAATCGTGCAGCAATTCAAGAGAATGAGCCATAAAAAGGCCTACAAATAATAACACTGCATTTGTTGTCTGGCAAAGTCTCCTGACAAACTGCTTCCTATTACTTTAACTTTGAGATCGCTCTTAACTGTACTTTTAACTAACTGCAAGGCGAGGGAAATTTATGATGTGAAATAAGTGACTTGTTTGCTGGGGTAAATGGAACATTATGGGAAAGCTGTATGATGTCAAATACTTTCTAACACCAACATTTAAATACTTACCAATGAACTATACAAATATTTCAAAATATATCAGCAGTAAGGAAAGTAGGAATGAGACATGTTCAGGGTTTTTGTAATGCGATGTAAGCAAAGATTTTAATAAGATCAAACAAATGTGTATAGGGCTGGGGAGTGTGCAGGTTCATTTAGTTAGGTTCGGTAAGATGTACTGTTACAATTCTATGATGCACAAATGATAAATATGCACTGAAACCTAATTTCCATGTGCTATCAATTGTGTGTCATATTTGTTTAGTAGTAAAACAGAAAGTCTGACGCAAATCTAGTGGCTATTTCAAAAGAAAGTGTGCTTAGTAAGTGGCAGTGCATATCACACCATACTTTTGTCATATGTTCGGAACAGTACGTTTCAGAATGAGCAACTGAATGCATACCTTTACCCTGTCATTCTCCTTCTGAATAGTCATGGCTCATTTGCTACACTTGTTCTTGCTGTGACACCTGGATGTTTCACTATCCCAGTGACTTCACCAACTTAACGTTGATAGCAGCACCCCGCCTCTGAAATTGTTCCAGCACCACTGCACCATGTCGATGTTCATAGCCAATCTGAAACTTGTCTGAATAGTCATTTTAACATGCAACCTAGAAGTACATAGGTCACAATAGAATAGTGTTTGTGTCTCATTAACAGTGCATTGCCACTAGTGATATGTAGTAGTGCGTAGACTTAGAAGGTGAAGCAGAAGTTGGTGGTTGGGGGGACATTGCATGAGAATTTGGTGGAACCAGGCCATTCAAGAATATTTACTCCTTTGACCTTGAAGCACAAGTTCAAATCCACTTCAGATATCAGCAACATGGTGAGTTTGGAAAAAGTGTTATTGAGTCATGCCACAGTTACTGATATCAGGGTTGTAAGAAATTTGGTCACTGGCTGCCGGACTGAAACCCTAGTCAAGCAGGAACCATAATCCTTCTCAGTGTACGTCACAAGCAAACCCTAAAATAACCTGTACTCAACCCTTGCCTCGGCTTAGAGCAGTCAGGCTTAATTCAGAGGTAACATGAAAAAGTAATTGTGCAACACTTCAAACAGTAGCAGAGTGAAAACACACAAAAAAGGGTTCCCACTCCAGATTTGAAATATATAGTAAGTTTTTAAATTAAAAAACACAAGACCAAATTGACAAAAATCTACTCTTTAGAACTGGAAAAAATGACAAGTTCAGGCCATGGATGGAGTGCGGACCGGATACAGGGACCAAGTTAAGCCAGCTGAACAAAGTACCTAATGTCCTTGGTACACGTTCTGTGTTGCATTGATTTGCAAAGCTTTGCATAGTCCACTGTTGGTTTTGATTAGGCTTTGCGATGTACCTTACCTTAAATTCAGGTTTGCAGAGCATTGCAAGAGTCCTTTTTTAATGTGCATTTCGTAGCCAAAGTGAGGCATCAGTTGTGAGTTTCGATGTTTTTGAGGATCCTCTCAATGAGGGTTTGTGATTAGGCCTGGGTGGAGTTTGCTGAGTCCTGTTATGTGGATCTCCGAAAAGAGATCAAAAAACTAAACTGCGCTACAAGGGGTTCCGTAAGTGGCAGAGTGTGTTAGGTCGCACCGTTCACGCTGATTTTTAGCACCTGGTGTTTGACCCACGCTGGAAAATAAGCAAAAATAGCACCATGTGCAGCAAAAGAGGGCACTACTTATTTTAGCCGCTCGAGTAGATATTCTATTCGAGCAGCAGCCTCCTCAATGCAAACGGATGGTTTCTCAACGCGAACAGTCGGGACCATCCATGACCGCACGCATTGAGATATCTCACTGGGAGGTGGTCTAGCATTTATTTTCCTCACTCCCACTCACCAACTAAACATTGGCGAGCGGGAGCAAGGAATAAAACTAGTTTCGTAATTCCGCAGAGTGCAGAAAACACTACAAACTACGCGAATGATGCAGAGTTTACCGCCCAGGGCAATCTGTGATGCGAAGTCTGGTACCGGGATCACTGACATAATATTAACAGATACAATATCCACCTACTATTTTATCGACACCAAAATATCGATTACACTATTATCGACGACCTATACTTATTTAGAAAAATACACAAATATCGACACCATATTATCGCCAAAAATAAAATATCGACAAAGGTACCCAAGCACACGCAGAAATAAAGTTTACAAAAATTAATGCGTTAATTAGAACATGTAACACAATAAGTGAATCTCCGTTTCTTTCTTCAATTTAATATTCATGTTCTCATAGTAAGTTTGCAGTCTTCACAGTGGTTTCCAAGCCAACACGTGTTTCGTCGCCTCTAGTATTATTGTACATGCGACTTGTTCACGGCTAGGTACAAATTGATATGGTAAATTTACATTAGTCCAGCTGTTAACTCAAGAAGTTTTGCATACATTTGTCGATACTTTAAACAAATGTGCTCCCAGGGTTGGTGTTAGACTTATGATTTCTCTACGTGGGAGGTGCTATCACAAGGCTATGGTATATAGCATGCGCCGTGAGGTCAGGTGAGTACTATCCGTCTTTCATCAGTTTGTGACCAACCAGATACATGTAGCTCTAGCGTGAGGGCGATATATTGTGAAGTTACATATGTGTAACTTCACAATATATCGCCCTCACGCTAGAGCTACATGTATCTGGTTGGTCACAAACTGATGAAAGACGGATAGTACTCACCTGACCTCACGGCGCATGCTGTATACCATAGCCTTGTGATAGCACCTCCCACGTAGAGAAATCATAAGTCTAACACCAACCCTGGGAGCACATTTGTTTAAAGTATCGACAAATATATGCAAAACTTCTTGAGTTAACAGCTGGACTAATGTAAATTTACCATATCAATTTGTACCTAGCCGTGAACAAGTCGCATGTACAATAATACTAGAGGCGACGAAACACGTGTTGGCTTGGAAACCACTGTGAAGACTGCAAACTTACTATGAGAACATGAATATTAAATTGAAGAAAGAAACGGAGATTCACTTATTGTGTTACATGTTCTAATTAACGCATTAATTTTTGTAAACTTTATTTCTGCGTGTGCTTGGGTACCTTTGTTGTTGACCTTTGTGGCTCTGACCACAATCCTTTTGGGAGGCTAGTGGTTCTCCCCTACCCTTGAGCACCGCCACTGATTTAGGACGTCACTAATATCAGGTGTACTCGCTACAAGCGCCTAGTCTCTATTAAGAATACCACTGCCTAGTTCAAAACAAAAATAAAATATCGTTTTCAGTATTATCAAACACACAAATATCGTTACATAAAATATCAGACATGGTTAAAAAATATACATGTCCAAAATATCGATGAAAACAATATAGACAGCAATAATATTGTCTTTTAAAAAATATCGACAGCTTAAAAATTATTAAAACTAACATATATTAACACAATTTTGTTTTTAACTATAAACAAGCACTCCATACAAAATAAATATAATATGATCTATTTTTAATATATTAATATATAAAAGCCTAAAATATTTAGTAAACCCACTACTAATTAATATTTAAAACATAATTAAATAATATACACACAGCATTTAACATCAAATACAATCTAAAACACATTTAACAGACTAAATCCGCTTTAAAAAGAAGAGGTATCACTAACAACTGCCAAAACAATTAAAACAATTAACAATAATGAATAAAAGGCTCGCACTAATAAAATACACCAATCACAGAAAACAATCAATTAAATAAACACTGTATAAACAACGAAAAAACAATGTTCATTTTCCACCTCAAACCTACAAAAAAAGAAGAAGGGGAAACTCTGTTAGATTGCTGCCAGAACGCAGAACTTCATTGAAGAAAAAAGATTTCAAACTGCACAAAGTAAGTAAAATTCTATTGAAAATGTAACACTACTACAACTCTTCAACACAAAATATTTATAAAAAATAAATAACTAATATCTATGTTTTAAATGTATATCTCCTCTACAGATATTTTTCAAGGCATACAACAAATCCAAGAACAGCATGAACAATAAACTCAGAAATAAAATAAGTATACAAATATTTTATATAAAGCAGTTACCTAAAATATCTAAGCAAAACCCCACTTTCTCCCACATTCCCCACCACCTAGTACACAATAAAACAAAAGTATTAAAATTAATTTTTTTCCACCAACATAAACATCTTCAACAAATCTGAAATTAAATACCAAAGGAAGTAGTGCATCAGTATTAAAATTGACATCAAATTCAACATTGTAAGTATATCAAGAACAATATATATATATTGCTCTTGATATACTTACAATGTTGAATTTGATGTCAATTTTAATACTGATGCACTACTTCCTTTGGTGTTTAATTTCTAAAAAGTATAAAGTACATATTTTTTTGTTATATATATATATATATATATATATATTACCTACTGGCGGTCGCCAGTAGGTAGTTATAGTTAGGACCCTGTTTCCATAGGAAATCCGCAACATTCTATTTTGAATAACTTTGGCGCCGGTCGACGAATCCTCGCGAATTTTTCAAAATAGGTGGGGCGCTACGCTCCGCTCCTACCCTGAAAGTCTCGGGGGGATTCGTCAAGCGGGGGCTGAGAAAAAAGGGGGGTCCCAAAACGCGTTTTCCCCATGCATTTTTCCATAGGACCTTTAGACACAGCTTCAGCCCGGACGGCTGAACAGAATTACTTGAAATTTGGCAGAGAGGTAGCCATAAGGTCAAGGAAGTGCCTTTTGTAGGTTTGGTGTAAATCTGTTCAGTATTTCCTGAGAAAATAGCATTTAAAAGCATATATATATGTGGGCGGAGCCTAACCACACATCTCATCCTGAGATCTGATTGGCTGTCAGCACTTCATCCAAGAAGTGTTGGCAGCCATCTTGGGACCAATATACATGATAGCACCTCATTAAAAAGCATTGCAGTTAATAGAAGGTTTTAAGACTTTAGTTACATTATAAATCATTTGTTGATGGTACCATACTCATTTTAGGAATTGTGGTATGTTCTAAGGTGATTTTACCATGTGAAAAAGCCTTCTGCTGGGATATCATGATTGAGAGAAAAATATTTTCTCATGCTTTTACCACAGAGGTTTGGAAGGTGATCTATAGGCTAAACTGAGAGCATATTTTCTGTAAATTCACATTATCTTTCTCAGTCATGTGAGAATGAAGTCTGACATTCTCAGTAAAACATGTACATCCAACAAGGGCAGAGACTGTCAGTTGATTCCTTTGTGTTCTACTGCAGCTTCCCAGAGTGTTCCAAAGAACTACTAGAGCGCTAACAGTCCTACTTATGATAAACGTATGGCACACCTGAAGCCATCTTGCTTGGATTAAAGTGGTAACTCTTAAAACATTTAATTTAAAAAGGAACAAAATGAGGGGGTTCATTTTTCCATAAAAAGTATGATTAGTGCTGCAGAAAGAAAAATTAGGGCACATTTTGAGTGACTTCTCAAATCCTCTTCTATTTCATTAAAAAATTCTGACATGCAGACTGAAACATGCACTTTCAATACCAGCAGCAGTTTTCCCTGGTGAGCAGTAGCTTTACTACAGTGATCTAATGAGCAAAAAGAGTGCTAACATTCTGAATTTATGGCAAATGTGTGACACATCTGAATGCCTTCTTGATGGAATCAAAGTAAAAAACTGAAAGTATTTCCTACTGAGGAGACTGCAGTAAATGAGGAAATTAGGAAACTTCATAACAAATAAGTCTCCCAAGATGGCCACCAGAGACAAAAGAGCCCAAATGTAGCCCAAATATCACCCAGATGTAGCCCAAGTATAGCCCAATGACAGAATGTCCCAGAATGTTCTTAAAAACAACTAGAGCGCTTACTGTCTTCATTATGACAAAAGTATGGCACACCTGAAGCCATCTTGATTGGAATAAACTGGTAACACTTAAAACATTTAATTTAAAAAGGAACACAATGAGGAGGTTCATTTTGCCATAGAAATTATGATTAATGCTGAAGAAAGAAAATGAGGGCACATTTTGAGTGACTTCTCAAATCCTCTTCTATTTCATTAACAAATTCTGACATGCAGACTGAAACATGCACTTTTAATACCAGGAGCAGACTTCCATGGTGCAGTAGTTTTACTACAGTGATCTAATGAGCAACTAGAGTGCTAACATTCTGAATTTATGGCAAATGTGTGACATATCTGAATACCTTCATGATGGAATCAAAGTAAAAAACTGAAAGCATTTCCTACTGAGGAGACTGCAGTACATGAGGAAATTAGGAAACTTCATAACAAATAAATCTCCCAAGATGGCCACCGGAGACAAAAGAGCCCAAATGTAGCCCAAAATCACCCAGATGTAGCCCAAATATAGCCCAATGACAGAAGTGTGCAAAACACTTATTATTTTGTGTTTTTGCAGTGTTATATAGTGCAGACTTGTCAGGTATTGGAGTGCTTTACATGAGCATTGGTTACATCACACAAGAACAAATTCATTTTGGTTGTAGACATGGGGAGACTAAGTGATTTGACCAGAATCACAGAATGTCGAGCTGAAGCAGAAACTTCAACCTGGTTCCCCAGTTGCAAAGTCTGCAGTTCTGGAAGTAACACCACATCCTCTCCCCTAAGTGCAAAATTTAATCAAGTGGTCAACTGGATAAAAAACATAAAGATAACAAATAATTTAAAAGTGCTTTGTCGCTATTTGAAAACTCAGAAAATATGTCCTTATTTTAGTCTTTTAGAGCACTAACCATAATTTTGATGCCAATAAGACCCTCTCATATATGTAATTTCTAAAGGAAATGCTCTAGGTATTACAGTTTTGATTACATCAAGATGATGTCAGGCGTTCCACACTTTTGTAATAAATATAGAATGTTAGCAATCTAGTTGTTCATTAGGATACTGTTGAGAGGCAGAGGCCAGGGGCACGGACTCTGAAAATTGAAGGCAGGTAGGAGGGTGCAAAGGCAACAATTTAACCACACTGAGCAGGCAGGAAGGGCCGTGGAAGCACAACAGACTATGGAGGGCAGTGGAAAGGGGGGCAGGGGCAACAAACCAACAATACAGGACTTGCAAGAGAGGCTGTTGGAGGGAAGATCTATTACGGGTCAAGGAAGCTAGGGGCGGTCCCCAGATCCCCGGGAGCCACCACAGAACTGAGCAGGAGAGTGAGTCAGGGACAAAAGGGGCACCTTAATTTGAGCCGGGGTGCCTAGGAACGCTTGCTCCAAAAATGAAGAAAACAGACATATGAGACATGGAATTGGAGGCAGAATACAATGGCAGTTTAATGAGAAGATGCAACTTCAAAGAAACCGCAGAATAGAGACAAAGTACAAAATACAGAATCCAGATAATCATACAGCTGTCATGATATTCTCTGTATCTCAATTAATGTACTGACAGAGAGAGAGAGAAAACACATCTATAAATGCATCATGAGAAACAAGTTACACCAAGGAAAATGTTACCTAGGAACACTCACGTTTACTCTTAGAGCAAGCATTCCTGCAATTACAATACAAAATCTTTTAAATGCAAAAGTAAAGAGAACAATGGTTAAACATAACATGACATTTCATATAGGTAAAATAGAATAAGATACGCAAAGCAGAGCAAGACATTTTAAGCAAAGGAAGACAAGAGCTCCCAGCTCTTGGGGAAAACCTGCACTGCCTGTTAACCTACATACAGACGGCGAGGTAGTCCGTCGATATCTGTGGGTGCTCCCTTTTTATATCATTTTGTGGGCTCCTTTGCACGCTACATCTACCTACGTATGCTACCCAAAAGCTTCGTCTGCAGATTTTACCAGACATTTCGTCATTTACCCACTTAATGCTGACAATGGACTGGGTGAAAAGGTCAGTCTCTCAGGCCAATCGTTTATCGTAAGTTCCATAGAGCAAGCAGAAAATAATGGGTATTGTACGGGAATTCAATATATTCATGTATAAAATTTCATCAGTTCTCCTAACTTGACGCTCTGCGGTTGCCACTTCCTTAAAAGCGGGAAACCTGCCCAGGAAGCAAGTACCAGTCCAGGATGCAGCCTACTGTATGTCGACAGCTTCAGGGGGATGTTGAACTTTGATACCGAGCACGGAGCACTCGGGTAGGGTGGGGGCTACTAGTTTGGAGCAGAAGGCCTCGCAGACCTGCCTTCAGACTGCTATACACTAAAATTGCAGAGCTATGGTCAATTTAACAAAGAGGCCTACATATTGAACAGAAGGGCCTACACAGGGGTTTTATGCTGGCTGAGTGGTAAGGATGTCTCAGGATAAATATATAGCAACACAGGACCCGCTGGTCAATTTAATACGGCCTACAAATGCAGCTGGCAGGGCAAGGACAAGGGTCTCATACTTCAGGTGTGGACAGAACGGGCCAGGGGGCCCCTGTGATACAAAATCTACCCTCCTTCAAGGCTGTGGCAATGTAATAGACCATTGTGGGCAGAAGGAAGAGGCAATGGTAGTACAACCATACATGCCAACAGACCCGATTCAGCCAGGAAACGTCCAATGTTTTTAAGCTCAAATGGGCTTTATTTGATCTGTCTCCTGTCTACAATATCCTCTTTTTCAATGTAACTCAAAGGGGAAAATCAATACCCCAGTTTTTTTTCAAAATCTCCCTCTTACCAAGTTCAAAATGTTCGCAAGTATGGTACATTGGATCATGGAAGGAAATGGGATAGGGACATGGACTTGGATAACAGAGGACAGGAGGCACATGGAGAGGTACACCAAACTGACCCTGCAGGGCAGGCATCAGGGTTTGCAGCAGCACAATACACCACACAGGGCATGCAGAACGGGAGTGCAGCACAACAATCCATAGAAAGCAAGAGGGAGGGGACAGGACCATGCACATGGACAACAGAGAACAGAGGGGCAAGAGGCAATGGTAGCTAGCTGACCATAATGGACAGACAGGAGAGAAAGCTGCAGCATAACAGACCATAAAGGGCAGGAGGGACGGATCAGGGGCATTACAATGGAACAGACAAGCCAGGAGGGAGGGAGTAGGGCTGGGGGCAAGGGGGCAGGGCAGGAGCAGCAAGATAGCCATGGAGGTCAGGCAGGATGGGCACTAGAAGCAAGACACACCATGAAGAGCAACAGTGAGACTGTGATGGCATACACACAGACCATGGAGGGAAGGTGGGAGGGGGTCAGGGGCAGCTAACTGACCACACAGGGAAGGTGGGAGGGGCCATGGCAGCACAGAAGACCATGCATGGCAAGTGGGAGGGTTAGTGGCAGCACAATGGCTATGATGGGCAAGAAGGAGGGTGGAGGGGCATGCACAAAGGACGATGGAGGATAGAAGGGAGGGTCAGGACCTGTGCACAGACAAGAAAGTTCAGGGGAAGGGACCTCACAACAGACCACACGGGGCAGGCAGGAGGAGCAGTTGCAGCACAACAGACCAGGGAGGGCAGAAGGGTGTGGCAGTACAATGGACCATGTAGGACAGGAGGAAGAGGATAGGGGCATGGCATGTGGACAGGCAGGGTGGAGGTGGCAGGGACAGGTTACAGTCATCTGACAATGCTAGGCAGGTGGGAGGAGAGTGGCAGCTCAACAGAACACTCAGAGTAGATAGGAGTGGCAGGTCCATGGGACATGGTGGGCAAAAAGGATGGAGCAGGGGCATGCACAAAGACATCGGAGGGCAGGGGGAAGGAGAATAGGGGCAGCAAGCTAAGCACAGAATTTAAGCAGGAGGTCAATGATGGGGCATAGAATTGGGCAATGGAGGGCAGGAGGAGTGGACTGGTACATCATACTAAATTGAGGGCAGTGGCAGCACATCAGACCATGCATGGCAGGAGGGAGGAGGCTAGTCCATGGATTCACACAACAGAGGATAGGGAGGAAGGGGATGGGGCAGCAAGCTAACTGTTCTGAGAAGGCGGGTATTAGGAACTTTATTGTTTTTAAAACATTGTGTCTGTGCGAACTACTTAAAATATGAACAAGTATGCAGCATAATCTCACTTTTATTCAGGAAGAAGAGGACGTTTGTGACTGTGACTCCAGGCTCACTTGGCAGAAACACCCCCTGACCCTCCACCCCCTATCGCAAGATGTAATGCCTGTGAAAAGGGTAGGTGAACACAGTGTTATATAGAACATAGTCCTGAGAGCACGATTGAAAATGAAAACTAGATATAGTGTATGGTATAAACTATGCACCAAAAAGTGTGATATAAGATGAACCGGGCGTGAAATATAATATGCAATACATTGTGCGCAATGACAGATTCATTGGAGAGTGCGAGATAGCACAGGCACTAGCGCGTGCTATGCGATATGCGCCTTGGAGTGTAATATGCACAGGGCAGTGTTGTGTAACCTAACTAGTCTTTAAAGTTGTAATATAAAATATGTGCTGGGGAGTGTAACGTTGCATATGCACTGTGACAAAGATATGGATCCCAGATTGTAATATGTATGGCATAGCACTGTGCGTTATAACATAGGCATCGAGGAAGGCACGTTAGATGGGGCAATATAACCCGTGCGAAGACAAGTGTGGCATGACATATTCACGGGGTGGTGTTACAGTGCACATGGGCTAGAGAGTGTCATAGCATATGCACTAGCTAGTGGAATACAACACAGAGGTGTGTGGCACTCGGCAGGCAATGGTGGGTGTAACACAGCATTGGGCTCTGTCAGGAGCGCCCTGTGACTCTCAAGTGATGTTCGTCCCCTTTCCAGAGAGTCAAATAAAAAGTATTACACATCCGGATGTGTGTTTTATTAACCGTGAGGGGGGTTTCTTGCATAGTTTTGGTCGAATTTTTGTCGAATCCCCTTTGAATGGCTTGGTGTGCATGTGTATTAAATGTGCCCGTCAATAGCTACCCATGTTTGTATAAATAAACGACAAGGGTGTCTACCGGGATTAGGCACGGTAGGGCATCAGACATGTCAGAGCTTCACTAGTGGTGTAAATACATTCCACGTGGATTCATTGCATGCATAGTCGCCTTTTAATGAATATCACGCAAATCGTCATGGTGATAGGTACGTACGGTTTGTCCAGCATGTCCTAGGTGTGTCTATAAATATATATTTTTTAAAAATAATAAAAAACAGTGGCCGGCCCTGGGGATTGGGGTCAAAAAAATATAATTAGGAGACTGGCCCTGGGGGATGGGGTCATCAGGGCCAATAAATTAGAATAAGAAGGGGAACCAAACAGCCCGCCTTCTTAAAAAACTAAAATAAATAAAAGACTGGCATCGTGCCGTAGGCCATGCCCCCTCCGTGCAGCACTCTGCAAACGCGCCCCCAACAGGCATCTCCAGTATGCGCCAGGGAGCTGCGCTGCAGCCAGGTGTTCTGAGGCCAAGCCCCTTTTTACACCTCTCTGCAACGCAGCTCTGTGGCGCTTACTGGAGGTACCTAGTGGTCTAGTTTGACCCTAGGGACCCTTAGGATTCAAGGGGACTTAATCTCTCAACTTAGAACAGCCACAGGGCGCGTTTACACAGTGGTGAAGGGAGGGACGGGGCCTGAGGTGACGTGTGCAAACACGCACTATGGCACGTTTTAAATTGGGGATATAATTTCCCTTCAATACTGAGGGCCCCTGGGGGCTAACTAGCCCACCAAGTGCTTCCAGTAAGCGCCACTGAGCTGCATTGCAGAGAGGTGGTCCAGGCCGTGCCACTTTTTACACCTCTCTGCAACGCAGCTCTGTGGCACTTACTGGAGGTACCTAGTGGGCTAGTTGGACCCTAGGGACCCTCAGGATTCAAATGAACTTAATCTCCCAACTAAAAATGGACACAGGGCTTGTTTACACAGTGGTAAAGGGAGGGGACGGGGCCTGAGTTAACGTGTGCAAAAACGCCCTGTGGCCTGTTTTAAGAGGTAGTTTTAATCCCCATGCCCTATTATATACTAGGGGCTTACAGAGGAGGTCATGCTAATCACAGGGGGACCCCCAACGCATAATGTTCTCTAGTGTATGTAGGTGTTTTCACTGTATTCTAAGTGTCTTTTAACATAGCACTGGCTCTAGGACTGGTTAGTCAGACTCAGTTACCACCAGTATCCGTCTGAAAAAGTTGAGGGTACAGGATGATTTTGCAACAAGGCTTCTTTCTGCTCTTCTTTTTGTTCTTTCTGCACGTTATCCTTCTTCCTGCACTTATCTTCGTATTTGAGGACTTCTGTTGCTTCTTTCTGCACTTCTTTTGTTTCTTTCTGTGCATTTTTTCTTCTTTCTTCACATGTCCTATCTCTGTAGGCATAGTTAGAAATTAGCATTTAAAAAACCTTTGAAATTCACAGAAAAAACCATAGGTTTCAGGCACGTTATAGTTAGGAATTAGCATTTAAAAAACCTCAGAAATTCACTGAAAAAACCATAGGTTTCAGGGGTGTTATAGTTAGCTGGACTTTTCACTTGTACAAAACCATTGAAATTCCCCCGTTATAGTTAGTTCAGCTAACTATAACTCGCGCGCCCGCAATGCACTGCTGATGACGTCACATATTACATCACTCATGACATGGTCAGTGACATCACTCATGACATCACTGATGACATCTCAAATGACATCACTGATGACATCACTGATGACATCATCCAGTGAATGTGTGTTTTTCTGAAAATTAAATATGTTTTATATATGTATATCTCAAGGTCGATGGAAGAATAAATGGGTATATAAGTGTCTAAATGGATGATTTGTTTTTGAAAAATTGATTGTGTAACTGACTGATTAAGTGTATCATAGTGAATACATGGCTTAGTGAGTAATGTTTAAATATGTAAATATCTGTATCAGTCTCTCACTTTGTGTATAAGTGGCTGCATGGGTTGGTGAGAAGCTACATGGGTGTCTATATAGGTTATTAGTTGGTTTTTTGAGTATCAGTCTGAGTGTCTGCATGGTTCGGTGGGGGGTATTACGTAGTGCATAGGTGCATGAATGAGTGACTCACTGTATGTGTTGAACACAGCATGTGTGCAGGACTGTATGGGTGGATGAGTGTGTGTATGGGTGTGTTAGTGAGTGAATGACTGTCTCTATAGTGTCTTTATGAGTAACTACATATGTTTTAAACTAGTATATGTGACTATTGGTGTATATATGTGAGTATATGTGAGAGTGAGAGATTGAAAGAGTTCCTGTATGAATAAGTATGTGTTTCTATAAGTGATTGTTTAAAAGACTAAGTATGTGTAAGTTTCCGTAGAAGTAAGTATGGTGGTGTGTGTATAACTGTATATGCAAGTAAATGTATGTTTGATTCTTTATTAGCATGAGTGACTATGTGTGTGAGTAACTCTATGGATGAGTGGCATTGTGTAACAGGATGTATAGGTGTATGAGTACATATGATGAGTGAGTACATGTATGAGTGACTGTATAGGACTGTTGGTGAATGAGTGGATGTGTATGTGGATCTTAGAATTACTGAAGAGGTTGTTGTAACTGGTATTGGTATGTCCATTGTTTTGAAAATTTTAGTCTCTATTTTTGAATGTGTGTATCAAAGGTTATATTAGGGTGAGAGGAGGTCTGCCACTCTATCACAAGGATGATGTCATCAGTGATGTCATCAGTGATGTCATTTGAGATGTCATCAGTGATGTCATGAGTGATGTCACTGACCATGTCATGAGTGATGTAATATGTGACGTCATCAGCAGTGCATTGCGGGCGCGCGAGTTATAGTTAGCTGAACTAACTATAACGGGGGAATTTCAATGGTTTTGTACAAGTGAAAAGTCCAGCTAACTATAACACCCCTGAAACCTATGGTTTTTTCAGTGAATATATATATATATATATATATATATATATATATATATATATATATATATATATATTCACTGAAAAAACCAAAGGTTTCAGGGGCGTTATAGTTAGCTGGACATTTCCCTCGTACAAAACCCTAGAAATTCCCCTGTTATAGTTAGTTCAGCTAACTATAACTCGCGCCCCCGCAATGCACTGCTGATGACATCACATATTACATCACTCATGACATGGTCAGTGGCATCACTGATGACATCACTGATGACATCTCAAATGACATCACTCATGACATCACTGATGACATCATCCATGTGATAAATTAGTGCATCTTCTCACACCCTAATATAACCTTTGATACACCGACTCAAAATTTCAGACGGCCATTTTGAAAATCATAGATACTCCAATTTACTCACCTATGCAGTTAAACACACTCAAGTTCACTTACTCATAAAAATAGTACCACATTCTTACGCTCTAATAGAATCATTGATACAAGCACACACTCATCCATACAGCCACTCTCACAATCACACACTCTCACATATACCCACTTATATACTCTTACACACATATATACTTCCTTTCACATATGTAGTTAGTCACACATGTACCACTGAGATATACATTCAATCCCTAACACACCCATACATACACTCACCCAACCATACAGTCCATCACAGATGCACTCTTAAAACCATGCACCCATAGAATCACCCACTCATACATCTATGCATAGAGTCACACACACCCTACCCACACAAACACTCAGTCACCCATACAGATACTCAGACAACCAATCAATAACCCATATAGACACTCATATAGCTATTCACAAAACCATGCAGCCACTTATACACCTACACACAGACACATACAGACATTCACACAGTTTAGTCACTAGTCTGCAGTAAGATACATTTAATGACTCACTTAAAGAGTCAGTTACGCACCTACAAAATCATCCATTCACACACTTTACACCCACTCATTCTTCAACAGACCTTTCCCTATATATATATTAAACATATTAAAACTGTACAGAAACACATACCTACTGGATGATGTCATCAGTGATGTCATCAGTGATGTCATTTGAGATGTCATCAGTGATGTCACTGACCATGTCATGAGTGATGTAATATGTGACGTCATCAGCAGTGCATTGCGGGGGCGTGAGTTATAGTTAGCTGAACTAACTATAACAGGGGAATTTCTAGGGTTTTGCATGAGGGAAATGTCCAGCTAACTATAACGCCCCTGAAACCTTTGGTTTTTTCAGTGAATTTCTAAGGTTTTTCAAATGCCAATTCCTAACTACAACGCCCCTGAAACCTATGGTTTTTTCAGTGAATATATATATATATATATATATATATATATATATATATATGTTGCAACAATCACTCCATCAGGAAATGACACGAACTCCTCTTAGTGGCAAAGTGCAAAGTGGAATTTATTTTCAGTTCTCACTGCTGTTGGTCATGACGCGTTTCGGCCGTACCGTCGGCCTTGTTCACATAACGACGCCATAGCGGGAAAACTCCAATTTAAATGTTTTTTTCTCTTTCAAACCCAGTGTCACATGATTAATAAACATGGAGGATAGACTGCGGCATTTTTACACATACTAGATTTAGAAAACAGACTGGATAGTAGTTCTCTACACAAATTACATACTGTTACATAAAGTTGAAGGAATAATAAATATATACACATTTGAATACACATTTATGTTTAAATAAATAAATAAATAAATACATAAATATATCTCAGTATAAATACGGTATAATTCAATGTATATTTAAATCATTTTCTTAAAATAACGGCATAAATGCGTAATGTAATGAGTCTTAAATGTGTAGTTATCAACCTGATCTCAATATCCATCAAAGCTCGTCTGTGTATGTGTAAAGAAGAAGAAAGTGTCACAGAGAAAGACTCTACTCCATAATTAAAATCACCCATAAAACAAGGAACAGTGTAAAATCATTTGGTTAACCCCTCAAATGTGCAAAGTTGCAAAAAGTGCATAATGCAATTCTCCAATAGGAATTAAATTTGATGCACCATCCATATTGGGAGGTACATATTGGTACGTGTGATAAAGTGCTGAAAAAATGTGCAAAGAATTGCCTATTTACTTCCACAATTAAATAGTATAAAAAGAAGAATAAATGAAAGTAAATGTAAGCAGTGTCCATGAGTAAATTAAATCAATGGAAACTGCAGAGGGGCAAAAGTCCTAAACTAGATGTGTATTGATATCCAATAAGTGGATCAACTAAATCTAAAGGATCCTATTTATGCTTGTATTGATTCCTAAGTGTAAGATATGGGCAAATATCAACATCATTGCAATAAAATTTGACAGGAGATTGGTTCCAGAGAACTCCTGTTAATGAGGCCATTATAAAGTTTCTCCAAGCAGACTTATAAGCAGATTTAAAGGTAGGTATACATATCTTCAGTGGTATTTAACCCATAGGGAACCTTCGTATCCATTTCCAGTATTAGGCGGGTTTCTAATTGCCTTAGTAGCCTTTCCCTATTGCCTCCTCGGCGCAGTTTAGGGACGGCATCAATTACATAGTAACTAAGACATTTTAAGTCATTGTTATGTTTGTCTTTGAAATGACGAGCCACAGGATAAGTGCTGTCATTATTAACAATGGCTCTCAAATGCTGAAGGATACGGGTGTGAACTTGAAGTTTGGTGCTACCTATATATGATAGGTCACAGGTACAAGTGAGGACATAGACAGCATATTCCGTACGGCAATTAAAATGCCCTTCGATTGGTGTTTCCTTGGGACTAAACGGAGTTTTGTATGTAGTACGATTAGTCCCAAATTTGCATGCTCTGCAGGATGTGCACTTGTAAAAACCTTTCTTTGGTTGTAGCCAGGTACTATTGGATACATTTTCTGGGCTGCTTTTAACCAGCTGGCTTCTCATGGATGCAGCACGTCTATATGTAATAGACGGTTTGTCTGATAAGAAAGGCGCCAGTACACCATCGGTTTTTAAGATGGGCCAATTTTTATTAATAATAGCCCTCAACTGTCTATGTTATCTGTTGAAAGTCATTATGAGACGCGGAGCATTCTCCTCATCTCCATTGTGTCTTGTAATACGTGACCTCTCAGTTTTGCATAATAGTTGTTCTCTGGCTTTCAGTGCTGCTTTGTCACTCGCTTGTTTGAGAATAGACTCACTATAGCCTCTTGCTCTAAATCTTGCCAGCGCCTCTTCAGTACATTTTGTAAATTCAATTTCAGTACTGCAAATTCTTTTAAGCCTTAATAGTTCCCCATAGGGGATACTTCTGATGAGGTGGCCAGGATGGGAGCTAGTCGCATGTAAGGTGGAGTTACCTGCGGTGGATTTTCTGTATAGTGTGGATTCCAACTTGTTACCTGATATATAGATAGTAGTATCTAGGAAAGAGACCTGTGTTTGGCTAATGTGAGATGTAAATTTCAAATTTAGTTTGTTAGTGTTGATCTCATTGATGAATAATACAGCACTATTGGTGTCCCCCCTCCATATCAGGAACACATCATCAATGAATCTTAGCCAATACACTATTTTGTTCTCATATTTGGAACCCAAAGAGCCCCTGAGAACCTGCTCCTCCCACCAGCCCACGTGTAAACACGCGTAGCTGGGAGAGAAGCAGGCTCCCATAGCCACGCCTTCGTTTTTGACAGAATAGTTTGTTCTCAAACAAAAAGAAGTTATTGTAAAGGCACCATCTAATCATTTGAATAAGCATCTCATTATGATTGTGAAAAATGAGAGGTCTAGTGTCAAGAAAATGTTTAGTAGCATTCAAACCACTTTCATGATTAATACTCGTATACAATGATTCGATGTCCAGTGTAATGAGCGAAAAACTCTCATCCCATATTATATGTGTAATTTTTTCAAGGAAGTCACTAGTGTCCTTGACATACGATGGGAGAGTCTGCACATGCATCTGTAAAAAATAATCCACATATTGTGAGATTTGTTCGCTCATACCACCTATTGCAGAGATGATCGGTCTACCAGGTACTGGACAAGTTCCCTTATGGATTTTCGGGATAAGGTATAGTGTGGGAATTATTGGATATTCGTTCATCATGAATTTAAATTCTTGGTTTGATATTAGTCCATTTCTTTTCCAATTCATTAAGTCTTTTCTCAAGTTTTCCTTCGCCTTATTATATTCCCCAATATTACTGATACCATAGCATTCCGAGTCCGATAATTGTTTGTGAGCCTCTTCTATATATTCTTTGCGCGGCCAGATGACAACGTTTCCGCCCTTGTCGGATTTATTGATAATAATATCCTTGTTGTTACTTAATTTTCTGATGAGGTTCTCATATTCAATATCTCTATATGTGAGTCTCGTTTTGCTGTGGTTTGTATTGTAATAAAGTTTTTTTATTTCATCTGTAGTTCTCTACTATTATGGATGGGGTCCCCGGGGCTACAAGTGGCCTAAGGGGAGTGATGTCATGAGTGATGTCACTGACCATGTCATGAGTGATGTAATATGTGACGTCATCAGCAGTGCATTGTGGGCGCGCGAGTTATAGTTAGCTGAACTAACTATAACGGGGGAATTTCAATGGTTTTGTTCGAGTGAAATGTCCAGCTAACTATAACACCCCTAAAACCTATGGTTTTTTCAGTGAATTTCTAAGGTTTTTTAAATGCTAATTCCTAACTATATCAGGCCTGAAACCTATGTTTTTTTCAGTGAATATATATATATATATATATATATTCAGTGAAAAAACCATAGGTTTCACACATGTTATAGTTAGCTGGACATTTTACTGATAAAAAACCAATGAAATTCCCCCGTTATAGTTAGTGCAGGCAACTATAACTCACGCGACCGCAATCCTCTGCTGATGCTAATACTGTATTTAGACACTTATTTACCCATGTCTTCTTCCATACATTTTTAGCTATACATATATTACAAATATTTTTTTTTCATAAAGACACATATGTCATCAGCAGAAGATTGCGGTCACGTGAGTTATAGTTGCCTGCACTAACTATAAGGGGGGAATTTCATTGGTTTTTTATCAGTAAAATTTCCGCTAACTATAACATGTGTGAAACCTATGGTTTTTTCATTGAATTTGCAAGGTTTTTTAAATGCTAATTCCTAACTATAACGTGTGTGAAACCTATGGTTTTTTCAGTGAATTTGTACGTTTTTTTAAATGCTAAGTTACTTTTCGCCATTCGTGGCGTGCGCGCCCACTTAACGCAGTTCGTTCCGTGCGCGCACGGTGCGCTTCGCGCACCGTGCGCGCACAGTGAGCACGCGGTGCGCTTCGCGCACCGCGCGCCCACTTTACGCAGTTAGTGCCGTGCACGCACGGTGGGAACGCGGTGCGCGTAGCGCACCGCGTGCCCGCGTTACGCTAGATGGGCCATGTACACACGATGCGCTTCGCGCACCGTGCGCACATGGAGGACATATGATGCACTTCGTTTTTAAAGGTAATATTTTAATTTTTCGCAGTAGTTAGAAGACATGCACAAATGGTGCCCTTCGGGCACCATTTGCACACGGGGTGGAGAGAGTGTGGATAATTTTTTTTTTTAATATTTTTTTTTTAAATATTTTCGTTTTTCACTATAGTGTGATAAGCCATGAACACTTGGTGACCTTCGGTCACCAATTGCACACGGGGTGTGGTTAGTGTGGATAATTTTTTATTTTTTCTATTTTTTTACCGTACGCGTACGGTAAGCGTAATCGGCGAAATTTGCGAAAAAATAAAAATTCCGTTTTTGGCCTTGGGGGATCTTTGGGGACTCCCTCTACATGGCTATGTGTGTGGGAGCTGTGAAAACAGCCCCTTTAAATGTTTTTGTGCTTTGTTTGTTAATCATCACTCTCAGTGCGAGAGAGAAAATGGCGGCCGCCGCTTCCTGGTTTCGGCCGATTCGAATGTTTACTAAGATCGAAGAGCCAATCATAATCGCGCTCGCGCACGCCACCGTACGTGTACGGTAAGCGTACCGTAAGCGCACCGTAAGCAGGCTCAGATATATATATTGATTTAAAGGCTATTTTCTCAGAATCTACTGAACAGATTTACACCAAACCTACAAAAGGCACTTCCTTGACCTGAGGACTACCTCTCTGCCAAATTTCTAGTAATTCTGTTCAGCCGTTCGGGCTGTAGCCCTGTCTAAAGGTCCTATGGAAAAATGCATGGGAAAAACGCGTTTTGGGACCCCCCTTTTATCTCAGCCCCCGCTTGACGAATCCCCCCGAGACTTTCAGGGTAGGAGCGTAGCGTAGCGCCCCACCTATTTTGAAAAATTCGCGAGGATTCGTCGACCGGCGCCAAAGTTATTCAAAATAGAATGTTGCGGATTTCCTATGGAAACGTGGTCCTAACTATAACTACCTACTGGCGACCGCCAGTAGGTAATATATATATATATATATATATATATATATATATATATATATATATATATATATATATAAATTCACTGAAAAAACCATAGGTTTCAGGGGTGTTATAGTGTTATAGTTAGCTGGACTTTTCACTTGTACAAAACCATTGAAATTCCCCCGTTATAGTTAGTTCAGCTAACCATAACTCGCGCGCCCGCAATGCACTGCTGATGACGTCACATATTACATCACTCATGACATGGTCAGTGACATCACTCATGACATCACTGATGACATCACTGATGACATCATCCAGTGAATGTCTGTTTTTCTGAAAATTAAATATGTTTTATATATGTATATCTCAAGGTCGATGGAAGAATAAATGGGTATATAAGTGTCTAAATGGATGATTTGTTTTTGAAAAATTGATTGTGCAACTGACTGATTAAGTGTATCATAGTGAATACATGGCTTAGTGAGTAATGTTTAAATATGTAAATATCTGTATCAGTCTCTCACTTTGTGTATAAGTGGCTGCATGGGTTGGTGAGTAGCTACATGGGTGTCTATATAGGTTATTAGTTGGTTTTTTGAGTATCAGTCTGAGTGTCTGCATGGTTCGGTGGGGGGTATTACGTAGTGCATAGGTGCATGAATGAGTGACTCACTGTTTGTATGTGTTGAAGACAGCATGTGTGCAGGACTGTATGCGTGGATGAGTGTGTGTATGGGTGTGTTAGTGAGTGAATGACTGTCTCAATAGTGTCTTTATGAGTAACTACATATGTTTTAAACTAGTATATGTGACTATTGGTGTATATAAGTGAGTATATGTGAGAGTGAGAGATTGAAAGAGTTCCTGTATGAATAAGTATGTGTTTCTATAAGTGATTGTTTAAAAGACTAAGTATGTGTAAGTTTCCGTAGAAGTAAGTGTGGTGGTGTGTGTATAACTGTATATGCAAGTAAATGTATGTTTGATTCTTTATTAGCATGAGTGACTATGTGTGTGAGTAACTCTATGGATGAGTGGCATTGTGTAACAGGATGTATAGGTGTATGAGTACATATGATGAGTGAGTACATGTATGAGTGACTGTATAGGACTGTTGGTGAATGAGTGGATGTGTATGTGGACCTTAGAATTACTGAAGAGGTTGTTGTAACTGGTATTGGTATGTCCATTGTTTTAAAAATTTTAGTCTCTATTTTTGAATGTGTGTATCAAAGGTTATATTAGGGTGAGAGGAGGTCTGCCACTCTATCACAAGGATGATGTCATCAGTGATGTCATCAGTGATGGCATGAGTGATGTCACTGACCATGTCATGAGTGATGTAATATGTGACGTCATCAGCAGTGCATTGTGGGCGCGCGAGTTATAGTTAGCTGAACTAACTATAACGGGGGAATTTTAATGGTTTTGTACAAGTGAAAAGTCCAGCTAACTATAACACCCCTGAAACCTATGGTTTTTTCAGTGAATTTCTGAGGTTTTGTAAATGCTAATTCCTAACTATAACGTGCCTGAAACCTATGGTTTTTTCTGTGAATTTCAAAGGTTTTTTAAATGCTAATTTTTAACTCTGCCTACAGAGATAGGACATGTGAAGAAAGAAGAAAAAAAGCACAGAAAGAAAAAAAAGAAGTGCAGAAAGAAGCAACAGAATTCCTCAAAGACAAAGAAAAGTGCAGGAAGAAGGATAACGTGCAGAAAGAACAAAAAGAAGAGCAGGAAGAATCCTTGTTGCAAAATCACCTGTACCCTCAACTTTTTCAGATGGATACTGGTGGTAACTGAGTCTGACTAACCAGTCCTAGAGCCAGTGCTATGTTAAAAGACACTTAGAATACAGTGAAAACACCTACATACACTAGGGAACATTATGCGTTGTGGTCCCCCTGTGATTAGCGTGACCTCCTCTGTAAGCCCCTAGTATATAATAGGGCAGGGGGATTAAAACTACCTCTTAAAACAGGCCACAGGGCGTTTTTGCACACGTTAACTCAGGCCCCGTCCCCTCCCTTCACCACTGTGTAAACACGCCCTGTGTCCGTTTTTAGTTGGGAGATTAAGTTCATTTGAATCCTGAGGGTCCCTAGGGTCCAACTAGCCCACTAGGTACCTCCAGTAAGTGCCACAGAGCTGCATTGCAGAGAGGTGTAAAAAGTGGCACAGCCTGGACCACCTCTCTGCAATGCAGCTCAGTGGCGCTTACTGGAAGCACTTGGTGGGCTAGTTAGCCCCCAGGGGCCCTCAGTATTGAAGGGAAATTATATCCCCAATTTAAAACGTGCCATAGTGCGTGTTTGCACACGTCACCTCAGGCCCCGTCCCCTCCCTTCACCACTGTGTAAACGCGCCCTGTGGCTGTTCTAAGTTGAGAGATTAAGTACCCTTGAATCCTAAGGGTCCCTAGGGTTCAAACTAGACCACTAGGCACCTCCAGTAAGCGCCACAGAGCTGCGTTGCAGAGAGGTGTAAAAAGGGGCTTGGCCTCAGAACACCTGTCTGCAGCGCAGCTCCCTGGCGCATACTGGAGATGCCTGTTGGGCTAGTTGGCCCTCAGGGACCCTCAGTATTGAAGAGGAATTAATTCCCCAACTTACAACTCGCCAGGGGGCGCGTTTGCAGAGTGCTGCAAGGAGGGGGCGTGGCCTCCGGCACGATGCCAGTCTTTTATTTATTAAAATTTTTTAAGAAGGGGGGCTGTGTGGTTCCCCTTCTTATTCTAATTTATTGCCCCTGATGACCCCATCCCCCAGGGCCTGTCTCCTAATTATATTTTTTTGACCCCAATCCCCAGGGCCGGCCACTGTTTTTTATTATTTTTAAAAAATATATATTTATAGACACACCTAGGACATGCTGGACAAACCGTACGTACCTATCACCATGACGATTTGAGTGATATTCATTAAAAGGCGACTATGCATACAATGAATCCACGTGGAATGTATTTACACCACTAGTGAAGCTCTGACATGTCTGATGCCCTACCATGCCTAATCCCGGTAGACACCCTTGTCGTTTATTTATACAAACATGGGTAGCTATTGACGGGCACATTTAATACACATGCACACCAAGCCATTCAAAGGGGATTCGACAAAAATTCGACCAAAACTATGTAAGAAACCCCCCTCACGGTTAATAAGACACACATCCACTGCCGGATGTGTAATACTTTTTATTTTACTCTCTGGAAAGGGGACGAACATCACTTGAGAGTCACAGCGCGCTCCTGGCAGAGCCCAATGCTGTGTTACACCCACCATTGCCTGCCGAGTGCCACACACCTCTGTGTTGTATTCCACCAGCTAGTGCATATGCTATGACACTCTCTAGCCCATGTGCACTGTAACACCACCCCGTGAATATGTCATGCCACACTTGTCTTCGCACGGGTTATATTGCCCCATCTAACGTGCCTTCCTCGATGCCTATGTTATAACGCACAGTGCTATGCCATACATATTACAATCTGGGATCCATATCTTTGTCACAGTGCATATGCAACGTTACACTCCCCAGCACATATTTTATATTACAACTTTAGAGACTAGTTAGGTTACACAACACTGCCCTGTGCATATTACACTCCAAGGCGCACATCGCATAGCACGCGCTAGTGCCTTTGCTATCTCGCACTCTCCAATGAATCTGTCACTGCGCACAATGTATTGCATATTATATTTCACGCCCGGTTCATCTTATATCACACTTTTTGGTGCATAGTTTATACCATACACTATATCTAGTTTTCATTTTCAATCGTGCTCTCAGGACTATGTTCTATATAATACTGTGTTCACCTACCCTTTTCACGGGCATTACATTTTGCGATAGGGGGTGGAGTGTCAGGGGGTGTTTCTGCCAAGTGAGCCCGGAGTCACAGTCACAAACGTCCTCTTCTTCCTGAATAAAAGTGAGATTATGCTGCATACTTGTTCATATTTTAAGTAGTTCGCACAGACACACGTTTTAAAAACAATAAAGTTCCTAACACCCGCCTTCTCTGAACAGTTAGCTTGCTGCCCCATCCCCCTCCTCCCTATCCTCTGTTGTGTGAATCCATGGACTAGCCTCCTCCCTCCTGCCATGCATGGTCTGATGTGCTGTCAATTTAGTATGATGTACCAGTCCCCTCCTCCTGCCCTCCATTGCCCAATTCTATGCCCCATCATTGACCGCCTGCTTAAACTCTGTGCTTAGCTTGCTGCCCCTATTCTCCTTCCCCCTGCCCTCTGATGTCTTTGTGCATGCCCCTGCTCTATCCTTTTTGCCCACCATGTTCCATGGACCTGCCACTCCTATCTACTCTGAGTGTTCTGTTGAGCTGCCACTCCCCTCCCACCTGCCTAGCATTGTCAGATGACTGTAACCTGTCCCTGCCAACTCCACCCTGCCTGTCCACATGCCATGCCCCTATCCCCTTCCTCCTGTCCTCCATGGTCCATTTTACTGCCACACCCTTCTGCCCTCCCTGGTCTGTTGTGCTGCAACTGCTCCTCCTGACTGCCCCGCGCGGTCTGTTGTGAGGACCCTTCCCCTGAACTCACTTGTCTGTGCCCAGGTCCTGACCCTCCCTTCTATCCTCCATGGTCCTTTGTGCATGCCCCTGCACCCTCCTTCTTGCCCATCATTGCCATTGTGCTGCCACTAACCCTCCTGCTTGCCATGCATGGTCTTCTGTGCTGCCATGGCACCTCCCACCTTCCCTGTGTGGTCAGCTAGCTGCCCCTGACCCCCTCCCACCTTCCCTCCATGGTCTGCGTATATGCCATCATAGTCTCACTGTTGCTCTCCATGGTGTGTCTTGTTTCTAGTGCCCATCCTGCCTGACCTCCATGGTCATCTTGCTGCTCCTGCCCTGCCCCCTTGCCCCCAGCCCTCTGTTTCCGTGTGCAGACCCCTATTCCCTCCCTCCTGGCTTTTCTGTTCCATTGTAATGCCCCTGATCCGTCCCTCCTGCCCTTTATGGTCTCTTATGCTGCAGCTTTCTCTCCTGTCTGTCCATTATGGTCAGCTAGCTACCATTGCCTCTTTCCCCTCTGTTCTCTAATGTCCATGTGCATGGTCCTGTCCCCTCCCTATTGCTTTCTATGGATTGTTGTGCTGCACTCCCGTCCCGCATGCCCTGTGTGGTGTATTGTGCTGCTGCAAACCACGATGCCTGCCCTGCAGGGTCAGTTTGGTGCACCTCTCCCTGTCCCTCCTGTCCTCTGTTATCCGAGTCCATGTCCCTACCCCAATTCCTCCTGCCTACCATGATCCAATGTACCATACTTGCGAACATTTTGAACTTGGTAAGAGGGAGATTTTGAAAAAAAACTGGGGTATTGATTTTCCCCTTTGAGTTACATTGAAAAAGAGGAGATTGTAGACAGGAGACAGATCAAATAAAGCCCATTTGATCTTAAAAACATTGGATGTTTTCTGGCTGAAACGGGTCTGTTGGCATGTATGGTTGTACTACCACTGCCTCTTCCTTCTGCCCACAATGGTCTATTATATTGTCACAGCCTCTCTTGCCAGTCCTGTATTGTTGGTTTGTTGCCCCTGCCCCCCTTTCCACTGCCCTCCATAGTCTGTTGTGCTGCCACGACCCTTCCTGCCTGCTCAGTGTGGTTAAATTGTTGCCTTTGCACCCTCCGACCTGCCTTCAATTTTCAGAGTCCGTGCCCCTGGCCTCTGCCTCTCAACAGTATCCTAATGAACAACTAGATTGCTAACATTCTATATTTATCACAAAAGTGTGGAACGCCTGACGTCATATTGATGTAATCAAAACTGTAATACCTAGAGCATTTCCTTTAGAAATTACATATATGAGAGGGTCTTATTTGCATCAAAATTATGGTTAGTGCTCTAAAAAACTAAAATGAGGACATATTTTCTGAGTTTTCAAATAGCGACAAAGAACTTTTAAATCATTTGTTATCTTTGTTTTTTTTATCCAGTTGACCACTTGATTAAATGTTGCACTTAGGGGAGAGGGTGTGGTGTTACTTCTAGAGCTGCAGACTTTGCAACTAGGGAACCAGGTTGGAGTTTCTGCTTCAGCTCAACATTCTGTGATTCTGGTCAAATCCCTTAATCTCCCCATGTCTACAACCAAAATGAATTTGATCTTGTGTGATGTAACCAATGCTCATGTAAAGCACTCAGTGAAAGTATATGTATAGATATATATATATATATCCTGACCTGTGTTCTCGTGCAGCGCACTTGAACGTCGCCGTTCCCTCTCCTCTTACGACGGCGGTCCGCGACGAGGAGGCGAGCCTCGTAAATGAAACCAGAAAGCTGTTTTCCATGCAGTGACAGCAGTCGCGGACACCAGTAAACTTTCAGCAGTTTAATTTATTTTAGCAGAATAATAGCAACATATATATATTACCAACTGGCGGTCACCAGTAGGTAGTTATAGTTAGGACCTATTTTCCATAGGGAATCCGCAACATTCTATTTGGAATAACTTTGGCGCCCATTGACGAATCTTCGCGAAATTTTCAAAACTTTTGGCCATCACCGGTCCGCTCCTATCCTGAAAGTCTCGGGATGAGTCGTGTAGCGGGGGGTCCCAAAATGTGTTTTCCCCATGCAATTTCCCATAGGACCTTTACCCGCAGCTACAGCCCGAACTGCTGAACGGAATTACACTAAATTTCGCAGAAAGGTAGACCTTGGTTCAGAGTTGTGACTGTTGCCTAAATGGTGTTAATCCGTTCAGTAGTTCCTGAGAAAATCAAAAGTAAAATCACATATTTATCTGGGCAGAGCCTAACCACACATCTCATCGTAAGATCTGATTGGCTGTCAGCACTTCATCCAAGAAGTGTTGGCAGCCATCTTGGGACCAATATATATCATAGCACCTCATTACAAAGCATTGCAGTTAATAGAGGTTTTAAGACTTTAGTTACATTATAAATCATTTGTTGATGGTACCATACTCATTTTAGGAATTGTGGTGTGTTCTAAGGTTATTTTACCATGTGAAAAAGCCTTCTGCTGGGAAATCATGAATCAAGTTTGAGAGAAAACTATTTTCTCATGCTTTTCCCACAGAGGTTCGGAAGGTGATCTATAAGCTAAACTGAGAGCATATTTTCTGTAAATTCACATTATCTTTCTCAGTCATGTGTGAATGAAGTCTGACATTCTCAGTAAAACATGTTATCCAACAAGGGCAGAGACTGTCAGTTGATTCCTTTGTGTTCTACTGCAGCTTCCCAGAGTGTTCCAAAGAACAACTAGGGCGGTAACAGTCCTTCTTATGATAAACGTATGGCTCACCTGAAGCCATCTTGATTGGAATAAAGTGGTAACTCTTAAAACCTTTAATTTAAAAAGGAACAAAATGAGCGGGTTCATTTTGCCATAGAAAGTATGATTAGTGCTGCAGAAAGAAAAATTAGGGCACATTTTGAGTGACTTCTCAAATCCTCTTTTATTTCATTAAAAAATTCTGACATGCAGACTGAAACATACACTTTGAATACCAGCATCAGACTTCCCTGGTGAGCAGTAGCTTTACTACAGTGATCTAATGAGCAACTAGAGTCCTACCATTCAGAATTTATGGCAAATGTGTGACACATCTGAATGCCTTCTTGATGGAACCAAAGTAAACAAGCATTGAAAATGCAATAGGTCTCGCTCTCGTTTAAGTTAAAGCAATTCTGTTTGTAATTAGGTGGCTTTTTAGCTTTGCTTGTATTAGTGTTTTTCAAACTTTCATGTACATAACATACATATGTACGCATATATGTATATGTATATGTATGCATGCATTTATATTTATATAGATATGCAGATTATATATATATATGTTTATATATGTATGTATATATATTTATAATTTCTAAGCATATATTATGGCTCAAGCACATATGTTTGTATTTATATATTCTATTTATACATGTATTTATACAGTTACAATATATATATAATATATATTTATTTCCTGAAATAGAAACTGCAATACTTTTAACATTGTATTTTATGCATTCAAGCAGCAATGGTATGTTTTCTGTGTCACACTGGGAATTGTTTGTTGGCTGTTTTCGGCAATGTTTGAAAAACAGATTCGCGAAAGCCTGATAACAACTTTGTAGTATTTTTTCTAGGTTGGTTAGTCACATGGTGTTGGCACTTGAACACTGTTTTGCATTTAAAAATGGCGACTTACGTGTTTCAAATGACTTGTGAGCAAGGGTACTTGTTACCCAAACCGCGTCAGGTTCGAGGTTCTTAATAAATCATCATCTGGCCTCACATCGCTGGGTTTGTGTCTCTGTTCGCCAGCTGCTTGGAAGTGCAGAGAGTCAGGATCATCGTATATATATTTATATACACATACATATATATAAATGCATATGCATATATATGCATATATATGTGCATATATGTGCATATGTGTGCGTGTAGAGAGAGGTAGAGAGAGGTAGAGGTGTAGAGGTAGAGGTGTAGAGGTAGAGAGGTAGAGGTAGAGAGGTAGAGAGTAGAGGATGAGTAATAGAGAGTAGAGAGTAGAGAGTGAGTAGTAGAGAGTAGTAGAGAGTAGTAGAGAGAAGTACAGAGAGTAGCAGAGAGTGAGTAGGAGAGAGTAGTAGAGTGAGTAGTAGAGAGTGAGTAGTAGAGAGTAGTAGAGAGTGAGTAGTAGAGAGTAGTAGAGAGTGGGTAATAGAGAGTGAGTAGTAGAGAGTGAGTAGTAGAGAGTGAGTAGTAGAGAGTAGTAGAGATTGAGTAGTGGAGAGTGAGTAGCGGAGAGAGAGTAGCAGAGGGTAGTAGAGAATGAGTAGTAGAGTGATTAGTAGAGAGTAGTAGACAGTGGGTAGTAGAGAGTAGTAGAGAGTGAGTAGTAGAGAGTGAGTAGTAGAGAGTGAGTAGTGGAGAGTGAGTAGTGGAGAGAGAGTAGCAGAGAGTAGTAGAGAATGAGTAGTAGAGTGAGTAGTAGAGAGTAGTAGAGAGAGTAGTAGAGAGTGAGTAGTAGAGAGTGGTAGAGAGTGAGTAGTAGAGAGTGAGTAGTAGAGAGTGAATAGTAGAGAGTGAGTAGTAGAGTGAGTAATAGAGTGAGTAGTAGAGGGAGTAGTAGAGAGCAAGTAGTAGAGAGTGTGTAGTAGAGAGTGAGTAGTAGAGAGTGAGTAGTAGAGAGAGTAGTAGAGAGTGAGTAGTAGAGAGTGAGTAGTAGAGAGAGTAGTAGAGTAGTAGAGAGTGAGTAGTAGAGAGTGTGTAGTAGAGAGTGAGTAGTACAGAGTAGTAGAGAGTGAGTAGTAGAGAGTGAATAGTAGAGAGTAGTAGTAGAGAGTAGTAGAGAGAGAGAGAGTAGTAGAGAGTGAGTAGTAGAGAGTAGTAGAGAGTGAGTAGTAGAGAGTAGTGGAGTAGTAGAGTGAGTAGTAGAGAGTAGTAGAGAGTGAGTAGTAGGGAGAGTAGTAGAGAGTGAGTAGTAGAGAGAATAGTAGAGAGTAGTAGAGTTGTAGAGAGTGAGTAGTAGAGAGTAGTAGAGAGCGAGTAGTAGAGAGTGAGTAGTGGAGAGTGAGTAGTAGAGTAGTAGAGAGTGAGTAGTAGAGAGAGAGTAGTAGAGAGTAGTAGAAAGTGACTAGTAGAGTAGTAGAGAGTGAGTGGTAGAGAGTAGTCGAGAGTAGTAGTAGAGAGTAGTAGTAGAGAGTGAGTAGCAGAGAGAGATTATTAGAGGGTAGTAGAGAGTGAGCAGTAGAGTGAGTAGTAGAGAGAGAGTAGTAGAGAGTGAGTAGTAGAGTGAGTAGTAGAGTAGTTGAGAGTGAGTAGTAGAGACTAGTAGAGAGAGAGTAGTAGAGTGAGTAGTAGAGGGTAGTAGAGAGCGAGTAGTAGAGAGCAAGTAGTAGAGAGTGTGTAGTAGAGAGTGTGTAGTAGAGAGTGTGTAGTAGAGAGAGTAGTAGAGAGTAGTTGAGAGCGAGTAATAGAGAGTGAGTTGTGGAGAGTGAGTAGTAGAGAGTGAGTAGTAGAGAGAGTAGTGGAGAGTAGTAGAGTAGAAGAGAGTGAGTAGTAGAGAGCGAGTATTAGAGAGTATTAGAGAGTGAGTAGTGGAGAGTGAGAAGTAGAGAGTGAGTAGTAAAGAGAGAGTAGTAGAGAGAGAGTAGTAGAGAGTAGTAGAGTGAGTAGTAGAGAGTGAGTAGTAGAGAGAGTAGTAGAGAGTAGTAGAGAGTGAGTAGTAGAGTAGTAGAGAGTGAGTAGTAGAGAGTGAGTAGTAGAGAGAGAGTAGTAGAGAGTGAGTAGTAGAGAGTGAGTAGTAGAGAGAGTAGTGGAGAGTAGTAGAGTAGTAGAGAGTGAGTAGTAGAGAGCGAGTAGTAGAGAGTATTAGAGAGCGAGTAGTAGAGTGAGTAGTGGAGAGTGAGTAGTAGAGAGTGAGTAGTAGAGAGAGAGTAGTAGAGAGAGAGTAGTAGAGAGTAGTAGAGTGAGTAGTAGAGAGTGAGTAGTAGAGAGAGTAGTAGAGAGTAGTAGAGAGTGAGTAGTAGAGTAGTAGAGAGTGAGTAGTAGAGAGTAGTAGAGTAGTAGTAGAGAGTAGTAGAGAGAGAGAGTAGTAGAGAGTGAGTAGTAGAGAGTGAGTAGTAGAGAGTAGTAGCGAGTGAGTAGTAGAGAGTAAGTAGTAGAGAGTGAGTAGTAGAGAGTGAGTAGTAGAGAGTAGTAGAGAGTGAGTAGTAGAGAGTGAGTAGTAAAGAGACAGTAGTAGAGAGACAGTAGTAGAGAGCAGTAGAGAGGGAGTAGTAGAGTAATAGAGAGTGAGTGGTAGGGAGTAGTAGAAAGTAGTAGAGTGAGTAGTAGAGTGTAGTAGAGAGTGAGTAGTAGAGCGAGTAGTAGAGAGTAGTAGAGTAGTAGAGAGTGAGTAGTAGAGAGTGAGTAGCAGAGAGAGTAGTAGAGAGTAGTAGAGAGTGAGTAGTAGAGAGTGAGTAGTAGAGAGTAGTAGAGAGCGAGTAGTAGAGAGTAGTAGAGAGTGAGTAGTGGAGAGTGAGTAGCGGAGAGAGAGTAGCAGAGGGTAGTAGAGAATGAGTAGTAGAGTGATTAGTAGAGAGTAGTAGACAGTGGGTAGTAGAGAGAAGTAGAGAGTGAGTAGTAGAGAGTGAGTAGTAGAGAGTGAGTAGTAGAGTGTGAGTAGTGGAGAGTGAGTAGTGGAGAGAGAGTAGCAGAGAGTAGTAGAGAATGAGTAGTAGAGTGAGTAGTAGAGAGTAGTAGAGAGAGTAGTAGAGAGTGAGTAGTAGAGAGTAGTAGAGAGTGAGTAGTAGAGAGTGAGTAGTAGAGTGAGTAGTAGAGTGAGTAGTAGAGGGAGTAGTAGAGAGCAAGTAGTAGAGAGTGTGTAGTAGAGAGTGAGTAGTAGAGAGTGAGTAGTAGAGAGAGTAGTAGAGAGTGAGTAGTAGAGAGTGAGTAGTAGAGAGAGTAGTAGAGAGAGTAGTAGAGAGTAGTAGAGAGTAGTAGAGAGTATGTAGTAGAGAGTGAGTAGTACAGAGTGGTAGAGAGAGAGAGTAGTAGAGAGTGAGTAGTAGAGAGTAATAGAGAGTGAGTAGTAGAGAGTAGTGGACTAGTAGAGTGAGTAGTAGAGAGTAGTAGAGAGTGAGTAGTAGAGAGAGTAGTAGAGAGTGAGTAGTAGAGAGAATAGTAGAGAGTAGTAGAGAGAGTAGTAGAGAGTGAGTAGTAGAGAGTAGTAGAGAGTGAGTAGTAGAGTAGTAGAGAGTGAGTAGTAGAGAGAGTAGTAGAGAGTGAGTAGTAGAGAGAATAGTAGAGAGTAGTAGAGAGAGTAGTAGAGAGTGAGTAGTAGAGAGTAGTAGAGAGCGAGTAGTAGAGAGTGAGTAGTGGAGAGTGAGTAGTAGAGTAGTAGAGAGTGAGTAGTAGAGAGAGAGTAGTAGAGAGAGAGTAGTAGAGAGTAGTAGAAAGTGACTAGTAGAGTAGTAGTAGAGGGTAGTAGATAGTGAATAGTAGAGTGAGTAGTAGAGAGAGAGAGTAGTAGAGAGTGAGTAGTAGAGTGAGTAGTAGAGTAGTTGAGAGTGAGTAGTAGAGACTAGTAGAGAGAGAGTAGTAGAGAGTGAGTAGTAGAGGGTAGTAGAGAGTGAGTAGTAGAGAGTAGTAGAGTAGTAGAGAGTGAGTAGTAGAGAGTGAGTAGCAGAGAGAGTAGTAGAGAGTAGTAGAGAGTGAGTAGTAGAGAGTGAGTAGTAGAGAGTAGTAGAGAGCGAGTAGTAGAGAGTAGTAGAGAGTGAGTAGTGGAGAGTGAGTAGCGGAGAGAGAGTAGCAGAGGGTAGTAGAGAATGAGTAGTAGAGTGATTAGTAGAGAGTAGTAGACAGTGGGTAGTAGAGAGAAGTAGAGAGTGAGTAGTAGAGAGTGAGTAGTAGAGAGTGAGTAGTAGAGTGTGAGTAGTGGAGAGTGAGTAGTGGAGAGAGAGTAGCAGAGAGTAGTAGAGAATGAGTAGTAGAGTGAGTAGTAGAGAGTAGTAGAGAGAGTAGTAGAGAGTGAGTAGTAGAGAGTAGTAGAGAGTGAGTAGTAGAGAGTGAGTAGTAGAGTGAGTAGTAGAGTGAGTAGTAGAGGGAGTAGTAGAGAGCAAGTAGTAGAGAGTGTGTAGTAGAGAGTGAGTAGTAGAGAGTGAGTAGTAGAGAGAGTAGTAGAGAGTGAGTAGTAGAGAGTGAGTAGTAGAGAGAGTAGTAGAGAGAGTAGTAGAGAGTAGTAGAGAGTAGTAGAGAGTATGTAGTAGAGAGTGAGTAGTACAGAGTGGTAGAGAGAGAGAGTAGTAGAGAGTGAGTAGTAGAGAGTAATAGAGAGTGAGTAGTAGAGAGTAGTGGACTAGTAGAGTGAGTAGTAGAGAGTAGTAGAGAGTGAGTAGTAGAGAGAGTAGTAGAGAGTGAGTAGTAGAGAGAATAGTAGAGAGTAGTAGAGAGAGTAGTAGAGAGTGAGTAGTAGAGAGTAGTAGAGAGTGAGTAGTAGAGTAGTAGAGAGTGAGTAGTAGAGAGAGTAGTAGAGAGTGAGTAGTAGAGAGAATAGTAGAGAGTAGTAGAGAGAGTAGTAGAGAGTGAGTAGTAGAGAGTAGTAGAGAGCGAGTAGTAGAGAGTGAGTAGTGGAGAGTGAGTAGTAGAGTAGTAGAGAGTGAGTAGTAGAGAGAGAGTAGTAGAGAGAGAGTAGTAGAGAGTAGTAGAAAGTGACTAGTAGAGTAGTAGAGAGTGAGTGGTAGAGAGTAGTCGAGAGTAGTAGTAGAGAGTAGTAGTAGAGAGTGAGTAGCAGAGAGAGATTATTAGAGGGTAGTAGATAGTGAATAGTAGAGTGAGTAGTAGAGAGAGAGAGTAGTAGAGAGTGAGTAGTAGAGTGAGTAGTAGAGTAGTTGAGAGTGAGTAGTAGAGACTAGTAGAGAGAGAGTAGTAGAGAGTGAGTAGTAGAGGGTAGTAGAGAGTGAGTAGGAGTGAGTAGTAGAGAGTAGTAGAGAGTGAGTAGTAGAGTGAGTAGTAGAGAGTGAGTAGTAGAGAGTGAGTAGTAGAGAGAAGTAGAGAGTAGTAGAGCATGAGTAGTAGAGAGTGAGTGGTAGAGAGCGAGTAGTAGAGAGTGAGTAGTAGAGAGTAGTAGCGAGTGAGTAGTAGAGTGAGTAGTAGAGAGTAGTAGAGAGTGTGTAGTAGAGAGTGAGTAGTAGAGAGTGAGTAGTAGATTAGTAGAGAGTAGTCAGTCAGTGTCAGTCAATGTCAGTCAATCAGTGTCAGTCAGTGTCAGTCAATCAGTGTCAGTCAGTGTGAGTCAGTCAGTGTCAATCAGTGTCAGTCAGTGTCAGTCAATCAGTGTCAGTCAGTCAGTTTCAGTCAGTCAGTGTCAGTCAGTGTCAGTCAGTGTCAGTCAATCAGTGTCAGTCAGTGTCAATCAGTCAGTGTCAGTCAGTCAGTGTCAGTCATTCAGTGTCAGTCATTCAGTGTCAGTCATTCAGTGTCAGCTAGAGCAGCTCTGATGACCTGGTTCTCAGGTTCTAAAGCAGCTCCGCTGACCTGGTTCTCTCTCTCTAAAGCAGCTCTGCTGACCTGGTTTCTCTGGTTCTACAGCAGGTCTGCTGACCTGGTTCTCTGGCTCTAGAGCAGCTCTGCTGAACTAGTTCCTAGGCTACAGAGCAGCTCTGCTGATCTGGATCTCTGGCTCTACAACAGCTCTGCTGACCTGGTTCTCTGGCTCTAAAGCAGCTCTGCTGACACGGTTCTATGGCTCTAAAGCAGTTCTGCTGACATGGTTCTCTGGCTCTAGAGCAACTCTGCTGACCTGGTTCTCTCCCTCTAAAGCAGCTCTGCTGACCTGGTTCTCTCCCTCTAAAGCAGCTCTACTGACCTGGTTTCTCTGGCTCTACAGCAGCTCTGCTGACCTGGTTCTCTGGCTCTAGAGCAGCTCTGCTGACCTGGTTCTTAGGCTCCAGAGCAGCTCTGCTGACCTGGTTCTCTGGCTCTAAAGCAGTTCTGCTGACCTGGTTCTATGGCTCTAAAGCATCTCTGCTGACTTGGTTCTCTGGCTCTAGAGCAGCTCTGCTGACCTGGTTCACTGGCTCTAGAGCAGCTCTGCTGACCTGGTTCTCTCCCTCTAAAGCAGCTCTGCTGACCTGGTTCTCTCCCTCTAAAGCAGCTCTACTGACCTGGTTTCTCTGGCTCTACAGCAGCTCTGCTGACCTGGTTTCTCTGGCTCTACAGCAGCTCTGCTGACCTAGTTCTTAGGCTCCAGAGCAGCTCTGCTGACCTGGCTCTCTGGCTCTACAGCAGCTCTGCTGACCTGGTTTTCTGCACTCACGATGCACGCACCCGACTTAGCGAAAATATATTTAAAAATAATATAAGTTTATTATAAGTACAAATATATTATTTTTATGAATATCTTACTTAATCTCTTGCCCTAATGTGTATATTAAAGACACATACATATCATTTTGGAACATACATTTTTTTTGCGGGAGTCGCGCACCCAGCGCGCCCCAGAACGTATATGATGTCACGCGGGACCCGCAACCACGCAAACATCTAGTACCGTAATACACATACATATATATAAATGCATATGCATATATATGCATATATATGTGCATATATGTGCATATGTGTGCGTGTAGAGAGAGGTAGAGAGAGGTAGAGGTGTAGAGGTAGAGGTGTAGAGGTAGAGAGGTAGAGGTAGAGAGGTAGAGAGTAGAGGATGAGTAATAGAGAGTAGAGAGTAGAGAGTGAGTAGTAGAGAGTAGTAGAGAGTAGTAGAGAGAAGTACAGAGAGTAGCAGAGAGTGAGTAGGAGAGAGTAGTAGAGTGAGTAGTAGAGAGTGAGTAGTAGAGAGTAGTAGAGAGTGAGTAGTAGAGAGTAGTAGAGAGTGGGTAATAGAGAGTGAGTAGTAGAGAGTGAGTAGTAGAGAGTGAGTAGTAGAGAGTAGTAGAGATTGAGTAGTGGAGAGTGAGTAGCGGAGAGAGAGTAGCAGAGGGTAGTAGAGAATGAGTAGTAGAGTGATTAGTAGAGAGTAGTAGACAGTGGGTAGTAGAGAGTAGTAGAGAGTGAGTAGTAGAGAGTGAGTAGTAGAGAGTGAGTAGTGGAGAGTGAGTAGTGGAGAGAGAGTAGCAGAGAGTAGTAGAGAATGAGTAGTAGAGTGAGTAGTAGAGAGTAGTAGAGAGAGTAGTAGAGAGTGAGTAGTAGAGAGTGGTAGAGAGTGAGTAGTAGAGAGTGAGTAGTAGAGAGTGAATAGTAGAGAGTGAGTAGTAGAGTGAGTAATAGAGTGAGTAGTAGAGGGAGTAGTAGAGAGCAAGTAGTAGAGAGTGTGTTGTAGAGAGTGAGTAGTAGAGAGTGAGTAGTAGAGAGAGTAGTAGAGAGTGAGTAGTAGAGAGTGAGTAGTAGAGAGAGTAGTAGAGTAGTAGAGAGTGAGTAGTAGAGAGTGTGTAGTAGAGAGTGAGTAGTACAGAGTAGTAGAGAGTGAGTAGTAGAGAGTGAATAGTAGAGAGTAGTAGTAGAGAGTAGTAGAGAGAGAGAGAGTAGTAGAGAGTGAGTAGTAGAGAGTAGTAGAGAGTGAGTAGTAGAGAGTAGTGGAGTAGTAGAGTGAGTAGTAGAGAGTAGTAGAGAGTGAGTAGTAGGGAGAGTAGTAGAGAGTGAGTAGTAGAGAGAATAGTAGAGAGTAGTAGAGTTGTAGAGAGTGAGTAGTAGAGAGTAGTAGAGAGCGAGTAGTAGAGAGTGAGTAGTGGAGAGTGAGTAGTAGAGTAGTAGAGAGTGAGTAGTAGAGAGAGAGTAGTAGAGAGTAGTAGAAAGTGACTAGTAGAGTAGTAGAGAGTGAGTGGTAGAGAGTAGTCGAGAGTAGTAGTAGAGAGTAGTAGTAGAGAGTGAGTAGCAGAGAGAGATTATTAGAGGGTAGTAGAGAGTGAGCAGTAGAGTGAGTAGTAGAGAGAGAGTAGTAGAGAGTGAGTAGTAGAGTGAGTAGTAGAGTAGTTGAGAGTGAGTAGTAGAGACTAGTAGAGAGAGAGTAGTAGAGTGAGTAGTAGAGGGTAGTAGAGAGCGAGTAGTAGAGAGCAAGTAGTAGAGAGTGTGTAGTAGAGAGTGTGTAGTAGAGAGTGTGTAGTAGAGAGAGTAGTAGAGAGTAGTTGAGAACGAGTAATAGAGAGTGAGTTGTGGAGAGTGAGTAGTAGAGAGTGAGTAGTAGAGAGAGTAGTGGAGAGTAGTAGAGTAGTAGAGAGTGAGTAGTAGAGAGCGAGTATTAGAGAGTATTAGAGAGTGAGTAGTGGAGAGTGAGAAGTAGAGAGTGAGTAGTAAAGAGAGAGTAGTAGAGAGAGAGTAGTAGAGAGTAGTAGAGTGAGTAGTAGAGAGTGAGTAGTAGAGAGAGTAGTAGAGAGTAGTAGAGAGTGAGTAGTAGAGTAGTAGAGAGTGAGTAGTAGAGAGTGAGTAGTAGAGAGAGAGTAGTAGAGAGTGAGTAGTAGAGAGTGAGTAGTAGAGAGAGTAGTGGAGAGTAGTAGAGTAGTAGAGAGTGAGTAGTAGAGAGCGAGTAGTAGAGAGTATTAGAGAGCGAGTAGTAGAGTGAGTAGTGGAGAGTGAGTAGTAGAGAGTGAGTAGTAGAGAGAGAGTAGTAGAGAGAGAGTAGTAGAGAGTAGTAGAGTGAGTAGTAGAGAGTGAGTAGTAGAGAGAGTAGTAGAGAGTAGTAGAGAGTGAGTAGTAGAGTAGTAGAGAGTGAGTAGTAGAGAGTAGTAGAGAGTAGTAGTAGAGAGTAGTAGAGAGAGAGAGTAGTAGAGAGTGAGTAGTAGAGAGTGAGTAGTAGAGAGTAGTAGCGAGTGAGTAGTAGAGAGTAAGTAGTAGAGAGTGAGTAGTAGAGAGTGAGTAGTAGAGAGTAGTAGAGAGTGAGTAGTAGAGAGTGAGTAGTAAAGAGACAGTAGTAGAGAGACAGTAGTAGAGAGCAGTAGAGAGGGAGTAGTAGAGTAATAGAGAGTGAGTGGTAGGGAGTAGTAGAAAGTAGTAGAGTGAGTAGTAGAGTGTAGTAGAGAGTGAGTAGTAGAGCGAGTAGTAGAGAGTAGTAGAGTAGTAGAGAGTGAGTAGTAGAGAGTGAGTAGCAGAGAGAGTAGTAGAGAGTAGTAGAGAGTGAGTAGTAGAGAGTGAGTAGTAGAGAGTAGTAGAGAGCGAGTAGTAGAGAGTAGTAGAGAGTGAGTAGTGGAGAGTGAGTAGCGGAGAGAGAGTAGCAGAGGGTAGTAGAGAATGAGTAGTAGAGTGATTAGTAGAGAGTAGTAGACAGTGGGTAGTAGAGAGAAGTAGAGAGTGAGTAGTAGAGAGTGAGTAGTAGAGAGTGAGTAGTAGAGTGTGAGTAGTGGAGAGTGAGTAGTGGAGAGAGAGTAGCAGAGAGTAGTAGAGAATGAGTAGTAGAGTGAGTAGTAGAGAGTAGTAGAGAGAGTAGTAGAGAGTGAGTAGTAGAGAGTAGTAGAGAGTGAGTAGTAGAGAGTGAGTAGTAGAGTGAGTAGTAGAGTGAGTAGTAGAGGGAGTAGTAGAGAGCAAGTAGTAGAGAGTGTGTAGTAGAGAGTGAGTAGTAGAGAGTGAGTAGTAGAGAGAGTAGTAGAGAGTGAGTAGTAGAGAGTGAGTAGTAGAGAGAGTAGTAGAGAGAGTAGTAGAGAGTAGTAGAGAGTAGTAGAGAGTATGTAGTAGAGAGTGAGTAGTACAGAGTGGTAGAGAGAGAGAGTAGTAGAGAGTGAGTAGTAGAGAGTAATAGAGAGTGAGTAGTAGAGAGTAGTGGACTAGTAGAGTGAGTAGTAGAGAGTAGTAGAGAGTGAGTAGTAGAGAGAGTAGTAGAGAGTGAGTAGTAGAGAGAATAGTAGAGAGTAGTAGAGAGAGTAGTAGAGAGTGAGTAGTAGAGAGTAGTAGAGAGTGAGTAGTAGAGTAGTAGAGAGTGAGTAGTAGAGAGAGTAGTAGAGAGTGAGTAGTAGAGAGAATAGTAGAGAGTAGTAGAGAGAGTAGTAGAGAGTGAGTAGTAGAGAGTAGTAGAGAGCGAGTAGTAGAGAGTGAGTAGTGGAGAGTGAGTAGTAGAGTAGTAGAGAGTGAGTAGTAGAGAGAGAGTAGTAGAGAGAGAGTAGTAGAGAGTAGTAGAAAGTGACTAGTAGAGTAGTAGAGAGTGAGTGGTAGAGAGTAGTCGAGAGTAGTAGTAGAGAGTAGTAGTAGAGAGTGAGTAGCAGAGAGAGATTATTAGAGGGTAGTAGATAGTGAATAGTAGAGTGAGTAGTAGAGAGAGAGAGTAGTAGAGAGTGAGTAGTAGAGTGAGTAGTAGAGTAGTTGAGAGTGAGTAGTAGAGACTAGTAGAGAGAGAGTAGTAGAGAGTGAGTAGTAGAGGGTAGTAGAGAGTGAGTAGTAGAGAGTAGTAGAGTAGTAGAGAGTGAGTAGTAGAGAGTGAGTAGCAGAGAGAGTAGTAGAGAGTAGTAGAGAGTGAGTAGTAGAGAGTGAGTAGTAGAGAGTAGTAGAGAGCGAGTAGTAGAGAGTAGTAGAGAGTGAGTAGTGGAGAGTGAGTAGCGGAGAGAGAGTAGCAGAGGGTAGTAGAGAATGAGTAGTAGAGTGATTAGTAGAGAGTAGTAGACAGTGGGTAGTAGAGAGAAGTAGAGAGTGAGTAGTAGAGAGTGAGTAGTAGAGAGTGAGTAGTAGAGTGTGAGTAGTGGAGAGTGAGTAGTGGAGAGAGAGTAGCAGAGAGTAGTAGAGAATGAGTAGTAGAGTGAGTAGTAGAGAGTAGTAGAGAGAGTAGTAGAGAGTGAGTAGTAGAGAGTAGTAGAGAGTGAGTAGTAGAGAGTGAGTAGTAGAGTGAGTAGTAGAGTGAGTAGTAGAGGGAGTAGTAGAGAGCAAGTAGTAGAGAGTGTGTAGTAGAGAGTGAGTAGTAGAGAGTGAGTAGTAGAGAGAGTAGTAGAGAGTGAGTAGTAGAGAGTGAGTAGTAGAGAGAGTAGTAGAGAGAGTAGTAGAGAGTAGTAGAGAGTAGTAGAGAGTATGTAGTAGAGAGTGAGTAGTACAGAGTGGTAGAGAGAGAGAGTAGTAGAGAGTGAGTAGTAGAGAGTAATAGAGAGTGAGTAGTAGAGAGTAGTGGACTAGTAGAGTGAGTAGTAGAGAGTAGTAGAGAGTGAGTAGTAGAGAGAGTAGTAGAGAGTGAGTAGTAGAGAGAATAGTAGAGAGTAGTAGAGAGAGTAGTAGAGAGTGAGTAGTAGAGAGTAGTAGAGAGTGAGTAGTAGAGTAGTAGAGAGTGAGTAGTAGAGAGAGTAGTAGAGAGTGAGTAGTAGAGAGAATAGTAGAGAGTAGTAGAGAGAGTAGTAGAGAGTGAGTAGTAGAGAGTAGTAGAGAGCGAGTAGTAGAGAGTGAGTAGTGGAGAGTGAGTAGTAGAGTAGTAGAGAGTGAGTAGTAGAGAGAGAGTAGTAGAGAGAGAGTAGTAGAGAGTAGTAGAAAGTGACTAGTAGAGTAGTAGAGAGTGAGTGGTAGAGAGTAGTCGAGAGTAGTAGTAGAGAGTAGTAGTAGAGAGTGAGTAGCAGAGAGAGATTATTAGAGGGTAGTAGATAGTGAATAGTAGAGTGAGTAGTAGAGAGAGAGAGTAGTAGAGAGTGAGTAGTAGAGTGAGTAGTAGAGTAGTTGAGAGTGAGTAGTAGAGACTAGTAGAGAGAGAGTAGTAGAGAGTGAGTAGTAGAGGGTAGTAGAGAGTGAGTAGTAGAGAGTAGTAGAGAGTGAGTAGTAGAGTGAGTAGTAGAGAGTGAGTAGTAGAGAGTGAGTAGTAGAGAGAAGTAGAGAGTGAGTAGCAGAGAGTAGTAGAGAGTGAGTAGTAGAGAGTAGTAGAGAGTGAGTAGTAGAGAGTAGTGGAGTAGTAGAGAGTGAGTAGTAGAGAGTAGTAGAGAGTGAGTAGTAGAGTGAGTACTAGAGAGTAGTAGAGAGCGAGTAGTAGAGAGCAAGTAGTAGAGAGTGTGTAGTAGAGAGTGTGTAGTAGAGAGTGAGTAGTAGAGAGAGTAGTAGAGAGTAGTTGAGAGCGAGTAATAGAGAGTGAGTAGTGGAGAGTGAGTAGTAGAGTGAGTAGTAGAGAGTGAGTAGTAGAGAGAGAGTAGTAGAGAGTGAGTAGTAGAGTAGTAGAGAGTGAGTGGTATAGAGTAGGAGAGTAGTAGAGTGAGTAGTAGATAATAGTAGAGAGTGAGTAGTAGAGAGAGTAGTAGAGAGTGGTAGAGTAATAGAGAGTGAGTAGTAGAGAGTGAGTAGTAGAGAGAGTAGTGGAGAGTAGTAGAATAGTAGAGAGTGAGTGGTAGAGAGCGAGTAGTAGAGAGTATTAGAGAGCGAGTAGTGGTGTGAGTAGTGGAGAGTGAGTAGTAGAGAGTGAGTAGTAGAGAGAGAGAAGTAGAGAGAGAGTAGTAGAGAGTAGTAGAGAGTGAGTAGTAGAGAAAGTAGTAGAGAGTAGTAGAGAGCGAGTAGTAGAGTAGTAGAGAGTGAGTAGTAGAGGGTAGTAGAGAGTGAGTAGTAGAGAGTGAATAGTAGAGAGTAGTAGTAGAGAGTAGTAGAGAGAGAGTAGTAGAGATTGAGTAGTAGAGAGTGAGTAGTAGAGAGTAGTAGTGAGTGAGTAGTAGAGAGTGAGTAGTAGAGAGTAGTAGCGAGTGAGTAGTAGAGAGTGAGTAGTAGAGAGTGAGTAGTAGAGAGTGAGTAGTAGAGAGACAGTAGTAGAGAGACAGTAGTAGAGAGCAGTAGAGAGGGAGTAGTAGAGTAATAGAGAGTGAGTGGTAGGGAGTAGTAGAAAGTAGTCGAGTGAGTAGTAGAGTGTAGTAGAGAGTAGTAGAGCATGAGTAGTAGAGAGTGAGTGGTAGAGAGCGAGTAGTAGAGAGTGAGTAGTAGAGAGTAGTAGCGAGTGAGTAGTAGAGTGAGTAGTAGAGAGTAGTAGAGAGTGTGTAGTAGAGAGTGAGTAGTAGAGAGTGAGTAGTAGATTAGTAGAGAGTAGTCAGTCAGTGTCAGTCAATGTCAGTCAATCAGTGTCAGTCAGTGTCAGTCAATCAGTGTCAGTCAGTGTGAGTCAGTCAGTGTCAATCAGTGTCAGTCAGTGTCAGTCAATCAGTGTCAGTCAGTCAGTTTCAGTCAGTCAGTGTCAGTCAGTGTCAGTCAGTGTCAGTCAATCAGTGTCAGTCAGTGTCAATCAGTCAGTGTCAGTCAGTCAGTGTCAGTCATTCAGTGTCAGTCATTCAGTGTCAGTCATTCAGTGTCAGCTAGAGCAGCTCTGATGACCTGGTTCTCAGGTTCTAAAGCAGCTCCGCTGACCTGGTTCTCTCTCTCTAAAGCAGCTCTGCTGACCTGGTTTCTCTGGTTCTACAGCAGGTCTGCTGACCTGGTTCTCTGGCTCTAGAGCAGCTCTGCTGAACTAGTTCCTAGGCTACAGAGCAGCTCTGCTGATCTGGATCTCTGGCTCTACAACAGCTCTGCTGACCTGGTTCTCTGGCTCTAAAGCAGCTCTGCTGACACGGTTCTATGGCTCTAAAGCAGTTCTGCTGACATGGTTCTCTGGCTCTAGAGCAACTCTGCTGACCTGGTTCTCTCCCTCTAAAGCAGCTCTGCTGACCTGGTTCTCTCCCTCTAAAGCAGCTCTACTGACCTGGTTTCTCTGGCTCTACAGCAGCTCTGCTGACCTGGTTCTCTGGCTCTAGAGCAGCTCTGCTGACCTGGTTCTTAGGCTCCAGAGCAGCTCTGCTGACCTGGTTCTCTGGCTCTAAAGCAGTTCTGCTGACCTGGTTCTATGGCTCTAAAGCATCTCTGCTGACTTGGTTCTCTGGCTCTAGAGCAGCTCTGCTGACCTGGTTCACTGGCTCTAGAGCAGCTCTGCTGACCTGGTTCTCTCCCTCTAAAGCAGCTCTGCTGACCTGGTTCTCTCCCTCTAAAGCAGCTCTACTGACCTGGTTTCTCTGGCTCTACAGCAGCTCTGCTGACCTGGTTTCTCTGGCTCTACAGCAGCTCTGCTGACCTAGTTCTTAGGCTCCAGAGCAGCTCTGCTGACCTGGCTCTCTGGCTCTACAGCAGCTCTGCTGACCTGGTTTTCTGCACTCACGATGCACGCACCCGACTTAGCGAAAATATATATAAAAATAATATAAGTTTATTATAAGTACAAATATATTATTTTTATGAATATCTTACTTAATCTCTTGCCCTAATGTGTATATTAAAGACACATACATATCATTTTGGAACATACATTTTTTTTGCGGGAGTCGCGCACCCAGCGCGCCCCAGAACGTATATGATGTCACGCGGGACCCGCAACCACGCAAACATCTAGTACCGTAATACGCGGGAGCAGGAGTCGCATACCAATTGCGCACATCACGTAATATTAAATGTATATGATGAAACTGAAAAACACGCAGCCACGCACACCATACGCGGATCCTTCATGACTTTTCTGAAATGGTGGCTAGAATGCGCGCACCCACCGTGATATGTACGCTTTGAGTGTGCGACTCCGAAAAAAATAGGATTTTTTATAAAAAAGAAAATAATATATATATATATTAAAATAAAAAATTAAAACAAGAAAATTAATCAATATTTCAGTTTTCTTTTTTTCATTGTTTTTTGCAATTTTCAGAAAAATATATAATGTTATTTAATGAATAAAATATTTATAAATAAACAGTTAAAAACTGTAGAAAATCAGTACAAAAAATTAGGTATAACTACTATCACACTGAAAAATTAGCATTTAAAAAAGCTTTGAAATTCACTGAAAAAAACACAGGTTTCAGGAGTGTTATAGTTAGCTGGCCATTTCACTTGTACAAAACCATAGAAATTCCTCCGTTATAGTTAGTTCTGCTAACTATAACTCGTGCGCCCGCAATGCACTGCTGATGATGTCACATATTGCATCATTCATGACATCGTCAATGACATCACTGATGATATCACTGATGACATCTCAAATGACATCACTGATGACATCACTGATGACATAATCCACGTGACAATCTGATACACCTCATCATACACTAGTATAACCTTTCATCACTCACTGTAAAATACAGAGTACCATATTTGAAACCATTGACACACCAATACCAGTTACTACATACCCACTCACTGATTCCTAAGTCTACACACACAACTACCCATTCAACAACAGAATCATTTATACATGCAGTCACTAATTAATAGAACACTATCAAATGCACTTATACACATATATAGACATTGACACATCAGCAGTCATCTTAGTCGGTTATGCAGTCATCCTACTCACTCATGAAAAAAATTAATCGCACTTACATTTACTCACTTACACAATTATCCAACAACACCTCATTTATTCAAACACATAATAACTCATAGTTAATATGTTAAAAAAGCACCATTACAATGATATACTCATTCATATAGTTACTCTCACAATCACCGACTCTTACACATACTTTTTTATATACACCAACTCTCACATACAATGCCTTTTATTTTTTACTTTGTTGAAGATGCACAACTAAAACATATATTCGCTCACCAACACACAAATAAATACACTGAGTCACCCAAATAACTGTTTCCTCATGCACTCTTAATCCTATACACATAGTCAATCAACCATTCACACATCTATGCATAGAGTTACACACACCCCATCCAACCACACACAAACTCAGTGTCCCATACAAATACTACTACTCACCCAACTAATCAATAACTAATATACACACTCATGTAGTTAGTGACCAACTGATGCGGCAAGGTTTACAACAACAGAGACAGTGCTGCACACATTCACATAGTTTAGTTACTAATCCATGTATTAAGTGAGACACTTTTAATTACTCACTTAAAAAGACAGTCAGACAGCTACTAAATCCTCCACCCAGACAGTTATATATCCACTCAATCTTCAATACAGATTGGTATATATATATATATATATATATATATATATATATATATATATATATATATAATCAGTGCTTTAAATGGGCTGGTACTGAGTACCGGCACTTCTCATTTATTTTGCCGTCAGTACCGGCACTTCTCTGTAGCCAGGGAGAGTACCGGTACCCTGATCCTCGGCATGGCAGGCTCAGGTTAGGTTTCTGCTCCAGTGTAGGGCAGAGGCCGCTCTGCTTCCGAGGAGCTTGTAATTAACTCGGCCAAAGTATCATTTTTCAGAGTTGCTGGTGAAGATTCCAGCAGCGCCCATTTGAATGTTTCGAAACTGCAGGCGGGTGAGAGGGGGCTTGTGTCACGCTGTGATTAACAGGACAGGGTCTCTAGACCGACACTGCAGTGTCAATCAGGTGCGCAGCGACCATTTGGGTGAAAGTGCCACCATGACTTTCATTTTGTGTAATGATTTAATCTGTTTTACATAAACGCATTTCTCATATGTTTTAATATGTGCTGCAACTGGTACAGAAGTCATTATGTATGATCATATTTTGCCCATAGTCCCGCCCCTAGCCCCGGCCACTTGCCACACCTCTATTTTAATGAGTACCTGCACTTATTTTTCCCCATTTAAAGCACTGTAGAATACATATTTAAATTTCAAACGAAACCACATTCACTGGATGATGTCATCAGTGATGTCATCAGTGATGTCATCAGTGATGTCACTGACCATGTCATGAATGATGCAAAATGTGACATCAGCAGCAGTGCATTGCGGGCGCGCAAGTTATAGTTAGCAGAACTAACTATAACAGAGGAATTTCTATGGTTTTGTACGAGTGAAATGGCCAGCTAACTATAACACCCCTGAAACCTATGTTTTTTTCTGTGAATGTATATATATATATATATTAACTGAAAAAACCATAGGTTTCACACATGTTATAGTTAGCTGGACATTTCACTCATAAAAAACCATTGAAATTCCCCCGTTATAGTTAGTTCAGCTAACTATAACTCGCGCGCCCACAATGCACTGCTGATGACGTCACATATTACATCACTCATGACATGGTCAGTGACATCACTCATGACATCACTCCCCTTAGGCCACTTGTAGCCCCGGGGACCCCATCCATAATAGTAGAGAACTACAGATGAAATAAAAAAACTTTATTACAATACAAACCACAGCAAAACGAGACTCACATATAGAGATATTGAATATGAGAACCTCATCAGAAAATTAAGTAACAACAAGGATATTATTATCAATAAATCCGACAAGGGCGGAAACGTTGTCATCTGGCCGCGCAAAGAATATATAGAAGAGGCTCACAAACAATTATCGGACTCGGAATGCTATGGTATCAGTAATATTGGGGAATATAATAAGGCGAAGGAAAACTTGAGAAAAGACTTAATGAATTGGAAAAGAAATGGTTCAGCTAACTATAACTCGCGCGACCGCAATCCACTGCTGATGATGTCACACCTGATGAAACCTATGGTTTTTTCAGTGAATTTGCAAGGTTTTTTAAATGCTAATAACTAACTATAACGTGTGTGAAACCTATGGTTTTTTAAGTGAATTTGCAAGGTTTTTTAAATGCTAATTTCTAACTATAACGTGTGTGAAACCTATGTTTTTTTTAGTGAATTTGTAAGGTTTTTTAAATGCTAATTTATGTATGTATTATTATACTTTTTATATATTTATTTTATAATAATCTACCTATGTATATAGTTATAGATTGACTGTATTCTGTAATATGGAATGGCTCTGCTCTTTTTTTTTTAAATTGGATAAACTTCAACAGCATAGTTAATATCTTCTATAAACTTATAAACAGTTTTAAATGTTTTTATTTTTTTTAAGGGTTTTTCACCGTGCGCGCATGGTGTGCGCACGGTGCGCGCACCCTGCGATTTTTTGAAAAAAATAAAATGTTTTTTTCAGCCTTCGGGGTCCTTCAGGGACGCCCTGACAAAGGCTAGGGGGTCAGGAACTCTCTACCCTGCCCCCTTTTCACGTTCTCCACCTTTCTTTTTCACTGTCACACACAAAATGGCGTCCGACACTTCCTGATTTCGACCGATTCGAATGTTGACTGACATCTAACCACCAATCAGAATTACGCTCGCGCACATTTGGTGCGCGCACCGTGCGCGCACGGTGCGCGCATATAGATATTTATGTACTTTTAACTGCAATTTTCTCAGGAACTACTGAACAGATTGACACCATATATGCAAAAGGCACATGCCTGACCTGAGGACTACCTCTTTGCCAAATTTCAAGTAATTCTGTTCAGACGTTCGGGCTGTACCTTCGACTAAAGGTCCTTTGGGAAAATGCATGGGGAAAACGCGTTTTGGGACCCCCCTTTTTTCTCAGCCCCCGCTTGACGAATCACCCCGAGACTTTCAGGGTAGGAGCTGAGCGGAGCGCCCCATTAGTTTGGAAAATTTCACGAAGATAAGTCAACCGGCGTCAAAGTTATTCAAAATAGAATTTTCAGATTTCCTATGGGAACTCAGTCCTAACTATAACTATCTACTGGCGACCGCCAGTAGATAATATATATTATATTATAAAAAAATATGTACTGCATACTTTTTAGAAATTGTTATATACATTTTTCTTAGCATTAAAAAGACCACAATGACTGAAGGTGCCCAATTTATTACCTCTGAAAAAGGAAAGATGGTACTATGGGCGCCATTATGATGTTGGGCGGATCGCCACCACCCAACCGGCGGTGGCTATCTGCTCGACATCTTTCCCTGCCCTCCCTCCATATACCCCCTGCAAAATTACAATGGTGGGGGCTACAGCAGCGGACAGAAAGACCATCCACCGCTTTTTCGCAGGCAGGCAATCGTTATGATTGCCTGCCGTGTGGTCCTGGGCCATAATATGGTGGCGGTGCGTAGCAGGCACCGCCCGCCATATAATGATGTGTGCGGATTTAGGCCTTTCCATGGCGGTATAGGCATGCAGTCTTTGGCTTTGGGGGCCTGTTGTGGGCCCCCAGGGTGTTGGGAGGGGTGGGGGGGCACTTAGGGGGTACCCATGGTACCCCTCTTTATTGGCATGCACAAGGTGGCAGGCACCGCGCGGTGCCTGTCACGTTGTGCATGTCAATGCACAACATGCAACTTTTACATTGCGGCGGGTGCTGCTTACAGCACCGCCCGCCACAATGTAAAATATGCAGGATGGAACCGCCAGGGTGGCATCGCATCCTAATGGGCCTAGCGGGGCAGCCACACCTCTGGCGGCAGGTCCCATTTACCGTTACGGTGGCGGGCGGACATTGTAATGAGGCCCCATGTTACATGGGGTACGTCTATACCCAAGAAAAACAAAGTGGACTGAAAGTTAATTGGAAGTGTAGTAAATACTATTCCAATAAATGTTATGGGAGGGCTACAACACAGGAAACAACTGTTACACAGGTGAAAGAACATAACAACCCACCAAATGTGACAGAAATTGAAGTTAGTAGAACTCTAGATAACATAAAAGAAGCTAGCACTAGCTCTGAGAGATCCACCACAGAAATGTTAAAACAACAGTTGCTCAGAGTACCCGAACATGCTTCTGCCTAAATGCCCTCTAATGCTTCCTTAAAAAGAACAATAGCTAGACAAAAAAAACCACTACCACCACCACACCTGCCCTGAAAAGAATTTGAAGAGGTAGAGATTCCCCCAGAACTAGCAATAACCCATTATGATGAACCATTTATACTTTATGATAATAAATGCAAAGATAAAATAATTACTATGTTTGCTACTGCAAATAATCTAATCAAACTGCAGCAATCAGAAACATGGATGATGGATGGTACTTTTAAAATATGTCCAAAACCATTTTATCAGTTATACACTGTCCATGCACTATACCAAAACACTAACATTTCTTTTATCTACGCCTTACTCTCTAATAAACAAAATTCTACCTATATGGAAATCCTGAACAAAATAAAACAAGAAACCAATAATTATTTCCCATAAAAATTAATTATTGATTTTGAACAAGCAATGATAAATCCAATACTAAAATGCTACCCACATACAGCAATTCAGGGTTGCTACTACCATTTCAATCAATGTCTATGGAGACACCAACAGAGATCAACACTAAGGGGCTCATTAGGATGGCGGGTGGACCTGAGTCCGCCCACCATCCCCGCGGTGTTGGGACCGGTCGCCAGACATGCGGTGGTCCCGCACCATGTATTAGGATGCAACCGCCACCATGGCGGTTACATTATGTAATTTAACATTGCGGCGGGTGCTGCTGACAGTAGCACCCGCCGCGATGTTAAAATCGCATGTCCAGTATTTCACTGCACCACATGGCAGGCACCACACGGTGCCAGCCACTTGGTGCCGCGAAATGTAGGGGGTACCATAGGTACCCCCCCAGTGCGCCCCACTCCCCCAGATACAAGGGGGGCCCGCAACGTGCACCTAGACCCAATCCCTGCCAGCCTTTCCATGGTGGTATCACCGCCATGGAAAGGCCTTTCTGTTCCCACATCCCAATTTGGCGGACGGTGCCTGCCAGGCACCGCCACCATATTAGTAGCCCTGCTCCGCCCGCCAGGCAATCGCAATGATTGCCAGCAGTGGACGGACTTTGCGTGTGCCGTGATACCCACCGTCATCCTAATATCGCAGTGGGTAAATCTCATTGCGATGGAGAAACGATCGCCACCGCCGGCCTGGCGGTGGCGATCGTTCCGCCATCGTAATGAGCCCCTAAGTGTTAAATATGCAACTGACAGTACTTTTGCATATCAAGTTAAAAAACTGCTAGAAGTGGCCTACGTGACGTCCCAGTTACTGACGTGGCTGAACACTACAACCTATTACTAGAAAGTCCACACTACCAAAGAAACAAACAAAAATTAGGTCCCCTTTTAGATTATTTTGAATATACCTGGGTGGAAGACTCCACAGATCAGGACACAGAAGAGTACCTAAATACCACATACCATGGTGGAATGTATATCTTAGCACACTAAAGAAAGACGCCAATACAAACAATGCTGTTGAAGGATGGCATAATGCCTTCCAAGCAACAACAGGCAGAGGTACACCTACTCCACACAAACTCTCCAAAAAGAACAGAGCTACCAACAACTAAGGATGGAGCAATCTGTAACCCAAATAGGCCCAAAACTTACCAAAGAAAGTAGACAAATGTTTGAATACCTACAAAGTAAAGTAAGACTATATCCAACAACAAGAGGCCTAGAATACCTATCAACAATAGCAAAAAGCCTACTGTAACCTATAAATCCAACAAAAATACAAATACTTTACTCCAAAAACAGTTAAAAATATACAGAATATTTTTAGAAGTATAAATAATTTGTCACATATATTTATTTACAAAAACATAAATATATATTGACAATTTAATTATATTTCAGAAAATATAACACAATAAAAATAATTTATTTAAGATTTCCCTCCCACAATAATAAATATGAATAGCTAACCGTTTCTGGAGATAAACAAAGGATATCCCAACTCCTGTAAATCCATCCATATAAATCATAATACCAATTGTGCAAAAAAATGCCCCCAAAAGAATGCAAAAATGCATCTGTTTAAAAAGCAATCCAAGTTCGATAAATCCAATTCAAATAAACCATAAAACACCCGAAAAAATTATTTAAAAAAGTAAACTGTTCAGGAAAACCCCAAAAATTAAGAAAGTGTTAAATAAATATTAGTTTACTAAACCCAACATCCTGCTTCTAAAACAAATGATTAATTATTTTTTTATACATTTTACATTTATTTAAAATTTCTAAACAAATTTTTAAAACACTCCCACCCTTATCCCCTATAAACCCAACATCCCGCTCCTAAAAAATAAAATTCAATTTATATTTTTTATAACATTAATCAACTAATATAATACCAAAACAAACATAAAACACAAGAAGAAAATACTATATTGATATTTTGACTTTATGATATTTTAACATTTGATATTTCACACTTCGATATTTTTAACAACACTTATAATCTATATTTTTAACATCGATATTTAGTACTGTCGATATACTAAACATGATATTATGGTATATCGATATTAGGAACTCGATATTAGGACCGCTTACCCTGTGCCTAGGATGCGTTATGCATTCTAGGTGGTGCGTCTGTTCCGAAGAGCTGTGTGGTTGCAATGTTGAGTCCGGTATTGTCATTGAGGCTGCCGCAGATAAGGGATACTAGTACAGTATATAGACAGGGGTCACCCAATATTCCAACCGCATCTGGGTAATACAATAATAACCAAGGCACAGTGATGCGATGGAACAGATCATATACTTTTTTCACATAATGCGAAGGATACCATAAATTATTCCTTCAAGATAAATTACTTACTTTTAGAATTAATCATAGATTAATATCATTGTCTGGACACAGCTTCATTTAACACATCCTTTTATCAATATACACATGGAGGTGCCGATTACGATCCGGTAGAAAAAATCCCCGTGCGACTCGTAACCGGTCTTTTTACCGTACGAATCGTACAAGTTCCGTACGAACTGGCAATCACGATTTGCATGGTAAAAAGTCCATACGAACCGCATTTGGAATCATTCCCCACACGTCCTCGGGTCGGAAAATGTGTCCGACACGTCCTCGGACGATTTACCGTACAAACGTGAAAAGTCAAGTCCGACCGAGGAATCACGATCCCACCCGTGCGTCCGAACTCACAACCGTATGGTTAAAACACCGTCCGCACCGAACTCCCATTGCAACCATGGAGATATGTGCCCGCATACGCGCCAAACACTCCCCCCAGCACCCATACGTTCGAGTCGTACTCCCCGTTAATGTACACCCCCCCCTGTATGTACACCCGTGTACGTGTCGAACCCCCACCCGTGTATGTACACCCCAGTACGTGCGAGTCGCACCCCCACCCCTGTACGTGTCATACCCCCGTGTACCTACACCCCAGTATGTTCGAGTCGTACCCCCACCCCTGTACGTGTCATACCCCCGTGTACCTACACCCCAGTACGTTCGAGTCGTACCCCAACCCCTGTACGTGTCGTACCACTGTGTACCCACACCCCAGTACGTTCGAGTCGTACCCCCACCCCTGTACGTGTCGTACCACCGTGTACCCACACCCCAGTACGTTCGAGTCGTACCCCCACCCCTGTACGTGTCATACCACCGTGTACCCACACCCCAGTACGTTCGAGTCGTACCCCCACCCCTGTACGTGTCGTACCACCGTCTAAGTACACCCCAGTACGTTCGTGTCGTACCCCCAACCCTGTACGTGTCATACCCCCGTGTACCTACACCCCAGTACGTTCGAGTCGTACCCCCACCCCTGTACGTGTCGTACCACCGTGTACCCACACCCCAGTACGTTCGAGTCGTACCCCCACCCCTGTACGTGTCGTACCACCGTGTACCCACACCCCAGTACGTTCGAGTCGTAACCCCACCCCTGTACGTGTCGTACCACCGTCTAAGTACACCCCAGTACGTTTGAGTCGTACCCCCACCCCTGTACGTGTCATACCCCCGTGTACCTACACCCCAGTACGTTCGAGTCGTACCCCCACCCCTGTACGTGTCGTACCACCGTGTACCCACACCCCAGTACGTTCGAGTCGTACCCCCACCCCTGTACGTGTCGTACCCCCGTGTACCCACACCCCAGTACGTTCGAGTCATACCCCCACCCCTGTACGTGTCGTACCGCCGTGTACCCACACCCCAGTACGTTCGAGTCGTACCCCCACCCCTGTACGTGTCGTACCACCGTGTACCCACACCCCAGTACGTTCGAGTTGTACCCCCACCCCTGTACGTGTCGTACCACCGTGTACCCACACCCCAGTACGTTCGAGTCGTACCCCCACCCCTGTACGTGTCGTACCACCGTGTACCCACACCCCAGTACGTTCGAGTCGTACCCCCACCCCTGTACGTGTCGTACCACCGTGTACCCACACCCCAGTACGTTTGAGTCGTACCCCCACCCCTGTACGTGTCGTACCACCGTGTACCCACACCCCAGTACGTTCGAGTCGTACCCCCACCCCTGTACGTGTCGTACCACCGTGTACCCACACCCCAGTATGTTCGAGTCGTACCCCCACCTCTGTACGTGTCGTACCACCGTCTAAGTACACCCCAGTACGTTCGAGTCGTACCCCCACCCCTGTACGTGTCATACCCCCGTGTACCTACACCCCAGTACGTTCGAGTCGCACCCCCAACACAACCTCCTAAGTACGGAGCGCATCCCAGGCCCCAACATCACAACCGCATGTACGAGTCGTACCAAGCCACACACAAGGACAGCACCGTACAACCAAATGGCCCATATACACACCGTACACACGCTCAAAACGCACGTACACAACCAGGACAAAACAAAACAACACAAGAATACACTATACGAATGGCACAAAGCCACTAAACATGGCCAACAAACACTACAAAAACACCTTCACTGACCTGCAACTGCCAAAAACAAACAGAGGCCCAAAACACCACCACTCCTTATAACACACCTACCCAAACTTCAAACACAGCCACACCCACCAATGGACCAATAAAAAGGGCCCACACACACAAACCATGAGCCTTTGCAACAGACTCACTGCTGCCAGACACCACAGAACCATACTACAAGCTTCACCACACCTTACACTTGCACACCTTCACACAACCACCTTCACAAACACCCCCTCATCACATTCACACACACACACCTGCACAACCACACCCACACACCCACAACCATCCACACACCCCCCCACCATCCACACCCACACCCCTCACCATGCCCACTACCAAGAATCCAAAGTTCAGTAACCAAGAGTTGGAGGTCCTTGTTGATGAAATCCTCAGAGTCGAGCCACAGCTCTTTGGAACATTGGTCAGAAACACCAGCATTGCAGCAAAAACAGCCATGTGGCAGACCGTCGTCGATGCTGTGAATGCTGTTGCGGACACCAGAAGGACCAGGCAGGAATGCCAGAACAGGTGGTACGATCTGCGGAGGAGGGACCGAGCCAAGAGGCAGGAGGAACACAACCAGGCCAACGCCACAGGAGGAGGGCCCTCCCGCAGACCCGTACACTACCAGCCCTGGGAGGAGAGGGTGATGGCCATACTGCCGGTGGAGGCAGTCGAAGGATTAGAAGGACTCCGAGACCCGGGTGAGTACACAAACAACGCACCTCACATGGGGGGAACGGCATCCACAACCAAAATCACTAACAGGCACGCAACCACCCCAAGCCATCGCATGACTCAACCACACTCCATGAGCACGCACATGCCACTGCTGCCACCATGCCCCATGCACCCAGCTGGACAATGTCAAGTCACAGGCCACAGAAGACACCAACACATGACACGGTAACCCGGATGGCGGGAGGCTGGGCCAGCAAATGGCGGACGCCTTGCATCAACACATGGGGGTGAAGGCACTGTTTTGCACATGACAGCAGCTAATGAACAGCCAACATTGTGAAAGAGTGGCAGCACACACCACCACAGCAGCAGCGCACAGACACACATCACACCCAATGGGTGCCTGGAGATCAGAAACAAACTCACATCAACAAGCCAAGGGCCACTCAAAGATCTGCTAACAGTGTGTGCCCAGGAAGCTGGGCTGAGGTGACAGAGGGTGACACACAGAGGGAGGGAGAGGGGGACAGAGAGGGAGGGAGACACAGGGAGACGGACAGAGGGAGGAGGCTGACACACAGATGGAGGGAGAGGGGGACACAGAGGGAGGGAGACACAGGGAGACGGACAGAGGGAGGAGGCTGACACACGGAGGGAGGGAGAGGGGGACAGAGAGGGAGCGAGACACAGGGAGAGCAAATCAGCCGTGTGGCGTGTGCGAATGTCTGCTCGTCAGCAGGTAGACTGCGTGCATGTAGACAAGGGTGGCCAGTCCCAGAACCCCCCCTCTTCCCCATGGCAAAACACAGGGCCATGTCACAACCTGTTCACGAGCACAACGACAGCTACCTGGATCATATAAGTGTGTGGATCCACTCCATGTGCACATGTACAGTGCTACACGGAAGGCGCCAATGCATGGCTCGCCACACCTGCCCACTCCACTGCTGACTGCAGTCACACTTGACGCAGCAAGTAAGACCGTGCCACACATAGTTAAAGGGGCCAAAGTGGTGCCCAAGGGACACACCCATGCACAAGTGCACTGTGAGTGGACTGCAAGACAGATCCCAATTCCAAGAGGAAATGTCCCAACTTTGAAACTGATGAAACATGGATGTTGCATGGACCAAAATTAACATTGTCTCTCTCACACACAGGTCAACGTCGTGGTTCACCCCCCAACACTGGGGGGGAAGACTCACAGGACCCGGATCTGCAGGAGCCCGATCCCACCGGCAGCGACCACTCACACCACTCTGTGGACGACCCCGACCGACCTGGCCCCTCTGGTGTCCAACCACCTGCAGCACCTGCGTCAGGTACAACTGTGCCAACCACCACCCCCACTCCTGCCACATCCCAGGAGACACCCAGGATCCCTGCCCCAACACCACAATGCAGCCAGGCTGGCCAGGAGGGACCGGGCACCCAGGAGGAGGCAGGCGACAACGCCAATGCCACCCCTCAGGGGTCCCGGAGACCCGATGTGCCCACAAGGGCAGGCCAGGTGCAAGTGGGCAGGGGTGGTGGGAGTGGAGGACGGCGGAGGCGCGAGCCTGACCAGTTGGCTGGGGAACCGGTATTTTCCCATGTCCGTAACATCCTGGACTCATACCGGCAGGACACCACGGGCATGGCCCAGGTTGTGTCCGTCCTCGAGGGGATCAAGGCCCAGCAGACCCAGCAACATGCGGAGCTACATGCCTGTCTACTGCGACACCAACGGAGGATGGAGGACAGACAGGCTGAGCAAGTGACGGCGTTCCAGGGGATTCACGATACACTCCGTCGGATGGCCGACAACATGGCCGACCCTCCCTGTGCCAGAAGGCGGAGAACATCACCACCCACAGGGAGGGATCAGGAGGAGGAGGAGGAAACATCCGATGGAGCATCCCAGACGTCGTCATGGCCTGCTGCTGAGGGTCCCCGCAGGAGGCCGGGTCGTCCACGGAAAGGACCGTGAGGGTCGGCGCTACATCACCATCTCCCAGGACACCTGGCCTGGCACCTGGCCCACTGGAGCAACAGCATCACAGCATCAAGAGACATTCTCTGCCACATGGCCCTGCTGGTCACTGGCTGACCAATGTTGACAAAGACTGTGGCATGGACTCTGAGGATTTCAAATGGCAAGGACACCAACTCCCCTACTGAACTTTGGATTCCTAAATCCCGGAAAGCCCCTCACTTTGTCCCCCCCCCCAATAATAAATCACACTATTAAGAGTAGATGCCTGCTGTTAGCATTATTACCTAACATGTGTCATGTAAAGTCTAAACATGCCTGAGTCATCTTTTGTCTTCAACCATCCACACCCTGGGGCCTGAGTCTGGCACAGGACACATGGGTCACAGTGTATTAGGCAAGACAGACATGGAGCACCATACACACCCGTGATGGGCCCAACCAGCTGAGGGTGTGGCCGAACAACCGTGCTGATAGACACATTGAGTACAGCAACAGTCATGCGCAGAGGTCAGGGATCCAGTCCAGTGTCCTGGGGGGCACCCAGGTATGTGTAGACAGGTGGCAGAACCATGTCCTGCAAGCTTGAGTCCGGTGGATGCAGAGAATGGGGGCCTGGACAACGTTGGATGCATGGGGATGGCACATGTCACAATACCCACACAGTCATGGACATCATGCCCAATACACAGTCTCAGCCCACACACACAGCTTGCATCTTGCTACTCGACACATTGACACATAGCCACAATCAGGGAATACCATGCCAGACATGCTGGATGCACCGTGGCAACACACCAGCATTGACTGAGAAGAGGCACCTTGGAGGCATAGGGACGCCTTTATTAGTCATGTTTTCGGGATTGCAGAGGCAACTTGAAGTACACATGAACACATCATGTGGAGTAACATGTGGGTCCAACACTGGCACCCCCCTTCTGCAGCACAAATGCGTGTTCGCCATGGAACTGGCACACAAGCGTCGGCTAACAGCTAAACACCCACAGCTGCTCACGGAGAGCCTGCCATACACCATAGATCCGCTGATGTGGAAGTCCCACACCATGTCAAGCCAATGCCAACCGTATGTGTCCGAGGGCAGTGTCACACACATTGATGCCATCATCACAATCCCCTATCCCATCACTGATGACTGTCAACCAGGCAGACCATCTATTCAGGTGTACACAGCTGCATGTTGTGTCCCATGGTGATGCTACATGGCTGCAGAGGAACCAAACATCGACAGGGGCAGTGTGCATACATCGTGAACAACTGCCACACCCAATACACCCCAGATGCATCCCTTACCCTATGGAGACTTCCAAACGTGTCCGTGCCTGTAACGCTGAGTCAGCCCACGATGTCATGTCCATGAGGAATAGCAGTGCCAGAACAATGCAAGCAGCAGACGGCATGCGCAAGTACCTGGGGAAGAGAGACACACAAGAAGTCAGCCACAAAAAGCACAGCCACTTGCATGTGCATTTACTCGACACATGTATGGATCACAACATGCTAGGTCACAATTATGACTGGGGAAATACAACCATCACTGCCACCATCACTCCAGTGACACACCCACACACACCTCTGACTCACGTGCCATACATGCAGGTGGAGACACACATCACAACACATGCCACACGGGGACCAATGCGTGCACACTCAGACACTGGTACTCACCACTAAGCAAAGAAGTCGCGTATGAGCCGAGTCCGGATGTCCTCTTGCGGCTCCACATCCTCCACATCACTAGCCCCATTGCCAAGCCCTTCGTCCTCCACGGGTGGATGGTCCTCGTCACGTTGATCCAGGATGAGTGGCACAGCTCTTTCAACTGCCATGTTGTGCAGCATGCAGCAGACCATGAAGATCTTGCAGACCTTCGCCGGGGCATATGGGAGCGCGCCGCCGGTCTTGTGGAGGCACCTGAATCGGCTCTTCAGCAGGCCAAACGTCCTCTCTATCACTCGCCTTGTCCGGCCATGGGCGGTGTTGTAGCGGAGCTGGGCCGGCGTGATGGGGTTGCGGAGAGGTGTGAGCAGCCAAGGCATGTTGGGATAGCCAGCGTCCCCTAAATGGGAAGCACATGGACATCGTTAGAAGTGGTGAAGCGGTCGTGCTGGTAGGCTATGCAAAATACAGGACAGACAGACTGTACCCACCAACAACACATGCCCGTTCGTTGCGCAGCTGCATCATCATTTCAGCCATCCCGCTACGCCTCATGATGTAGGCATCGTGTGCTGATCCTGGAAAACGAGCACAGACATGTGAAATCACCATGTTGGACTGACACACCACAAGGGCATTGATGGAGTGGTAGTGCTTTCGATTGCGGTACGCCACCTCCCGTGCGTGTGGTGGTACCAAAGCTACATGTGTCCCATCTATGGACCCAATGACATGGAGCATCCCTCCCAGGGCATAGAATCCACGCTTGACCGCAGTCATCTGTTCAGGGGTTGGGAACTTTATGAAGTCATCCAGGTGAATCAACATGGCCTCTAAGAAATCATGCAGCACACGGCAGAACATGCTCTGGGACATGCCACCAACATTAGCTATGGTATATTGAAAGGTACCCGTGGCAAGAAAATGTAGGGCAGCCATTACCTTCAGCTGGGGTGTCAGTGCCGTAGGATACCTGTGCTGCGGTTGCAGGTGTGGTGCCAGTCTCGCCGTCAACTCCAGAATCAACGGTTGGGTGAAGCGGTAGAGCCGGATGCTGTCATTCTCCTGCATGGCAGCCAAGTCCGGAATTGGTCGGGCAAGAGGCGGCGCTCTGCAGTAATTTGGAAGTGACATGGAAGAGTGAGTGCACTACAACAACAAATCATGTGTACTGAGCACATGTTAATCTGTCAATACACATATGCTACACAGGGAGTCAGGTATGTGCTACATGCCCAGGACACGTATGGATGCAAGGTGACACTCCTACCAAGACCCAGCTACACACGGAGATTGAGAACCTCCCCATGCCATGCCATGGGAATAACTGTGTCCCAGTGCAAGTGAACAGCCAGACGCAAGACAGGAGTGACATACGCCCACACATCAGCAGCAGTAGGATGCCGATTGCAGAGACTGGTAGCGGAACACTGGAGCCACAGGTCACATGACATTACACTAGGACAGTCCACACACCTTGCCATGAAGGTGCACATGTCATGACTCACCACACATTCCTTGTGAGGATGCTGACATGTCCTTGTCACGCTACTCCGTGTCCCATGCATACATGTGCACCTCACATCCGATACCACATGTGGCATGGTGTGCGGAACAGTGTGCAATGACAATCTACACACAGACACATGTTGGTTGCTGCAACGGCTGCAGCTTTTGAGGGTGCTCCAACATCAACCTGATGGGAAGCCCCCACACTTACATGACATAGTCACATTGTGCACCGTGGGTAGTGACAAGTCAGGTGTGATAACCCCTGTACCGGGCATCAGGGGACACTTCCGTGTGTTGGTGTCCGTGCCATGCCAGTGACGCTCACCCCAAGTGTGCAGTACGACATGCACACATGTCAAAGGAGTCAAGGGCATGCCTGGCACACATTGCACCATCACACAGTACATCTGTACACATCTCATCATACATCTGGTGCCTTCTCGACTCAGGAGTAATGTTCCACATCACAGGCCGTCACACCTGTGCCCCACACATGTAGTAATGCACAGACGATGCCTTGATGTCAATTAATGGACAAGTATGTCCATCCATGGACAAGTATGTCCATCCATGGACAAGTATGTCCGCCCTATCCCTACCTGTGTGCCGCCTGTCACCACTGTGATGTGTGAAAACCGCTGTGCTGCTGCGAAGAGGGCCTGTGTACGTTCCCATATCACTATGGGAGTGCTGCCGTATGTGTACCCATCGTGATGGCGAGCGTACAGGCATGTGTACGGCCCGTACCACTACGAGTACGCATACGCGAGGCCACCCATAGTGATAGGGAGCGTACAGGCGTGTGTACGGCCCGTACCACAACGTGTACGCATACGCAAGAACACCCATAGTGGTACGGGCCCGTACACACGCCTGTACGCTCCCTATCACTATGGGTGGCCTCGCGTATGCGTACTCGTAGTGGTACGGGCCGTACACACGCCTGTACGCTCCCTATCACTATGGGTGGCCTCGCGTATGCGTACTCGTAGTGGTACGGGCCGTACACACGCCTGTACGCTCCCTATCACTACGTGTACGCATACGCGAGGCCACCCATAGTGGTAGGGAGCGTACAGGCGTGTGTACGGCCCGTACCACTACGAGTACGCATACGCGAGGCCACCCATAGTGATAGGGAGCGTACAGGCGTGTGTACGGCCCGTACCACTACGAGTACGCATACGCGAGGCCACCCATAGTGATAGGGAGCTTACAGGTGTGTGTACGGCCCGTACCACTACGAGTACGCATACGCGAGGCCACCCATAGTGATAGGGAGCGTACAGGCGTGTGTACGGCCCGTACCACTACGAGTACGCATACGCGAGGCCACCCATAGTGATAGGGAGCGTACAGGCGTGTGTACGGGCCAGTACCACTATGGGTGTTCTTGCGTTTGCGTACACGTTGTGGTACGGGCCGTACACACGCCTGTACGCTCCCTATCACTATGGGTGGCCTCGCGTATGCGTAGTCGTAGTGGTACGGGCCGTACACACGCCTGTACGCTCCCTATCACTATGGGTGGCCTCGCGTATGCGTACTCGTAGTGATAGGGAGCGTACAGGCGTGTGTACGGCCCGTACCACTACGACTACGCATACGCGAGGACACCCATAGTGATAGTGAACGTAGGCACGCGTGTACGGTCCGTTGCAATGCATTTGGGGTGCCCTAGGGCCCCGGAACGCACCGTACCTATGTGTGGAGCTCCAAATTACATAGGGGACACATGAGGGACAAGTATTGAGGCCTACATGCATGCTGGTTGTCATGGAGACCAAGTTCAAAATTTGAATGTGTTCTGGAAGGTGCACAGCAGTAGTCAGTTGGAATTCTTCTACTTTGTTGCAATGTGTTTGTGGGGCTGACATCATGCTGGAGAATGAAACCGATAGAGAACCCACAGACTGCTAGGTTTGAAGGGATTGGAGGAAACATAGGATGCAAATGTGAGTGATCAATCACTCTGTACTCCTGTGCATGAGATGGGCCAGCAAGGCAGATATAAGGCAGCCAGGTCCCATGAGGGAGCACTTGCCTGCACATCTCTGTATTCCACGACCCAGCTGCTGCTACTGATTCCCTGGAACCATGTCAAGGGCTGTGGAGAGGTCACAGCCATTCACCCTAGAGGAGAACATGGCTTTGGTGGATGTGATCCTCCCACGGTACCCCATGCTGTATGGGCGACCAGGTTATCAGGTGAGTTCAGTGTCCACTGGCACAGACTGTGTCCCTTTTTAGTGACTGTGACGTCTGCCATTGTGTCCAGGTGTGACACACATGCTTTGTACTGCAGGGGGGGTCCCAGGGGGGGGAATGCCTGATGTCTCCCAGCAGTGCCCTGAGACAGGAGGGGTGGGGGCCTATCACTCCCAGCAGTGCCCTGAGACAGGAGGGTTGGGGGCCTATCACTCCCAGCAGTGCCCTGAGACAGGAGGGGTGGGGGCCTATCACTCCCAGCAGTGCCCTGAGACAGGAGGGGTGGGGGCCTATCACTCCCATCAGTGCCCTGAGACAGGAGGGGTGGGGGCCTATCACTCCCAGCAGTGCCCTGAGACAGGAGGGGTGGGTGCAGAGTCCTCCCAGCAGTGCCCTGAGACAGGAGGGGTGTGTGCAGAGTCCTCCCAGCAGTGCCCTGAGACAGGAGGGGTGGGTGCAGAGTCCTCCCAGCAGTGCCCTGAGACAGGAGGGGTGGGTGCAGAGTCCTCCCAGCAGTGCCCTGAGACAGGAGGGGTGGGTGCAGAGTCCTCCCAGCAGTGCCCTGAGACAGGAGGGGTGGGTGTGATGCACAGTGTGAGCCAGGATCATTGATTGTGTAGTTGCCCTCATTCCACCTGTGTCCTTCCAATGGCACGTACTGCTTTTGGCCTTCCCCCAGAGGATCATGTCCCTATGACAAAGGTGCAATGCGTTGGATGCATACTATGCCTTGTTGTAGACTGCAAATGTGTTCTAATCTGTGTCCCCGTGACATGTGCAAGGTGTATTGATGTAGTGTCACTTGTTCATCCTCACAGGTAGACGCCTCTGCCAAGGAGCAGATATGGCTGGACGCCGTCAGCGCCGTGAGGAGTGCGGATGGTCGGAGGCGGCACCTGTCCCAGGTGAGGAAACGCTGGCAGGATATCCGGTGCTGGACGCGGAGGATCGCACGGGTCCTGCTGGGGGACTCACCTGAGAGCCACAAGAACCGCGGGCGCCGCCGTCTCTCCCACATCCAGAAACGTGTGCTGGCGGTGGTCTTTCCTGACTTGGACAGGCGTCTACAGGACATGCAGCAGCCGGAAGGGGGTAGGTACATGTGTGTGTTTGTTGTGTTTCACCAGCATTTGTAAGTGCACTGTTCCATGGATACACTTCCAGGGTTGATGGTGTTGTGACGATCCTGTTACCCACAGTGTTGCAGGCCTCACCTGCCTCCCTTCCCAACATTGCAATGTGTTCCCTGGTCTCTGTGTAGTCACTCCATCACAAAGTAATGTAGCCTGACACCTTCTCCAAGTGTACAATGCCTGCAGCGTCATGTGTGGGGGTGGTGTGTAAGAGGTTTAGTGACCTTGCCTGTGCCCTGTCCAGTTCTGGACTTGTGGGTTCCATGTCAGTTGGCACTAATGCTGATTTCAGACATGGGAGTTAATCTCTTGAGTGCGAGGCCTTCCAGCAGGCATGTCCCATGTGGTGGCCTGTGACATGATGTGCATGAGTGTGCGTTACGCATAGTGCAGGGATGTTAGCGTGTGTTGCAGTCATTTCCATTCAGGAGCATGGAGTTGTGTGGCCACTACTGTCCCCAGGGGCATCTTTTCCTAGGTATCATGTGTGTAATCCGAGAATGTCGACAATCTCTGTGTCTACAGCATCGCTTGTGCTCTGTGCCATTGTCCCCTGGCACCATGTTTATTGACGTGAGATGTATTACAAGTGTCCACTGTCCAGCCTGACATGATTTTCCAAGTTCATACTTACGGTGGCCATTGCCTGTGTGTCTCGTAGCAATCATCTGATGATGGCCATTTGTACATGATTCTTTGGACAGCCGCACCTTGGGTATTTTGTGTGCAATATTGAATTATTGCATCCCATGTGTATTTCACCCAGACTAAGAGATGTAAGTGCTTCCTGTGTCTCCACAGATGTGTCTCATGTAGGGGGTGGGTGGGGCGGCCATGGCCTACATGTCAAGACCTGTCATCTCCTTGCTCGGACTGGCCAGTGTGTGATGTTTGTCTGGACATACACTCAAGGTGCAGCGTGGCAGTCAGGATGGGCATGTTCTCAGTATTACCTATGCTGCATGTGCCTCTAGTTCCTGGATTTGGTCCCTGCTCATCCCAATTTCCTGCCACGCTGTGTGGTGCAGATGCAGTGCTGTATTGTCCCCAGGGCCTTGCTCCTCAGTCAGAATGCCATGTCATCTCATTTGCTATTGTGTCATGCTCTCCCTAGTTTTTCCATGCCATGGTGGGTCACACAACTGTGTCTTGCAGGCCCTACGTATGTACCTTGTTTTGTAGTTGTAACTCATCCTTTGTTTCAGGCTATGCACTGTAACCTACGTAGATTGTACTCATGTGACATATGTATACAGGTGTATGATTACTTTCTGTCTCTTCACCCTGCCCACAGCATCGTCGGGGGACACGGTGGGAGACATGGACACAGACGGCGCGGAGGGACCGAGCACCAGTGCCAGCGGTGACATCGGGGCTGGCACTTCGAGTGGGACAGAGGCGGTGGAGAGTGACCCCGGGGACCTGTCGACTGGCACAACAGACTATGAAGCGGACGGGTCCGAGGATGATCACTCCGAGTGGGCGGTGGCTGCACCACCATCTGACAGCAGCCCTACATCTGGCACCGCCCCCTCCATTGGCATCAGCCGCCTCCCACGTGCTCGTGTCCCTTCCCAACGTGCCCGGTCACCACATGTCTCCTTCCTGCCAGGCACCGCACCCCCTGCCCCTGTCTCCACTGCTGCCACCAATGCTGAGTCTGTGGACATCCAGCGGCAGTTGCAGATTGGTCAGACTGCGATCCTTAATGTCCTCCATGGCCACAGCCAGGTCCTCAACAACATGGAGGCATACTTGGAGGGCATTCCTTCATCGCAGGCTGACCAACGCAACTTGCTGAGGTCCATAGACTCCACACTGACTGCAGCAGTGGGTCTCCTGCAGCGCTACGTCCCACCCCCTACCCCTGCTCCTTCCACACTTCCCACTCCCATGCCTGTCCAACATACACCCAGACGTAAGCATGCAACCACCACAACAGACACAGGCACCACACCAGCAGGGAAGGTCCGCCGCACACCTCCTGACACGCACACACAGGGTGCAGTAGGCACACCCACTGGGTCGGGGGGCAAACGTGTGACACGCAGCCAGAGTGGGAGTCCGCATTCCACCCAATCCACTCCCTCCAAATCCCCTCCCCTCAGCTCTCCTGGCCACATCTCCCCCAAAGACTCCTTCATGGCCGCTCTGTCCCTGAGCCCCACAGTGACACCACCCCGCAAGCGGTCAAGGAGGTCCCCGGTCATGGTGCTTGATTCCCCCCCCGTCCACACCCTCCCACAGTGGCGCTGCGACCCATCCCTCTGACCCCCCCCCCCTCCTTGGGGCCTGTGGTTCCTTCGGGTGCAGGGGATTCCCTGGAGGACCTTGCTAAGGTGTGCAGCGAAATCCTGGCCTCCGCCTTTGGCCCTGCCCCACCCCCTGTGGTGGAGTCCTCCATCCCTGCACCCACGACACCTACCCTTCACCCTCCTGTCCCTGCGGTGCCTGTTTCTTCCCCCCCACATGATGCCCTGACCCCTGTGGAAGACGACGGATGGTGACTGTGCAGGCAAGCTAGGGGACACGCATCCCACTGTGTCCCCCATCCAGTTGGGACTCCTGGACTGCCCGATGGCCTTTGTTGAAATTGGACTCACGTCATACTAGTTTTTTTATCATGCTGAATAAAGCTATTTATTTTTGCCCTTGGAACACTCCTGCATTGCTGGCCTTGCTGTTGGTGGGGCTGCTACATGGTTGTGGGTGTTGGTCATGTGTTGGGTGTGTGGGAAATGTAGTAGTGTGCTGCTCATAGGGGGGACCCTGGGATCTGTGTGCCATCACACCGTGTTAGCTACCTTTCTCCATTCATGTATGCAGTTGCTGCATGTTGCAATTGTCCCAAGGTGTATTCCTTCCTCTGTGTACCCTGACTTCTTCCCTGCAGGGTGTCCCCTGACTTAGGCACAGAGCTGTGTGTCCATTAGCTGGGTGTGTGACGTAGTCCTTCACCTTTGCACATGCATGCTGAGCGATGTCTCCACCTGCGTCATTCGTGGCATCCTTGGTAGTCATTGTACTTGTGTATGTGGCCTATTGACATGACTTCATGTGTACATGTTTTCTTTTCTGCGCTATGCATGCGTATACTCCCAGCCTCGAACACATGTGGTACATGTACTGCAGGGTCTTTGTGCACCTGACTGACATTTGTGGGCATGGTATCTGTGACTACTCCACCCTTTGCGTTCCATGGGCACTGCTGGGAGTGATAGGCACCCACCCCTCCTGTCTCAGGGCACTGCTGGGAGGACTCTGCACACACCCCTCCTGTCTCAGGGCACTGCTGGGAGGACTCTGCACACACCCCTCCTGTCTCTGGGCACTGCTGGGAGTGATAGGCACACACCCCTCCTGTCTCTGGGCACTGCTGGGAGTGATAGGCACACACCCCTCCTGTCTCAGGGCACTGCTGGGAGTGATAGGCACCCACCCCTCCTGTCTCAGGGCACTGCTGGGAGGACTCTGCACACACCCCTCCTGTCTCTGGGCACTGCTGGGAGTGATAGGCACACACCCCTCCTGTCTCTGGGCACTGCTGGGAGTGATAGGCACACACCCCTCCTGTCTCAGGGCACTGCTGGGAGTGATAGGCACCCACCCCTCCTGTCTCAGGGAACTGGTGGGAGGACTCTGCACACACCCCTCCTGTCTCTGGGCACTGCTGGGAGTGATAGGCACACACCCCTCCTGTCTCAGGGCACTGCTGGGAGTGATAGGCACCCACCCCTCCTGTCTCAGGGCACTGCTGGGATGACTCTGCACACACCCCTCCTGTCTCTGGGCACTGCTGGGAGTGATAGGCACACACCCCTCCTGTCTCAGGGCACTGCTGGGAGTGATAGGCACCCACCCCTCCTGTCTCAGGGCACTGCTGGGAGGACTCTGCACACACCCCTCCTGTCTCTGGGCACTGCTGGGAGTGATAGGCACACACCCCTCCTGTCTCAGGGCACTGCTGGGAGTGATAGGCCCCCACCCCTCCTGTCTCAGGGCACTGCTGGGATGACTCTGCACACACCCCTCCTGTCTCTGGGCACTGCTGGGAGTGATGGGCACACACCCCTCCTGTCTCTGGGCACTGCTGGGAGGACTCTGCACCCACCCCTCCTGTGTCTGGGCACTGCTGGGAGTGATAGGCCCCCACCCCTCCTGTCTCAGGGCACTGCTGGGAGGACTCTGCACACACCCCTCCTGTGTCTGGGCACTGCTGGGAGGACTCTGCACCCACCTCTCCAATTTCACAATATGTACGCTCATGACATACACGGATGTGGGTACGCTCCATGCATTCGAGGTAGGGGTACGTGTCGTACTTACACTGTTGTGGTGGGGCTACGCTCCATGCATTCGAGGTGAGGGTACGTGTCTTACTTACACTGTTGGGGTGGGGGTACGCTCCATACGTACGCGGGTGTGGGTACGGGTCGTACTTACACTGTTGGGGTGGGGGTACGCTCCATACGTACGCGGGTGTGGGTACGGGTCGTACTTACGCTGTTGGGGTGGGGGTACGCTCCATACGTACGCGGGTGTGGGTACGGGTCGTACTTACACTGTTGGGGTGGGGGTACGCTCCATACGTACGCGGGTGTGGGTACGAGTCGTACTTACGCTGTTGGGGTGGGGGTACGCTCCATACGTACGCGGGTGTGGGTACGGGTCGTACTTACGCTGTTGGGGTGGGGGTACGCTCCATACGTACGCGGGTGGGTATGGGTCGTACTTACACTGTTGGGGTGGGGGTACGCTCCATACGTACGCGGGTGTGGGTACAGGTCGTACTTACGCTGTTGGGGTGGGGGTACGCTCAATACGTACGCGGGTGTGGGTACGGGTCATACTTACACTGTTGGGGTGGGGGTACGCTCCATGCATACGGGTGGGGGTAGGGTCCGTACATTTCCGTCCCCACGCTATGTGATGCTTGTGCGGGCCGTACCCAGGCATTTGCCACGTGGGTACGAGCCGTCCCGCCATTGTTGGAGTGACGTGGGCGTGGTTCGACTCGTACCCACGCTCTTCAGGCGTGGGTACGGGACGTACCTGTCTGGTTGTGTTGCCTGTTCGCGTCGTGACGGACTTCCGTTGTGGCGGTCGCTGGCTTATCTGGACACGCCCCCACCCCCTCGTAGTGACCAGGGCATGGGAGTCAGGTATGTCCAGGGCATGTGTGTTGTGTGACTTTGGTGGGGGGTTTGTGGCCTGCCCTGGTCCTGCCACCCCCACCCCACCCCACATTCCCCCCTCCCTTAGTTGTTCTGACCTTCTGCGGCGTCTGCGTCGGAACCTGTAGAGGAGGTCGACTGCTATGAGGGCCGGGATGACTCGTAGGTTCGGGTCCATGTCTGTCCGTCGCGTACTGGTCCACCTTGTTCGCGTCGTCCTGTCGCGTACTGGTCCTCCTTGTTCGCGTCGTCCGGTCTGTCCGTCGCGTACTGGTCCTCCTTGTTCGCGTCGTCCTGTCGCGTACTGGTCCTCCTTGTTCGCGTCGTCCTGTCTGTCCGTCGCGTACTGGTCCTCCTTGTTCGCGTCGTCCTGTCTGTCCGTCGCGTACTGGTCCTCCTTGTTCGCGTCGTCCTGTCTGTCCGTCGCGTACTGGTAGTCCTTGTTCGCGTCGTCCTGATTTCCCGGCAGTTTTTGGCTGCCGGAAAATATTCACCGTGCGGGATGACGTCGGTGCGAATCGTAATTCCTGGTTCGTGAATGGCAGGCTGCGTGCGTCCCGACGTCAGGTCGGCGCTTTCCCGGTTCGCATTTGTATGTTTATTTTGTTCGGTCGGGGTTTTTTACGATTCGTACGGAAATGGTGTTCCCGTGCGAATCGTAATTCCATGTTTGTAATTTTGTACGACCGGGTACGCGTCGGACGGAGAATATGCTCAGTCCGACGGTTCGTACCCGGTTTTTACAGGATCGTGATCGGCACCTAAGTGTCAAATATTCAATTGTACATATAGTTTAAAAAACATAAATCAAATAAAGAAAACAAGGAAAACAAGGAAAAAATCAAAATACAAATAAACAAGGAACATATCATCCATTCCTTATTCCCCTATAAATGACTATGGATGCTAACTGCTTTTTACTATGAGCATTCCATTTGTTTAAAGTAGCCCCACTCAGCAGTACTAAGAGGCAATAACACTTGTACACCTCTAAACAATTTGTTAGTGCTTCGTATATCAGTTTAACAGATGGTTTCAATTTATGGGGGGCTCTTTATGTTCAAAAAAGTCGACGCGTTTCAGCCCAACTTGCTTTAGGGCCTCATCAGGACTAGGGTTTATAAGGATATCTCTCCCAGGACAACACCATTCGGGAAGGGATCCGTGTCGGACCGTCAAAATCACCTGCGTTTATGTCTCAATAAAAAGGACTATGCGATCATTGGGCCAAATTCATCGAGTGACACATCGTGGGGGAACCCGTAAATCGCAACCCGAAGCTGCAATGTGTTGCTTACGAAGATTCTTTCACTCTCTAACAAACTCGGTGCAATCAAATCCGCCTCTCCACACGGTTCCGTAAAGGAATCCTAGGGCCTGAGCCGGGGATGCATTGTGAGTGGCAGTTCCAATGAGGTGGCGAGCTGTGATGCGGGTCATTGCGACTGAGTAGCAGTGACATAGCATTGGTTCTGCTCGGAGATGTGCAGATGAGATGCATTGGTTCCACTGGTTCCACTGAGACTGGCAGAGCACTTTATGCCTAAGGCAAGCCCGTCTGCGCCCGTCAGCGTTCCGACGGTGGCCGGGGCCAGTTATGCTGTCCCTCAGTCTATTTGTGTGCCGACTCGACTGTGCTTCTCCAGTGAGTCTTTAAAACTGTTAAGGGGAACTATTTGCAACCATCAGGCCTATCCTAATTTGTTGGGGAAGCAAGATTTTGTGTGTTTGGTTTGTGGGTTTCAACTCTGTCTTGACTCGAATTCCATTAGTTGGTCTTCGAGGGTGCCTACTATTTCAGCGGCGCTGATAAACGCTCGCTCACTGAAGAAACATCATTCTGATTTGTTTGAGCTACTGTTTGATAACTCTCTGGATCTTCTGTTTATCACGGAGACTTGGTTGGATAGCTCTTCTGATCCCATTGTCCCACTGGCTATTCCTGGGTGGTATAAAATATGTAGATTGGACCGTCTGCTGGGGAGGGGGGGTGGGGTGGCTATTATTTTTAAAGAGAAGTGGGAGCTTTGCAAGTGTGACTTTAGTACCTGGGGTGGGTGTGAAGCCCTTGATTTTAGCATTCGCTTTTCGGCTCATTTCACGTTGGGGGGGCTCTCTGATTTATCGTCCTCCAGGCCCGGCGAAATCCTTTCTTCAGGCCTGTGATGAGGCTCTGACAGCCCGGGCTTTGCCTTTTTCTCATTATTTGATACTTGGCGATTTTAATATACATCTGGATCAGAGAGATTCTAGGGACGCATTAGAGTTCCTTGATATTCTTCAACTAGCTCATTTTTCCCAATGGGTCACTCAGGCGACCCATCAAGGGGGACATATTCTTGATCCCATCTTTGCTAACTTCTCCATCAAAGCCAATGACCCTCTTCCAGTCTCTTGGTCGGACCATTTTTTGACCCTCTTGGGAGATGGCCTTACCTAGTTCAAGGGTCTTAGTCTGCCGTAAACCACCTTTTCAAAGAATTGAACCTGCCAAATTTGCTTTGACTTTATCGGCCGGTAGGCCGCTTCTTCCTCAGGATTTGGATGGGAGCCTTTTAGCCTTCTCCAATTGGATTCAGGATACCATGACTACTATCGCCATCCCCACTTCGATGAGGCGCTATAAGGAGTCTCCCTCCAAACCATGGTTCACAGTAGAGATGAAACTTTTGAAGCAGGATTGTAAAAAATTGGAACGTTTTTGGCACCTCAGTAAATACTGCTTGGTGGCAAAGGTTTTGCTTAGGCAGAGCGAGAAAATCTATTATAAGGCTATCTCACTAGCTAAAAAGGATTACTATGCTGTTCGTATCAACCAGGCGCATAAAAACTCAAAGGAGATCTTTGCTATTGTCCAGAGCTTTATGTCACCTATGGCTCAGATAAGCACCCGGGCAGCGACGGATGCCTGGTGTGACAGGCTATCTAACTTTTTTTTGGATAAAATTCGAGGGATTCAAGATAGTTTTATACTGCCTCTTTCTAATCCCCTGCCATCCACGACTGATTCTATTTTTCCATCCATTTCCGATTCTGTCTCTCCTAGTCACTCTCTGGCTAATTTTTCCCCGGTTGACTTGTCTTGTACGTTGAGGATTTTGAAGGGACTGAAGTCTGGTTCACCTTTGGACCACTGATTTGCAAGACTATTGGCATCAGTAGCGGAGGTGGTGAACTTCGAGGTGAACAGTATTATTAATCGTTCCTTGCTGGATGCCTGTGTCCCTAGTCTATGGAAGTAGGCAAAAATCCTTCCCCTATTGAAGAAACCTGCCCTCAATCCCTTGATTCCTGGGAATTATATGCCCATTTCTCTTCTTCCTAGCCTTGCTAAGGTGTGTGAGAAGATAGTGAACAGACAACTGTTTGAGTTTGTGGAGAGGGAGGGACTCCTGCATCTGGCTCAGTTGGGTTTTCGCTCCTCTCACAGCACGGTTGGTAGAAGTGACTGAGGCGATTTGAGGCTGTCTCGATGCCGGCGGGAGAGCAGCCTTAGTGCTGCTCGACCTGTCAGCTGCATTTGATACGGTCCCCCATTCTCTATTGCTTGACAGACTTGCGGAGATTGGCGTTTCGGGATCAGCCTGGGGTTGGATTAAGTCTTTTTTGGAGGGCCGGGTTCAGCAAGTCTGGCTTCCTCCAGCTGCATCCTTACCTCAGCTGGTCTCCACGGGGGTACCACAAGGATCATCCCTTAGCCCCCTTTTGTTTAACATCTATCTTACTCCTCTAGTCATATTGGCGGAGGATTTGGGGGCTAAGGTGATCGCATATGCCAATGACACACAGTTACTACTTACTTGGAATAAAAATGAGGAAGCCAAGGCCCCTGTTCAGTTCTGCCTGTCTTCGGTATTCAAGTGGCTTGCAAAGGCCCAATTAAAATGTAATGAAGATAAGTCTGAGGTACTTTTGTTCGGTAATTTCTCCCTTGGCTTCAGAGTTATGATTTGGACATCTGAGTTCCCGCCCCCATCGTCTAATAGCTGTGTGGCAAAGAACCTTGGAGTGTGGTTTGAAGATAATCTCTCTTTCACATTTCAATTTAAGAGACTCGCGAGATGCTGTTTTGGCCTCCTCAGAGTCCTGAGAAGATTTCTACCACTCCTTCCTCAGGTGGCGAAAGAGTCAGTGGTACGTGCGCTCATTCTCTCCCACCTGGATTATGCCAATGCGCTGTATGTGGGGATCCCGGCATATTCCCTTAATAAACTCCAAGTTGTGCAGAATGCGGCAGCTCGCCTTCTGGGAGAGATTCCCTTAAGGAATAGCGTGCGAGGTTATCTTCGCTCTCTCCACTGGCTTCCTATGAAGGCGCAGGTGATGTTTAAATCTCTCACTATTGCCCACTGTGTTCTTCACGGCCTGGGGCCACTCTATTTGCAGAAACGGTTCTCCTTTTGCATTCCAGGAAGGCTACTGCGCTCCTCTGCACTCAGGTTGGCAAAGGTTCCTGCTTCCACCGGCACCGACTAGGTGGTGCGTCCCTTGCCGTTCTGGCGGCCCGGGCTTGGAATGCTCTACCGCTGGCGCTTCGCAGTATGGAAGACCCGGTAGCTTTAAAAAAATTGTTAAAAACGTATCATTTTGTCTGAGTTTTTTTTTTTTTTATGCTTTCAGTTTCCCTATGTTCGCGCCGGGACACTCCTCGGAGTAGCTGTGCGCGTTAGAAGACTAGTTAACATAACATAACAACATAACAGTCTTGTGACCCAGAGACAGGCTACAGGCTCCAAATAGCTAAGGCAGGAAAATGCCATTGTTCTAAAAGTAGAATTTTCAAACTTGCAATTAAAATCTGACTTTACCATAAGAGAGGATTTTACATTGCAATTCAGAAGACACCAAACATGATTTGGGTACCTGTTGCCATTTGAAAGTTACAGCGTACTAAATGTAACAAGGTAACTCCAATGTTATCCTACTGGAGATGTAGGCCTTGCAGTAGCAAAAAAATGAATGTAAGAGTTTTGCACTAAAAGGGCATATAAAACATAAAAGTACATGCTCTACTTTTCAAATACACTGCACCCTGTCTTCTGTGCTGTCCGGGGCATACACCAGGGGTGACTTATATGTATAAAAAGTGAAGGTTTATGCCTGGCAAAAGGCTTATTTCGCCAGGTTGACATAGCAGTTTAAAACTGTATACACAGGCTCTAAAATGGAAATTCTGTTTAGAAGGATACTTAGGTGGATGACCCAATCAGTGCTGCAGTGCTGGTAACATTTAATTTACAGGTCCTGGGTACATGAAGTGCCACTTTACCAGGCACTTCTAAGTAAATTAAATAGGCCAATTGGGTATCTGCCAATGTTACCATGTTTTAAGGAGTGAGCACACACACCATAGCAGGGGTAAAGTGTGTGGAGTCCTAAGGCCAGCAAACAAGGGATCTGCAAAAAAATGAAGGAGGAAGGGGAAAGTTTGAGGGAAGACCACTGTAAGGCTGACAGGTTTAACAAGACTCACTAGTAACTTGAGCGCAGAGTTGCCAGTTATTACCATGAGTCCCCATTAAAGATGATGAATTACAGATGGAATCAATAATTCTGGTCCAGATTCTTCTGGTTCTTCCTCATTTGAAACTCAGTATTTCACTCGTAGACTACACCTGCTAAGCAAAGTTGAAAGACTTGAGATTCACAAAGTTACTGCAGATCTCATAACACTGATGGGTCCAGTGACTCTTGTTACTCGCCCCATCGAGATTAAAAGGCCAAAAGCCATTGCTAAAACATAATTTCCAACAACACGTGTCAGTTTTATTTTTAGGTCAATGTAGGTTGGTGTATTGACATGTCTAATATGAAAAATAATTATAAATATATGTTTATAAGGTTGATGTTTTTTAAAGTATTTTTTAATCACTGTATGAATCCAAAAAATATGAAGCCAATGTCTGGTCTTCAGCCAGTCAGGGGCAGGAGGAAAGTAGATGTCTTGTGACTTTCCTCTGAAAGGGGAAGACCCATTCTAACTTCTGCATGGATCAGGCTGCTAAAATGTTTTAGGTCATAAAACCTAATAGAATTATTACATGGGCCACTGTGAGGAACTGGGTCAGGAATGACATGGCCAGCCTTCCTCAGCTGTAGAGGCTAGTTGAAGGAGAACATACAGTGCAGGGAACAATATAAAGGATGCCAAGCTTCCAAATCAATGGAGCAAGCCGCACTTCAATACCCACATATTGGTAAAGTGATAATTATTTGGTATCAAATTAAGTTCCTATTTTATCATCTTTGTCTACAGTAAGAATCTATTGAAAGATCTTTGCGTCTTCTGACACTAGGCATACCTTACCAAGTACATTACCCCCATCTGCCATCCCACATTATTATGTTCTTTTCTATGTATGACTTCTACATTTGGATTTCTATTTCCCCTATCACTCAGCCAGCCCCAGTTCCATTTTACCATACATGTCATTACCCAAAACCACCTTCAATTTGTTTACCACTCTTTATAAAATTGGTGGGATCTTAAATAATTTTTTCTCTTAAAGCCTTGAATGTTACCAAAAAGATTATCTCAAAGAAAGGAAAATCGACTGCTGAACCTAAAATTTAAGATGGGCTGGAAGATATTAGCAGTTCAACAGCTCTGGAAAGAGGCATACATTGCTAGAGACATGCTCAGTGGTGGCTGGTGACATTTGAAAGTGGTGAGGCATAAAAGTTCGAGTAAGTATTTGGTGGCAAAAGGGCTGGGGTTCTTCCCCCGAGCAAATTTTCAAAAATTAGTTGGCAAATGGTTCATTTTCAAGCATAATTGAGAAAGCACAAGGTTAATAAAGCAGTTGTTAAAGTGTTTGCCTGCAGATATATATCCCAGCAACTGACATACATTTTAAACCAGACATGACTTTTGGTTTTGTCAATGGAGAGTAACAATGATTTTGTTGTAACTAAATCGAAAATATGTTTCAGTTCTGAAATTGTGAGACTGTGAATAAAACATTATTGAGGCATGTGGAAGGGGTAGTGGTCTTCAAAATGCATCAGTCATGCCTGTTATGCTCCTACCACATTAGACATTTGCACCCATATCTCGTCCACATGCATATCTTATCTCCCACAGCTTCTTTTCACAGACTCCCGAATGTGCTTCCTCACCAATTAAGTCGGCTGGAGTGTGTGATCCAATATATGTGGGAGTGGAAAGAAGTGCGCCTGAGTGACTAGTCGGTGAGTGTGTAAGTTTGAGGAGTTTTTTAGGGTGTGTGGGTATGTGTGATGTTGTGTGCAAGTGTGCGTGAGTCACATGATCCGGCTCTCCTTTTTTAACAGGAGGTATTGCAGATTAGGTATTGTTAAGTAATGCATACTGTGTATTGGTCTAAGCATGCTGTTCAACAATGTGTGGCTGTGTGTTCGTTTTATTAATTAAAGGGAAAAATATGTGTGAAAACAATTCTCCCGTGCGTGAAACAAGCGTGCAGTGTTTCTTCAGACTTTACATAGTGGACATGCACTCTGCACATCCCACATACTTCACTATGCACCAAAGAACAGCATTGAACGAAAGCTCCTTAATGCGCAATATAGCAACTCTCAAAAATAAAACGTCATTATTGTGATGGCAACTAGTGTGTCGCGGCTCGCTTGGTTAATGCTAGGGGTGGGCGGAATTTGCGAAACTCACTTTCGCAAATTATCGTGAAAATTGTAAAAATCTCCGCAAACACGCGGTAATATCGCGAAGATGCGGAAGTTTTTTTCCCGCCCGTTCGCGGTATTTTCTGCGTGGTCGCGGCTCGCCATCTTACCCATGCGGTTTCTCGCGGGCGCGGCCATCTTGTTTTCACTTGTCTCGCGGTGCATGATCGCGAGAAGAAAGACGTGATCGCGCGACGAATGACGTTACTGCGGGCGCGAACTGTCGCGAGACAGCGCAAATGGCTACCAACAATCCAACATCTCGTGGAGAACGCGACCAGATCGGGAAAACTTGTCGGCGAACGCGGGGATTCAGGTAAGGCGATCACACGCACGCGAGAATGTATTATTTTCCAGCGCGAGCAAGCAAACAATTTCCGGTAAAATGCAGATTGGGGAAATTTTGACATTTTCGCGCTCTCCGCGGAACGCGAAAATGTCAAATTATCGCAATTTCCGCGAGCCCAGGCCTAGTTAATGCAAGAGGTCAGAGTGTGACCTAATACTCAGGTTCGAATCCCAACGTGTCCAGATCACTCATTGTTTTCATCCTTCCGACCTCGTTAACTGAATGCTCTTAAGTTAGGTAGCAATACATGTCAGGGAATACCCGCAACAATTCTAAATCCACCGAAAAAAACATGGCATTGTGTTACCTGCACAACACAGCGCTCAGCGCACCCCACTGCCAACGCCTATCACACACCCTCAACCACATTGTATACGGCATCTGGCAGCATTCACAAAGCATCTCAATCGGACCTGTGAAGAACTCATAAGTACCCTCCTTCCGTGCCGAATACAGGACAACAGGCGCCCAAAAGACTTGCAGACCACGTCCCTTGAACAAATCCACTTTAGGCCCTGTGCAAGGAAGATGGAGATGGCCAGAATCCTCCATATTTGTGCCACAGTCCACAGAGCGCAAAAAAGTAAAGTGCCTAGAGATCTCGCTAGCTTTGTTGTACCTTTACCTTTCGGCAACCCCGCTGCCTGGTAACATCTCCCATTTACCAATAGATTAAACAGCCTTGAGTTAAGCATTTATACACGCATTTTGCCAGAACACAGTTCATAATAAAAATAAAAAAAATCACAGATTGCATGACAACTGGTGCTGTGTGTTTGTTATCTACACTATCAGCCCATTTTCAGCGTTTAATTATATGAGGGAATATACATTACGAATGCTGGTATACAGAAGAGTCCAGATAAACGCAAAAACTTGGTTCAACTCCACTTACAGCCCACACTATGAAAATAAACCTCACAAGTCAAAAAACCACGTCACCTGAATCCCACTCCACACGTGCTCACAACGATCTCAGGTGGAGTGTGAGCGTGCAGCACGCGCTCCTGAATCCCGATGAACTGCCCTCACTGGATTTTAAACCACAAAATGCTACACAATCAGCACAGCTGCGAACTCCCTCATCAGACATCACTGCATCGCCAAGAAATGAGTCCGTTTGCCTCACTGCCTCTCTATCAAGCTCGGGAGAGTGAAATGTTGAGTGCACATCTGCAGCCGTATTACTAATTTACTGGAAGTTAAAAATGCCCACCTGGGCCTTACCTGGGCTTGTGAACTTGAACTAACTGACCCGAGTTCGTTCAGACGACGTCAGCACTCAGCAGGCAGTGAGCGAGGCAAGCAAGCAACACTGTGTAGTAATCAGTGCTGGCCTGGCACTGATGATTTGGAAATTCAGAGTCCGGACTGCGTCTTAGTAGGCGCACAAGGTGACATTCACTCTTCCCATTTGCCCACGAACTCTCAGAAACAGAGCGTGTTGTTCATGGCGTTGCCTCTTTATTTATGAAACAGGTATTTCACCATTGACCAACACGGGAGTAACAGTATCCCTTTTGGATAGAAAATTATCAAAGCATCACTCATAGTGGTATTAACATGACGAAGGCTGCAAGGCAATTAGGCACGACATTACACTTGAACTTGAGCTTGGCCGTACACTTTAGTGGCCTTGGCCTGTCAAAGGCAGTAAAGAAGATATGCACCACGTTACATTGGAACTCTTGAACTTGGCCATACACTTGAACTTGGCCGTCTCAGCCCACCAAGCCCCCCCTCTGCTGTGCACATTGAGCCAGCAGGCCCCAACGCGCTACAGCGAACAGTTGCACTACTTGAAAACCAGGGCCCCGCATGGCACGCTGGCATGCCCACCGGGGTACCTGCACTCAGGCAGCCTCCCCAAGGTTCACCTCAGTCCATACGTTGTGGGTTAGGGCAGAAGAGTCCAGGACCACCAGCAGGCCAGTCCCCCCTTCCGCCTACCCTCTGCACACGTGGCTCCTACCCCCTCCTGGGGGCCATCCAGTTGCTGAACCGCCATTGTTGTGCTTGCCTTTTGTTGTTAACTGTCACCGTTCCGCCCTCGCTCTCTTGCCGGGTGGGTGGGTGGTCGACGATGTGCCCCTGCAGCTTGCCGGATGTTCAAGGGGACAAAGAGGCTGACGATCGCCGGGCGCGGACTTAAATAATCTTCCCGCGCACCCCAATGACGTCACCTCATTCAGCCCCCTTTTCGGCCCTGGGGGAAGGTCCAGTCCCGTGGCGCTACTAAGGGCGCCCCTCCTTTAGGCGCGGGGGCACCTGACATAGTAGGCACACAACGTGACATTCTCTCTTCCCATTTGCCCAAGAACTCTCAGAAACAGAGCGTGTTGTTCATGGCGTAGCCTCTTTATTCATGAAACAGGTAATTCACCATTGACCAACACGAGAGTAACAGTATCCCTTTTGGATAGAAAATTATCAAAGCATCACTCTTAGTGGTATTAACATGACGAAGGCTGCAAGGCAATTAGGCACGACATTACACTTGAACTTGAGCTTGGCCGTACACTTTAGTGGCCTTGGCCTGTCAAAGGCAGTAAAGAAGATATGCACCACGTTACATTGGAACTCTTGAACTTGGCCATACACTTGAACTTGGCCGTCTCGGCCCACCAAGCCCCCCCTCTGCTGTGCACATTGTGCCAGCAGGCCCCAACGCTCTACAGCGAACAGTTGCACTACTTGAAAACCAGGGCCCGCATGGCACGCTGGCATGCCCACCGGGGTACCTGCACTCAGGCAGCCTCCCCAAGGTTCACCTCAGTCCATACGTTGTGGGTTAGGGCAGAAGAGTCCAGGACCACCAGCAGGCCAGTCCCCCCTTCCGCCTACCCTCTGCACATGTGGCTCCTACCCCTCCTGGGGGGCTTCCAGTTGCTGAACCGCCACCGGGCGAGAAAGCTCCCTGGCGCGCTCGCCCTCCCCCCGGCACTAACTGTGCTCCCAAATGGCCCCTAGTATTGTTTGTATAATGAGCCACTGCCCGTCTACCAAAATATGTCCTCTATCCTGATGACACTGCTCCATTGTATTATCTGGGCAGTCCTGTGATACATTACCTGCCCCCTCTCAGTGGCCATCGAGTTGTGAAGGCCCTAGTTTACACTATCTCCTGTTTTCCTGAATTAATCCATGTCCCCCTGCCAGGAACCCGTCACCAGCTATATTTCCACCACCTGTATCCCCAAAAGGGGAACTACTACCCCAGGCCCTCCATTAAATTCCCACCCGTACGAGAGCCTGCCTGCTAGTACAACCCGATTAGACTCCCCTGGGCTACTGGGGCAGAGGAGGAAGTGTTGGACCCGCTGCCTTACCCTTACTGATCGCCTGTATCACTTTCTTCACCACCTTGTCCGCGGCCTTAACCAGAACCCCTTAACCTATACTGCCTGCGTTGTTGCTACCGACCACATGTAGGAAGTTCCCTTCAGACCATTGGTCATTAAGCGGTGGCGAAATAACACACCCTCTTACAGCCTTGTGATAATTTCCCAGGCCCAAGAATGCTTTATATAAATACGTCTTGGCAACTACCTTCAGGAACTGGCGCATTGTCCAGAAGCCCCTCTTAATGCCCACCGAGTTGGGAAGGCCCCATTACACTATCTCCCGTTTTCACTTAAGACATCCACCTCTCTCCCCCAGGGATCTAGTTCCCTAGGACCTCCAATAGCAATTCTGCGCACCAGGGTGCCTGAATCGTTAGCGCAACCCTAAATATCCTCTCTCGAGCCTCTTCGGTATGTCCAGGAAGTCCGGAACCACCAGCAGGTCTGACTTCTCTGTCACCAGCCCAGTGACGTCTGGGACCACCAGCAGGTCAGTCCCTTCTGTCGCCCGCCAGATGCCCCAGAAGCTAAGACCAGGCTGATGACAGCCATAGGCAACTTCACCAGTACTTCTGGGAATCCCCATGACACACAGCATGAGTGGATGCCTGTGTTGTGACCCATCTTCCAGCAGCTCCAATCCCAAAAGACTGCCGCCCAATACCTTTAACTGCGGACATTAGCCATAGTCAACTTACCATCCGGGCACCTCCTTGTGCTTAGAAACCACTCAGCTGTACTACATATTGTGTCCTTCAAAAGACTCTCTTGTGCAGGACTTTTACTGGCCTGGGCCCCTGCACTATCTCCCTCTGAGCTATTGCTCTGCCCACTTACAAAGGCTGCTACCTCCATGAGAGGTGTTGCTTTAACCCCTAACTGTTAAGACCTGTTATTATAGGACACCCCAGGGGTATACCTGTCTGGTTTTACCATGATAATATACCACATGCCGCATAATTACCCTGTACCCGAGGTGAATTTCGTAAATTGTACTCCATCACCACCTTTACCAGGGGGGCCTCCAGTTACCGCATCCTCTGCTATGTGTCCCTTAGGCTTATTAATCCTCCCACCCCCGCATGGCCCATACTATGTGAATATGGCATTGCCCTTGGTCGAGGGAAGCAGAGGCTGGATAATTTAATATTGCCTGGTAGGCTAGCCAGACCCGGTAACCCACGCAACAATACTCACCGCTCAGCCCCGAAACAGACTAATACCCTGACGGTTATTATGTCCCCCGTAAAAACCCCTATGTGAAAGGAATAAATACTGTTCCATATGGGCACCAAACTGGTGATTGTAAACTTGGGTTTGGAAGGGGTACAAAAGCCTTGGAAAATATTTGCACCGTCTCCTCTTTACTTATTAGCATCACCATGAGAACATAATGAGAAACTACCTCCATGCCAGTATTGGTCCCCCCCGCACTAACGGCTCAAGGGTAATTGAAAGAAGACAACATTTCAACTGTTTCTGACACTTATTAGCAGCACCCTGAGCTCATAATGAGAAATTCTCCCTCTAGGCCAAGACTGGTTTCCCCCTGTGCTATCACACCAGCCATGTGATTATGACTGCGGTACAACGTTTATGTCCCTTGTACTGAGCTGACCAGGACGTCTAGTGAGAAACTGGAAGAAGGCAAAAGTTTTGGACTGTGTTCCGAATGGAAGTATGTGTAGACCGCCTGGCTCTGTACGGGACCAGTATGGCTAGCCTTTTTAACCGGGCCGTGCTACCCCAAGGTAACTTAATTGTTGCCACTGCCGGGAGTATTGGGACCGACTTCCTGAAAGTGACCGAGACCAATAGCTGGTTTCCTCATTGCTTAGTAACAATAAACCCGGGAGTAAATATGTGCTGCCTTCACTTTCAAAACACTGCCTGGTTTTACATCTACATTGCAGAGGGTCCCTGCCACCTCGATCCCCCCAGTGGAGTTGCCGGTGTCTACCCAGGGTCGGTGTGTAATAGGTGGGTTGGGTGAGACTTGAGCCCCTAACTGCCCGCGTGGGCAACTGCGGAGCTACGGCCTACCCCCTTCTCTTGACCATTAACAGTGCAGAGTAACGGTTGTCATAGTTCTATTCGAGCAACAGTTGGATAATAACTGCCAGCCTTCTCTGTGACGGTGCTTTACACCAGTTATCGTTTTTTGTACGCACGTCTGGATTTATTACTCGACTAATTCGGCCGAGGTTCATTCAACGTTGGACAGATGAAATACTAATTGACCTAGACTGGGGTTCGAGGCTGCTAACCATGACCCCTAGAATTAAGTCTGCTACTCGGGCCGGTATGTCACATCCTCTCCCTAGTGGGACATTAAATTCCTAAAAGGAGAAACCCCTATTGACTGTCATGAGCCTTGACAGATGCGGGTCCCCAGCAAGATTACCCCTCATGATATGTCGTCCTTGCATGTCCTTCCTCTCAACCGGCGTACGCTGGCGCCAAACCTACAGCATGCCTTGAAGCGCTATACTCCTTGAAAACTGAGCATTCTTCTGCTATCTTTAGATCTCTCAGGTGGTGTGAATTATACCATGTGGTGTAAATATAACGTGGATATATATAACATATAACATAGAACATAGAAGTGAAGAGAATGAGGAGCTTCCCAGTAGCCGTCACGATTGGTGTCGATCACCAGCATCATGTCTCCCAAAGCAGTATAAGAACGCCCCCTCGAGTACATACAAGTTTCCTAACAAGACGATAGCGGCTTGTGATGGACAAAAATCATTGTTTCAACCTTTCGATTAGTGATTCACCCCGACAAGTAAAGCACACCACCCGGCCAACCCGCTGACGAAAACACCATAAACATCTAACCAAAGCAATGTTTTGCCTCGGGGCTGCACCCAGGAGTTGCGAAAACGTTCACCACCATCCCAATCGGAATGAGGACCCTACTAAGTCGCAGCCGCCCTGCCATACATGATTTCAGATTGGCATGTTTTGTTATTTTAGAAAGGCATGTTCTGTTACTGTGATCGATCTTCAGTTTCTGTGACATTCCAAACAGAAAAGCATACCTTTGAATCATAGTATGTAACCCTGTACTCAAATCTGACTTCCTTCCGTGTGCGATCTATGGCCCCTCGCGCTAGTTCAGTGTGTATCGTTTCCCCTAACCATGCAGTCGGAAAGTACATTGAGGTAATTCAATGCAGGATTTGTGCTCTACCAACCCTCACTTATATATGGGTCATATAAAATAATCTTGCTTTACATTTAATAGCCTTTTAGGCTATATAAATAGATATCATTACAAACTGGCATATTTTGGCTAACTCGCAGCAACGTCCTCAGGGCATGGGAGTATTACCGAGTGTTTCATGTTTAAAACATATTATTACTTCCCATAAATGACACTTAATTCATAGACATATCATAACGTGTATTTGCACCGAACGCTTTTACCCCTAATGGGACCTCTGGGAGGAATACAACGCAGAGGAATTGATCAAAACCATGACAGCGCAAGGGCCAACATTGCTGCACCCCGTATATACCGAGCAACTGAACCAATCATTCAGTAAAAATTGTTATAGTGTGTGTATCAGCCGACTAGTACTGCTAGAATTATTTGGCCCTTATCTTTCTCATAAATTCATACACACTATAAATAAGAGCACCCATTCCAGATTATTATACATCCCTAATACCTTGTTCCTTTTGGATAGTATTTGTCCCTGAAACATAAACCCTTCTGTGGAGCATGAAATCAAATCATTCAAAATAACGATTTACTTAACTGGAAAACCCAAATCCATAATGTTACGGATAAGACGCAAAGGCACACCATATGTGTCACCAAGATTCAATGTATATCACAATATAATTTCATTAGTTCACATGAAAAGAGATTTCCAGTTGGTCGCTGTAGATCATTCAGACGATGTTTTAATTATTCTTTCTGGACAAATAGCAGCCAGCCGACGAATGAAATATATTGTGATATACATTGAATCTTGGTGACACATATGGTGTGCCTTTGCGTCTTATCCGTAACTGTATGTTCTGGTGCAGGGTAAATTATCTTTAGTTTTCTCTGTTTATCCAGATTGTGACACTCTAGGTGGATGAGTGTCTGACGCGAAGATTGCACCCAAAACTTAATTGGTTGATTGTGAAGTTTTCTCACTGTTTGGAGACACAATGATGTGCAGGTTGTCTATAGCAAATCCACCACGGTTTAGTTTAAAAACCAAATCCATAATGTATAAACAATCAAAAACAGCACACGGCGCCAACACAGTCCAACTACTGTCTCTCTTTCGCCCGCGAGTTCTTGAACGGTTACCCCACAATGGCACCACTCTCAAGGTCTGGGAGCAGTGGGAGCATTCCTGCAGCCTTTAGCGAAGGCTCCATGTGGGCCTTGTGGTTTCCTGAGACACGCTGCTCAGGATAGCTTGCAGGATTGCCGTTCGATCATTGTGTGTAACCAAATGCCGCCAACTCGTCTTCCCTAACGGACTGCCACAGGAGCTCTGCCCTACTCTTGCGTGGCTTCGCAAACAAATGCGACCACCCGAAGACACCTACTGGTGATAGTCATACTTCACACTGACCAGATGTGCTTGGCCCTTGCTTTAAAGTTTCCTTCAAAACGGCACGCACCGCCCCTAGTCCGGGGTCCCGGGGCCCCTCTTCTCTTACGGCGGCCCCCGGATTCTGAACAATCAAGCTTTCTGAGCCGTTAAGCTTTCTGGGCAATCCAGCTGGCAAGCAAATGCGATAACTTCCATGCGCCCACCCTGGTGCATGAACCGGATCCCCGAAACAAACGGTTGCTCTGCCCACCAGGCCACGCCCCCTCCACACTCTGGCGCGGCCTCGTTCCTGCGTGGAATTCAATTGAGGGCCGCCCCTTAATCCATGCGCTGCACCAAATACCACCGAATCGCCTGCAAAACGGAATGCCACTGGAGCTCTGTTAAACACTTGCGAGGCCGAATTTAAATCACCCATATATGTACTGTTACCCAAATTTGACTTTCATTTCCCTGCCAAACCTTGCCCATCAACTTGCAAGGAGCGGCCACCGGTACTTGAAAACGCCACCGCGCCCCCGAGCCCCTTAACATTTAATCGGGCAACGCGTTCTCCCGAAATTCACTAACCATTAAATAGAAATAAAGGAATTTAGCTGCAGCGTGCATTATGCGGCAAAGCTAAAATTGCGTAACTACCCTTGCCTACCGCCTACACGCCTCCTGACGCTACCATCAACCCTGGCTTACTAATTGCATGCTACTTTCCCGAAACGACTACGCCTAGGCCCCCTCAAACCTCCTGAGCCACACTTGGCACACCGGCGACTGGAACTCACTCCTCCTCGACGATGTGCCCCTGCAGCTTGCCGGATGTTCAAGGGGACAAAGAGGTTGACGATCGCCGGGCGCGGACTTAAATAACCTTCCCGCGCACCCCAATGACGTCACCTCATTCAACCCCCTTTTCGGCCCTGGGGGAAGGTCCAGTCCCGTGGCGCTACTAAGGGCGCCCCTCCTCTAGGCGCGGGGGGCGCCTGACAATGTCACAGTCAAAAATGTGACCGGCAACTGCTACAGTCAGTGCCGACTCATGCACAGGAAGCCTGAGGTGGTCGAGTCTGCGCAGACTCGATTCCTGCTTCCCACCTGCCACACCCTTTCCCAACTCGTCACAGGGAGGGGTCCCATCTACGCCCTGTAACGAGTTGGGAAAGGGTGTGGTGACAAGCTCCACTCTCTCTGATTGACGTAGAGGGTTAGCGATCCCGGGCTTGTATTCAAAACGCCCGGGGCTAACTTTACCTCCACGCCATCAGGGGGTGGAGATTGCGCCTTGCAGCTAGGTCTTTGCCGAGCTGATGACATCACAGCCTTCAGGGCTGTGAGGTTCTCAGCCAGCAAACACGTAGCCTTAGGCTAAGCTTGAGGGTGAGTCACGTGACGTAAATACAATTAGTGGTAATATGTGTATAGGTAAGTGTGGGGCATACAGTGCCCTGCGTTCAAGGCATTTTCCATTTTGGCAGCTCGTAAATCATTAATCATGGGTATTTTTCATAAATGATGACTGCTGAGCATACCCAGCAATGTAACAGGGGTGGATGTAAAGGGGGCGAAGCCCCGAAACCCTCATAGAGAAACCGCCACTGGACATGCTGTTCAAATTTGATTCAGTATATAAAGAGCTGCATGCTTCATACACGTTGCCCTGGAGTGCTCACAAGAGGAGAGTAGCGAGGTACAAACCATGTAAGAAGATAAGATTTTCTTTTGTAGATAATGAATAAAAATAGTCAATTTTCCAGAGGCTGTATGTGCCCACAGTCGAAGACCATTAGCTGTGAGGTACTGTCTAGCGATAATAGAAATCATAATGAAAAATGGTGGATAGGAGAAAATGAACATTAAGGGGCTCATTATGATGGCGGGCGGACATCAGTCCGCCCACCATCATAACGGTGATGGGACTGCCCACCAGAAGTGCGGCAGTCCCACCAGCCCAATTAGGATGCGGCCGGCATACTGGCGGGCGCATCCTGGCCTTTTACCATTGCAGATGGTGCTGCTGACTGCAGCACTGTCCGCAATGGTAAAAGAGCATGCACAGCATTTCCCTGCACCACGTGGCAGGCACCGTGTGGTGCCTGCCACTTGGTACAGGGCACTCCCCCAGTGCACCCCCTCACCCCCCCCGAGGGGGCACGCAACGGGCTCCCAAAGTCAATCCCCGCCAGCCTTTGCCACCATGGAAAGGCATCTGCAACACCCACATCCTAATATGGCGGACGGTGCCTACTAGGCACCACCACCATATTAGTGGCCCAGCTCCACCCGGCATGCGATCGTAACGATTGCCACCAGTGGAAAAGCGGTGGACGTACTTTGCGTCCAACATGATACCCACCACCATCATATTCTGGCAGGGGTAAATCTCTTGACGATGGCGGAACGATCGCCACCGCCGGCCCGTAATGAGTAGGGGTGGGCGGAATTTGCGAAAGCGACTTTTGCAAAGTATCGCGAAAATGTTTAAAATCTCCGCAAACATGCGGAAATATCGCGAAGATGCGGAAGTTTTTTTCCCGCCCGTTCGCGGTATTTTCTGCGTGTTCGCGGCTCGCCAACTTACCCATGCGGTCGCTTGCGTGCGCGGCCATCTTGTTTTCACTCTTCTCGCGGTGCATGATCGCGAGAAGAAAGACGTTATCGCGCGACGCATGACGTCACTGCGGGCGCGAACTGTCGCGAGACAGCGCAAATGGCTAAAACAATACAACATCTCATGGAGAACGCGACCGGATCGGGAAAACTTGTCGGCGAACGCGGGGATTCAGGTAAGGCGATCGCGCGGGCGCGAGAATGTATTATTTTACAGCGCGAGCAAGAACCAAATTATCGCAAAGCTGCGGAATGCGGAAATTTTGACATTTCCGCGCTCTCCGCGGAACGCGGAAATGCCAAATTATCGCAAATTCCGCGAACGGAACGGAAATTTTGCCCAGGCCTAGTAATGAGCCCCTAAGATACATAAAAAGCTTGATGTCTTGTTCAGTTCTTCAAGCCTTAAGCTGAGTGAAATAGATGGGGTTTCAAGGATTTTATACATCTTAGGAAGTTCCCTTGACTCTAGGTGTGAACTATACAAAAGGAGGTGGAGAGTTGTTTTTAGTATGAACATTTGAGGTGCTTATTTTATCTACAAGTTCTTGAACTGATGCCTAAGGACATCAATTATGTTTTTGAGGAAGGGCAGAGCTCTTTGAACCGTGATAGCATGAGTGATGGTTGTTTCATGACTATAAGCTCCTCTTAAGCCTTAAGAAGTACTTTTGAGGAGTTTTCAGCATAGAAAATGTGAAATTGGAAGAAGAGAGACTTCTTAGTCATAAACCTGGAGATAAGGCAATAAAATAATGCATCAAATATTAGGTTATTAATTCGTTTGATCATGGCAGTATTCCATTACGTATTTATCTTGTATTTCATAGACAAGATGTGAGTGCTAAGATCAATCTGTCATATTAAACTCTCTTAGGTATCAAAATGTCTTCTTGTTGAAAAAAAGAGTCATTACAACCCACGGCGTCAGAGATGTTATTCTACTAAAATAATTAATTTACAAACTAACTGCAGGTTCATATGTTTTTTATACATTATTCAATTGTTTAAAAGCTCTGCAGAAACAGCCAGTTTTTCATTAAACATGCGTCTGCAGTTACGCAATTAATTATTTATTTTTAAAAATTATAATTATGATTTTCTTGAAGTGCATTTTACAAACTTCAAGAATATACTGCCTCGTAATACATCTGTTATTACATACCCCAATATAAATGATAAAGTCTGAAAAAGGCAATTATTTATCAAGAGGAAATGTAGCTTTTCTGATACCGTAATAGAAAGCACATCAAATAAAGACTTTTGAAATCTATAAATCAGTTGTTTAATTGACAGTACATGGTTTGGCCTATGAACTAATAATTCTACAAGCGAGGTCAGTGATCTGGGAAATAACAGAGTTGACACTGAGCTGGTCACAGATCACTTGCCAATGGTCGAATGACATAGTTAAATAAATACATAAACAAGGCTAAGGATAGGGATAAGTAAAAAGACTGACATTTTTTCATGAACAATATGGTAAATAGATCAACGCTTTCCTTCTTTTTCTCTTCTTCTTCTTCAAATTCGCTACATTGCCTTGTCTTGTCTGTCACTGGGGTTCTGTTTAGATGTACAGTAGAGCTGTAGAATTGCTCTTATCTGATGCTTTGGACAACTTGAAAACATGTTTCTGTCCTAGAGAAAAATATTAATGTTGTAATGGAATTATTAATTACTTCTGTCACACCTGGAAGTAGCAATTTATCTTTGTTTGACATGTTTCGAAGTGTGACCTGGAAAGCTACCTTCACTCTACGTATATCCTTTCCTAATAAATAATTTATATATTTTTTAAATAAATTATATTAGTTAAATCTGATCTGAAGGAAATGATTGCTTTACTTTGATTTATTTTTTCATTTGTCAATCAGCAAAAAATATCAATAGGCATTGCTTTTCGTATATGGACAATGAATTTGTGACTTATGAAAATGTCTGGCCCATCAAAGGTGCCTAGGTCCTGCAATTCTTTTTTTATTTTTCATTGTTCATTGTTTCCTTTGTAACAGCTTTTTCTTTTGCTCACATTGGAAAGTGGCTTCTGCCAGAACACATCTGGTCCTTGAGTTTTAGGTTTAATTATAGCACCTCTGCTGCCTACTAAATTGTTTGTAGTAATTAGGTTTTACTGCCCCCGCTAATCCTTGTGTGTTCCTATGCTCCCACATACTTTCCACAAATTCGTTTATGACCACCTCAAAAGTAGGCAGTTATCAAAGGTGGCAGCAAGAGGGGGAATAGGGTTTGTAAGAGTGTTGGGTTCCATATTGCAAGCCATTGCAATATGGTCACACCTTTGTACTCTTTTGTTGCCCTTCCTGTGGTTTGACCGCCTTTTTTTTTTTAGAATGTTCTGGAGCAAGGTATAGGCTTATTTAGCTGTCATCTGGTTGACCACTTTTTTATTCAGGGAAGGGCTAGATATTTAGTAGGCAACATAGTAGAGCTTTGGCATACCTCTGTCCAACAGCTCTGGTGATAACAAAAACATCATTGTGTTTTCTACCCTTCATCTCAATTGTTATACACATGCTTCATGACACTCCCCCTTTTCTCTTATTTCAAATGTACTAGAAGAGATTTGTATGCCTCCTCTATTTTTTTCCTGTCTGCCTTTCTAACATCTATTCTATAAATTTGACCCCTAAATCCCAATCTCAAGAGTGAAGGGAGGCACTGAAGATATCATCCCAGTCTCCACTTTCAGGGTCAGAGATCCCCTTTGACCAGTTTGACCGATTTGCACTGTTTGAAGAGCGATTGGGCCATGGGTATTGTGAGAAATTGGGTTGTTGTTTGAGTGCAGGAAGCCCTGCTCAAGCACCAGCACAAGGGTGAATCACAAAAAGTCCCAAAATTAACCTGTGCTTAACCCTCTAGTAGCTTAGCACAAAAGGCAGGCTTAACTTAGAGGCAATGTGTAAAGTATTTATGCAGTACACAAACAGTAATAAAGTGAAAACACAACACATCCACACCAATTTAGAATAATAGAGTACATTTAAATCATTTTTCAAAAATAAATTATTAGACACCAGACCGACAAAAATCCAATCAATAAAACCAGAGTTCTGAATTTTTCAAGTTTAAAGTAGAATCTAGTGCTTCAAAGATCAAAGAACCAGCAGCAGCCATCTAGTCAAACCAGACTGGAGCAGAGTCGAAAGTTAGGGCCAATGGTGATGGACCGAGGGTCGAATGCCAGAAGTGGACTGGGTCCAGTCGGTGCTTACCTTTGGACTTAGAAGACATTTAGTAGGTAGAAAATGTCTGAGAAGGTAAAGTCCAGCAGGTTAAAGCTACTGGTGGTGTCCAAGGAGGAGGCGTCATCGTTGAGGAGCCACTGGCCGGAGTCACAATGAAGAATCCTTTCTTCAGAATTAGCCCTTTTTTGTGGAAATCATAAATCTCCAGCAGGACGAAAATGTAGGCTGTAGCCGACGAGGACTCCACAAGGCCGGATACTCCTACTGCAAGAAGTCACTGAACAGGATTTGTTACTGCGGAGAAAAACATAGCGGGAGCTTCCGTGAAGTCAGGGTCCTTGGGCAGGTCAGTGAGCAGCTAAGAAGGTAAGTAGGTCTAGGGCTCGGTCTCATTTTGGTTCTCAGAGCACTTTTCAGCCATAACATTTTTAAGACCAAGGTATTGGATGTGGCCTATCTGGGCACTTTTTTCACCACATCCAAGGATCCAGGACTGGAGGGGCACCACTTGGAGGGTCAGGACTCACTCAGACTGGGTTCATGATGGTTGGAGCCTTTCTGTCCCTACGGCTTTGATCGAGAGGCTAACCAACTACTTCTTGTAGTCTCGCTGATAGTCCTGAGGAGTAGAACAGGGCTCTATCAGCAGGGCAGGCCTCTCAGGATTCAAGGCAGGCTTCAGGCAGCAAGGCAGTCCTTCTTAGTGCAGGAAAGCCATCTTCTGAGGTACACAGCTGACCACACGAGCAGGCAGTCCTGTAAGAGTCCATTTGCAGGTCCTGAAAATGAACTGAAGAGTAGGTCTTGACTGTCCGATGTTTACAACTGGTACCTTCTTTGAAGTAGAAGAAGTTTCTAGAGATAACCTTTTGAAAAAGGCTTGGAATTTCCCACCTCCCTCACCAGGCTCCGGTCTGGCTCCAGGTACAATGGGCTAGTGTGAAGTTCTTTGTGTGTGAACAGGGCCTTGCATATTGAGCTGTAAGTGGAGCTGGGTACAGCTCCACTTCCCCTCCTGCCAGTAATGGACCATACAGGAACACCTAGTTTTTCTATAGTGAGTCTGTCTGGGAGGAATATACAAAGTCCAACTGCCAACTATGCCAGTCATGTGACCCAGGAAGAGACTGCAGGCACAAAATAGTTAGGACTGGAAATTACAACTTTTTCAAAATTGTAACTTAAAATTTGACTTTACCATTAAAATGATTTTAAATTACATTTTCTCAGACACCAAACATGACATTTCCACCTGTTCCCAATCAAAGGTTAGCACTTAGAAATATAATAAGGTAACCCAATGTTATTGTATGGAGAGGTAGACCTCACAGTAGTGAAAACATGAATCCATGAGATTTTCACTATCAGTTTTCATTATAGTGCCCCCTGCCCTATGGGCTACCTGGGGCTACATAGGGGTGAGTTAAATGCAACAAAAGGGGAGTTTAAGGCTTGGTAAGGTGGTATTTTGTCAAGTCAAATTGGCAGTTTAAAACTAATGGCAGGCTGCAATGACAGACCTGGGATGTGTTTCAAGGGGCAACTTAAATTAATGGAACAGTAATTGCTGCTGGCTCACTAGTAGAATTTAATTCAAAGGCCCTGGGTATATGTGATACCACTTTGCTAGGGATGTATAAGTAAACTAAATATGTCAATGAGGTGAATGCCAATCCTGGCATGTTTTAGGGAGTGAGAACAAGAACTTTAGCACTGGTTGGTAGGGTAAAGTACACCAAGTCCTAATGCCAGCAAAAACGAATTCAGCAAAAATAGGAGGGGTGAAGGCAAAAAAGTTTGAGGTGACGTTGCAGAGAGCACCAAGTCCAACAGGTATTCTGTAATTGAGTGTGTGACCTTGATAATTTAGGGGCAGTACAATGTGATTTATCATTCAGATTAGTATTAATAAAAAAGGATGCACTTCTAAGGGTAAAAGCTCAGGGGATCATGTACAAATACGCAACTGGACCATTCAATAGGTAAAAATAAAGTGCAAGGGCCCAAAGATTTTTTAAGAGCCCCACTGACAATGCTGATGTCTGGGGTGCTGAATAGCAAGACTGCCAAGGTTTGATTGCACCTCTTGCTTCTTTATTCTACCACTCTACACTTGTTGTCTGTTATCTCACACTTTTGCAGGTTCTTTTTTTATTTCTGTTGTTAACCTTGTTCACTATTTTCCTTTCTTGCTGCCTTTTCTCTCTGCCTGTGGTACAAAGTCTCATGATAAAAAGAAGTTCCAGTCTCTAAAAATGAGTGCTGGAGCCCATCAACTAAAACGAACTGCACAAATTAAGCACTGATGCACTGTCTCAATCATCTACATTCTAAATCAAATTCAATTTGCATAGGATGAACAAGTTTGAAAATACTAGGATTATTACTGTGGTGTCGCTCCAGTGACGTAACTGAAGTGTCGGACAACACACTGTTTTGCATTAAGGGTGTTCTCACATACACCCCTTGCTGTCTGAGGAAGTTGGGATAGACCCCAGTGTCACGTGGGGCTAGTTAATAGAGTGGGGACTGCTAGGTATGGCCAGGGAGTCCCGAGGAGCAGCCCTCTGAAGCAAGTCACCCTGTACACCAGCATAAGAGTCTCCGTGTCATCATTGATAAAGGCCTAAGTCAATAAGGTACCTCATAATGAGGGCCTCATCATAGGACGTGACACTACACAGGTGACAAGGGGTGGTTTGTACCCACACCCCAGCATTCTGCAAGCGGCTGTGTTCCCCAGTGCTCACAGTGCTTGTGCTGCACATGTCTGGCTCAGATCACCATGCAGCATTGACTCGCAGTGCTCTGAGCCACCAGGCCTGCGTCACTGTTCAACTCATGCTGTGCCAACTGCACCCGCTTCCCTAGCTCATCGTTGGCGCCACTGTAGTCAAACGGGCCACCCACAGCAGTGAGATCTTGGCAGCCGATGTCTTGCTTCCACTGCCGCAGGAGCTGAATGATGAACAATTGGCTTGCAGGGTAAGAGTGACCCCTGCGTGTTGCTGCATGCGCAAGCTCACTAAAGTGTTCTTGGCCTCATGCCAGTCTGGCTGCCAGTTCTCTACACCTCCATGCCCTACTTCCACCGAAGTCTTCCCTGCCTTAAGACAGCCTGACTGCTGGTCATCTGCACTGCCACACCCTTTCTGGCCTGAGTGTCACAGGGAGGCTTCTCTATCTTTTTTTTTGCTTTTGCTACATGAGAAGAGAAAAATAAAGTCCTGGTCGGCCCTCAACCACCACAGTGCTAAGGTCCCCTCATGGTGCCATTTACATGGACATATAGCACACTGTGCTCCTCAACCTGAACTCACACAAAAACACAACAGTAAAGGAGGTCTCAACGCTTGCCAAACCAAGGCCAGTGTACCGCCAATAGAACCATTCACCATTGAAGGTGCAACTTCAGCACAAGTGCCCAGATGGAAAGACTGGGTTGAAAGACTACTGCTGTTCTTTGAAGCCACCAAAGTTGACAACGCATAAAAAAGGGCCATGCTCTGACATCTAGGAGGAAATGAAATACAGGATACCCAAAACTCTCACAGAAGCTGCGCCAAAAACACACCTTGCTCTCATAGTGGCCCTAAACGCATACTTTGAACTGATGGCCAACAAAGATTATGAGCGGTTCGTGTTTCGACAGGCCAGGCAACACACAGAAGAATCTATTGATGTGTCCCACACCTGGCTCAAAGAAGTAGCCAGCACATGCAGGTTTGCTGATGAGACTTAAGAAATACGTGGCCAGATTAATTCAGGAACGTGCATCAGCCAAGAACTGTGACGGACATCTTAACCATGGGTCGCACTAAAGAATTATTGAAGCCACAGGCTTCTCAGATGGAAGCTTCCCTGAACACACCTCTGAAGGTGGAGCTAGTCAATGCCACTGTTTCAACGACCAGCACCAGCAAGCCCAGGAAAGACCGAATTACCCATAGAGCATGCGGCTACTGTCGAGCCCCAGCACACTGGCTTTCAAAATGCCCAGGTAGGGGAAAGAAGTGTTCAGGATGCGGAAAACTCAATCACTTCATCAAGGTGTGTCGTTCTGGAAAAAGATGCGCTCTGCATGCTACGATCAATGCCGTACCAGACGCAAAGAGAGGAGCAATGACCTGTACGATGAAGACAACGAAGAGTACAGCATCCACTCCATATTTACAGTAGGCCCGGCTTCCCAAGGGGAGCTTCAGCTTCCCCAATGCCAAATCCTCATCGGGAGCCACTCCATAATGGCAGGGGTGGACACTGAAGCGTCCATCAACATCATGCCATCTGAAGCATACCACATGATACATCCAACCCCACAGCTGCGCAAAGCAATGATCAAAGTATTTCCCTATGGCCAAGGCAAGCCACTAGACATAAAAGGGAAATTCCAGATGACAATATCTTATGGATCGCAATCAGTAAACACCCTGATATATGTTGCTGCTGAAGGCCATGGAATGCTACTGAGATGCAGAAAGGCAGAAGCACTGGGAATCCTTTGTTTTGCTTTTGGTGTGTACCAAGAACAATAACTCACATCCTTGATAAATTCCCCAACATGTTTAATGGTAGCAGATGCCTGCGAGGCAAGATGGTGAAACTACTCATGGACACCTCGGTGCAGCCAATAGCGCTCCACCACAGACGAATTGCGTTCCATCAATGAACTAGATTATAAACTAGAAGCTGCCAGCATCATCAAAAAAGTAACAGGGTCCACCAAATGTGTATCCCCAACTGTAGTAACAAGAAAACCCAAACAGCCTTGTGAGGTCAGGATATGTGTGGACATGTGCATACCTAATGTCACTATTAAGAGAGGGCGGCATCTAATGCCGACAATAGATGACCTAATCAGGAAACTCAGTGGAGCCTGCTGGTTCTCCAAACTAGAATTACGATAAGTACATCACCAGCTGGTCCTTGCGGAGGAGTCCCGCTACATCACAACTTTCTTTACTCATGTGGGCTTGCGGCGATACAAGCTGCTACATTTTGGAATACCCAGCACCGCTGAAGTATTCCAAAATGTAATGCAAGAGCTACTGGCTGACCACCCCAGTGTTCTTAATGTCAGTGATGACATACTAATACATGCCAAGACCATTGCCGAACACAACACATGACTGAAAAGGGTACTCCAACTGATCCAAAACTCTGGACTCACCCTACTGCAGCAAGTGAGAATTCCTCCAACAGTAATTGCAATTCTTTAATCTTCAGATATGTATTCTCAGCGGAGGGGATGGCACCTGACCCTGAGAAGGTGCAGAACATCAAAGAGGCATCACAGCTGAACACAGTGACAGAATCACACTTTTTTTTAGGCATGGTGAATTACTGCGGCCGTTTCATTAAAGACCTCACAAAGTTCACACAACCACTCAGAGACCTGACCAAAGCCAAAACCCCCTGGTTGTAGGGTTGCAAACAGGAAGAAGCTTTTCAAGCCACCAAAGAAGCCCTGTCTGTGGACACCACCCTCATGCACTTTGATCCTCAGAAGGAGATAACTATAGCAGTGGACGCAGGGCCAAAAGTGCTAGGCACAGTGTTGATGCAATTGGAAGAAGGAGGAGAGTGGACTCCAGTAGCATTCACCAATCAATCCCTCACTGTGACTCTGAAGTCTAGTAAAGATTACTTATTTTTCTAAACAGGTGTGGTGTCCATTTGTAGTGTTCACAAATGCTTTACATACTGCCTCTGAGATAAGTCTGTCTGCACGTGCCAAGTTACCAAGGGGGTGAGCAGAGGTTATTTTAGGAGTGTATTCCTGTTAGAAATGGGGGTCTCTAGTTGGCAATGGTATACACCTTTGTCCAAATAGGGACCATTGCTTCTAGTCAGGGAAAGGGGGATACACTCCTGAATAATCCCTGCTCACCCCCTTGGTAGCTTGGCACGAGCAGACAGGCTTATCTCAGAGGCAGTGTGTAAATGATTTGTGAACACATCCAGTAATACAGTGAAAACACTACTAATGGACACCACACCTGTTTAGAAAAATAAGTAATCTTTACTAGACTTAACACAAGACCAAACAACAAAAATCCACAATACTGTACTCAGAATATGACTTTAAAATGGTAGAAATAGCTAAGTTCAATGTAGATGGTAAATGCCACACTTTACCCAAAAAGTACCTTGGATGCATAAGGCAATACAAACAAAAGGGTCGCAGGGAAGGTGATCGATCGGTTCCTTACATGCAAGAACGGTGATGCGTCAGGTCCTTGCTTCGGAGGAGGTGATGCGTCGGTTCCTTACTGCAGTGCAGGGGAGGTGATGCTTTGGTTCCTTACCTGAGAGGAGGTGATGCGTCAGGCTCTTTACCAAGGGGGGAGGTGATGCATCAATTTATTACTGCGCTCCGATTACGATGGGACAAGATGGTGCCTCGATGCGATGCAACGATCCAGTGCAATGCGACAAAATGGCGTCTTTGATGCGATGCGGCAACATTGGATGCGATGCGCCCATGTCCGATGGCCGTGCGGCGAACTCGGTAACTTCTGAGCCGCGACAGGCCCTGCGACATGCTTCTCTGGTGATGCGATGGCTACCTCTGCAGCAGCAACATGCTTCTCCGGTGATGCGGCGCACTTCGTTGGTGATGCGACGGTAAACAGCTGCGGCATACTTCTTTGGCGATGCGACGGCAACTGCTCCTCGTTGCGTTGCGCTTCCAGCTCCCAGTGACAAACAGTCTCTAGAGGTCCTGAACAGCTGCAGGCACCTCCCTGAAGGTTAGAATTCCCAGCAAGGAAATTCAGGGGGAGCTGGTGGTGAAGTCTTTGTGTCCCTGAGACTTCAGACAGGAGGCAAGCTCAGTTCAAGCCCTTGGAGACCTTCCTCAAGATGACAAAGCAAAACAGTAAAGTCCTTTTCTCCTTTCCTTGGCAACAAGTAACCACTGCAGGCCAACCCCAGACAGCAAACAGCACAGGGGCAGTAATCCTCCTTCAGCTTCTCTGGTTTCTTCTCCTTGGCAAAGGTTCCTCTTGATTTCCTAGAAGTGATCTAAAGTTCTGGGGTCTGGGTCCCCCTTTTTATACACACAAATCCTTTGTCTCTGAAGGCAGAGAGTGTCTGTACCTAGTCCAAACCAGTTCTGTGTGCATTCTGCCAGTGCACAACTTCTTCCTTTGTCAGTGTGGGCCAGGGTCATCAGGCGCACCACAGGAGGTGGAGCCAGCATTGTGGAAGGCGGGCACAGCCCTATTCAGGGCCCAAGTGCTACTCCTCCCACCACTCCCAATGCAGATAGGTCTATTCAGCCTAGTGCTGACTCACCCTGTATCCTGGAGCTACCCCAGCCCCTGTCACTCACAAACCAGACATGCAATACACAACCTAGCAGAGGCAGGCTGGATGGTTATGTAAGAGAATATCTACTTTCTAAAAGTGGTATTTTCAAACACAGAATGTTAAAACCAAGTTTACTAAAAGATGTAATTTATCAATCGGAGTTCAGGCATACTAAATTTGAATTTCTACCTTGTTCCCTGGATCAGTTAGGATTATAAGATGTTATAGGCAAACTGCCCATTCTGGCCTATGGGAGCAGGTAGCCTTGCAATAGTGATAAACAAAATTAGCTGTAATTCACTATCAGGACATGCCACACATCGGGGCATGTCCTATCTTTTTCATACAATGCACCCTGCCAATGGGGGTACCTTGGGCCTACCTTAGGGGTGACTAACATGCAGAAAAGGGACGGTTTAGGGACTGGCAAGTGGGTGCACTTGCCAAGTCGACATGGCAGTTCTAGACTGCACACAGGCTCTGCAATGGCAGGTCTGAGCCATATTTTACAAGCTGCTTCTGTGGGTGGCACAACCAGTGCTGCAAGCCCACCAGCAGCATTTGATTTACAGGCCCTGGGCACACATGGTGCACTGTACTAGGGTCTGACAAGTAAATCAGATAAGCCAATCACGGAGTCACTAATCCATAACACAATTTACAAAAGAGAGCATATGCACTTTACCACTGATCAGCAGTGGTAAAGTGCTCAGAGTCATAAAACAACCAACAACAGGTCAGAAAAAATACAGGAGGAAGGCAAAAACTTCAGGGATGACCCAGCAAAAAGGGCCAAGCCCAAGAATCCCCTTTACCCTGACTAGAAGCAAGGGTCCCTATTTGGACAAATGTACCTACCTCTGCCAACTAGAGACCCCCATTTCTAACATTGGTGTTCAGCGGTGAGGATACTGGAGTTGCATTTGTGATTTACATACAGTGATTGGTGTACACTACTAGTGAGTGCAGACCATTAAGCAACCACACACATTTAGGTAGAGTTTTTCCTTGGAATTATTTTTTGGGCATCTTGAGAACTGCCAATTTTCACCATGAGTAAACCAGCATCCATTGCATCTGTGGATATTGAATTTGAAGAGGAGAGGGTTGATACCTACACTGTGCTGCAACTTAGGGCTGTCTGCAAAACTTTTTATATCTCTGTGAGAGGCCTCACCAGAAAGGAGTAATGCCAAAAGGCGCTGAGGGCCTGGTTGGAATCAAAGAATGCCAGTGAGCATACCAAAGAGCCTATGGTGGAGGGAGAAAATTTAGATGGGCAGCAGGAGGGGCTGTTGGGCCTGACTGGGGGAAGTTGCCTTCCAGGGTGAGTAGCAGTGTGTCTTCAATCGGCCTGTCTCCAGAGGAGTTGGAGGACAGGGAGAGAAGCAGAGTGCATGAATTGGAGCTTGCTAAGCTCAAGCTGGGGAGCCAGTATGACATGGAGAATAAGAAATTGGAGTTGGAGAGTAAGAAGTTAGCCATGGAAGAGAAAAAGATGCTTTGAGAGCATGAAAGAGGGCTGAGGGAGTTGGTAAACATTCCCACATATGTTTCAAAGATTTCATGAAGCATGAGGACATTGGGCAGTGGTTTAAGACCTATAAAGTAGGGATGAGGTCCAACCGGCTCCCTGAGAGAGATTGGGGAGCGAGGTTGTGGTGCCGCTTCTTCAGTGAAAGAAAGGAGACATTGCTAGCTTTGCCACTTAGGATCAGATGTCCTATGCCCCCATGAAGGAAGCCTTGATAGCCAGGTATGGGTTGACCCCAGAGCTGTACAGGCAGAAATTAAAGAACTGCATGAAGCTGGAGTCAAGTACTTGGGTGGAATATGTATCTTATTTTTGCAGAGCACTGGATGGATGGGTGAAGGGTAGCAAGGTAACTGATTTGCAGGGGCTCTTTGATTTTGTTGCATGGGAGAACTTGTCTAGTAGTTGTTTTCCAGAGCTACGCCAGCACCTGATTGATAGTAAGCTGACTGACCCCAGGAAGCTTGCTGTGCTGGCGGACCGCTGGGTCAATACTAGTGTCCACAAGGGTCATGTGGGAGACTCTGCCAAAGGTGGGAAGGGTCCCCAGCAGAAGAGTGGGGGAGACAAAGGTAAACAAAAGGAGTTCCAAAAAGGGCTCAAAAAAATCCCCAAGGGAACCAAGGTAAGGGTTCCCAGCCTCCCACTGAAAAGAAACAATGGGTCCTGAGAGGTAAGCCTGTTCAGAGGGTCCCAAAGCCTGTTTTAGTTGTGGTCAGGTGCGCCTCTTCCAGGGGGATTCTAAGTGTCCCAAACAGGTTATCACCGCACCCACTGGTGCACCGCCCCATGAACTGGCTAGTGTAGCCTTGGGGGAGGAGTTGGGTGCCCAAGGAGGGTGAGGTCCTGCAGAGATGTCCCTGGTCTCTTTAGGAGACAGTGAGATGGTCCCAAGGGCTCATCTGCCTGATAACACTAAAAAGTACAGGCAGTGGGTGACCAACAATGGCCATAGTGTGGAGGCTCTGAGAGACACTGGAGCCAGGTGACAGCTGTCAGTTATCGTCTGGTGTCTGAAGAGCAGGTGGTCCTCAAATTGCAGCTGACAACTCAAAGACTCTGTAAAGTGGCACAGGCTCCCTTTGAGTGGGGGGTCTCAGGTACCTTGAGAGTAGCTGTGAGGCCAGCCATTCCTGTTGACGGTCTGCTAGGCAATGATTTGGAGAGCTCCCCTTGGGCAAAGTTGGAGCGGAGGTCTCATTTAGAGATGTTGGGTCTGCCTGAGTGGACTTGTGTGGCCACTCGGTCTATGGCAGCTGGTAAGGGCATTCAAGAGGACCTGGAGTCTGAAAGAGTGTCCCAGGTGCCTGCCAGAAAGAGAAGAGACAAGGGGCACGGGAAACCGTCCCGAGGATCTCATGGTCCAGGAGGTGGCTAACCTTGAGGGGGATGCCCTGGAGCCTATAGGGGAACAAGTGGCTGAACTGGGGGAACTGCCTGAGCTGACCTATTGGCAGCAAGAAGGAGGGCCCATCAGGGGGGAGTTCTGCCAGGAGCAGCAGATGTGCCCTTCTCTCATTGGTTTCCGGCAGCAGGCTCCAAACCAGGCAGCAGGTGATCAGTCCGGGTCAATTTGGACATACTGGGAGAATGGTCTACTGTATAGCAAGCCTAAGTTTGCTGAGCCGGGGTCAGCCCGTGTGCTGGTGGTACCCCAGTGCTTCAGAGCCTTTCTACTGTGTCTGGCTCATGATGTGCCTTTGGCAGGGCATTTGGGGCAAAACAAGACCTTTGAGAGGCTTGTCACCCACTTTTATTGGCCCCAAATGCGCATGCATTCTGATGCTCACTGTAGGTCTTGCCAGATTTGCCAGGCAAGTGGTTAGAGTGGGAGGGAGTTCAAGGCTCCTCTCCAACCTTTCCCTGTAGTCAGTACGCCCTTTGAGAGGGTGGTATTGACATTGTGGGGCCTCTGGATCCCAAGACAGCCATGGGCAACAGGTTTATCCTGGTCTTGGTGGCCCATGCCACCCAGTACCAGGAAGCCATCTATCTCCGGACTTTGACGGCCCCTGTGGTGGGCCGAGCATTGATGGGGATTTTCTCCCATGTGGGGTTCCCCAGAGAGGTGGTGTCTGACCGGGGTACCAACTTCATATCTAAGCATATGAAGTCCCTGTGGCAGGAGTGCGGTGTAACCTATGAGTTCACCACTCCCTACCACCCCCAAGGTAATGGACTGGTTGAGCGAATCAACCAAACCCTAGAGGGCATGATTATGGGTCTTGGTGAACCTATGAGGTGTAAGTGGGACGTTCTCTTACCATGCCTTTTGTTTGCTTACAGAGAGGTACCGCAGAAGTCCTTAGGGTTCAGTCCCTTGGAGCTCCTGTATGGGCATCCTGTAAGAGGACCTCTAAGTCTGGTGAAAGAAGGCTGGGAGAAAGCTCCCAGTAAACCTCCCCAGGATGTATACATCTACATGCTGGCCTTCAGAAACCAAACTGAGTGATTCAGGCAACTCGCTCAGGCGAACCTGGAAGCCAGTCAGGAAGAAATGAAACGCTGGTATGATCAGAATGCTACTCTGATTGAGTTTCTGCCTGGACAAAAAATATAGATCATGGCCCCAGTGGAGCCTTGTGCGCTCCAGGATAAGAGGACTGAACCATTTAAGGTGGTGGAGCGCAAGAGTAAAGTCACCTACTTGGTGGACTTGCAGCCTCCTAGGAACCTTTTGCTGGCCCTGCAAGTGAACTGCCTGAAGCCCCACTTGGAGAGGTCCGAAGTGGGCATGCTCCTAGCAACAAATGCTGGAATGGAAGAGGTGACTGAGCCTCTTCCTGACCTCCTGTCTGCAAAGGAGCACAATAGGTCAGTGGACAGTGTATCACTCTCCCCCGCCCTGACTTCTGAATAGCAGAGTGACTGTCTCCAATTGTTGGGACAGTTTGCTGGAATGTTCATCTGATCCTGGTGTCACTCAGTGGTGTGTCCATGTTGTTGACACTGGGGACTGTCCTCCTGTGAAGCACAACGTATACAGAGTGACTGACAGGGTCAAGGCTTGCATCAAGGAGGAGGTCTCCAAGATGTTTCTCTAGGGGTGAATGAGCCCTCAAACAGTCCTTGGGCCAGCCCAGTGGTCCTGGTCCCAAAGGCTGCCACACCCGGTGCCACGCCAGAACTTCCGTTCTGTGTGGACTACCGAGGGCTCAAATCGGTCACCAGGACTGATGTGCACCCCATCCCCAGAGCGGATGAGATCATAGATCAGTTGAGAGCTTCCCGGTACCTCAGTATGTTTGACTTAACGTCTGGGTACTGGCAGATTGCCTTAACTGATGGGGCAAGGGAGAGGTCAGCATTCTCAAAGCCAGAGTGGCACTACCAATTCCGGGAGATGCCCTTTGGGTTGAAGAATGCCCCTGCCATCTTTCAGAATTTGGTTAACCAGGTGCTGGCTGGACTGGAGGATTTCAGTACCGCCTACCTGGATGACATCATAGTGTTCAGTGCCACTTGAGAAGAACATCTGCACCACCTCTGGGAAGTGTTGAAGGCTCTGTAGAGGGCAGGCCTCACAATCAAGGTGAGTAAGTGCCACATCGGGCAGGGTTCTGTGGTATACTTGCGACAACAGGTAGATAGCGGCCAGGTGGCGCCCTTACAGCCCAAGATTGATTTCATTCTGCTTGGGAACCCACCAAGACCCAGACAGAGGTGGGAGCCTTTTTAGGACTCACAAGGTGTTACAGGAGATTTGTCAAGGGGTACGATGCCATTGTTGCTCCCTTGACAGAGATGACTTCCAGGAAGCAGCCCAAGAAAGTGAACTGGACTGACACCTGCCAGAAAGCTTTTGATGCCCTGAAATCTGCCATGTGCATGGCACCTGTGCTTCAGGCGCCCAACTTCTCAAGGGAATTCACTGTGCAGACAGATACTTCAGAGCGTGGTGTGGGGCTATGCTCTCACAGCTGAATGAAGAGGGCCTAGACCAACCTGTAGCCTTCATTAGTAGAAATTTACTTCCACGGGAACAGAGGTGGAATGCGATTGAGGGTGAGGGATTTGATGTGGTCTGGGAGCTGAAGAAGCTGAGGCCATACTTGTTAGGGACTCACTTCCGGATTCAGACAGAACACAGGCCCCTCAGATGGTTGATGCAAATGAGGGGTGAGAATCCAAAGCTGTTGAGGTGGTCCATTTCCCTACAGGGGATGGACTTTACGGTGGAACACCGCCCTGGTACAGAACATGCCAATGTTGATGGTCTGTCCAGATTTTTACGCCTTAGTGAAGAGAACTCCCAAGAGGGTGGGTAGTTCTCCCCACATTTCAGCTGGCGAGAACACATGTTAGACTTGGCACCATTGGCGTGGGTCTCCCCTGCACTTTTTGCCTATGCCTCCTGCGTTTTTGCTGTATGTTGGACTCCGTTTTGCTGGTCTGGATGCTTTGGGCACTTTGTCACTGCTGTTCAGTGCCAAAGTGCAAGTGCTCCCTTTGTAAACTACTGTTATGGATTGGTATTTTCATGATTGGCTATTTGATTTACTTTTCAGACCCTTGTATGTGCACTCTGTGACCCCAGGGCCTGTAAATCATTCTGCTAGTGGGCTGCAGCACTGATTGTGCTACCCACAGAAGCAGCCTGTGAAATGTACCTCTGGCTTGCCATTGCAGAGCCTGTGTGCAGTCTGGGACTGCCATGTCGACTTGGCAAGCGTACACACTTGCCAGTCCCTAAACCTTCCCTTATCTACATATTAGTCACCCTGAAGGTAGGCCCAAGGTACCCCTGTGGGTAGGGCGCATTGTCTGTGAAAGGTACATGCTCTGATGTGTGTGGCATGTTCTGATAGTGAAATACTGCCAATTTCGTATTTCCCTATTGCAAGGCTACCTGCTCCCATAGGATAGAATGGGGAGTTTGTTTATAGCCTCTTATAAACATAACTGGTCCTGGGAACAAGGTAGGAAAATAAAGTTTACTATGCCTGAACTCAGAATGTTAAAGTGCATCTTTTAGTGAGGGTGTTTTTTACATTCTGTGTTTGAAAATAGCACTTTTAGAAAGTAGGTATTTTCTTGCCTAACCATCCAGTGTGCCTCTGCTAGGTTTGTGTATTGCATGTTTGGCTTTTGGATGACAGGGGCTGGAGAGGGGCAGTGGCTCCAGAAGTCTGATGAGTCAAGGCTGGGCTGAATAGACCTGGGCTGCATTTAGAGTAGGGGGAGGAGATTTCCTTTCACCTGGTCTGCCTTCAACAATTCTGTCTCCACCTCCTGCCAGTTAGCTGCACCAACAAGGACAGAACTGGTTTTGGCTGAGTACAGACACTCTCTGCCTTTAGAGAACAAAAGATTGTGGTGTATAAAAGGAAGGGCCCAGACCCCAGACATTTAGATCACTTCTGGGAAATCAAGAGGAACATTTGCCAAGGAGAAGAGCCGTATAAGCGGAGGAGCAATACTGCCCCTGTGCTGTTTGCTGTCTGGGGTTGGCTTGCAGTGGCTGCTTGCTGCCAAGGAAAGGAGAAAAAGTACTTTGCTGTATGCTTTGTCACCTGCTTGAAGAAAAGATCTCCAATGGCTTGAAACTGAGCTTGCCTCCTATTCTGAAGTCTCAGGGACACAAAGACTTCACCACCAGCTCCCCTGAACCTCTTGCTGGGAATTCCACCCTGCAAAGAGGTGCCTGCCGCTGTTTAGGACCTCTAGAGACTGTTTGTCGCTGGGACCTGGAAAATCGACGCAAGATTTGAGAAGCGTGTCGTGTCCGCACCTGTTTCCGACGCATCGCCGAAGAAACCGTTGCAGTGCCTGCCGCGGCTCGAGAAATTGCTGCACGACTCATCGGGTGCAACGATCTGCAAAGTCCGAGATCACTGCACCGATCCCGACGCAGGCCTGCTGTGCGGCTGCACAAAACCACCCATCGTACCGGATCTATGCATCGCATCGTGGTGCCAAGACTGTCACAATGTTGGGGGTAAGAAACCGACGCATCACCTCCCCACGCAGTAAGAAACCGACACATCACCTCCTCTCCGGTAAGGAACCGACGCATCACCTCCCCTGCGCTGCAGTAAGGAACCAACGCATCACCTCCCCCGAAGTAAGGAACAGACGCATCACCTTCCCTGTGTGTAAGGTACCAAAGCATCATCTTCCCTGCAGCCATTTTGTTTGTTTTGCGTACGCATAAAAGGTAATGTGTGAGAAAAGTGTTGCATTTACAACTTGCATTGAACTGAACTATTCCTACCATTTGAAACCCTTATTTGTAATACTGTATTGTGGATTGTTGTTGTTTGGTCTTGTTTTGGTTTAGATAAAGATTACTTATTTTCCTAAACTGGTGTGGTGTCCATTTGTAGTGTTTTCACTGTATTACTGTATGTGTTTACACTGCCTCTGAGACAAGCCTATCTGCTTGTGCCAAGCTAATAAGGGGGTGAGCAGAGGTAATTTTAGGAGTGTATCCTCCTTACCCTGACTAGAAGCAAGGGTCCCTATTTGGACAAAGGTACCTACCTCTGCCAACGAGAGACCCCCATTTCTAACACTCCTACTTCAAGAATACAATTGCAAAGTGGAATACCGCCCTGGAGATCAAAACCCGGCCAACTACTTGTCGAGCCACCCTCGTACTGCCACGCTCCAGGAAGAAGAGGAAGCAGACAAAACGGAAGAGTATGTGTGATACGTGACTGATAGGCCGCTTCCTCTTCCCCTCTCCCCAGAAGTTATTAAGTGAGCAACACACAATGACAAATGCCTACAAAAAGTGCTTGATCCTGTAAGAAACAACCAATGGGCTGCGTTCAAACATCATTATGCTCAGCTCATCCCTGAAGCGTGACGCATCATGGAAAGCCTCTACTATGTCAGTCAAGAGTTGAGCACTGACCCAGATGATTGCCTTCTGAGAGGACATCGCTTATTTATTCCCACTAGTCTCACTGACCAAGCTGTCCAGTTAGCCCAGGCTGGTCACCAGGGCACAGTCAAGACCAAGAGCCACCTACAGACAAAAGTATGGTTCCCTTTAATGGATGAACAAGTAGGAGCAACGATAAATCCTGCCCCTGGTGTCAAGTGTCAAGTAACCCTGATCCTCTGGTGCCAGTACTTACTGAAACCAGACCCCAAGATCTGTGGGAGAGTTCGAGCCTTGACTTTGGGAGACTCCTGGGTGGAACACACACCCACAGTCATGATCAATGATTACTCACGATACCCCAAAGTCGAGATACTCTCCTTTCTAAGTGTGAGTTAGGTAACACCCAAAATAGAAAAAGTCAGGGCCACGCATTAACAGGTAAAAGTGTTAAAGACCAATAATGGACCACCGCTGCAAGGCCAAGAGACAGCTGCCTACCAGAAAACACTGAACATCTCTCACAAACGAATCACACCCAGTTGGCCTTAGGCGAATGATGAGGTGGAAAGATTTAAATAAGGTATTCCAGATTGCTTCTACCATTCAACAAGCTTCTGACCTCTCTATTTATTCTTTCCTGTGAGACTACCATCAAACCCAACACTCCACAACAGGACAAGCTCCTGGACACCTCTGCATGGGTAGAGTGATCAGAGATACAATTCCCCACGACAGTGCGTGGACGCCTGCCTCCATTGACGACAGCTAAGTGCAGAAGAGACGCCAGTGAACCAATGAGAAAGGCAGTCACCAAAGATGTGCAAAGCTCCACAACTTTGCAGTAGGAGACTCTATCCTCGTCAATGACTGTTTCCTGTGGAGCATGTTCAGACTGCTCTTCGAGATGTGCCATTGGACCGTCACTCGAGTGGCTGACATAAAGTTTACCGCTCGTCTGGGGACTAAACAATTCACTCAGAATGTGCCTGCATTCAAGATGTTTCACCACGACACCATGGGCCATGAAGACCTAGTTGGCACGGAGCCAATGGTGGATGAGCAAGACATGGTGTCCGAATCCAGAGGCCTGGTTTCACTACCCCTATAGTCATGTGATGTCACTCCAGGGTCAGCCCTGCAGGAGCAGGACATCGATCCAAGTGATGTCGTGGGCTCCGCGGAGCTACAAAAAAACGATGCTACTCACACCGGATACACCCTAAGAGGAAACGCCGCTCCATCACAAAGGCTGAAGGACCATGTTATACCATAGATAAGTATGAATGCATGCATGAATGAGACTATGGCCAATATTATTTCTCACCTGTGTCAAGTTCCCTGATCTGGTGGGTAGGTCAAGGTTTTGCAAGGTAGTATCACTATATGATCGGACAAAGTGTTAAATTATGCCAACATCTTTATAGGCCCATTGCTGCCCGGGGGGTCACATCCTGGTTGTTTTTTGAGTTTGTTCTTTTTGAGGGGGAATGTAGTGTCGCTCCAGTGACACAACTAGAGTGTTGGACCACACATTGTGTTATATCTTCCATATTGCATTTACATGTAAACCAGTCTAGGTCCTCCTAGCTGCTCAGCCAGCGTGTGAGTTGGTTACGGAATGTTGGTGTGACTGTGATGTGAGGAATGCCTGGGTGCCTGAGTGAATGAGTGGTGACAGTTAAAAATGGGCTGAGCAGCTAGGCAGGCTGCTCCTGGTACATGGCTGGTACTTGACCAGAGCTGGCTGTACTAAGATTGTTGCTACTTGGACCTGGAACCAATAAAGAAGACTTGGAAATACTACAAGGCTACTTGTGTCTACTTGCACAGGGCACATTATTTTGGCGACAAGCGGATGTACTCATGCGTCTTTTATGGATCAATGGTACAGCAACCAAGAGAAAAGACAAGAAACAAAGAAAATACAAGAAACTACAGTAACCAGTGTAACTACAAGAAACTAAAGCAACTACTTGAAGCAGAATGGAGTTCCAGGCAAGCCAGCCCCACCAGTGTCCTTGTCAACGGACAACCCTACCCTCCAGTGTCATTGCCAATTGACACTACAGCCTGGAAATACTCCTCTGGATCTACAGAAAGGAACTGTGAGTTGGAGGTATAGTTACACTACAGCCACATGTAGGTGTTCCAGCCACATCGTTTGCTACAGAAAGGTTTGGTGAGTTGGAGGTGCAGTTACACTACATCCACATCTGGTTTTCCAGCCACATTGTTTTCTACTAAAAGGTTTGGTGAGTTGGAGGAGTAGTTACACTACAGCCACGTATGGTGTTCCAGCCACATCGATCTATGAAGACCACAGCGACTTCAAGGAGAAGGCGCCTCTTGGGATACTTTTTAAATGCTTCCTCTTTGTCTTTAAGAAGTCACAACATGGAGCAGTGTGCTTAAGGAAACAAGGTTCCTCTATGATTGTCTACCTCTAGTCGTGTGCGCTAGAGGGGATATGCCAGCGTAATGTATTTAGGTTTTACCTTGGCGTTTACAAGATTATTTCTATTTACACTGGAGTAGTGATCCTTACACATTGGGTCTTGCACTGAAATGGACCCATGGTATGCACAAGGAAAAAAATCAGCTATGGACATTTTTAACGTTCAAGCTTCTAGTGAAGCCAGTCTGGTGTGGAGGCCGTGTTTTAAAGGAACGTTTCCCGGCAATCCACTTTACATATCAAAGTATGGGGGTAAGTCTATTTAAAAAAAATGTATTTTGGACGCTGGCTGCCCCCTGGACTTTTGGCAGTTCAACCGCTGCTCTTACTTTAAAAAAAAAAGACATGGCACGAGCCAAGCAACTCACGCGCCTACCTCTGCCTAGCTTGATGGTCGCGTGCAGTCCCTCGGCGATGCGCCCTGTGTTGTTCCATCTTCATTTTGACATGCATGGCTGCCTCAGCTCTGGTGATGCTTCTTGACGTTTTGGTGCACGGTGATGCCGGGACCCATACGGAGGGGCATCACCAGTGTGTGCCGCCATTTTGCAGTTGGAGCGATTTACGTGCATACCTCCATCCTGCAGCATTCATTGTTCTTGTTTTGCCAAACACGTTGTCTTTCTAGTAAAGTTTATTGACGGTTGAGCCTGTGCTGAGATGTTGCAGTGTGAGGATCGTCTCCACCCCATCTCTTCTGGTTTGTCCACGGTTTGTCTTGCTGTTACATGAAGATTGAGAAAACTTCATATGCCGTTGATCCACCCTTCTTATCAAGTTTGACTGTTGTGTTCATTACCAGTTAATACAGCGTTGTCACACGCTTGGTTGTTTTGGTAAAAGCATGTTGCTTGTTCACTTGTCTATTTCTCACACCATTTTTTTTTCTCACTTGTAATTTTAAAAGGTGGACATCTTTAAAAGTGCTTTCTTTAATAGTCATATTTCATGTGGGTTTGTAGTTCGATGCCTGGAGGTAGTTGCAGAGTACACTTTACAAAAATCTTTGGTTATGTTTCTCATCAATGTTCTGACTTGGGTTGACATGTTTAGAGTGGCACAGCACGATATGAAATTTGTACATTGCTGTGTTTTTTTTCTCTACGTATTTACATTGATGTGTACATATCTATCCCTCACAACAGGGTTTCCTGAATGGTGCCTTAGCTTGCCTTGTAGTGTGGTATGGGGGCAATTTTCTAGACTGTGTTTGCAACTCTGTTCTGTTTAGCTTGGGCTTTTGAAGATCTTTTACATCCATTTTCAATATGTTACTGTTGGTGTGAACTGTACAAATATGTGCACAGTGTAGTTCAACTCGGGTGAGTGGTCGCTCACCGGCGTGTGTTTTAGTCTAGGTGAACCATATTTAGAGTTTAAATTAGAAATGTTACATTTTCAGCATATTTGTTTGTGTGATGCCAGAGTTTAGGTTCCCTTACGTAAGGGACGTCTTAGTCTTCTAGTGGGTGGTCATCACAGTTGATCCCTTACATAAGGGATGGGTTTGGGCCACAGTACCGCCTTTACATTTTACAATCTTACATTACATTTTGTTACCTCTATGTGGGGGTAGGCTCATGGGTTAGTTCCCATATATATGTGATATTAATGTTAACCCTTACATAGGTTTGGGTTGTGGGTGTGAACCCCACTTACATGTACAAAGGTACAACCCTACATAGGGTGTGTGTTATGGGTGCTTGCCCCATACACAGTTTCCATGGGTCACTGTCCCATATACTTGTTAGTTCCCTTGCAGTTAGGATCGGTGTCGCGGGTTGTGTTGCCTTTTGCGTTACTCTTCATATGTTAGTTGGGTTTGGTGTTGCGGGGTGTCTTACCCTTTGTGTCACTCTACATAATGTTACACTTTGTTACAATGCAAAATTTTACAAATGGTTTTCGCTACAAGTTGTTACTATGTGTTTACGCTTTGAATTTTGTTTGTCATTTTTCATGGGGAGGATGGGGGATATTGGTACTTATGTATGTTGCATTTTATCCATCCTTTCTTGTTTTTTATTGTTCTCTCTCTCGTGATGTTTTGCTATATGTTGCATCCCTGAGTTTAGAACATTACTACTTTATTGTGCATAGTTCATCTCTTGAAGATTTGTTATTTCTGTTTTTATTTAAAGGAACGGGATAATGTTATATCCTCTATATTGCATTTACATGTAAACCGGCCTAGGTCCTCCTAGCTGCTCAGCCAGAGGGTGAGTTGGTTACGGAATGTTGGTATGACTGTGATGCATGGAATGCCTGGGTGCCTGAGTGGTGACAGTTAGAGATGGGCTGAGCAGCTAGACAGGCTGCTCCTGGTACATGGCTGGTACTTCGCCAGAGCTGGCTGGACTAAGATTGTTGCTACTTGGACATAGAACCAATAAAGAAGACTTGGAAATACTACAAGGCTACTTATGTCTACTTGTACAGGGCACAAGACACTGTATTGCATGGAGGGTGTTCACACGTATATCCCTTGCTGTCTGAGAAGGTTGGGATAGACCCCAGTGTCATGTGGGGTTAGTTAATAAAGAGGGGGGACTGCTAGGCGTGGCCAGGGAGACCCGAGGAGCAGGCCGCTGAAGAAAGTCACCCTGTGCACCAGGATACGAGTCTCTGTGTCATCATTGATAAAGACCTCAGTCAATAAGGCACCTCATAATGCACGAGGGCTTCACATCATCATAGGCCACGACATTACAATAACCTGTTGTTTTGAATGTTATTGTGGTTCTAAACTGACAATGTTAAGGTTTATGATGATTGGTAGTTAAGTAAGGGTCAATAAACGCATTATAATTAATCCTTCTGCACATACCTGTAAAATGTCTACAAATTTAACAAATTAATTTATTGCATACATATATCACATACAATTCGGCAAGTTCCTACAAACCACATTATAATAAATTCTTTAGTCACAGAACGAGCAACATGTTTGGCTTGCATCTGAGACATGAATAAAGACACAACTAAATTATGAATGATTTACTATCTATACACCATGTTTAAGCAACCCATAGACTCTGCCTTCCCCTCTTATTGATCGCTCAGGCCATCTCAAGGAAGTTGTATGTTCAAATGCCCAAATTTGAAAAGGAGTTCCATTACAATCGCTAAAGAAATTGGCAGTGCGGTTTTCAAAACTTCATTACAGTGATGACTATTTAAACACATTTCAATCATCAAGACAAGTGAATCTGACGCTGTGCCATTAATTTATAACCAACCTTTAAACTGTTTCTAAACAAGGGAATTACAAGTTGGTTTAAAATACCATATTAAAACTGAAATCAAGGCCACTACTCTTTTTGACAGCAGACCCGTTTTCATTCTGATCAAAGAGGGAAAAGGGTTCATTTTCTCACCAGAACTTGGGGGCATATTAACAAGGCGGCGCTATAAAATTATCGCCGCTTTTGGCCGAAAAGCGGCGATCATTTTATCTCCTTATCAGCAAAGACACGCTATCGCATGTTTTGCTGACTTAGCACCCATTTCCAGCACGTCTAACTTTACATCGCTAATGAGATGCAAAGTAGGCATGGCTGTGAAATCAACCAGGGAAAATATCGCGAAGGCAGCTTCGCGATATTAACAAGGAAGGGTAGCGATTTTTTAAATCGTGTTAAGTATGCCTTAACGCAGGAATTCAATGTCTGTTAAATTCCTGACTAAGGTATACTTAACATGGGGGGTGGATTCTGTGGCTAAGACCACAGGCCCTATCATCTAGGATATCTCAGTTTTCCACCATGTAAAACGGCGATATCCCCACTATCTCTGGAATTTTTATCGCCTCTGCGATGCGCGTTGTTGATTACACGCTAACCGGGCGATAAATTCCAGAGATAGCCGGTGATAAATATGCAAGCGCTAAGCGCGCTTTGTGATATTTATCGCCGGCCCTTGATAATATGCCCTAACTTGTTCCAAATCATGCCCCAGCCTGTATTTGTAGGAGCCGGAGTAACATTTCCATCATGAAACTTCATGATTGTCTTATACGAGCAGCCACTGTCCTTGTCCAGGGCGTAGTGTATGTGGCTTCTTCAGAGCACTTCTGATTTTCTGCTGGCATTCAAGTTAAGTATCTTTTATTAATCCAAAATATTTGCACTTGCTTACCTCAACCAAGTTATCGATTCCCAGATATTAGATAACCCTGAGAGTGCTTTTACTAAATTACACCATTTGAGGTTTTTCTGCAATCTTTGCTAGGCTCCTATTCGCTCTTTGCAACTCAAAGACCGTCAAAGTACCAAACCTCCTGCACGGTGAACGTCTGTTACTTAAAAACACACATTTGGGTAAAAGCAAATATTTCTTAGTTCTATGTACGGTTTAGACAGAATGTAGTGTAAAGTGCACGAGGCCAGCATGCAATCCTGCTGGACACATGAAGCTGGCAATGCCCCTCACTCCCAACCTGCATTTTACTGTTAACACAACTTGCAATAAACAATTGGCTTGTTTGTAGTGCGCCTTTCTGTGCACACACCATAAAAGCATATTATGCTCCAGATTTAAACGATGAATGTATTCAAAAGCTTTAGTAACCCTGAAAAGCCGGGCTTTGTAATGGCACAGCATCAGGACCAAAGCTTCACATGCAAATAGCATCAATTCTGCTACTTTGTTCAGGGTCGATCTTTCGATTACTAAAGCATCACTATTGTTAGATCTGGGGGTCTCTAGTTGGCAGGGTAGGTACCACTGTCCAAGTAGGGACCCTTGCTTCTAGTCAGGGAAAGGGGGATACACTGTTAAGATAACCCCTGCTCACCCTCTAGGTAGCTTGGCCTGAGCAGTCTAGGCTATCAAAGGCAATGTGTAAAGTATTTGTACCAACACTCACAGTAACACAGTGAAAACACCACAGATTTACTCCACACCAGTTTTAGAAAAATAAGGTATCTTTACTAAAAACTTCACAAGACCAAATATTACAGAAAAACCAACATACAATTAAAAAGATTACTTTAAAGGTAAGTCAAGAGTTTGCAGAAAGTACTCCAGGATGTAATAGTCAGTGTCCTGCACAATGCGACTCTCAATGCACAAAATGCGACACTATCGTGCCCAACAGTACCTGTAGTTGCGATAAGGTTCCCAAAAGCTATAACAAGGAAGATGGCAAAGGCGATGTGATACTCCTGAGATCTTGGGGAGGCTTTGCAGCAGCCCTGCTTCACGCAGCAGAGGTGGATGCGCCGGCTCCGATCTGAAGGGGGAGGATGCTATGACTTTGGCTTTCGTTGCGTAGGTTTCTTAGGGGGAAGCTTCACGCACAGGTACGATGCGACACGCTTCGATGTGGCACGATGCGCGGCGCAGCGTTGACTTCCGGCGCCGCAACTCTCGATGCACCACGGAACGGGACTCTGCGTCGACGCACACGATGACTGGAGACTTCCACGCACCGGCAGTGGTGCGGCTCGCAAACTGGTTCTGCGACGACCCTCGCAATGTCAGGAATCTTCACGCTTCGGGACGATGCTCGACGCACTCGGCGATGCGGGGACCCTGCGTGTTGCGATGGTGCCGCGATTAAATTTTCCTCGCACTCTCGTTCTTGCGACACGCAATCGGATGATGCGTTGGGTACCAGTCACTCTTGTTCACGCTTCTGCTTCCCAGCTCCCAAACACAGCAAAACGACCTCCTGAGGCCCCAAGACTGGGCAAGCACTCCAAGGCAGGTCAGAACTCTCTCAGCAGAGTTCCAGGGGAGCTGGTGGTGAAGTCCTTTTGTTCCTGGGACTTCTTAACAGGGAGCCAGCTCTTCTCAGGCCCTTGGAGATCAGAATCAAAAGAAGGGGACACAGCAAAGTCCTTCCCCTCTCCTTGGCAGCAAAGCAAAACAGCAAGCAGGCAGTCTTCTCCTCTTCAGTCCTTTCAGCTTTCTCCTTGGCAGAGGTTTCTTCTTAGTTCCAAAGTGATCTAAAGTTTAGGTGTCTGGGGTCCTCTTCTTATACCCCTCCAAGTCTTTGTCTCTCTTTGTTCCAGTGGGGGGATTCCCCTGCTCAAACCGGTTCCTGGGTGTGCTCTGCTCTGGAGCACCTGGTTCCTTTCAGAGTGAGGGGCAGGGTCGTTAGACGCTCAGCAGGAGGTGGAGCCTTCTTTGTGCCAGCAGAGGCAGAGTCCTCAGCCTGGCCAGCAGGGGGTGGAGCCAGCTTTGTGTTGGCAGAGGCAGCCCTATTCAAACCCAGGGACTACTCCTCCCACCCATCTAAAGCAGATCTCCCTATTCACCCTGCTGCTGACTCATCCAGGCTCCTGGAGCCACCCAGCCCATCACATGACAACAGTCAGCCAACCAGCACACAGGCACACAGGAAGGTTAAACAGGAGAATAGCTACTTTCTAAAAAGTGCCATTCCCACACAGTGAATTTAAAAACCATCTTGCTAAAAAGATGTATAATTAAATTCTGAACACAGAGATACCAAACTTGGATTTTCTATCTTGCCCTTATGGGAAGATAGGCATGTAACCAGCCTTCCCCATTCTATCCTATGGGCAAGATAGCCTCTCAGCAGTGAAAAACGAAAATGGCTGTAAATCACTACCAGGGCATGTTACACACCTCAGTACATGCCCTACCTTTCAGATGCACTGCACCCAGCCCAGGGGGGTACCTAGGGCCACCATAGGGATGCCTGACATGTACAGAAAGGGAAGGATAAGGCCTGGTCAGTCGGTGCACTGGCCAGGTCGACATGGCAGTCCTGGACTGCACATAGGCACTGCAAGCAGGCCTAAGACATCATTTTAGAGCTACTCCTGTGGGTGGCACAATCAGTGCTGCAGCAGACTAGTAGCATTTGAATCACCAGCCCTGGCACACTCAGTGCACTTTACTAGGGGCTAACAGGTGAAACAAATATACCAATCATGGATAACCAATCAATATAACAATTTATACAGAGAGCATATGCACTTTAGCACTGATCAGCAGTGGTAAAGTGCCCAGGGTCCTATTGCCAACAACCACGGGTCAGAAAAAATGAAGGAGGAAGAAGCAACAAGTTTGGGGATAACCCTGCAAAAAGGGCCGTTTCCAACACAACCCCCTTCCAGCCTAAAGCCAGGGTAGACCAAGCGGTACCTCGATGGGATTCCCTGCTTAGGGCGATAGAACACGGAAACCGGCCCAAACAGCAGAGCACTATTCCTGTTCTACGCCTTCCTGAACCCGGTTGGATCTCTCCATCCATACTCTCAGGGTCCACCAAGCCAACCCATGTGGAACCCTTCTCTTCACATGTGGACACCACCTGTGCAGCACCTAGCCTTAACTTGCTCACAGGTGTGTCCCAACAGACAGACAGCAAGCCGCAGTGACCAGTGACAGTGGTCAGGGATGAGACCCAGGCCTTATGCCTCTCAGGGCTCTCAAACCCCTGTGGCGTCAGAAGGAGGGGGGCAGTAGCCCCAGGTGCTCGGCACCCTTCGTCCACTTCCTTTCCTGTCAGGTCGGGTCTGACAACCTGGCACTGACCCACCAGCCCCGGGCCTGTATCCGGTGGCTGGACAGGAGGCTGGGGTAGGCTTTTCCATACCCAGTCCTCCTCTTCCTTGGGGCTCTGTACCCTCCCACCTGGAGCGGTACCCCCTTCTAGAATAGTCAGGGCACCTGTGGCAGGTGTCCTGCACCATTCGCCCATCAGTTCAGGGGTTCTATCCTGCAACTGGGATCCCAGGTCAGGGGGGACACCCCGGACCTGGCCTTCCAACCTAGGGTCTAAACCCTCCAGGTGAACCGGGGTCAGAGGCGAGGACTCCCTCCCTCTGCACCCCCTTCCAGAATTCTGCACCCTCCTACTCGGAGCGGTACACTTCAAAGACAACTTGGTAGAGACACTGCTTGCTGATGTCCCTCCCTCCAGTTCAGGACCTCTCTCCAGCAACTGGTCTCCCAACCTAGGGTCTAAACCCTCAGGTTGCACCGGGGTCAGAGGCGAGGACTCTCTCCCTCTGCACCCCCTTCCAGAGTGCTGCACCCTCCCCACTGGAGTGGTACCCCTGGAAGCCAAACCGGTCAGGACACAGCTTACAGATGTCCTTCCCCCCAGGTCAGACAGATCCTGAACCTGGCCTCCCAACCCAGGGACTAAACCCTGCGGTTGCACACCTGCCTGGCATGTCAGGACACTGAGACAGGACGTGAGCCCCTACACCCCTCCCACTACACTGGGACCTAACTGGGCTACACTGAACCTCTTCCACCTCACAGATCTGGAAGATATCCGGGCCACTCCTTTTGGGATCACTCCCCAATGCCTCTCCAGACCTTTTGACATCCAACCAAAGGTCTGCCTCCAACGCAAGCTCTCTGGAACCAGAGAACTCACACTCCACCGGGTGTTGGCATAGCTCTGGAAAACAGGGACTTAAAATATGCTCTCCAACAAATGAATCACACAGCCCCCCACAGTTGTTAACCAAGCTACCGTTTGCCTCACCCTCCAGTGCCTCACACAAGTACCCCACACCACTCTCCTGAGATTGGCAAGACAGTATCTGACTGTCTCTGTCACACAACTCACACTCTTCTGGGCGGTCTCCACACTCACACACCAAGGTTTCTACCATGGGGGAACCCCTCTCCCTGTACCTCTCATCTGGGGTCAGTAGAGTGTCCCTCCCACCACTAGGAATATGGTCCCCTGTGCCAGTTCCCCAATCTACTTCAGGGACACTGCACTCCACTGGAACTACATCATAAACCTGAACCCCCTGGTGTATGTCAACCCCCTCCTTCAAGTTAGGTGCCACATCTCTGGGTGTTTGTACCTTTCTCTCAGCACTAGAAACTACAATCTTGCTGCCACCATCTGAGCTGGACTCCACCTCCAACTCAGCAAAGCTCACTTCTTGAGCTAACCATTTTTCTTCTTCAGCTGGGACACTCATGGCCTCAAGCCTCTCGAGCTCCAAATCAAGCTCCCTCATCCTCAACTCATGAGCCAGAAGCAATTTTCTTTCCTCAAAAGCAAGGGCATTCTTTTTCTCCTCCCTTGCCATTTCCATTTTCATTTTCATTTTTTCCATTTCATGGTCTCTCACCCTTTGATTCTCCTCCAACTCCTCTGGAGTGAGCCCCCTACTGGAATGGGAGCTGCCAGCCCTTGAGACTGTTCTGCCCACGGGCAGATCTTGGGGAATAAAACCATTCTCTTCATCTGCATCATCTTCCTCTTGGGCCTCCCAACAGGCCTTCAAGAATCTTTGTAGCGTACCCTTTCTAGATCCGCTTTTCACCGGGCAACCAAGGTCTTTGCAGAATTGCTTGAGCTCTTCAACTTTGTACGAATACAAATCCTCAATGGAAAACTTCAATCCTGCCCTCTCACTTGTTGCCACCTGAGACATGATGCTCTTGAAGAGTTACTCAAAAATAGAATAAAAAAATATAGTATGTGGTTGTCTATTGGTCTGCACTTAAACTAGTGATGTACACCAATTACTGTGGGTCAAGTACAAATACAAGTTCAATCCTCACCGCTGACCACCAATGTTAGATCTGGGGGTCTCTAGTTGACAGGGTAGGTACCACTGTCCAAGTAGGGACCCTTGCTTCTAGTCAGGGAAAGGGGGATACACTGTTAAGATAACCCGTGCTCACCCTCTAGGTAGCTTGGCTTGAGCAGTCTAGGCTATCAAAGGCAATGTGTAAAGTATTTGTACCAACACTCACAGTAACACAGTGAAAACACCACAGATTTACTCCACACCAGTTTTAGAAAAATAAGGTATCTTTACTAAAAACTTCACAAGACCAAATATTACAGAAAAACCAACATACATTTAAAAAGATTACTTTAAAGGTAAGTCAAGAGTTTGCAGAAAGTACTCCAGGATGTAAAAGTCAGTGTCCTGCACAATGCGACTCTCAATGCACAAAATGCGACACTATCGTGCCCAACAGTACCTGTAGTTGCGATAAGGTTCCCAAAAGCTATAACAAGGAAGATGGCAAAGGCGATGCGATACTCCTGAGATCTTGGGGAGGCTTTGCAGCAGCCCTGCTTCACGCAGCAGAGGTGGATGCGCCGGCTCCGATCTGTAGGGGGAGGATGCTATGACTTTGGCTTTCGTTGCGTAGGTTTCTTAGGGGGAAGCTTCACGCACAGGTACGATGCGACACGCTTCGATGTGGCACGATGCGCGGCGCAGCGTTGACTTCCGGCGCCGCAACTCTCGATGCGCCACGGAACGGGACTCTGCTTCGACGCACACGATGACTGGAGACTTCCACGCACCGGCAGTGGTGCGGCTCGCAAACTGGTTCTGCGACGACCCTCGCAATGTCAGGAATCTTCACGCTTCGGGACGATGCTCGACGCACTCGGCGATGCGGGGACCCTGCGTGTTGCGATGGTGCCGCGAACAATTTTCCTCGCACTCTCGTTCTTGCGACACGCAATCGGATGATGCGTTGGGTACCAGTCACTCTTGTTCACGCTTCTGCTTCCCAGCTCCCAAACACAGCAAAACGACCTCCTGAGGCCCCAAGACTGGGCAAGCACTCCAAGGCAGGTCAGAACTCTCTCAGCAGAGTTCCAGGGGAGCTGGTGGTGAAGTCCTTTTGTTCCTGGGACTTCTTAACAGGGAGCCAGCTCTTCTCAGGCCCTTGGAGATCAGAATCAAAAGAAGGGGACACAGCAAAGTCCTTCCCCTCTCCTTGGCAGCAAAGCAAAACAGCAAGCAGGCAGTCTTCTCCTCTTCAGTCCTTTCAGCTTTCTCCTTGGCAGAGGTTTCTTCTTAGTTCCAAAGTGATCTAAAGTTTAGGTGTCTGGGGTCCTCTTCTTATACCCCTCCAAGTCTTTGTCTCTCTTTGTTCCAGTGGGGGGATTCCCCTGCTCAAACCGGTTCCTGGGTGTGCTCTGCTCTGGAGCACCTGGTTCCTTTCAGAGTGAGGGGCAGGGTCGTTAGACGCTCAGCAGGAGGTGGAGCCTTCTTTGTGCCAGCAGAGGCAGAGTCCTCAGCCTGGCCAGCAGGGGGTGGAGCCAGCTTTGTGTTGGCAGAGGCAGCCCTATTCAAACCCAGGGACTACTCCTCCCACCCATCTAAAGCAGATCTCCCTATTCACCCTGCTGCTGACTCATCCAGGCTCCCGGAGCCACCCAGCCCATCACATGACACCAGTCAGCCAACCAGCACACAGGCACACAGGAAGGTTAAACAGGAAAATAGCTACTTTCTAAAAAGTGCCATTCCCACACAGTGAATTTAAAAACCATCTTGTTAAAAAGATGTATAATTAAATTCTGAACACAGAGATACCAAACTTGGATTTTCTATCTTGCCCTTATGGGAAGATAGGCATGTAACCAGCCTTCCCCATTCTATCCTATGGGCAAGATAGCCTCTCAGCAGTGAAAAACGAAAATGGCTGTAATTCACTACCAGGGCATGTTACACACCTCAGTACATGCCCTACCTTTCAGATACACTGCACCCAGCCCAGGGGGGTACCTAGGGCCACCATAGGGATGCCTGACATGTACAGAAAGGGAAGGATAAGGCCTGGTCAGTCGGTGCACTGGCCAGGTCGACATGGCAGTCCTGGACTGCACATAGGCACTGCAAGCAGGCCTAAGACATCATTTTAGAGCTACTCCTGTGGGTGGCACAATCAGTGCTGCAGCCCACTAGTAGCATTTGAATCACCAGCCCTGGCACACTCAGTGCACTTTACTAGGGGCTAACAGGTGAAACAAATATACCAATCATGGATAACCAATCAATATAACAATTTATAGAGAGCATATGCACTTTAGCACTGATCAGCAGTGGTAAAGTGCCCAGGGTCCTATTGCCAACAACCACAGGTCAGAAAAAATGAAGGAGGAAGAAGCAAAAAGTTTGGGGATAATCCTGCAAAAAGGGCCGTTTCCAACAACTATGTAACAGGAACAGGAGCATTTTCAACCCCCTACTGGATAATGGTTTAACCTGTGACGTAGGTGCATCCATAATAAATAAACGAGTTTTCTATTTCTATTTAAACCTACCGTGAGTGGACTAAGCCCATTGTTCACTTTTAACCCCATTTCTCATCTATTTCAGTTTCCTGCTTATTATTGGGCGGTTTTGTCACGCAGGGAATCCCGCGACTACTGCAAACTGGTTCAAGTACAATCCCTTCAGCACTTGACTCTCAGTGGTAGTAATAGTGAATGCCAGAGGCTTCTTGGGACTGGAGTGTGGGAGTGCACAAGCTCCCCAAACACAGAGCTTAGCAGTCACACAGCAGTGCAATAAATGAACATTCAACCTAGTGCTTGACCACCAAGAAAGACATGCACTTTATTGCACACTAGAATGGAATGCCACACATAAATATAGCCACAACACAATTTAGCGTCTTCAGCGCTGTCAGTCAAAGCGAAGCCTATATCCACTATCTCCCCTCCCTCACTGTTGCCCCCTTCTGGTCTAATCAGCCATCCATTCAGGATAGGGTATTAGCATTATAATTGCACAGGTGCAGATCTTCCTTTAACGCGCTTGCACTCGATCTCTCATCAGGCCTTAGAACTTTGCCACCCATGTAGTAGGACAAGATTGCCTTTATAATTTTTGCTTCGGTCAATGAGTCATTCAGGCATTAACACACTGCCAGCTCAGTCCAGGGCAGTGTCGCCTGCGACACCAGCAGTCTAACTTGTGACTTTGAGGGACTCACCTGAGCTGTGTAGAACTTCAGATAATAGTCTTGAATAATCAAAGTTTTGTCCATACCCTACACAATCACAAAGGCATCTGTATGTCCTAAGTAGGGAACTTCAGATCTGTGCTGTTCATTTTCCGAAAAGGAAGCTAAGGTGCATCTTGTCTTCTGGCAGCGCAGTGATAATCTCAGCAGGCTGCCTCTCACTTGGCTGCTGCATCAAAGTCTTCCACTGCCAACCACAGAACCACAGGGATTGTAACACCATCAACTTGTCTCTTCACAGTTGCCCTCAAGAGTTTTTTGCCTGGCTAATAAAGTAGCTAGCTTATCATGAATCGCCTATACCCTTGCGTACCCAATAGATATGCACATTCTTCTTATGCAGACTTTTAAAAACTGCTAGACTGTGGCACAATCATCAGTTGTTTTCAAAGTAGAGGTCTCTGTGCCCTCATGCTTCATTAAGAAATGCCCTAAATGTGATGCATTTTTAAAGTGCTATGCTGCAGGAAACCATCCGCAGACCTAGCATCACACATGAACGGGCGGAAATAGTCCTGGGAAGAATATCAGAGCTACTACCACATGCATCAATTCAGTGGACAGCAATATCCTATTTATATGGGAGGAGGAATCATGCATGATGGAATGATATGTGTGGTCCCTTATAGAAGTATGAAATTGTCACCCTGCATCAATTACCTCAAAGGGCTCCTGGTTTTGAAGCAGCCCTTGCCTGCCAGTGACAAGGACTTGGACTCTCAAAGTCTGTAATAGTATTAATATCACCTGCACATAGAAAACCAGAATCCTGGAATTCAAGTCAGACATATTGAAGCACCCCGGTGAATAAGTGGCCAGAGGTATCGAGCCTCTTTACGTTTATTAATGCGAGTTGTCTCTCGACCATACATTCATGTAAGATGATGTTTTCACTCACGTCTATTTCATCTATGCTCTCTAAATAATAGTGAATAAGGGTAAGAACCTCTCTCTAATGTGCATTGAAGGAAGACAATTTCCTATGATACTTTCGATACTTACATATGGATTTGTGAATGATGCCGCTCTAAAATCATGGCCAAACTGATCTTGTTTCCTTCCAAAATGCCGGTACCCTTTGAGCCTTGGCATGATTATTAAGGCCATGACAGTCCCTGAAATGTATCTAATGTCCACTCTAGCTCTTATACTATCCACATCACCCGCTCAAAAATATTACCAACCAGGGCCTGCTCATGTAGTCATGGGATCTGTAAACAAGCTTGTACATGCCGCACTATTGCCCATTTTGCAGTGTCAGCCCTTGAAAATGTACCAACTGTGATCCACCCTCACTGAAAAACTGCAAAGACCAGGGCAAGGTCCATCACAACAACACCCCTCACCTTCTTGAAAACCTAAACAGCACCCCTGAGTGCAGATCCAAGAAATGTGATTACACTGTTGAAGCAATCTAGCTGGCCACACAGGCAGGGGCATCAATATACGCAAGTCTTCTTTTGCTGGGCAGTTCTACGCCAAATTTGAAAGGGCAGGAATGACCTGTATTTAAAAGATACGGTGCATTCCTGTCCTTTCAGCTGGCAAACAGTTTGGTGCCTAGCGCCAACCCAGGCACCCTGGCACCATGGTGCAAGGGTGTTTGCATTGTTGGTAGGATTGGTTTTGTGCAGGAAGGGGCACCTTCCTGCACATAAACAATCCAACAATCCAAGGAGGCATTTTCCTCGTACATGGAAAGAGGAAAGAACGAGGAGCAATTTCTCCTCATTATGCCTCCTCTGGGAAGGTGTAAAGTTTTGACGGTTTACATGATGATGTAAATCTGGGGCAGCGTCAAAATCCATGGGTGTTGCATGGGAAAACCGCAACGCCCATGGAGTACCTCCTTGATGCAGAGTAATGCAACGCAGTGCTTTGTGCTGCCTTGCCTTACTCCATATCTATGAGGTCGTACAAAGTCACGCAGGGTGGCTTTGCCTCACCTCATACAGATGATTGAGAGGTGTGCACCACTGGAGCGTAAAAAAAAGTGATGCTCCGGTGGCGTGGACCTCTTGTTAATAAGCCCCTGAGTTTAGCAATGCAGGGCAGTCCAGAGCTGTCTCAGGGAGATGTGGTGGGCTATAAATCCAGAACTCAGTAATGCACCAACTAGCATTCAATAAACCATTGTCTATTCAGTACTTGTTCTTTAAAAATGAAAGTTATATTATTAAATACAACCAAACCATGTACAAAATTACAAATATATTCAAGATGGCAGATGAAAATACCTATTGGAAACCCTCCTAAAACGGCGTTGTAACATCAAGTACCCGAAAGAAAGAATACAGAGGGCATCTAACCCTTTACATTTAGACTTATTTTTTCGTTTAAATCTGTTTATTGCCTTTTCTTTTTTTATGGTAACAGATGAAAAAAAAAGGTTTCCAGGAACATAGTTTACAATGATGACGTCAGTTATCAATTTCATGTTATTACCTTGCAACAGCAATAGCAACGTGATAAATGACATTGTTGGCAATATTTAATGGAAGCTGTAAGGACATTGCCACTCCGAGTTCCTGTGATGTCAATGGAAGGCAGTCTGACAGGAGACGTATATTGCGAATTATAGGAAGTGGTACTGCAACCAGCTGCTCCTTACACCAAATGAGCATTTACTGTTTACAATAAACAATAATACACAAAGACAGAAATAAACAGCTGACGATCTCAATCAGACAACAATGAGGACGCGAGTGGAGAAAGAACCTTAGTAGTAACTATCATGTCAGCCCTGACTCCTCCTACCCTCCCCACCAACGAACCCCACCCCCTTCTAGTTGCTAAATGAATTACTCATGTCTGTCTCCAGTTATCTCATCAGTGGGGCCTTTAACTGGCACAGGGTGCATGTCATCCATGTCGAGCCCACCAAAGGAAGAGATGACAGGGGGCAGCGACTCATGTGCATTGCCTCCCGATTCGTCTTTGCAAGGTAATTGGGCTTCCAGGGATGGGGAAGCACCTAATATATCCGTGTGGAGGTCAGCCATGACAGCATCCCAGCTACCGGCCAATGGATATTATCAGAGCCCCATGGCGTCCTCCCTATGTAGTGCAACACTCTCTGCATAGGCGCATCCGACCGCATTCAGGCTGCGAGGTGTGGAGGTTCAGGTGACTTCCACCTGTATGTGATCAGCTGCTTGGCTATGATTAGACCCAGATCTATGAATCAAGACAGGACTTTGTGCTTTTTACCTCACTGGTATAGTGCACACATGTCCCATGTATGAGAGAGAGCTCTCTCAGTACAATGCTGCAAATGGGTTCGGACCTAATGCCAATAGCGGTGTAGAGTTGGGTAAGCCCAGAACATATGCATGATATCTGCATTCACCAGCCTTCAATGGGGACATGAGGCATCTGTACAGTGAAATTATCTTTTGATGTTGGTTGGAGTAAGGTTTGTACGAGGTATAGCTTAATCAGGCGAAAGCAGGCATTGAGAGGTATGCATGTAGGATCCTCCACTATGGTGGACCATTCCCTATTCATACGGGGACGAGAAAGATCAGCCTTGCATTGTGCATACAGAGATGCAACCAATGGGGCTGTATGGGAGAGCATAGAGGTGACAAGCCAGCGCACTATGTGCCTGCCTAGGCCCATGACATGCATGTACTGTATGTGCTTTGACAGGCTCTCGGGCTTTAAGTGTCTGTATGTTCTTTCACCTGAAGTGCTGTCCTCGTGGATTATTATTATCATTGGATGGTATGTCATCTTTGTTGAAGCTTTCGTGTGGAATAGGTCTTTATGTCACATCTGATTCTTAAGAGTATGTGTTTACACAAAGTCAGCCCTGTCATATTGTATCTGTTCTTTTTGTATGTATTGTATAAGTGTGTTTTTTAAACGTTTTGAAATGTTTTTTGTACTGATATATATGTATATATTTGTCATTCTACAGCCCTGAAGAAGTCCAATCTATTTGGACGAAACGCGTTGGATGATCGACTAGAAAAAGTTGTTGATGTTTAATGGAAATAATAAAGGACAATGTAAAGAACAACTCTGGGCATAGTGTTCACATTTCTGTGACATTAATTGTAAAGTGGTGAATCACTTGCTTTGTTTCTGTTTGATATCATCCGGATTAAACAACGTCCCCAGACACACCCAGATCAAAACCTCTCAGTCTACACCAGGGGCGCTGCAGCTTAATCAGTTCAGGGTGTGTCAAATGGGACTCCTGCAGCAGAGAAGCATGGAATTAGTGGCATCTAATGTATGAATAAAGGGCATGCAGGGGTATGTAGCCCATGGACATTCCAAGTTAGCACTTTAATTGATGTCATGTGTGCTGGTGTGTGTGAGGGAGGGACAAAATACAAGCAGTGGGTATGAATCATTGTGAATGAGCACTGGTGATGTCCTGTCAGCAGAAGGACAAAACAGGGAGACCAGGCAGTATGTGTAAAACTGAAATAAGAAAGCCTAACAATTTATAAAAGATTAATGAATACCAGACGTGCAATATACCAACCGAGCACCCACCCAAACCAATCTGAAGTTAACATTTAGGTACTGATCAAAAACTCTTTTCATCATGGGGTGTTCAGTTGAGACGTAAGAGGTGGTTAATTCCCTTAATGCAATCAATAGAAAGTGCCTATACATAGTTATGGGCTAATTCGAAGTAGATCATCTGCACAATTGCTTCCTGTGGAAAAGATGGATTAATGCAAGCCAGGAAAGAGAAGGGGTATAGCAGTTCGGTTCACCAGGTATTTATGGGGTACACAAAACTATGGTGAAACCTGGGTGATCATACATCATGCTGCACATGATTGTTGAATAATAGGCAAGACAGAGAGCAGTTCAAATAATGTCATCAGCTGTTTGTGGAGTTACCTCCGGAGGGAGCACGGAGTCCGCCCAGGAGGGCCAGGCAGTGACAGAACTCTCATCACTGGAGGAATGGGGCAAGTCATCTGCAGGGCTCGGGCGTCTTGTTTCGTCTGTGAGGGTAGCAGTCTGTTGCAACACCCTGCGTCGCTCCGTAATGACCTACTCTAAATCAGGCATGGTCTTAGGGGCCAAAGACCAGTGTGATCCAAAGCCACGGCGGCAGCAGTGACCTCTGGTGGGTGCCCAATCCACAACAACGAGCGGTCTCGATGCACCAGCAGCATGAGGGCTATCGGTTTCCAGTCAGTGCTAGCCTCATCAAGCGAGTCGAAAAAGTGCGTGGTTCGGCCTATGACTACACGGAGGGGTGCCAGGAACAACAGCAAGTACTTCAGCTCCAATTCACAGAGGTGTTGCTTCACTGCCAGAGAGGTGCTCCGTTGGCGTTGGACTGTGATTGTATAGTTGGGAAAGAGCATTACATTTGCATTGTTCACCTTAATCTCAGGATGTTTTCTGGCCTCACATAGGATCGAGTTGCGGTCTTGGAAATGCAGCAACCGGAGTACCACCGGACGAGGATTCGGATCCCAGCGGGGGCTTTTTCGTTGGGACTCATTTAGCCCGTTCAGTAGTGAAGTATTGCAAGGAGGTGTGTGAGGGAAGCAATTTCCGCAATCACTGCTCCACATATTGCACAGCATCTCTGCCTCTGTTCCATTCGGGAGACCCACAATATTGTTCCTCCTCGATTTTCCCTCTCTGTTTCAGGACATCGATACGCTGCTGCACAACCTGTACAGAACAGTGCATACATTGCGTTTTCGGTTGCAGGTCAGCAAGATTGGGCTCCACCGTTTCCACCCTAGCCACAAGTTTACGATTATCAGCGTGTAGTAGAATGAGGTCCATAGCTACAGCGGCTATTTTAGCCTCCAATGATGTGTGAGAACATTCAATGGCTGCTTTAATGGCCACCTGAACAGTGTCCAGTTTGCTTTCCAGCAACAGAGTGTGGTCCGAGGGCTCCGATGTCAAGGTATCCCCGGCAAGCAAGTAGGGGGTCATCTCCGGTCATAGCGGGGGTCCCAGGTAGCTGAGCGAAGGTGGCCCATCGCTGACGTGCAAATTAGGGAATCTAGTAGCTAAGTAGTGCGACGTCAGAAGCAATCCCACAGGATGATCTACGTTGTAGAGTGGTCAGGTTGGCCCAAAAAAGCAACTACTGTGGCAGAAGCAAAGGCAGCTCCGGAGACTATGTTGGCATGAATCAGCAGCACAAACCAGGGCCCTCAGAGCCAGAGAGGCACTACAGGATACCAGGGTGAAGCAGGGCTTAACTAGGCCTCAGCCCGCCACCAATATTAATCCTCTACCCAGGCATCTGGGCCACTCCAAGCCACGGAATACTAGCTGTAGCAGTTGGGGTCCATCTAGTATGTCAGTCACCAAAATCCTTACCAGCTCCCAGGTTCAGGGCGGTAACAAAAGGCCCCATCAAGAGCCAAGATGTGACAACACGATCCAGGCACTATTCACTCCCCACTTTCACTCCACTTGGCCCCAGTAGTAGAGAGGTCCACCTAAGAAGCCCAGGAACAGTGGAACTAGTAGCGACAGCACGGGCAAGGTCACTTGTGCAATACATTAGCCTGGCCTTGATCCGACCCCCCTATGTCTCCACCTCAGGAAGCAGCACCCACAGCGGCATCTCAGCGCTCCCAGGGACACCCCATGATCACCAGTCCCTGAGACTCCACTGGGACCAGAGGGAGAGCCGATATGCGTTAGTGGCCCCACCGTGCTATGGGCCCAAGTGTCACCCGTTACTGCTCACCTCACTCCCAGCCACCGAGACCGACACTGCCCCCAAGCCCGTGGCAACCACAGCAGATAGGGAGGAGGCAACCCAAGGGCTCCTGCAACAGTGGTGGCCCGAGCCTGATCCAGTCCACGCGCCCCCGCTCTCAGATGCAGGCCAGCTCCAGGTTGCGCTGGGACCAATTTAGCAACGCAGATGGAGGGCAGCAGTCATAGAAGCCAAGGAAAAAGGTGCTGCGTATAGGTGTTCACTTCACCCTCCGGGCACCTCATTGTCACTTTAGCCAGCAGGGGGAGGGAGTGAGAAGAGGGAAAGGGCAAGCATGAGAACAACAGCCCTGCAGCTCCCAGGCTCATTCACCCCACTGGGTCTTTAAGGCAGCAATTCTTTTCTATGCACCCACCGTGGCGGCAGTCACCTCAGTCCCCAAGTCCTCCACCAGGACCACAGGGAGAACTGGTATGCAGGGGGGGCCCCGTCCAGCCAAGGGCCCAAGCATCACTTGCCTTGGCTTGCTTCACCTCCCAGCTGCTAAGCCTAGACCCGACATGGTTGCCAGGCCTGCGGCAACCACAACCACTAGGGAGGAGGCAAGCATGAGCCCACACAACAGCAGAGATATTAGCCCGATCCAGCCCTCGTGACCCCACTTTCAGGCATAGCGGTGGGAGCCCCAAGAGCTCAGGTGAAATCTGGTGGGCGCAGGATCTCAATCAGCAAATCTGGGGGGAGGCAACAGGTGAAGAAGCTTGGGCAGAGGTGTTGCAGGAAGGTGGCCACTCCATGCCCCGCGGCAAGGCCTGGGGGGGTGAAGAGGGAGAGGGCAGGCATGAGAGCAACAGCCCTGCAGCTCCTGGGCTCACTCACCCCACAAAGGTCTCACAGGCGGCAGTTCTCTTACCGGCACTCGCTGCATCCCTCTCATCCAGCAGATAGGCTCAGCTCCACCTCATGGTCAAAACTGCTGGCATGCCGCTCCCATTAAGCCAGCCTCAGCAAGCAGCTACACAGCCACTCAGTCGCCACCACCGGCACGCGATCAGGTCAGCCGGAGGCAGCCGGGAATGCTGGCGAAAATTTTGCAGCAACACCAGGAGCGCTCAACCGCATAGCTCTTACTGTCCCACTGCTAGGCGGGTTTAGGCCACATTCGAATTCCGTGGCAGAGAAGCAGTGTAACCTGCAGAATGGTGGGATGTGCCAATAGGGAATCACCTGAGGGAGCAGGCAAAATGGGTCTGGGCATTGGATGGTAGCTGTAGGTTAGGGTAATAGCCGGATAATGGGGAACAGAGTAAGTCTGGGTGGTGAACTCTGCTCTGCTCATGGAGTTTTCTGCACTCCACGTTAATGGGAGATCGCAGGGTTCCGAAAAACTCCCCTTCGCAGAGCAGAGTTTTTTCCTTGCTCGCGTTCATCATCATTCACGATTGTCAACATCAAGTTGGCGAGGGCAGAAAATCAACCTCCCGGTGGGTTTTCTCAACGCAGGCATCAGATTTCTCATTGCAAGTGATCGCGTATGCTTGCGACCACTTGCATTGGGAAACCGTCTGTTCGCATTGAGAAAGTTGCTGCTCGAGTAAAATTCCACCTGAGCGGTAGAAAGGAAGCATTGCCCGCTTGCGCTGTGCATGGTGCTGTTCGCGATGATTGCACAGTGCAAACTGGCACCTGGCACTGAAAATCACTGTGAACGGCATTTATCTAACACACTCCGCTGCTCGCAGAGCTCCATGTAGTGCGGCAGAGTTTTGCACTTCGCTGAGTTTCGCGTAGCGGAACTCCGCGAACTCCGTCCAGGCTTAGAAGAGAGGCAGAGACTCCTGAGAAGGTATCCACCATCTTGACTCTGCTAGCCACACCCCTTTAAATTTAGTTGCAGGGTTGCCTAAACCATTTGTCCACCAGCAGGCCCTATCCATCAAAATAGCAATACATCTATAAATACTATCGCAAAACAAAAACAGATATTAAAAAAATTACTTTGGCAATGAGTTTTACCTTCAAAATCACAAGCGTATTGGCTTTAACAAATCAAATTAAATACTTTCCTTTCATAAAACCGAAGTCCAAACCTATGGACTTTGACATATGCTTTGTACATGCGGCCTACAGCTTTTGGCATGATTATTTCTTTTTCACAACAGTTTCTTTAAAAAAAAAACTCACACCCACACAGAAAACACAACGGTTCACAAACTACCAGGACCTTCGCAAAAGCTAGGATCCCTTGAGTTCAAAGCAGGTGCCATTTTGCTGCAGGACAAGCGCACTCTCCATCCGGGGAAGCTGCCCTCAAATGTGTCCTTGCTTCTGGAAACTTTATGGGGTGTGCTGCAGCTCTGGGTGGTCTCAAACATTGCAATAAAGCAGTATGGGTGCCCTGTCTGTCGTGGGACACTTGCAGTAACTGTGTAAGGTATTCCTTCCAGTGAGGGCTTCTGGGGAGCAGTCAAAACCATTTGCATTACCTGTGATTTTTTTTTAACTGCCGGTGCCACTGCCTGGGGGCAGCAGTGCACATCTCTAGTTGGGACCACTGTGAGCTTCTGGCAGCATGTACAGTTCTGATGGCTCACTTTCTTTCACCTGTCAACATTTCCTTATTCTGGGCAGCAGAGCTGGCTCCTCCTCTTCTCCCTCCTTGCTCTCCCAGTGCTTCTTCATCCCTGGGTACAGAAAGCGAGGTGATAGCAGAAGTATTCCTGGTGGCTTTGTGGGGAGCCTCTTGCTGAAGGCAGAGACTTGAGGGCTTCCCTGGCAGGGCAATTCTTGACGTCTTAAGGGGGGCTAGTTTTAATAATGGATTCACTCTCACATGCTGATGCAATACCTGTGCGGAGTCAAATTAAACAGTATAAGTAGAGGGGTTTAAGGTTACTGTTTCAACATGACTTTTGGTTATGTTCAAGTCTATTCGTGAGAGTATGTGAAGTAGTACTCAAGTTGTACTACTTCACATACAGCTGTATGCAATTCACTAAAAGGCACGTGGGTAGTTCTACCCACGCCTGTGTTATACCTTTCGCCCTATTCACAAAGGGCCTGATTTACAAAGATTTGCTCTTACTCCTGGAGTAAGTCAGGAGTAAAGGGTAAGTCTGTTGTAATTCACAAACGTTTCACCAACATCTGCCCCAGTAATTCTGCAGCACTTACAGAGACAAATCTACTTCAGCTAGGTTTTTAAGTAAGTCCCACATCACATATGGCCACTCACAGGTACTGCAAAGAAATGACACACAAATCAATAGAGGTAGGGAATAATACGACCAGCATAAAGCATAATACTGAAAGAAATTTTGAAATAATTGTCATTTCATTTTAGATATCGAAGACACCCATTGTCACCACATTGTGCAAATGTAAAATGTATGACATAATATCAATTAAAAATATAATTAATATAAAACATACTTGTTAAACTGTAAACATTGGATACACCTACACAATTCACATTATAAAAATGCAAACATAACAGATGCATGTATATGGAAAAGTACAATATATGCATTGTTAAGTGAATTTCAAAAACACGACTCATCTCACATCTGAACTTATCTTCACACTCAATTATACATGACACACACACACACACACTTTGGTACGCAACACAAATGTAGATGATGTTTGGCTCCACAACTGTTTTACAGCACAAGGGGTAGAGTTCAGAGCCCTTTATTAACGCTGTATTGATGCACTTCCAGAAGTAATGTTTGTCAGGGTTTTTTTTCTTTTTTTCAGAGGATTCCTGTTTCCCTATTCTTTTCAATTCATAGTTCGACATAGCATTGGCCAGGATCTCCATGTACATTCTGACCAATGTTTGGATGATGTAACCTAAAATATGCCCCGAAAGATAATAGTAGTAACTATAAGACTATATTTTGAGTTGCAGATGTCCCCACCTCCGTACGAAAAAAGTGGGGAACCATACCTTTACTACTAGATGTAAATCTCCCCCCCACATTTAGTGAATTGTATCTAGATTGAAGATTTGCACCTAGACATAGACATCAATGTATGGACCCAGAAATTTGCTTTCTCCAATTGGACTTGGATATAAAACCAGGAGTAAGATACTAGCACTCCTGAAATTCAAGTTTCAGCCAGGAGTATTACAAGAGTAAGACACACATACTCATCAAAATGTTTGTGAACCGAGCCCATTGACTGTCACCCAAACCTTACATTAGGAAAACAAAATCCTTTAAAGTGTGGTTCTCGTTTCAAATAAGTGTCTCCTTTAATTATGTCTCACGTGTGCACTCATAGCTTTAGTTGGCCAGAGACCATTTAAACAAATAAATATGTGGAAATGTAAGCATTTGATGAAGTAATTAAAACAGAATTGACCTCATGTAGAAACGTGCACAAATAGTTCACATATTGTGTCCTACTTGAAGGTCTGTCTTCTCGAAGAAGAATTTCACAATCCAAGGAAAAATTGTATGGTCATTTTATCCACAAGTCATCATGTGCTCTTTGGTTAAATTGTATGTGGGCGTAAGTTAGAATTTTGCTGGTGGAAATTACGTTTCCAGAAACCACCCCTCTGCAAAGTCACTGGTACAAAACCTGACATATTTGGGGGGAGATTTACTAAGATTTGGTGCCGTGTTTGCGTCACAAAAGTGACACAAATCGGCGCAAAATCTTATTTTCTCAATTTACTTTCCAGCTGAACTTGTTTAGTGCTGGAACTAACGGAAAAATAATTACTATTTGTCAACAAGGGTGTACCAAGGCTGCTCCCATGCAACCTCTCAAGGTTCCTCATGCTAAACCCAATTTGCAAAATAAAGTAGATCGGGTTAAGCATGAGAAAACTGTGCCCTTCTCAAGTAGGCGCAAGGAAGGAGAAATCCTTTCATTTCTTCCAGTACAAAACCTATGCTAGACTCGCGGAGACACCCTTGCACCATGGCGTATATGTGTCTCCATGGCGCACGGCAGCTGGTTTCAGCCCCGGCGTAAGTGAGAAGGGAGGAGAGTGACTTGTTTTTTACCAAATAGGGCACTCTCCTCCTCTCTTCCTTTCACGCAGCACAGTACAGCATTTGCGGCTGCAGCATGCGCGGCCAGCATAGCTCACGGATGGGGGGTGCAGGGGTAACACGCGGGTTGGTCACGGGGGGATCGCGGGCGGTACCAGGTAGGGTTGGGCATGGATAAATTATAAAAAATGGAATTTAAAAAAAATAAACTTATCTTGCCACTGGCGTCTCTGCTCCTGCTCTCATCGAGCACTTCGAGGAACAGGAATCAGGCCCCACTAACCAATCACAACGCTTCAAGGATAATAACCCAAAGTTATTATCATTTGAGGTTTCTGCTTTCCACTGCTTAAACGCAGCGACGCTCCTCCGCTATAGCGGAGGAGCCGCCCCTGGAAGTCATATGGAAGTCAAATGATTGATTCTGTTCAAATATATGTCTTCGCTTACTGTGAAAATGCATTATAAAGTACGTCCCAGTTGTATTTTCCAACACTCTTCTTCATATCACCTTGTGTACCTTTATCCCTCATGCCAGGCTACACTATAAACTGCATCCCCCTCCTACAATGTAAATTTCCTCGATACAGCCTACCAAGTCTTGAACTAGGAGCACCATGCAGGTACTCACATGTACTCTGCATGATCAACAGCCCTATCTATGCCTAACTCCCCCAAAGATGCATTTTGTTTAGTTACGTGCCTGGAACCCGTTTTTGTGAGTAAGGATTTTGGGGGCATATCAGCAACAACCGGCGATAATTATCGCTAAGCGCACTTAGCGCTAGGATAATTATCGCCGGCTAGCGTAGATTTTTATCGCTGAGATTGCATGCTATTAGCAACGCTTATCTCAAAAGCGATAACAATCCTAGCGCTAACTGCCTAACGTGAGATTATCGCTGGAAACCCAGTGATAATCTCACGAAATGTGGCGTTAGCTTGTTGATAGGGACTCACAAACTTAGCCATGACATCCACCTTCCATAGGATATCATGGCTAAGTCAGTCCTGAAGCAGGCGTAAGGAAAGTAGTGATAACAGGGGTTATCGCTACTTTTCCTGCTGCTATGCTTCATAGTGTGGGGCTTGATGATAAGAGAAATGTCGCTTAGCGACATTTCTCCTGTCATGTCAGGTCAGGAACGCCCACTTTGCATCTCATTAGTGATGCAAAGCTGGGCGTTAAGAATAGGTGCGCTAATGCAAGGTTTCACGCGTTAGCGTGACCTTGCTAATTAGGCGATAAAATTATCGCCGTTTTTGAGCCGAAAACGGCCGCAAAAGCGGCGATAATTTTTCTATCACCGCCTTGTAAATATGCCCCTTGGTGCGGCATCCACCATGTTTTTACTACATTTTTGCATGTAAGTGTGGCTAAATCTGAGCAAGTCATTTTCCCAGATTATCAACTGATTCTTGAAGCAAGTGGTCGGCCGCGGTAGTGTGCTCAGCTATTCACAGTAACCCGGGAGGGACCCTTAAAACCGCAGATCATTCACTTCCAGTGCGGGTGGAAACTGATGCCCAAACCCGCTCGCATCCTTCTCCTCTTCATTTTACTGAGAATGCTGCGAGGAAATCAAGGCAAACTCAGAATGTTCTCTGTTTGAATTGCACCAAATCTCCGTCTTCTCCCGCAGCAGAGGATCAATCCAGCAATGGTTAGTTTACTCAAAAAGTACTTCGGAGGATAAATCCTTAGGTTACTAGATTCCATTTGGCCTGATGACTAATTATTGCTTCTCTGTTTTCTCCCTGTGAGCTCATTTCTCTTTCTATTCTGTGGCTGCTCTGCTTCCCTGGGAACACATGCTATGGACGTGTCTTTCTAAATATAGCTGTTTTAAGTGCCCCAAGCCATCCTTTATTCATTTATTTCTTGCTCTTGTCATATTGCTTTTCTTTTGTGTTACACTGAATGAGACTTGAGCGGAATGAGAGATGTTTGCTTGACTGTACTTTAAATCTTGCAGTTACAAGAGCCGCTGAACTGCTTCCATCTGTTCTTCCTTACAAGGTAGTACCAGAAAAATACATTTGTTGGACATCGCGCCTTACAATATGTGAGCACAGATGTTATTCACTCGTTTTTGGAAGAAAATGTAAGTCACCATTTTAAGATTTCGCTGTCCTTGGTCCTCTAGATGATGCTCGCTTTATTCGGAGTAGAATGGTGGGTACATCACACAGCAACGCATCTTCGTGTGTACGTTATTATATTTCATGTGCTATATTTCATGTCAATAGCCTTACCAACAATGATTCCTGAGGAAAGTAGCCAATAACCCCATAGTTGTAGTTGAGAGAAGGTGTCACTGCTTTGTTAACGTGGTTAAATGCACCAACCCACACTTAATTATAGACACTATACATGCACTCATTCTCTCATGTCACAGACGGAGATATACCTGTGAATTTTATGTTATTGTACGTTATGTTATAGGCGTTTGTAAAGCGCACGAACACCTGTGAGGGTATCCTAGTTCTGTTTATAGAAACAAGGGAACCCAATAGGCAATTAGTCAGGGACCTTGGATGCGTATATAACTTCTAAAGACAGGGGTCCCTAGACAGTTTTGAATACTGTTGATAATAAATATAGGCTAAATAGGCGCTATATTCTTTGTCCAGCCGGACAGAATTTAATATTCGATAGATATATGGCATAAGGTACACAGACAATTCTAGTGGGACACAGCCAGCGTCCTTCTAACACAATTAGACAAACAACAATTAGGGAAGGGTTCAGGCAAGGGGGACGTGAGTCTGGCAGCATGATGAAGTGACTATTCTGAGGTTCCATGTGTAGGTGCTGGGTGTGGGCCCGAGTTTGGCCAGTCATCAGTTGTAGTGCCATTGTGAGGTGTTCTTGTCAAAGAGCACTACTTCTGTCTTGTTGGTTTTGAGCTTGAGATAGTTGGTTTTCATCCTGTTACCGACTTTAGTTATGCAGGCAGTGAACTTGTTTCTTGTACTGGGAGTCTTGTCGGAGAAGGAAAGTATGAGTAACGTGTCATCAGCGTAGGAGAGGATGTTGATGTTGGCTACACAGAAGACGTTGGCTGGAGGGATCATGTGGACGTCGTAGAGTGTGGAGCTGAGCAATGGTCTTTGAGGCACTCCACAGATGAGTTTGCAGGCATTCGAGGAGTAGGGTGTCAGGTTGACTGCTTGTGTTCTATCTGTTAATAAGGAGCAGATGTAGTGGAGAGTGGGTCGTTGGCTCACAATTTGTGCTCGTGCCTGATGAGGACTGGGTGTGGGGCCTTGTCAAATGCTGCAGAGAGGTCCAGGAGAATGAGGGCTACTGTGTCTTCTCCGACAAGGATCATACAGATGTCGTCTTTGGCTCCAGTGAGTGCTGTTTCTGTAAGGTAGTTGGGCCTGAATTAGGACTACTTGGGTTCGAGGTGCTGGTGGTTGCTGTGGTCGTTGGTCAACATTGGTTGATTAGTTTCTCTAAGACCTTTGCTGGGTATGTTTGGAGGGAGATGGGTATGTAGGTGGAAAGCATAGCTGGGTCAGCAGATGGTTTCTTGAGTATGGACTTGATGGTGACATGTTTCCAGGTTTCTGGGAATGTAACTAAGTCAATGGAGGCATTTAAGATAGGTGTTAATAACTTGCTGATTGTTGGGAGTCCTTAGGTGAAGGTCCTGGTGGCCTAAGTGTCAGATTGGCCCCAAGTGGATTATCTTTATGCTAGCAACGATTTCAACGGTGGTGACGGTGGGCCACAAGGTCATGCTTCGTTCTTTGGCCGTGATGGGAAGTTGAGTTGCGACGAGGTCCGGTTAAGGGTTTATACAATATGTAGCTTGACCAAAGTTGTAACTGCATAGTTCACATATAGTTCTAAAAGGCACGTCTGCTCAATATTGTTTTTTCGTAGGGTTTTCAATTCACTGACACATAACAAAAAGACAGAAAAAAAGCAGGCTTTAGAGTGTTCCTGAAATTAGAAAACATACATAATGTATTATATAGACTACAAGTGAAACCACGTTTATGATTTATTTATCCAGGTTTCTAAATAACAGACAGAGCAACTACAATGAAATTAGATTGAATTGTAATGCCATTGTAATATTCTTTGCTATAGCACTTCATGCTCCTTAGGAAGTGCTGAAGCGCATTATCAAATGGGTAGCAGGCTCAACCACAAAGGAGTGCTTGGTTGGACAGGTGTTTTATTGTAATGTGGTGGTCTAAGTGGGTAGCTGTTTGTCCCGGCATCTTCCACCAAACATGTTTCCTTCACCCCTCCTGGTTTCTCAATACATTTTTGTTAGAGCTCTGTGTACTATACCACTGCTAACAAGTGCTAAAGTGCTTGTGCTCTCTCCTGAAAACATGATAAATGTGGCCTAACCTGGTTGACACATTTAATTTACTTGTAAGTCCCTAGTAAAGTGGTACTGCATGTACTTAGGGACTGTAAATTATATACTACGAATGGGCCAAGAGCACTCATTTTGTCACCAACTAAAGTAGCACTTTAAGAGATGTCTTAGGCCTGTCATTGCAGCCTGTAGTGCAGTTTTAATTAAACTGCCAATCCGACCTGTAAAATAAACATCTTTCCCAGCTTAAACCCTCCTTTTTTATTACATATGTCAACCCTAAGGTAGGCCCTAAAGGCCTATAGGGCAGGGTGCATTGTCTTTAAACAGCATGGAATATGGGTTTAGGTTTTATGTATCCTAGGAGTACTGTAAGGCCTATCTCTCCCATTGGATAACATTGGGTTACCATTTTACATTTAACAAATGCTAAGTTTTGATTGGGAACAGGTAGAAATATAATGTTTAGACTCAAATGAATGGTGATTTAAATTCCTCTTTAATGGTTAGATTGGATTTACCATAAACATTTAGTGCCTGATGCCTGTGCCCAGGGACATATTACTGTGAATAGCTCTACTTGTGGGGTTTGTGTATTCCTGCCAGACAGTGAGACAAGGGGAACTCCATGTAGGTAGAATAGGCCATCCTGACTAGATGACATTGGGTGGAGCTCTTCCCTTTACCACTTACAATTTAGAGGGCTTGCCTCTAGCACTCACGTTTAAATCTGACAGCAGCTTTATGTCACCCTAGATGTCTTGGAGCCTAGGCAGGGGAATGGAAGAACTTTCCAGAATCAGATGTGAGCATAGCCCAGGGTGCCCCACTACTTCAAAGGCTGGAACCAGGTACAATTATTGTATCCTCAGACCACCACTTCAGTAGACTCTTGGGTTTGTGGACACTACAGAAGAAGGACTGCCTTGCTCCCCAGAGGACTGCCCTTCTGCCTGAGGCCAGCCATGCTCTCCAGAGGACTGCCCTGCTGCTACCAGAGGACAGCTCTGTTGCTTGAGGACTTCCTTGATTCCAAGAGGGCTGCCCTGCTATTTGAGGCCTGCCTTGCTCTCTGAGGAGAAAGAATGAACCTGATATCTTCTCCCCAAGCTAACCTGAATGACTTTAAGGGTCAGTTGGCTCACCTGCTGTCTGAGCTACATGGATACAAGCTCCAGATACTTCACTGTAACTGCCCAGCTGACCTGCTGCACTGGAAAGGCCAGGACCTGCAACTAGACCTGCCCGAGCAATGCTGGCCTTTGTCGGAATGAGTTACTGATCCCCAAGAGGTGCCTCCTTAGGTCTTGGACCCTTGCCTGACATCAGCAGAGCTCCTCCTGTGAAGAAAGGTGAATCCTGAGATTTTAGGCTCTACGTGACAATGAACAGACCCATTTGCGATGAGACTCTGCTGCCCACAACAACTACAAACACAAAGCTCCGGTAAACCCGACTCATTGCACCGCATCAAATGCTATCAATGACCAGCAATGCAAGATGTGAACTTCGTGCTACAGCAATGGCAGCCGGCCATGACCTCCAATGGAAAGCTCCAGCAACAAACTTTTACTACACCCGACCTGCTCTTTGTGATACTGTGACGACAGCCTGAACTACTCTGCCTGCTTTTCATGCTTTGAGGTGTTATATCTTCTTAAAACCTGAATATCTGAAATTGGAATATCTCCAGTTCTACTGATTGGTGTTTTTGGTGTTCTGGCTTTGTTTTATTTATTAAAATGTACTCTATTTTTCTAAATTGGTTTGGTATTTTTGTTGTGTTGTGTTTTCACTTTATTACTATTTGAGTGCTGTATAAATACTTTACAAGTTGCCTCTAAGTTAAGCCTGACTGCTTTTGTGCCAAGCTACCAAAGGGTTAAGCACAGGTTACTTTAGTGCCTTTTGTAGTTGCCTGACAAGGATTGTGGTTGTTGCCTGAGCGGGTCCCCCCTCAACCAATGCTCTTCCCCTTTGTTTGGTCATAGCTCTTACTAGTTGAGCAATGGGATACAAAGTGAGAGACAGTGCACAATGTTTACTTACTTTAATTACTGCTATTGATTATTGAATAGTTCCATTATAGAACTCTGTGGCAAGAAACCAAAGCCTCCAACGCTGAATCCTGTGCTGGATGCAGCAGTTAAAACATTAGTTGTATAGTGGTGGAAAAATCCTATGATAGATAGGAGAGGTATCCACTCGGGGTGGGCGGAATTTGCGAAAGTGACTTTCGCAAATTATCGCGAAAATGTCACAAATCTCCGCAAACACGCTAAAATATCGCGAAGATGCGGACGTTTTTTTCCCGCCCGTTCGCGGTATTTTCTGCATGGTCGCGGCTCGCCAACTTACCCATGCGGTTGCTTGCGGGCGCGGCCATCTTGTTTTCATTCTTCACGCGGTGCATGATCGCGAGAAGAAAGACGTGATCACGCGACCAATGACATTACTGCGGGCGCGAACTGTCGCGAGACAGCGCAAATGGCTACCAACAATCCAACATCTTGTGGAGAACGCGACCGGATCGGGAAAACTTGTCGCCGAACGCGGGGATTCAGGTAAGGTGATCGCGCACGCGCGAGAATGTATTATTTTAAAGCGCGAGCAAGAAACAAATTATCGCTAAGCTGCGGAAAGCAGAAATTTTGACATTTTCGCGCTCTCCGCGGAACGCGAAAATGTCAAATTATCGCAATTTCCACGAGCGGAACAGAAATTTAGCCCAGGCCTAGTATCCACAGAATTTGATGGTATTTCAGTCATACATGTGCAAGCCTTTATTGTGAAGAAAGGTGTTTCAGTTCTTTAGAGAGTCCAACCAGAGTGACAGGTGGCAGATGCAAAAGGTGTATGTTCCATAGCAAATACTGTCATTAGTTTAGGAGTGGTGAAAATGGCTGCTTCAATACATAGTCATAATGGTGACAAGTTGCAATGATATTAATGTTCCATGGGTCCACCCTGGGGTGGCAGAACACAACTGTAGGACTATGCTGGTTGCAGGTAGCCAGGATAAAAGACTGACTGGCAAGGCTAGGATGAATATACATTTGGCACAGGGTATGCACTAGTTAGTCAGCAATGATACTACACACTATGTTGCTCATTCCTATGTTTTTCTTGGAAATAACCTTAGTAGTTGCCCATTTTTATGGTCCCGAAGGGGCAGTTTGGTTCAGCATCCTTAGATCGGAGACAAACAGGTTTGTTTCTTCATTCCTAAGCTTTAGATGGTCTTCTATGTGTTTAATCTTGGATGGTAAGCGGTTCTAAAAGTTCACCGCCTCTACTGAGACTGAAGTTCCATCAATGCACTTCTTCCTCTGGGGGTGTGATTAAACATGAAGCTAGTCTTAAATCAACGTTTCTTTTCTGGGAGTTTTATTGGGATATATCTTGGAGAAACAATGGGCTTTCCCATCCAATGGACATACATATGCTGTAGTGTAATTTTAATGTGGAGTTTTTGGCTATGAGTGGCCAGTGGAGCTCATAAACAGTGATCTGATGTCCCATGAATGAAGATGTAGTTGCTGTCTTGCTGAGGTATTTTGAATCCTCTGCAATTTGCGCAGTAGGAAGAGGAGTACACCTATTTACAAAACGTTTGCATAATCTAAACACAAAATAGGATAATAATGGCCAGTTGTTTCTCTGGGCATCGTAGGTGTGGGAAGAAGCATCACACTGCTCACATTGGGTAGAATACACTTCTTGTGACCTTATTTAGTGTGAGACTAGGGATACATTAGAGTCCATGCTCATGCCGAGATTTCTTACCTTCCCTGGTGCTGCTAGCACTGATTCTAGTTTGTGGATTAGATTGTTGTAGGTCAGTAGATACTCTATTGTTAATATGTCAATATTTCTCTTTGTAACAACTTTGATTTGGGTGAGTAGTCAGTATAAATTCATCAGTGACACTGAGACACTCGTCAAGCCTAGACAAGTGTACTTCCTTAAGGTTCTCCTGTTATAGGATAATCTGTGTGTTAACACGATGGCTGTAGTATGCTAGTTTAAGTGAGTGGGCCAGGTCTGGTAAGTGAGTGAGGTATTGGTTAAAGAGGGGTGGAGAGAAGATTGAACCTTGTGAAATGCCACACAATAAGTAGAGAGGGGATGGAGTGAACATTGGTATTGATACCATACTTTGCCTTCCTTTTCAAAACCCTATCTAGGAGGCCCTACTGTAAGCCTGGAATTTCTAGTCTTACTATGTTATTGTAGGAAATTGGGTACTGGTTGAAGGAGGTGAAATACTACTCAAACAACAACCACATTTCTTGACAGGGTGAAACAGAAGCAAACCCCAAATTAACACGTACTTAACCCTCTGGGTGCTTGGCACAAACAAGTCAGACTTAACTTAGAGGCAATGTGTAAAGTATTTATGCAGCAGTTCAAACAGTATTAAAGTGAGAACACAGCACAAGAAAAATCCCACACCAGTTTAGGAAAATAGAGTGTAATTTAATAAATTATTTTAGATGAAAACTACAAAAACCCAATTAATAGCACCAAATATGGCAATGAAATTTTGAAGAAGTAAGTGAAAACGATGCTTAAAAGTACATAGCCAAAGGTGTTCATCGTGTCGCACCAGCCCAGGACAAAGTCACAAGTTCAGGTGGACAGAGATGGAGTGCAGGCCGGATACAGGGACTAAGTTAGGCCCACTGAACACAGTACCTGTACCTTAGGTCCTTGGTGCGCTGTCTGGGTGGTGATGCTTTCTTGGTCAGGTGGATACAGGTTCTTTTTGTTGATCAGTGATGATTGCGTTTTTGAGTTCAGAGGGTAAAATTATAAAATCAAAGGAATCGTTCTAAATTTTTCTTTCTCGCAGATGTGGCATAGTAGGATGCTATTGGGGGTTTGAGCAAGGGAGGAGTATGTGAGTGATCCAGGTTGCCTGCTTGCTTAGACTAATTCACTAAATTGAGTGTCAGGTGTTTAAAGGATGTTGGTGACTATTGTTAGTTTGTGTCTTTGTTTTAGTCATATTTTTGGATGGGCATTGGTAGTTTGATATGGTAGTTTGATTTCTGAGATAGTCTTCCAGTTTCTTTACATGAAGACATTCTCATTACCTATGGCACCACAGAAGGATCCTACTGAGGTCTATAAAATGAGTACCAATGTTGTAAGGAGGCTCGAGGGCCAGACTAGTGGTATGGAAGAAACCAGTCGGTCTGTGGGGTATTTTTGGTGGATACTGTTTATTAACTTATTCGCCATAGTATGAAGGAGGCAGTCTGTGTTAAGGAAACAACTGAAGGGTCAAACAATAGCAGCCTCCGAAAAGAATCACTACAACCTCTGGGTTGAAAAGGTTTAGTCCCGCTACCACTCCTTTCTGTATTCCAGGTTGTCTTTGCCTTCCCGTTTCTCTGTCTGGTTTCGCTCTCTCCGGGGAACTCCAAAATAGGGCAGCAAAAGAAACAAAGAAGAGAAACACTCGGGTTAGGCTTTATCTCTTCCTACTAAGTGATTGTGCCACCGTCACCAGAACGTCATGGGGGAAAAGGAAAATGGGAGTCAGGGAGAGACCTTTAAGGGGTGAGAGGGGTGTGAGTGGGGTATACGGACTCCGGTAGCGTGCGGCTGTGTTTTAACTCCTTTTGGGCACCCCAGCTACCCCACCAAAGAGACCCTCTGAGCGGCACTTGCCTGGGGCCACGACCAGTGAACAGGGCCATGACAGCTGGACCCGGGGCGTCCTCTCCATCTCTTAAGCCGCCGGGTTTGTACGCGGTGTACTCCTTCCCCGTTGTCGTCACGACCTCCGCGATTCCTGCGCCTGGTTCTCCGGCCTTCTCCGGTCTTCCCCTCCTCTGTGGATCTTCGAAAGCGCCTCTGCCCCTCCTCTCGTGTACCTCGGCTTCTTCTCCTCCTGTTGCTCATTGCTCCGCTGTCCTCTCTCCTCGGCTGATCTCGATCTCCGCGTTGCTCCGGCCGCTCTTGTCCCAGGTTCAGCCCTTCTTGCTCTCTATTGGCGGATGCGTCCTGACGTCACGCATTCCTAGCGCGACTAGAACGCGAGCTGTTTACGGTGTCTCCTCCATGTCTTCATCCGTGTTTCCCGACTTCCGCCGGGCTGAGCTGTCCTCCTTCTTACAGTCGTCCCCCCTTTGGAATGGACGTTGGGGCCATTCACAACACGGATGCCTGGACAAATAATCCGCACTCAGCTGCTTCATCCCCGGCATGTGGAGGCTCTGAAACTAAAAGGGTTGCAAGGCGAGAAACCTTTGTTGTATGCGGGAATTGGTGTCTTTGTTCTGTGCCAGCCATGTCAAGGGAGCGTGATCAGTAAGGACAAGGAACTGTCTACCTAAGAGATAGTATTGTAAGGATTCTATAGCCCATTTGATAGCTAAACACTTCTTCTCTATTGTTGAGTAGTTTGTTTCCCGGGGGAACAGTTTTCTGCTGATGTACAACAGGGGTCGCAGTTCTTCACATGAGTCCGGTTGGGACAAGACAGCCCCCAGCCCGTGGTCCGAGGCGTCAGTTTGAAGGACAAAGGTACGATCAAAGTCGGGGCATCGTAACACTGGGGCGGTACAAATAGCTCGTTTGAGGGCCTCAAAGCTTTCTTTGGGTTGATGGTGAGGCCTGCGACCTGTAATGCTAGAAATATGGATTTGAGATGTACCAGATGTTCCTCCCAGGTGTGGCTGAAAACCACGATATCGTCAAGATAAGCTGCGGCATACTTCTGGTGTGGTTTTAGTACCTGGTCCATTAGCCTCTGAAATGTGGCTGGGGGCCCCATGTAACCCGAACTGGAGTACCTTGAAGTGGTATAGACCTGAAGGTGTGGAAAACGCAGTTTTTTCTTTGGAGGTGAGATCTAACGGGATTTGCCAATACCCTTTTGTTAGGTCAAGGGTTGACATATATCTAGCTTGTCCCAGACGTTCTACCATCTCATCTATCTGGGGCATTGGATAGGTGTCGAACTTTGTGATGGCATTCACCTGTCGAAAATCAATACAAAAGCGCAGACTGCCGTCTGGCTTTGGCACGATTACAATTGGAGAGCACCAGTTACACTGAGAAGGCTCTATTATCCCTGCCTGGAGCATGTCTTCCACTTCCTTTTCCACTGCCTCCCTACGGGCTTCTGGAATACGGTAAGGCTTCTGTTTTATGACTTTCGGGTTCAGGGTTACTATTTCATGTTGGACCAGGGATGTTAAGCCTGGGTTTGTGGAAAATAGGTCTGGAAAGATGGTTAGCAAAAAGCCTAGCTTGGCTTGTTGTTCAGTGGTTAACACTTCTCCGAAGGGAACAGGGTGGTCCACGAAGTCGCGGACCGACAGGAGAGGAATGTCTAACTGCGGGGAGCTAGAGGCCAGCAAAGCAGGATTTTGTTCTCCAGAGGGCTGGGATTCCTCCCATTTTTTCAGGAGGTTTATGTGGTATATTTGTTTACCCCCGGCTCTGTGGGGCAGTAGTATGCCCTTTTTTCTACCACATACGGCCCCTGCCACTTCATTAATAATTTGTCTTCTGTGGACGGGAGTAATAAAAGGATCTTGTCCCCAGGCTGAAACACCCTAAGCCGACTGTTACGGTCATAATATCTCTTCTGTGTCCCCTGCGCTTCCTGCATGTTGTCATGTACTAGTCCCCATATGTGGGTTAAGGAAGTCTTCAGGTCGGGAACATACTTCAGCAGGGGTTTCCCTTCCTCCTCTTTCCCTTCCCACTGTTCACTAGCCATATCCAATAAGGTTCTGGGCTTTCTCCCAAACAGCAGCTCAAACGGGGAAAACCCAGTGGACCGCTGCTCGTGTGTCCGTAAAGCGAAGAGAACCAGGGAAAGTTTAAGGTCCCAGTCTCTCCCCGTGTCAGAGACGACCTTGCGGAGTAGGTTTTTCATTGTTTTGTTGTACCGTTCCACAAGGCCGTCTGTCTGTGGGTGGTAGACTGATGTTCTTATTTTCTTTATCCCGAGTAGGGTACAAATTTGGCCCATCATTTGTGACACAAACGGGGTACCCTGGTCGGTCAAGATCTCAGAGGGAAAACTGACTCGTGAAAACAGGGTTATCATGGCTTGTGCCACAACAGGGGTAGTCATGCGAGATAACGGGAAGGCCTCAGGGTATCGACTGGCATAGTCGACTATGACGAGTATGTACCGGTGTCCACGGGATGAAGGGGTTAAGGGCCCAACTAAATCCATTCCAACTCGTTTAAAGGGGATGTCTATGATGGGAAGAGGTTGTAGGGGTGCTTTGGTGATGGACCCTGAGCTCGTGCATTGGCATCGCGCGCAGGCACCGCAGTGTTTGGCAACGTCCCTATAGACACCCGGCCAGTAGAAATTCTCTAAGAGGTATTTCAGGGTATTTTCCTTACCGTAGTGCCCACCCCCCATTTTGTTATGGGCCAACTGGAGTACATGTTCCCGGAAGGATTGGGGAACAAGCAGTTGGGTTTTTTCTACAGAATCAATTTTTTCGGCTCTATATAACAATCCCCTGTTTACAATAAAATAAGGTCCTACCTGGTCTGGTGGCTCTCCCTGGACCTGTTCCCAGGCGTGTACGAGCGTTTTGTCATCCCGTTGGGCTGTCCGGAAACTACAAAGAGTTGTTCCATCGGTATCTGCAAGGGAAAGGGGAAAGGCAGTCCGTGACAGTTGTGAACAAAAAACCTCTTTTTTATCTCTTCGCCTTTCCCGTCTACTTTTCTTATCTCGGGTATCTAGTGCTTCTATCTCGGTAGTACAAAAAGGTGCTTCGTCTAGGCAAGTGTGGGTATTTCTCTTTGTTCCCTCTATATATGCTTCGAATTTTGGGTGGTCGGTCCCTATGATAACGGGTTCTGGTAAAGAGGGAATCACGCCCACCCTTTTTAGGTGAGGGTCGTTATCAACATCCAAGACGACTTCCGCCGTAGGATACGACTTTGTATCCCCATGGACGCATGTCACCTTCACTTGCTCTGAGGTTTGCAACTGGTGTTCCCCAACCAGGGATCCGTCTACCACTGTGACGTGGCACCCGGTGTTAACAGGATCCTGCCCCTGGTATACCCCACTTCCATGGGTTCAGCGGACGGCACTCGGTGAGGACATTGTCTGGCTATATGGCCCCATTCAGCGCAGCTGAAACATTGAGAACCTTGTCCGCTAGCACCTGCGGGAACAGGGGGTGTTTTTGGAATAGTGCAGAGGGAGGGTAATGGCCTTAGGTCGGGTTTTAGGGGAGGTCTAAAGGAGGTATGCAACTGGGGTCGTGAGAGTGGAACCGGAGTCTGGGGTCGTGTATTGCCTGATCTAAAATCTGGGGCCCTATGGAAGGCACACGCTATTTCCACCGCAGAGGCGGTGGTGAGATGCGGGTGTTGTTTCACCCATGACTTTGTGGTGGGTTGTAGGGCATCCAGAAATTGTTCCAGGAACACCTTTTCAACTACCTCTTCTATCGTGGATATGCGGGGTGTCAGCCATCTGTTACCTAAGTCCCTTATTCTATAATACAAAGCCCGAGGATTGTCCCCAGTAGTCCATTTTTCTTTCCTGAATTTATTGCGATAATGTTCTTAATCTAACCCTAGTCTCCCTAGGATCGCCTTCTTTACATCTACATAAGCAGTAGTCCCATCGGGATTGGCGGCTTGGTACGCAGCTTGTAACTCTCCGGAGAGGAGCGGGGCGATGTATTGGCCCCACCTTTCTTGTGGCCAGGCTGCTGTGGATGCTACTCGCTCAAAATTCAGAAAGAAATAATCAGGGTCTTCCCCTTCTTTATACTTTTGCAGGACCGTTCCTGGGACAGTGGGATGGACTCGGGTGTGTACTATAGCGTCAGTAAGTCGTAGTATTGCTGTGTCCTGCACCTGTTGATTCGAGGCGACTACCGTTGCCTGCTCCTTAAGGGCTCCCTGTAACGCTTCCCTCTCTAGTCTAGCTGCCTGTAACTGTTGCTCAAACGCTAACTGTAAATATCTTTGTCCTTCGGCTAATTGTGTGAGCATGTCTTCCAGAGGCACGGGCTGTGTCATGGTGTCGACACACAGGGACCGGGACTCAAGGATCCCACTTCTGACACCACTTTGTAAGGAGGCTCGAGGGCCAGACTAGTGGTATGGAAGAAACCAGTCGGTCTGTGGGGTATTTTTGGTGGATACTGTTTATTAACTTATTCGCCACAGTATGAAGGAGGCAGTCTGTGTTAAGGAAACAACTGAAGGGTCAAACAATAGCAGCCTCCGAAAAGAATCACTACAACCTCTGGGTTGAAAAGGTTTAGTCCCGCTACCACTCCTTTCTCTATTCCAGGTTGTCTTTGCCTTCCCGTTTCTCTGTCTAGTTTCGCTCTCTCCGGGGAACTCCAAAATAGGGCAGCAAAAGAAACAAAGAAAAGAAACACTCGGGTTAGGCTTTATCTCTTCCTACTAAGTGATTGTGCCACCGTCACCAGAACGTCGTGGGGGAAAAGGAAAATGGGAGTCAGGGAGGGACCTTTAAGGGGTGAGAGGGGTGTGAGTGGGGTATATGGACTCCGGTAGCGTGCGGCTGTATTTTAACTCCTTTTGGGCACCCCAACTACCCCACCAAAAAGACCCTCTGAGCGGCACCTGCCTGGGGCCACGACCCGTGAACAGGGCCGTGGCAGCTGGACCCGGGGCGTCCTCTCCCTCTCTTAAGCCGCCAGGTTTGTACACGGTGTACTCCTTCCCCGTTGTCGTCGCGACCTCCGCGATTCCTGCGCCCGGTTCTCCGGCCTTCTCCGGTCTTCCCCTCCTCCGTGGATCTTCGAAAGCGCCTCCGCCCCTCCTCTCGCGTACCTCGGCTTCTTCTCCTCCTGTTGCTCGTTGCTCCGCTGTCCTCTCTCCTTGGCTGATCTCGATCTCCGCGTTGCTCTGGCCGCTCTCGTCCCAGGTTCCGCCCTTCTTGTTCTCTATTGGCGGATGCGTCCTGACGTCACGCGTTCCTAGCGCGACTAGAACGCGAGCTGTTTCCGGTGTCTCCTCCATGTCTTCGTCCGTGTTTCCTGACTTCCGCCGGGCTGAGCCGTCCTCCTTCCTACAAATGTGTAGGGTAACAATAAACATCTGTTATTCAGCGCAAAGATACCTTTCTGGTTGAACGTGCACTTTACAAATACACATGTTATATTATAGTAAGGATTGTGGGTGTGATATCTCTCTGTTGTGTTCTGGCTCTTGGAACTCTGAGAGGATCCTATGTAGTTCCATTGAGGGAAATTCTACATTTTAAATCTTGTGGAATAATAAAGTGTTTATGCATTTTTAATCTGTGATTTTTATAGCCTGTTGTAGCATAAAAGGCAGATTTTAAGAGATCGTCATTTGATTTTCACAATTGTAATTATATTGCACCAAGCTCAGGTTTCAGCGTATTTTTTATCATTGATCCCAAGGTTCCTTTATAAGTCATATAGGTGATCTTCCTGTTATTTTTTTGTCCACATCACAAGTGAGTCAGTTGTCAAGCTCAGCCACTTTTATTATTTTTTTGCAGGTGAGAAACTGGTGAGGTATGACTCCAGTGCTGAAAGATTAAGGGGCATATTCACAAGGACTTATCTCCGATTTATCTCCACCTTAACGCAACAAAAGTGGAGATAGATTTAACACCCCATTCACAAGCAGGTGCAAACTGCAGACATCGCCAGTATTCCCACGATAACTGCCCCACTATCTAACACCATGGCGGACACCACCAACTAACTCTAATGAGATGCAGAGTAGGCGTTCCTGCGCAAAAACACACAAAAATACAACAACATCACTTTCACAACGAACCACTGGCGTAACGAAACTCAAGGGGGCCTCCCTGCAAGGCACACAGAGGGGCCCCCTCCGGGCTCAATCAGGAGCTCTGCGGCCCGAGTGCTGTGCTGAGGGGGCCCCTGGGAGCTTGGGGCCCCCCGCACCGCGGGGGCTGCGGAGGCCTGTGTTACGCCCCTGCAACGAACTGACAGAACTACGAAGCAAACCCAAAACAGGCGATAAGCCGCGGTGGCCACAGGTATTTAACACCTGCCTCAAGCAGGTGTAAAGATGGACGCCTACCTGCAGTAGGCAAGGAAACCCCGCACACAGCCATACCCGAAGAACAAATGACGCCATGGAGCTACTCATCATGCAGCTCGGAGCACCAACAGGGACACAACATCCACCGCCACCACCACCAGGACTGCCACCCCCCCGGACCCAGACCCTCACCCCTCCCAGACCACTACAGAGGCAGCGTGGACTAAGACAGTAGACCTACCAAAAATGCACCACCCTCACAGACCTAACACCTGCGGAAGTCATTGCCCACTACAGGCTCAAAAGGACAACCATTATCCACATCATTACCCACATCGCTCACAGGCTGACGGTCCCAACACAGCGGAGAATCAACATCCCACCTCAGACAAAGCTGCTAACTGTGCTGCATCTGAGTCGGAGGAGTCTCACAGTCAGCCCTGTCAAAGTTCATCACACCTGTCCTAGATGCCATCCTCGGCTTCATACCTCAGTACCTTCACTTTCCCAACACTGCGCAGGAACAGCTGGAAACAAAGCAAGGCTTCTACGCCATAGCCAGATTCATGGCCGTGTTGGGGGCAATTGACAGCACACATGTTCCACTTGTGCCCCCTGCGGATACAGCACACCACTACCGCAACAGAAAGCACACACATTCCATCAATGTGCAGGCAATAGGGAACTCTTCACCAATTTCTTCGCAAACTACCCAGGCAGTGTGCACGATTCCTTCATCTTCCGACAGTCCATCATCAACCAGCGCTTCCAGGATGGCACATATGGAATGGGACTGCTCGTTGGTAAGTACCATATCAACACACCACACATCCCACAGCCACCAACGCACAAGGCACATCTGTGGGGATGCACACATGACCAAGCCACATTTGACATGTCAGACTACACAACCACCTATCAGACACGACTACACCACTCCATGGTCATCCTGGGCTGCCCCTGCACCCAATAAACATTTCATGGCACCACAGTCACACAACGGCTTGACGTGTGGAGATGTGGAATGCAGCCATGACACATGTGAGGCAATGCTCTGCCCTCATGACCCTGCCCCATTCTCCCGCAGGTCAGTGTCCCATGGCGGTTGGCCCATGTCGGTCACTGTGCATCCAGGGCCACTGGCCCTGTGCGACTCGAGTCATCCCCCCTTGTGGTTCTGACATTGCATGTCTGAGTGCCTGATGACTGTTGGAGTTGTTGCCAGCAGCAGCTACTCCCTGAGGGCTGGCTTACACTCACCCCACACACAGCCAGTGCAGGCCTCACTGAATTGGTGGGCCTGCCATCACATCCTGCCTAACCAAGTATTGACTCTTTTCTCCCTGCACTGTCACAGATGATCAAGGATATGCACTCTGCCCTTGGATGATGACACCCCTCCAGGACCCGAACACACCCACCCAGAGGCAGTACAATGCGGGCCACATACGCACCAGGGGCATCGTTGAACGCACATTTGGCGTGTTGAAGTCACGTTTCAGGTGCCTGGACTGCACAGGTGTGAAGCTCCTGTACAGCCCAGATGTCGTGTGCAAGATGATCGTTGCATGTTGTGTGTTGCACAACATCTGTGTTCGCACCAGGGCCCCATGGATCCCAGTTCCAGAGGTACCGGACGATGATGATGGGGCAGGTGGCCCACATCCCACTGCAGCTGCGACAGGAATGGCCCATAGGAACTACATCATTGACACTTACTTCTCATGAGCACGTCACATTGTGTCCGTCCGTGGCAATCATGGGAGAGTAGTAGATGTCCAATTGCACTGCTTGTGTGACTAAAACATATTTGCAGGTTACAGGTTGGAATTGTGCATTGTCATGTTACGTATCCCTGGGGTTACAGATGTGATTTGCCTGGTTGTGCACATTTGCCGATCCAGTTGTGTCTTGTGTTTAGTTGTGGAGGGGTTGCTGCTTGTACCGGGATGTTGCCAATGTCAAGGTGCACTTCTGCTTATGTGCACATGCTGCACGGTGGGTGTGTCGCTCCTGCTGCTCTGATTTGTCTGCCACTGGTCTCTTTCATGAGCATGTGCCTGTCGGTTCTGTCCTTCCATGATGCTTGGATGTTGTGGTGTGCATGTTGTCCTCTGCAGTTGGCCAGGGTGCATCCATCGTACTCTGCTGTAGCTGTATTTTGTTCAGTGGCATTTTCCGTATGCTGTTCTTGTGCTTGTTCCCGCATTACGCATGAGTTTGCTGGCCTTGCGCTGCTTATCCCTGCTTTCCTCATCGCAGAAGGGCTCATCGCAGGTTTTCTGGTGTTGTGGTTTGTGTTTTTATCTCTGTCGGGGTCGTTGTATCGCGGACATTGTCCGCGTTTTTGGCAGACTATCGCATGGTACCGCCGTGTTGTGAATTCCATGTTGACACAGGGTTATTTTCCCGCGATGGGCTGCGATATTGAAAGTTGCGTTACACTACTCTTGCTGTAGTTATCACACGTTTTTGTGAATATACCGCTCAGTTTAATGATTATACGTACTTTTGTTTGGGATAATTTCTAGTGGATTACTTCAGATTGGGAATTTTATGTCGAAACAGGTGACATGATGGTTTCATTGGTAGTTTGATTCCTGAGATAGTCTTCCAGTTTCTTTATATGAAGACATGCTCATTAGCTACATTGACACAAAAGGACTGAAAATTGACAATGGGAGTGAAAGGCGCATTTCCTCACAATGTGTCTTAGCATGACGAATATTACATTCAAGATGTGTTGCTTTTTGTCAACCATGCCCAGCACATTGGGTAAAAGTTGACCGCCTCTAGATTTGGTATGACTGATCATAATTCTGTTAGTGTCCCCAGAGACACATAGATTTCTGTGGTTTACTTTGATTTCCATAACTGTGGCAATTAGGAATCTGTATGAGCTCCATTGTGCTATATTTTCCTATAATCAGGCAGAATGAAAAAAAGAACATAAATGTGTAGATGGATTACACGAGAAGAGATTCCAATTCAGTCACCTTAAAGGCTTTATTGTTTGTTTTCCTCAATGTGTTTTAAAGACATCAGCAAGCCCCCCTTTAACCCAACCACCCCACACGCACACACTCTCCATTCTACATAGGGCAAGTCTAAAATATTATTCTGAATCTAGGGGGAATTGCACCATGGCAGAGTCGTGAGACATCATCACAGGGCTGAGTTTCTGTAATGAATAAGAGGCAGTGGAGGCTCGCAGAGGGAGTGCTGCGTGGCGGCGGGGCAGGGGAGGGGCAGGGTGTGGAAGTAGTGGAGTCGGACATATGGCGACTAGGAGTAAAGTAATTAAATAAATAAATAAAACTATTTACCTTGCGCTCAATGCATCGCCAACTCAGCAATGCAGCGAGCGCAAGGTAAATAGTTGTATTTATTTACTTTACTCCTGGCTGTCGTATGTCTGACTCCACTACCCTCCCACCCTGCCCCTCCCCCGCCACATAGCCCTGCAGCACTCCCTCTGCGAGCCGCCACTGATAAGAGGTCAGGTGATGAGTCAGCGATCAAGTCAAATTGTTTAAGCTGTAGAAGAAGAGTGGAGAGTGGGTAGAGTGGCTAGGGTGGTAATATTAGTTTCAAGCTCATCTTCATACTGAAGGAGGTTGACAAGCTTGTAAAAAGGTGTTAAAAAGAGATCATTACCAGGTTAATGCCTCTACTTCTAGTGTTCAGGGATAGATGGTAGGAATGTATTCCAACTGTGTTACCAACTTGTCAAAGCATATAAACATAAGGTAATGGAGTTTGTAGAGAACTTCCTCCTTCAGTGGGAGCCTTTGTAGGTCTTTTCTGCCAGTATGGATATGCTGTCTCTTAGTAAGCAGATAACAAAATAAACAGTGGTATTTTGCGCCTGTGAATCTTGCAAAAGTGATATCCAAGAGGGCAAGCTTGGGGAACATTGCACTACCCATGCTTTCCATGTCACAATTGCTCAGTGGTCTGTAAAAGCAAAGGGAGGTTTAGTCCTAATGTATGTAAGTGGTGGAAGTAGCTACCCCTCCTGCAATCACCTTGTGGTCATTGTGAAGGAGGGAAGAGATTTTTCCTCATTTTTTAAGTTGTGGAAGCAACTACATACCACCGTTCTTATGTAGAAATTCATAGAGAGGTTCATGTAAAAGAGAAAACCCTGGGAGAGACTGGGGAATTATGAATGAATAAGTCATAGGACTAGTGTGTGGAGAAAGGCAACGGCTGACCTCCTGTTGCAGTCAAAGTTTATAAGCATGGTCTCATAGCTGTTTATTTTATTTCATCTAGGCTTAGATTGAAAAGCGAATGACCAAGGTGAAATTATTGTCAATGATCTTAGGGGGGCCATTTAGAGTTTTGCATTGGGGAACACTGCCGGCAATCAGTGGAGCACTTGCTCCATCAAACTCATGGTTCTCTCACTCTATTTAGGAGTGGAGGACCCACATGGTTTCTAATGGGTGGACCTCACCTGGCACTGCTGTCAGAAACCTTTGATCTAGCAACCTTTTCACCAGAGGGCCATCCAGTCATTGCGAAAGTCATTCTTCCCAGTTTAGGGTGGGACAGCTGCCACTACATTACCCAACAAGGGACTGCCATGCCTTGTCTGGCAGTCCCATGCAGGGAAATTGCTCAATGACTCTCAGGCACAGTGTGAAACCCCCCATGTGATGGAATATTGATTTTTTGTTTTCCGAGAATTTATTCTTGAAAAACAAAAAAGTATGGAAAGCGAACACACCAAACATGACGCCTGATTGAGAAATCATTTATTTGTGAAATAGTGTTGCCATGAGGGGCGTGGCCAAGCCGCGGACTGAAATTACCACGCTGATTTGAAGCTCCGGCAGCCGACCGACAAAGAAGACGCTTTCCCCTTTATCCAGTATGGCTGAGAGGGAGGCGAATACATTGATGCGCCCGTGAATCAGCAAGGGTTTCACTGCGAGTCTTAATAGCGGCGCGGGACACGGATATCGGCCCTGAAACGGAGTTTCACCGGAGTGATGGAATAAAAGAAAATGGCAGCCGAAATGCGGATCGCGGCGGAGCCCAGTCATCGGAGATGAAGCGGCCATACACCCTGAGCGGGGTGCCCCAATGCAGGTGAGTGCCCGGGTACCAGTTGGGTTTCCCTCGGCTTTCCCCCCTCCCTCCCGCGCTACCATAATCATGGACGCCAGGGCTGCGGCTGAACCTGCCTTGCCCCGTTGTGGCCCTGTTGCGGGCCAGCGCTGTCTCCCGAGTAACATGGCCCTACTGGTGTGCAGATATTGATGCGGTCGTAAAGGAGGCAGTGCATGAGTTGTGGGGAGGGGGTGGGCTGAGGGATGCCGGTTGCCCCCGGTGCCTGGAGTGTCTCCTGTGCTGGCCCTGGCCTATAGGGCCTAATGAGATGCAAGCATGGAGGCGCTGATGTTAAGAGTCACCTGCACCTCTGATGTCACCATGGGCGAAGCGCTTTAGACGCCAATAGGAGCCCGAGTGGATCTGGCTAGTGAGTTTGCTGGTTCTGGGCGAGGTGCTGGGCAATGAGCAGGGCTGATTACCATTATTGCCTCCCCTAAGAGACATGGCCTGGTCAGATAGTACGGTGAGGGAGCACCACAGTCGGCAAGCCCAGATCTCTCTCAGACCAACGTACAGGTCCTGGCCTATGCAGCGTGGGTGCTTCCGTCACAGTTAGCGCCGCACTCTTCGGGGTAGAACTTGAAAGACTAAGCATTTGTTGAATCACTCAGTGGTTAACTCTCAGTCTCTCCTTCTAATGCAAGATCAGTGTAATATACTTGCGGACAGCGGCAGCTGATTGGTCCTTTAATGTATTACAGTAGCATGGGTCGCAAGGACCCGAAGCAAAGGACACTGCCGTTTGAGAGAGCTGCAGAGAAGACAACGGAGGCGTGTCGAGACATGGCCGAGCAGGCCGAGAGCTCTGTTCCTGCCGCTACCACCATGGCCCCTCCAGCCGAATGGTTACAGGAGATGAGAGCTGGTTTTCGGTCATTGGACAATCGTTTTGATTCCTTAGACAAAACGTTCAAATCTATGGGCGCCAAAATCCAGGCCCACGACAGACGTCTGGACGTGGCGGAAGCACGGATCTCTGATGTCGAGGATGGAACTGCGCAAGCCACCAAAAGGCTGGACCGGATGAGACACATTCTGAAGGAGGTGACCATAAAACATGAGGACCTTGAAGCGCGCAGCTGCCACAATAATATACGTATACTTGGGGTCCCAGAGTCTACAGCTACAGGTCGACTTGACCTCTTTGTGGAGACCCTACTGACGGATATGTTTGGGCAGGGAAGCTTTTACACCAGGCTTTGTAGTAGAGAGGGCCCACCACACCCTGGGGCCTCTGCCTAATCCGGGCTTTCCGCCGCGACCGCTGATAGCCCGGATTATGAATTTCTGGGATAGAGACACAGCACTGCGCTTGGCCAGAGAGCGTGGAGACACTACATGGCAAGGCTCTAAGATAGCGTTGTACCCGGATTTCACAGTGATGGTGCAGAAAGCCATACATAAGTTCACCGGGGTGAAGGCTACCCTCCGGAACCTATGCCTCAAGTACGGCATGTTATATATTGCACGCCTTCGGGTTGAGGCAAAAGGACGGGTGCAGTTTTTCGACAGTCCTAATGAGGTCCAGGAATTCTGCCGCAAGTATAAGATTGACAATAATCAGCCACGAGATTATAGAGACGATCCGTCACCCCCACACAGCGGCTCCATTGCAAGTTTGGAACTATTTTCAGGCTCCGGTTTTGGGTGACATTCCTATGTATCTGCCTTCTTTTTGATTCTTCAACTACAAGGGGACGCACCATATTTTGATTCACATATATTGTATAGTTGGTCGGCTGACGTGGCGTTGCCACCCCCTGGTTTATTGGGTTTATTTTGGTTGCTTTTGATGTACCGATAGGAGGTTATGTTTTTTCATTGTAAAGTCGATTTGTATTCTGTTTTTTGTATACAGGATGGGGTAGGCCTTGCCATTTTAGTAGTATGGCTGGGTGGTGGGTGGGGGATTTGGGAAGGGGCAAATGTTTTACTTATTGATTATCATAAGGATTGTCTTTGGTGTAGGTTTCTTGTTTTCCAGCTACAGTTCGTTCGCACTAGTCTTCTCACAGCTCTCAGATGGTACAGTCATGTTTAAATACGGGTCCCCCCTCTCTGTCTGTGTTGTCCTGGAATGTCAGAGGTCTTAATAACCAGCGCAAGAGGCGGCAGATAGTGCATTATCTAGATAGACATAACATAGACGTTGCGTTCTTACAAGAAACACACTTACCAGTTTCAGATGCGGCACGTTTCGCCTCTAGTTGGGGAGCTCACCGGTATTTCTCTAATTTTAGTAATTATGCTAGAGGTTCTGCCATTCTGATACATAAGAGAGTCCCGTTTAGCTGCCAACAGGTCCTTCACGATAGAGAGGGCCAATATGTTACTGTAGTGGGGTCTCTGATGGGTCACAGGGTCACTTTGATGTGTGTCTACGCCCCCAACTCAGACTCCCCAGATTTTATCCAGGCAGTCCGCACCCAACTTTCTAAACTAGAACCGACTCTGATTGTGGTTGGGAGAGACTGAGAGACTTCAATCTCATCTTCAACACAGACCTAGATAGTACATCCACCGCTTCAGACACAAAACCTAGAGCGCGGCGCGCAGTTTAGGATTTTTGTGACCAGTTTTCATTGACAGATATTTTGCGCAGGCGCAATCCTACCACTACTGCTTACACACATTATTCGGGGCAACACAACACATGAACCAGGATCGATTTCTGCTTGGTTTCCCCGGGTGTTTCCTCCTGGTATCATGGGATACACACACTTCCCAGAACATATTCAGATCATTCACCGGTTCAACTCTGTCTCCGAGTCCCACGTCCTGAGGGGTTTGAGAGGCAGTGGCGCTTCCTCGGGCGCGCTCTCCTAGACGACCTGTTTTGTCATGAGGTCAGGGAGGCAATTGAGGATTATTTCACTATTAACACTGGGCCTGTGGACTCCTGGGCAATACTGTGGGAAGGGTTCAAAGCCTACATTTGCGGGGTATGCATCTCCAAGCATGCAGGGGTACTCAAGGCACTACATGCCACTCCTGCCAGACTAGAGAGGGACCTGACAGCACTGGACAATGAGGCACGCCTCACTGCTCCGGACACGCTGCGAGGTAAGAGACTAGCCATCCTGACAGATTACCGAGACACAGCAGATCGCGAGATCTTGTATTTAGGTAAATATACAACAGCTCGTAGATACGGTGAGGGCGACCGCCCAGGTCGCACGCTGGCTCAGACCCTTAGGCCACCCTACAGCAAAGCATACATCACATAGATCCGTGACACCACTGGGACACTACTCACGACTCCCACAGACATCAGAGACGAAGTCCTATCATACTACACTACATTATAAACATCCAGACACATCGCTGATATGTCTGCAAAAGAGGGTTATCTCTCAGAAATTGCCTTAGTTTACCTAGGAAAGAACATGCAGGTGTTCATGGCAGAGCCAATTACAGAGACTGAGGTGCGTGGGGCAATTAAGGTATTGCGTTGCTCCTCCGCCCCGGGGCTAGGTGGATTCACTGGAGAGTTTTATAAGGCCTTCTAGCACCAACATTGATCGAGGTGTATGCTGAGGCCCTGGAAAAGCAAACCTTGCCCCCTGCGTTAAGCGAAGCAGTTATAATTCTTCTGCCGAAGCCCGGTAGAGACACCTCCCTCTGTGGATCATATAGGCCCCTCTTGCTCTTAAATATAGATTATAAAATATTCGCTAACATTGTTGTCAACAGGCTGTCGCAGCAAATGGAGTTCATTATCTCCTCAGCGCAATCAGGCTTCGTCCCACATCGCTCCACCTCATTAAATTTGAGGACCTTATTTGCAGTGTTGCATAGTATTAATCCCAAGACTCCAGCCGCAGCTATCTTGCTAGACACCGAAAAAGCCTTTGACACACTTGAATGGCCCTTCTTTGTATTCATAATGCGTTGTATGGGAATTCCTGCAGGTTTCATTGCTACTATAGGCTTACTATATAGTCGCCCTACGGCGAGGCTTCGCATAAACGGCACTCTCTCGAGCCACTTCCCGCTAACCCGAGGCACGCGCCAGGGCTGCCCTCTATCGCCCCTTCTGTTCATTTTGGCCATGGACCCTCTGATACGGCACTTTCAGGAGCGTCATTGCCATAGAGGACTACAATTTCGAACGGGTCTACTTTTGGCCTCATTATACACTGACGACACTATTCTTTATGTCAGAGAGCCACAACTGAACCTCGCCCCTCTCCTCCGGGAAATCCTTTGCTTCGGGCAACACTCGGAATTAGGCATTAATTGGCACAAATCGATTATTTTTCCTTTGACTAATAGTATGACCCCCTGGGAATGTGAGTTCCCATTGGAATGGTGCCCGGGTTCGGTTAAATATCTGGGCATTCATGTGCACTTAGATCCAGATCAGATTTTACGCCTCAATTACGGTACGGCGGTTGCGAAACTGGAGACACAGGTGGAGAAATGGTTACGACTCCCTTTGTCCATGGCAGGCAGAATCGCCATAATTAAAATGATGGTCCTACCCAAATTCCTATATCTTTTTAATAATATCCCCGTGCCCCTTACACAAAGTTTCTTTAGAACTCTGTGATCTCACCTCATCTGTCTGGTATGGGGAGGCGGGAGACCGCGTGTACGATGGAAGATACTCACCATACGATATGACAGGGGAGGTTTGTGAGTGCCAGACTTTTATTTATATTATTTAGTTGTGCAATGCAGTTACACCTATGCCTGGTACCACCTGGATGGGAGGATCCCATTTCTGCGCCCAGAGGCCGACTTCGTCCTCACGGAGAGATTAGCTGCGATTTTGCCAAAGGGCGAACCCAGGGATCGAGTAGACATACAAACGGTGTCAACCACCAGCTGGGCTTGGAGCAGACTCCTCCGCTACACGGGCACTGTAGTTTTATATTCCTCTGCCCTTCCGCTGCCGAATGCACGGTGGCTACCCCTAACAGGAGAGAGACTGGTGCAACGCCCATTAACTAAATTCAACATTAACGCAGTAGGTGATTTGTACCCGGGCGGGCACCTCTTCTTGGCGACTGAGGACGCTCGCTTTCAAGAGGCCACGTTCATGGACAAATTCGTTCTCAAGAGACTATATTCAGTGTTAAGAGCCACGATAGCCTGTCTCCTCCCAACCCCTGTCCCTCCTGATTGAGAATCAGAGTGTTACACACATAATTTCCAAACTTTCCAAACTATGCATAGCACAGGTTCCTATCGTGGACAACAGAATCCGGGCAGAGTGGGAGGCCGATTTAGGGCGTTCGATTTTAGACAACCAGTGGGCAGCTTGCTGCAAAGCGACAAAGGACATCTCGCTAAACAGCCGCCATAAATGATTACACTTCAAATTTCTTCGAAGAATATATATGACACCGGCCAAATTGCATATAATTGACAGGCTTCACATATGCAGGAAATGTGGCACTCAGCATGCAGATTTTGCTCACCTCACTTGGAAATGCCCACACATACATTCTTATTGGGTACAGGTGCACGAAACACTAGGTGAGATTCTTGGGTTTACACTCGTTCCTATACCAGAAGTGGCACTGATGGGCTACACGATCAACTTTCCTAAAATAGGCAGGAAGCTGGCTTCGCTTGGCCTTCTCCTAGCAAAACGAGAAATAGCCTTGCATTGGGGCAGCAAAGTTTCTCCCACGTTGCAAGGCTGGTTAACTAGCCTAACCCATTGTAGTACACATAGCGAGATTTATTCTAGTTTACTGCCCAGCACTGCCCGCCCTAAGGATATCTGGGGTCCATATAAGACCTATATTGAGAATTTACGCAACTCCGCTGCCTCCCAGTCCAACTCTGGAATAGTCCACGCGGGTATAGGATAGATTAAATAGCGCACACCTTTGGAGGCAAAAAGGAGGCATTATATAATATTGCTGATTTTGGTTTTATCCCATTTTTGTCAGTATAGCGATTTCTGTGGTATGAGACAACAGCCCAGACCTAGGATATATTAGTAACTGCGAGTGAGACGCTCTGAAACGGGATAAGCAGGTGGTCGGGCATCTGACTTATATGATGTTTTATATTATGCGCCTTTGTTGATAATACAGGACAATTGTACCCACTACAACGTGACTTTTTCAGGACAATGCGAACTCTAAGATGTAATTACCAAAGATAAATGTACTTGCTTGAACATATACTCCTGATTGTTGATATTCAATAAAAAAAAAGTGTTAAAAAAAAATAGTGTTGCCATGACACTCTGACAATTCCAAAATGAGATAATAGATGATTGAAGTAGTAATCCTGAAACAGCAAGTATCCTGGAAACAGAGTGTGCTCATCTTGAACACTTATCTATCGTAATTAAAACAGATTAAGCTGATGTTCTTATTATTATCTGAAGGGAAATCAGTGACCTATTTCGAATAAGCTAATCTTGCCTTTCACCGTGCCCTTTGAATACTTTCTAAAATCTGAATGTAATGTTATTTTCCTGTAAATCGCGTGGCCATTCCGAATTGGCAATGCCACACGTGAAAGTACCAACATAGTGGAGGTGAGTATTTCCACCAGACATGATTGCTAGGCTATTACATGGTTATGACATATAAATGGGGAATTACACATTCTTTCATACCGAGGCATGTTTTAATCAACTTTTACGAAGCATATTCATTTCTTTACAGGACTTCATACTGAGTTGGGATATAATCCTTACTTACAGGGGTTACCAAATGAATCAAGATTATTGGTAATGCTGTAAAAGTGCTCCCCCAGGCCCATATTTACTAAGGCTTTGGGCTGTCACAAAGTGATGCAAAGTTCTGCAAGGGTATTTATTCCCCTCAGTACAAAAGCGTCTTTGCACTGCTTTGTGCAGCTTTGCATCAGGGGGGCATTACAGGGGCAGATCAGCGCAAATACCCATAGAGTTTGATGCTAGTATAGTATTTATTAACTGTACAATTAATTAAAATCATTACAGTAAAAAACAATCGATATATTACAGCTAAAACAATGATAAAACTTCAGTTTGTAGTAAAAATTAAAAAGTTTTTGATAAGGGGATTTGCTGCCCCTCCCCAGTTCCACCGCGATTAGCCTTACCCAGGATTTGTGGCTATGGACATATGGCTTTAATCACAACAGGCGTCAGTGCTCAATCGGGGCCACCTCAACTGTCTTCCTCTGGGTTTATAATGCTCTTCTCCAGGGTGTTATTTCGTTTGTTAGCCGTTTTTAAGGCAGACCTGATGTGGTGGATACATTTCCCCAGTCTTGTTAGGGTCGTCGTACTGGAATTAGAAAGGCACATTGCTGATGCTTCACTGCAAGATTGTATTCCATTGGTGAAACAGATTGGTCACAGTAGTCGTCGATGTTCTTCGATGAGTTTGGGGCAACAGCATAAGAGATGCAGCCACGATTCCTTCTTGTAGGGGCACAGTCTACAGTTTGTAGGTCCCCCCTTCTGGCCCATGCAGGGTTGAAATCCGCAATCCCTAAGGTGATTAATCTCATAGACAGAATTTTACTTCGTGCCAATGGGGTGAGAGCTTCACTTAGATAAGGCTCAGATTTGCCTGCCATATATGAGCTATTCAAAAACAACAATTGATGGACAGAATGCAGAACAATGTCATACATTCACCCCAGTACAGAGATCTGGGCCTAAATCCATCGTTTTTTTGCTCACCATGCCGTTCCTGTTTGAACCCAGCCATATGCAAATCAGTCTTGGCCCTGTGACTCATGGGAACAGTCCAGCCCGAACTGCCAAGCCAGGTCCCCCCTGGACTGGAAACAAGCATCCTAGGGACGGTTTCGGGGTTTCACCCCTCTTCAGCCAGGATAGCTTGATTCCAGTGGCATGGAGAGCAAGGGACCCACGTCTGGGCATACCCTTCCCACTCGGGGTGACAAATGCAAAAACAACAATTGATGGACAGAATGCAGAACAATGTCATACATTCACCCCAGTACAGAGATCTGTGCCTAAATCCATCATTTTTTTGCTCAACATGCCGTTCCAGTTTGAACCCAGCCATATGCAAATCAGTCTTGACCCTATGCATCATGGGAACAATCCAGTCCGAACTGCCAAGCCAGGTCCTCCCTGGACTGGAAACAACCATCCTAGGACCGGTTTCGGGGTTTCACCCCTCTTCAGCCAGGATAGCTTGATTCGAGTGGCATGGAGAGCAAGGGACCCACGTCTGGGCATACCCTTCCCAATCGGGGTGACAAATGCAAAAACAACAATTGATGGACAGAATACAGAACAATGTCATACATTCACCCCAGTACAGAGATCTGGGCCTAAATCCATAGTTTTTTTGCTCACCATGCCGTTCCAGTTTGAACCCAGCCATATGCAAATCAGTCTTAACCCTGTGCCTCATGGGGAAAGTCCAGCCCGAACTGCCAAGCCAGGTCCTCCCTGGACTGGAAACAACCATCCTAGGACCGGTTTCGGGGTTTCACCCCTCTTCAGCCAGGATAGCTTGATTCCAGTGGCATGGAGAGCAAGGGACCCACGTCTGGGCATACCCTTCCCACTCGGGGTGACAAATGCAAAAACAACAATTGATGGACAGAATGCAGAACAATGTCATACATTCACCCCAGTACAGAGATCTGGGCCTAAATCCATCGTTTGGGTTGGCAGAGTGGGCCTAAGAACGGTGATGGATCAAACCCAGATCTGTTGACTGGGTGTGAGTGTTTGATTGGTTCTGATGCTCCGTCCATCACCACCCCCTTTTGACCCATATATGAGCTATTCAGCGGGTCTAGGTGTGAACTTGAATGAAGAGTTTTACGGTCGAGATCAAATAAGATTTCACACACTTGTTTGTTTATGGCACTTTTCCACGCATTCATGGGGATTTCTGGCTGCGATATGCTCTCTTCCATTATCTTCAATGTTTCGATTGCTTTGTCAAGGCTAGGGTGCCAGGTCGTACTTGGCTCTTCGAATATAGATCTCAGTTGATGTTTTAGTGTGTTGGGTGGAGCCCTTAAGATCCTGAGATAGAGCTTTATAATGTCCCCCGGGCACATCAAGTCCAGCCTTTCCACACCTAGTTCCAGCCTTAGCCATGCTTTCCTTGCAGACCTCGGAATATGGAGCACTGTTTTGTATGCTTTAGATTGTGCTGAATTGAGGCAGGCATGTTGTGAGCCAGGGAAGGCCAGGTGGCTATAGCTTATTGCTTGCAAAAGTTTTGCTTGCAAAACTATCACTATTGGACCGGCAGTCGGGCTGATCAGGTGGTGGCTTAATTGCTTAAGTAGATGTATGACCTTGTTAGCCTTCATGCTCTGATGTTTCCAGTGGGCGTTCGCCTTAGGCCGTTCCGTCAGCCAGACCCCTAGGTAATTGTATGACGCCACTGTCTTAATTTGCAGGTTGCCCATTTGCTATTGTGCTTTCTTTTTCTGGTGGTAGGTCCCAAAAATGACGACCTTGGTCTTTCCTTGATTTACTGACAGGTTCTTAATGTTGTTGAAGTGATTTAGTGCAATTAGGGCTCTTTGTAGGCCCACCTTCGAATGGTCCATTATGGCTGTGTCGTCGGCGTATTGGAGCACCGGCAGCCTCCTGTTTCCTAGTCTTGGTGCTACTAGGCAAGCTCCTTTTAGGGCCTCCCCCAGATCCTCAGTGGATAGGTTAAAGATGATAGGAGCCAGCACACAGCCTTGCTTCAGCCCGTTCTCTGTGGTTATTTTCGAGGATACTGTGCTGGCGCTGGTTTTGACCCTTACCAAGGTGTCTTCATAAAGCGATCTTATTGCCTTCAGTAGGTTCGGTGGAATGCCCCAGTTTTCTAGCTTCCACCATAATCTTCTTTGAACAACTTTGTCGAAGGCTGTGCTATAATCCACGAAGCAGCAGAAAAGTGGAGGGTGGTTCTTCAGGGTTGCCTGGGCTGATAAGTGTGCAAGTGCCAATACGTTGTCCATGGTCGATGCCTGTGACCTGAAGCCAGTCGGGTAAAAGGGTATGATACTATTCTCTTGCACCCACGTCTCCAAGTCCTTTAATAGTAGGTGGGCGTAGGCCTTGGCTTTAAGGTCAAGTAGGGTGATGAGCCTGTAGTTTGATGGCTTCAACCGGTCTCCTTTTTTGAAAATAGGGACCAGGATGGAGCCCCTCCAAGAGTCAGGAGTTATGGCTGTCTGGAAAGTGTAATTGTATAAGGGGGTTAGCGTTGCTGCCCAGAAATCGGGGGCCTTTTTGAAAACCGGTGCCGCAATCCTATTGGGCCTGGGGGCCCCATCGTTCTTCATGTTCCTGATGGCTTTAATGACAATTTGGGGATTTAGCTGAACTGGTGATGTACAGTGTGTTTCACCCGGAGTTCTGTTGCCCACAGCCCAGTTACATTGACTGGCGATCATTTCTCCTGGCTTGATGTTTAGTTGCCAGTCTTGGCCCGCCCCGCCACTGGCCCCTTCTGTACTATCTTTGTGTGATTGGTCTATTGTGTAGAGCTGTTTAACATGAATCAGCCAGTCCTTTTCTGCTACTCCGTTCTCTCTACTGCTCAGCTGGTTTATGTGTCTCCACAGATGTGCTGGATTCTTCTGCTTAATCAGGGAGAAGACTTTGAGCCATTCCCTTTCCATGGTGGCATTTTTATGTTCCCATATTTTATTCCTTAATGTTGCCCTCAATGAAGCAACCGAAGGTCCCTCAGTTGGTCCGTCCCCTCTTTTCTTGTTTGCGAGGTCCTTACGCAGGAGCCGTTTACAATCGTGTATGACTTTGGTTGGCCTTGTGCTGCCACATCTTGGTTGCCCTTTTGGCCCAGTGGTTGTTGCTGGGGGTTCCCGAGCTTTGCTTGAAGGTCCTCCACGGTATCTTCCCAGTCCTTAATGGGTGAGAGCGATGACGACAGTCTGCCTTCTTGTTTCTCATCCAGCCACGTATGTAGCGTGCTGTCTATCTTGTCGGACCATTTGATCCTCCTCAAGACACTGTGGTTTTCACACACCGATGGTTTGGTGGTAGAGTGCTGACGGAACTGTCATCTGGAAGGCTGCTCTCAAAGGCCTATGATCACTTTCCGTCCTATCTTCAACTTCGAAGTCATCCAGTCTGGCCGAAAGCGCTTCACTGGCCATGATGTAATCAGTTCTTGAGATGTTTCTGAAGGTAGGGGGAGGATCCCATGAGTTTGAGTGGTTTTTTTTCAGTGCGTGAGTTGAGATCAGCTTGTGGTTATTAATGAAGTTGGTTAAAGGTGCTGCCCTGCCAGGTCCCGGGGGGGGGGGGGGAGTTGGTTGTATCCAGACCCTTCACATTGAAATCCCCCGCTAGGATAACCTGGTGAGATTTGTATTTACACAAGAGGTCTTCTAGTTTCCCCAGCAATCCCTCCAACTTCTCTTTCATAGTGTGCTGTACCGGATTGATGTAGCAGTTGATTATTAGAAGGGGCATTGGATGTGAGTTAAGGTTCAGGCCTCTGATGTGTAGAGCTTGCAATCCGGGTGAGTTTAAATTGATAACTGTAGCTTCGAGGGCACTTTCGTGCTTTATGAAGACTGATAGACCGCGGGCCGGTCGGCCAAATAGATTCTTTTTTGTGGCTGGAATAAAGTGTTCGTAGTTCCCTGCCAGTGGAGTGCTGGACAAGGCCCAGGTCACTTGGAGGCAGAGTATATGGCCGGTTTCCAGAAACTGCTTCAGATTTTCATTTCCACTGATTTTACTAATCCCAGCTATAGTTGAGGAGACTAAGGTCAGTTACTGTTTGTGGAATATTCTTCGCCTGGCCACTCCCCTGGCTGACTGGAATTCTCTGCAGTTAGGAATACTGATGCCCCCCACTTGTGAATCTGGGTGGGTTGGAAGGAAAGGGGCCTGCACAAATGTCCCACTGGTTGTTTTGGCATTAGATCCTGATACCCATGGAGACCCTGGGGACTATCCGAGTTTTGCTTGGGGAGCCTGAACTGTTTGTCCCATGCAGGATTGACCAAGGGGCCTTTCCCTGTTAACTTGTGCCAGAACATGTGGGTATTTTGGCTATGGCACCGTCTGGATGTCGGTGCCCCACTCAGCAAGTTGTATAGATTTGTTCATAATGGTTTGTTGTAATGTTGTGTGATTTAAACCCACCACTGTTGAGTCGCCGTGTGTGTCCCCCTTCGTGCTCAGGAATTTCACCCATACTATGTCACTAATTTGTATTTGTTCTAGGGTGGCCAGATGTTTGAGGAGGCGGAGTATATTACTCCTGTTCAAGATGTCGTGCTGTCCCGTGCTGTAATACCTTGGGGTGAGGATTACCTCTTGGACCACTATTGGTGAGCCCGGGTTGGGGCTACTTTGCCCCTGTGTGGGGAGGGCAGTGCCAAATTTGATCCTGAGCCTTGGTTTCCTTGTTCGGTCATAGAGTGACCTGCTTGGGGCCACTTAATATTGCCTTGAGTGCCCCCAGCACCAGACTCTTGACCAAGTTCTAGTTGAAGTGGAGATAGATCCAGCGGTTGCAGTGCTATTGTGGCTGTCGCTGTTTGGGGGCTTGCCTCACGTAAGGCCAAGCTTGATCTGTTGAAACATTGCCAATAGGCTGGTCTGGCTTTGCTCAGTGAGATTGATTTTATATGCGCTTCTGCTAGATATGAACAGCCGGGGGGACTTTTTTGCCTCAGTTTTTGGCAATGAAAATTGGGTGGGGCTGAGGTGGATTAGTAACCCCTTGGGGGGGTGGGAGGTTGCTCTTTGTCAGGGGCACTTGTCTCCCTCTTCTCTTTGTTTTTTTCAGTTGTTTCCGCAACTTCTGTTTTGCTCGCCTGGATAAAGTAGAATCTTATGCGTCCGTTGTGCTGAGGGTGTGTTCCTGCGTCTAGTGCTGGGGCATCGCTCCCCCCGCTGTGCCCCTGGTTCATGCTGGATGTCCCTTGGGCCCTTTTAGAGCTGCCTTGTTCAGCTGGAGACTTTGATTCCCAACCCAGTCGAGGTCCTGCTGACTGTCTTGCCTCCTGCCAATTGAGGTTGGCCAATGCCCTGTCATTTGTAGTGATAGTGCTTGGTTCCTCCCTACCTCCTTTGGCTATTTCTACTATGTCCATTAGGACCTCGGGGAGGGATGCCCATTTCTCCATGAGGATTGAACAGCAGTAGGAACAGTCCCCTGTGTTGGAGCCCAGGTACTGGGAAAACCTGTTGTCTAATTCGTCCACCCTGGAGCTTATATTAACTAGACGGGCTGCAATGGCTTGTAGGAGGTCTATTTGGACTTCCATTTTGGATGACTACCACAAAATAGCTTTGTTGGTGATACAGTTTGTCTCGGTTGGGGTAGATTTCTCCGCATCCACATCTGTGCTGACGTTGCAGAGTTTGTGGTCTGCTTTTGAGTTGGTGCCCCATGGGGGTGTTGATGGCAGCAACAGATTTGGGGTTAATTCTAGAGTTCTTTCAATCTTTTGGCTAAGATTATGGAGGAATGAAGCTGTGAGGTCCCCTCCCGCAGGGGAGTCTGGTCCCTCGGTGGCTGAGTGGGACCACGGGCTTTTGGATTTTACAACAGATTCCGTGCACTGGGTGTCTAAACCGTGGGCATTGACTTGATGAATTGCGCTTTTGTCACTATAGTTGGCGCGTCCTTGGTTAGAGCTGTTTCGTGTAACTTAGTGAGTGTGACATATTGCCCTGTGTCTAAGATTTAAAGAGGGGTTTGACACGTGGCTGGACCATTGGGCTGCGTTGTGTCAGATTGCCCACGTGCTGCACCCTCCTTTTCCTTCTGTTTCCTGGATTCCTTACTCGGGACTAGAACCTGCCCACATTTGCGGGTGTGCTCAGGGGGTGACCTGCCCAGCCCTTTGGGACGACTGTCTTGGGCCAGGCTCAAGCCATGAGATGGAGCGCCGCCGCCCATGGTCAATGTTGGGGGTATCCTTTTTCCTAAGGAAGTGCCTTATCGAGCCCCTTTGTGCTTCGTCTTGAGATGTTTCCTTTCGGCTATCAGTGAGTGATTTACTCCTTGTATTTCCTTTTTGCAGGGAGTGAGTATTGAGAGTTTCCTCTGGGGTCATGTGCGCTCGGCATTTTCTTTTGGGGCTCATTGCTAGATGAAGCACTAGGGGTGTTCCTCCTGCTGTTTGCACTAAGTGATTCGCTTACAGCTCTTACTGGACTGTGCACCCACGAATGCTGGGGGGGATGATTGCTCCTTTCATTGGTGCTGGAGAATTGCGAAAGTGTTGGATCTTTAAAATTGTCTTGGCAAAACCGTTGTTATGCACAACGATACCCCGGTAAAACATTGTCCTCTCTCAGGCGATATGTGGTGAGTGAAAAGGCAGGGCAGAGTGGCAGGGAGGCTGGGAGCAAACGCGTCAGTGGGGTGCGGGGCCAAGGAACAACAGGGCTAATGGCAGCAGGCAGTGTTCGCAGGGTGGATCAAAGCTGCCCCTGGCTTTGTGGGCCGCCGGGGTACCCACTCACTATTGCCTTGTAACAACCTTGCTCACCTGTGCCTTGCTGCACTACTTGCCAAACACTCCCTGCTGGTGATGTTGAAATTGGGGCAGCACAGATCTCCGGGACTCCTCCACGCTCCCCTTCCTCTTGGCAGCACTCTCTGAACTCTCAGCACTTTCGGCTGCTCGTCCGTCCGTGGGCCATCGGTGCCGGGCAAGATCCCCCTTGGGCCCCCTTGACCCAGGGCTCAGTGTTGGGCCCGTTCACCCCGCCCCTCGATGTCGCGGGGGTCCGGTAGTCCACTCAGCGACTCAACAAGCCACTCAACAAGCCAGCCTTAACAAAGCTTGCAGGGAGCTGCAGGACACCGGGAGGTCGGGAAGCCTTGGGAGGCGGCAGGCTGGTAAGCAGCGATGCAGGCAGGCTGCTGTGCGGTGTCCACGTGTCCTTCTCATGCTGTAAAATTGTGCCTTGATCGGGAAGCCATGGGAGGCAGCAAGGAACGAGCCGGGAAATAGCCTGGCAGCTGTGCGGCTATGTGGCGTCCTCTTCGCATCCTCCTTGCACTGAAACTGTGATTCGGCATTTGGCGTTTGGTGGTGAAGCGTGATAGAGTTTGTTGCAAGGCCCAATCTACTAAGATAGCCTGCCCAGGCTTTGCGTTAGAAAATAATGCCTCCTTGAAGCAGGCATTAAAAAGGGGTAATGTGTTTATTTCTCATACACCCCTCACATTGCACATGTGCTACAGTGCATAGCATAGCACACATCCAGTACATTGGTATTGTTCTAAGTTTGTCTAAGAATAGGAATTTGTGCTGGAAAAATATGGTTCCAGTACAAATCCTGTGCTTGACAGTGCACCAGAAGGGGTATAGGATAATTAGCAGACCATTCTTAGTAGTGATTACAGTGGGCTGTTTCCCCTTGTACAATAGTTGTGTGAAAATTAGCAAATCTGATCTACACTTTTAGTTCCTGCACACATTTTACCAGAAAATCATAGTTAAATCTACATGTGGGAAAATTCACCAGTTATGAAAAACCTGCAAAAATAGGTGTGGAAGCACCATAAATTTTCCTTCGCGTAAACAAATGTAATATCGTTGGTTGTTAGATGACCCTAATGGGGGGCTATCAACAAAGACCATTAATAACACATTTATAATGCTGTGCAAGTATAACGATTTTGGAATTTTATAATAAAATTGTATATTCAGTCAATAAGGTAGAATCATTTTTTCTTCTTCAAGCAAGAATTAAAAAACAATATTTGCAATCGCAAAATATGCAGAAAAGACCCTAAGCAAGAGCGTTCCCTCAAGTAAATCCTGCGTCTATCATATTTTGTTATGTATATATAAATATATCTGTCTAATAATAACCTTACTAGAGAAGAGTTTTCTTCATGTAGAGAGTTGAACTATATGTGTTCGAAATAAAGGCTTTAAAAGCATTTTTGCATATATGTACGTGATCAAGACTCTTGTAGTTGAAACGCGTTGTGAATAAACACCCCTTTGCCGCATCATCTGCATTGTGGAATCTTTTGGTACTGAGAGCGTACGTTATTGAACATTTACTGAATATATATATATATATATATATATATATATATATATATATATATATTACCTACTGGCGATCGCCAGTAGGTAGTTATAGTTAGGACCTATTTTCCATAGAATTCCGCAACAGTCTATTCCCAATAAGTCTGGCGCCGGTTGACGAATCTTCGCGAAATTTTCCAAACTTTTGGCCAGCTCCGGTCCGCTCCTTTCCTGAAAGTCTAGGGGTGATTCGCCAAGCGGGGGCCAAGAAAAAAGGGGGCTCCCAAAACACATTTTCCCCATGCATTTTCCCGTAGGACCTTTAGCCGCAGCTGCAGCCTGAACTGCTGAACGGAATTACACCAACTTGTCTTTTTTTATTTACTACTGTAAAAAGGTGTAAGAAATAATTTTCCTTGTTGGAAGAATTAATGAGCATCTTGCCGCTTACGCTAAATGAAAGCGCAGTGAGAATGTGCAACTTTAACAAAATCTTGAAAAGCCGGTAAATTGAATATAACATCTTTACAGTCAAGTTAGTTACCCTCAAGCGTGTGCATGCAACACACAGGGAAGAATTACCAAGTCACTAAGAATTATCTGCCTTTTAAAAAATACTGACATGTAAAACAGCGGTGGAGCAACGTAAGTCTGTGTTCCTGGCCAGTTGAGAACATGGTATGTAAAGGTCATTGACATTTCACGCCGTAATACCTTGTGAACAAGGCCGCTGTGCTGGCTGAAACGCATCATGGCTGACGTTCTTTTTGATTAAAGAAAGAAAAACGATCACAATTGCTGTTTGTTCCATTCTGTCTTTTGGAGTTTCGTCAAGCATTTTTCATTATATATCAATATATATATATATGTTGACGAATCCTCGCAACATTTTCCAAACTTTTGGCCAGCTCCGCTCCGCTCCTACCCTGAAAGGTTCGTGTTGATTCGTCAAGCGGGGGCCGAGAAAAAAGGGGGGTCCCAAAATGCATTTTCCCCATGCAATTTCCCATAGGATCTGTTGTCGCAGCTACAGCCCGAACAGCTGAATGGAATGACACCAAATTTGGCAAAGAGGTAGTCCTTAGTTCAGACTCGTGCCTTTTGCATAAATGGTGTGAATCCGTTCAGTAGTTCCTGAGAAAATTAGAGTTAAAAGTACATAAATATCTATGGCAGGGGAGGATCCGCGGACCCTACACGCACCGTAAGCGCACCCTCCCCGAACCGAGCGCGCACCCTCCCGATCGTGCACTGAATGCTAATTGGCTGTCGAGTGTCTGTCTACATTCGAAACCAGGAACTGTTGGTGGCCATTTTCTGCCTCGGTAGAAGCGAGGCTGAAGAAGCAAGGGGAATAAGTGTGTAAAACATATAAAGGGGGCAGAGTGGAAATACTCTGACCCTCTGGAGGTGCTTAGGGGGTCCCAGAAGGACCCCCTGGGGCCCCCTTTAAAAAAAAAAAACGGCAAAATGCGCGCACGATGCGCGCATCCTATCTCATTGGGTGCGCGGATCCAGGGATTTTTTTTTTTTTTTTTTAAAAGACAAGAAATCATTGGTTGTACGACTACTTTGTACACTGAAAGGTAGGGTGTATATTTCTGTTTCTTAAAGGTATGATTCTTATTGGTTAACAAAAACAGATTGTAAGGAACATTATATATGATAAGCTGATATGTTGAAAAGTGAAGCACACTTCTTCTCTTGTTTAGCAACATTGTGTGCTGAACTTCTGACCTGTGTGCTCAGTGCAGTGTTCCATGACCTGTTTCTATGGTAACAGGCAGAAGGCAGATTGGGGAAAGGGTTGAAATGTATTTCAGTTGGAAAGGGTTGAAATGTTTAACCAATAGAAATGTGTGTTTGCTTTTGAGTTTATGTGTGAAGGATTGTGATTCGATGTTTACATGTATATGTGTGGAAAATGACAGGGAAACGTTTCCATTCTTTGTTTTTGCTGAGAGCTGCACAGTGCAGAGATTCTGTAAAAGAAAATATGGTGAGTGACTGATATACTTCTTAATCTACAAAACAACTTCAAAGATGAGGTATTTAATTGTGAGGGGATGTATGTAGACTATTTTGATTTTAATCAGACTAATGTATTTCTCCTGCTAAAGTGTAGGGAGTACTTTTTTCCTCTACAATCTTATTGACAGTGTGTGTGCATGTAGAAACCATTCTGTGATAAGCATTTGTGTTTTTCATGTGTTTGCACACAGATAACTGTGCTGCTTTTATATTTTGGTAGAATTAGAAACCAGTCATTGTTTATGAATTAGTGAAATGAGTTATACTATGTTTCTATACTAAAATGTAGTACTTCTTCTAGATGAAGAAATGTGTTTTGGTATAGTGCAAGGGATAGTGTTGTTTGTCTAGAATCACACAGTGAGTATGTGTGCATTTGGGAACCACTGTGAGAGAAGCATTTGGTAACATTGTGTATTTGCTGACAGATAAATGTTTTAAAACCTGTCTTGTTGTCAAGTTTTAGTAGCATTAGAAGGCAGTTATTGCTTATGCTTTGATTAAATGAGTCAGGCTTTGACACAAAAGTGCAGTCCTGAAATATGTAGATTGTGTGCAGTTCCCTTACCACTTGCACTGTAGTGAATGAGTTTTGGTAAACTCCTAGGGATAGTGGTGCTTGTCTAGAATCACACTGTGAGTTAGTGTGTATTTGGGATCACTGTGAGAGAAGCATTTGGTAACATCGTGTATTTTCTGACAGATAACTTTTTAAAAACCTGTCATGTTGTCAAGTTTTAGTAGAATTAGAAGCCAGGTTTTGCTTATGCTTTTATTAAATGAGTCAGGCTTTGACAGAAAAGTGCAGTCCTGAAATATGTAGATTGTGTGCAGTTCCCTTATCAGTTCCACAGTAGTGAATGATTTTTGGTAAAGTCCTAGGTATAGTGGTTGTTGTCTAGAATCACACTGTGAGTCTGTGTGCATTTGGGAACCACTGTGAGAGAAGCATTTGGTAATATTGTGTATTTTTTAGCAGATAACTCTTTTAAAACCTGTCATGTTGTCAAGTTTTAGTAGCATTAGAAGGCAGTTATTGCTTATGCTTTGATTAAATGAGTCAGGCTTTGACACAAAAGTGCAGTCCTGAAATATGTAGATTGTGTGCAGTTCCCTTACCACTTGCACTGTAGTGAATGAGTTTTGGTAAACTCCTAGGGATAGTGGTGCTTGTCTAGAATCACACTGTGAGTTAGTGTGTATTTGGGAACCACTGTGAGAGAAGCATTTGGTAACATCGTGTATTTGCTGACAGATAACTGTTTTAACCTGTCATGTTGTGAAGTTTTAGTAGTATTAGAAGACAGTTATGGCTTATGCTTTGATTAAATGAGTCAGGCTTTGACAGAAAAGTGCAGTCCTGAAATATGTAGATTGTGTGCAGTTCCCTTACCACTTGCACTGTAGTGAATGAGTTTTGGTAAACTCCTAGGGATAGTGGTGCTTGTCTAGAATCACACTGTGGGTTAGTGTGTATTTGGGATCACTGTGAGAGAAGCATTTGGTAACATCATCTATTTGCTGACAGATAACTGTTTTAAAACCTGTCATGTTGTCAAGTTTTAGTAGGATTAGAAGCCAGTCTTTGCTTATGTGTTGATTAAATGAGTCATGCTTTGACACTAATGTGCTGTACTTAAATATGTAGATTGTGTGCAGTACCATTAACTCTTCTAGACTAGTGAATGAGTTTTGGTAAACTGCTGGGGATAGTGTTGCTTGTCCAAAATCACACTGTGAGTCTGTGTACATTTAGGTAAGGATTGTGAGAGAAGCATTTGGTAACATAGTGAATTTGATGACAGATAACTGTTTTAAAATCGGTCATGTTGTCAAGTTTTAGTAGCTTTAGAAGCTATTCTTTGCTTATGCATTGATAAAATGAGTCGGGGTTTGACACTAAAGTGCAGTACCATGTACTATTCTATTCACTGTGCCAGAACTGAAAATGTAAAAGTTTTACCCAGGCACTAACCTAGTAGTAGTCTAATGATTTAGTCAGTTTCCAAGTCCTCATGTTGTGAACCATACATTATCACATAGATTGTTTCAAATGTCTATGCAGTATGCATGCAGTCTTCTAACATACTATACACTTGTCTTTCACATTTTCAATTCGCTAGTCAGTATCCATACACTTCCAGGAAACACCCTGTAACTCCCTTTGCAGTCCTCTAGTGACCCATTCAGCATCATGTACTAATCCATTCACTGTGCGAAAACTCAAACACTTATAAATTCACCAAGATACTATCTTTGCAGTACTCTAATCATTCAGCAGTGCCTAAGTATTCATGCACTGAGCCAGGCCTTAGCACATGGACTGCTTCAAACCCCTATGCACTATGTATGCAGTCTTCTAACCACCTAGACACTTGTCTTTCACACTTTCAATTCCTTAGTCAGTATCCATACAGTCCAGCAAACATCCTGTCACTGCCATTGCACTCCTCTAATGACCCATTCAGTACCAAGTACTAATCCATTCCCTGTGCGAAAAGCCTACCACTTATAGATTCACCTAGGCACTCTCCTTGCTGTACTCTAATCATTCAGCCAGTACCCAAGTAGTCATGCAGTGAGCCATGCCTTAGCACATGGACTGCTTTAAATGCCTATGCAGTATGAATGCAGTCCTCTAATCACCTACACAGTTGTGTTTCACACCTTCAATTCCCTAGTTAGTATTCATACACTTCTAGCAAACACCCTGTCACTCACCCAGTGTGTCTCCTTATAGTACTGTAATCATTTAGTCAGTTAGCATGTAGTGTTTTAGTGAGGTAGGCTTTAGGGCATGAACTGCTTCAAAGTAGTATGCACTATGCATGTAGTGTTTTAACCATCGTCACACTTGTGGTTCAGGGCTATAGTTTCTTAGTCAGTATTTATATAAAATGTGTTTGTACAGTAATGGAATAGTATAAATTTGAAAGTTATTAATATACATTTATTTGTGATTCTTTTTTACAGATACAGAACAGGAGTGTTTCTCATCTGTTTGCACTCTTCTCATGCAAGATTGTTTGGATGAAGGGTCCTCATGTGCTTCATCATACATGCAATGCCGCTAGGGTATTTCTTGTTAGGATCCACTCGTGACAGGACTCTTTTGCAAATCTTGCACGTGACCAAAGTGGCATTGGTCTTATTCTGCCCCTCGGGAAAAGTAAAAAATTTCCACACCACTGAAGAAAAACTTTCTTTGGGTGGTGCCTCCGCCAAAAATTCATCCTCAGAAGTATGAGGTGATGCAGGTGATGCCTGCTGCCCTGAAGCCATTTTTGGTTGAAAAAAGGTAGAGCTAAGTGTAAACTTAGTCTAAAAAATCTTCTTCTCTCCAAAGAGATGGTGCTCTAAAGAAGGTCAAAGAAGAATGATTGAAATGGGTGGAGTCTTTCAATAGTTAGAAGAGGAAGAGTAATGAACCAATTAAATCTCTTTTTTTGCAGGTCACATGGGGTCCGCGCACCCTGCGCTTACGCAGCACGCACCCAGCGCGCATCCGTGAAATTGAATTTAAATAAATTATAGGATTAGTTGTAAAAATATATTAGTTTTAAGACTAGTTTAGAGTTTGTCTTCAATTAATATTCACATGAAATACATATATATATGTTTTTTTAAATGTTAAATATTTGGCGGGATCCGCGCACCTACCGCGTCATAGACGCAGATGACGCATCGCGGAAGCGTGTAAATGTCGCATTACGTACATCGAACGTGTCGCGTATACGCTGGGAGTCGCATTGCGATCGCGCACTAAACATGTACCCAATGCATACCATGCGCGGATGCTATCGCGTAGGGATCGTGAACGGTGCACTTAGGGTGCGCGGATCCAAAAACATTGAAAAAAATATATAAAATGAAGTTTTGCACATATAGTTAAAAAAATATTTTGAAAAATATCAAAAAATATGTTTGAAAAACCCATTAAGTTCAAATAGTATTTTTTAATTTTTAAAAGAATTAATTGAAAAAATAAGTTTAAAAAATGGTGATAAAAAAGTATTTTAAACAAAATTTGAAAATGAAATTGACACACTGAAATCGAAAAATATACAAATCCAATCAAAGTCATTAAACATGATATCTTCAGAGATAAGTTTAGATAGGAATTAGCATTTAAAAAACCTTTGAAATTCACTGAAAAAACCATAGGTTTCATGCACGTTATAGTTAGGAATTGACATTTAAAAAACCTTTGAAATTCACTGAAAAAAAACAAAGGTTTCAGGGGCGTTATAGTTAGGAATTGGCATTTAAAAAACATTAGAAATTCACTGAAAAAACCATAGGTTTCAGGGGTGTTATAGTTAGCTGGACATATCCCTCCTACAAAACCCTAGAAATTCCCCTGTTATAGTTAGTTCAGCTAACTATAACTCGCGCTCCCGCAATGCGCTGCTGATGACGTCACATATTACATCACTCATGACATGGTCAGTGACATCACTGATGACATCTCATCTATTACTGAAATACATGTCATGTTCTGCAGGAAAAGAGACAGAGGGGGGAGCATGTTCCCTTTATACACCCTTTTATGATATTCAGAAGGACTACCAAAAACCTCTGTCAAGATGTACATGTACACTGCGTCCGTATTTAAACCAAATGGGCTTTCAGTGCCCATGGAGAGTATCCATCTTGATTCTGCACTCCGTAATTTCATCTCCCTGTCGCCTCCTCTTGGAGTCACAAAAATCTGTTGGATTCTGTAGTATACTAATTTGCCAACGTCACCATTGCGAAGCTCCCATATGTGTTTTGCAATGACATATGTATAGTCTCTCTTTGTGATAGCCCAAATGTGCTGCAGGATTGGTAGTTTAAGTTTGTTATTCGCACTTCCTACATACAGCATACCACATTCGTATTCCAAAACATACACAACATGGGTGCTCTCACTGTGAATGTGTTCTCTGATCTTCTTCACTTTACCATCAATCAGTTTCAATTCTGTTCTGTTGTCCCTCCATTTGCAGGCGTTACACTTCATACACCTATGAAATCCAGTTTATTTTAGTGTGTGTCCCGCCACTAATTTTTTGATGTTGTGGCATAAACTTCAAACCATCAGGTCCCCAAGGTAGTGCAATAGGTTATGCTTGGATGATTTTGTATGATCTCCTTCAAATCGCCGTCTTGCTCCAAGACCTTCTAATTGTCCTTGATTAGTTTCTTCACTTCCTTTTCGGATTTATTGAAGTCCATAATGTACCTCATTTTGCACTCTCCCTCACCCTCCACCAGATTCTTCCTCTTTGGCAGTAAAAGATCACTTCTATTATTTTGTGTTGCTCTTCTTAAAGCATCCTTTACGACAGACACTGGATACCCATGTCTTAAAAACCTCTGTGTCATGTCCAATGCTTGTTCCTCAAAGATTCTTTCCTCCGATTAATTCCTTTTCACTCTAAGGAGCTGGCCATACGGAATACTCCGTTTCAGAGCTTTGGGGTGTGCACTGTTTGCAAACAATAGGTTGTTTCCACTGGTGGGTTTTCTAAAAACATTTGTGCAAATTTTGTCATTTGATAGAAAAAGTTGGACCTCAAGAAAGGTGAGCTCTGTCTTACTGATTGTATATGTAAATGTGAAGCCTTGGGGATTAATGTTCAGTGATTCCAAAAAAGTGATTCATTCAGCTTCTTCCCCCTCCCACAGGAGAAAGAGGTCATCGATAAAGCGTAACCATGAGATGACTTTTTTCAGGCTCTCTGCTTGTTCTCCTGCTCCCACTGTTTCCGTTTCCCAGAAGCCCATTGTAAGATTTGCGTATGTTGGAGCAAAAGAAGCCCCCATTGCTGTTCCTTGCTTCTGTATATAACATTTTCCATCGAACATGAAGATTTCCTTCGGCAGACAGAATTCCATCATTCCAAACAGCATTTCAGTGTGGTTTAGCAGGCTGAGAGTTCTCAACCTTAAGTAATGTCTGCTAGCTTCCAAACCACCCTCATGTTTAATTGATGGATATAGGGATACGACATCCACTGTAGCCATGATGTAATTCTGCTTCCAGGAAATGTCGTTGATCCTGTTTAGGACATCCATAGAATTGTATGAGGGAAGGTTAGAGACATATGGGAAGAGACAAATGTCCCCAAATCTGGAGGCATTCTGTAAGAGGGAGTCACAGGAGCTCACAATTGGTCGACCTGGGGAGTTGTCTAAACTTTTGTGAACCTTTGGTAAAAAATAAATGGTAGGTAACATTGAACAGTCCATTTTCAGATACGGAAATTCATTGTCATCCAATAGTTCCAGATTATGCCATTCTTCTAATTTGTCCTCCTGGCAGCTTTACATAGTGAGTCCGGTTGTTCAGTTGTCTTCTTGCTTCCAGTAAGTTCTTGCTTCTATCCATGATCACAATATTTCCCCCTTTATCGGAGGGCTTTATGATGATGTCCTTGTTTTCATGTAGTTCACTCAGAGCTGTCCAGTCATCAGATGTCATGTTGTCACTATTTCTCCTAGAGTGACCTTTTCCAGCCTTGGCTGCCAATTTCCTCAAGCCATCCGATACCAGTTCCTGAAAAAGATCCACTTTGTTCCCAGGTGGCTACTGGGGGCAAAACTTGGAGCTGTTTTTACTTCCACTGGGTACAGACATGTCAGGGTTGATGTTAAACATCACATACAGTTCTATATCACTCAATTCTCTTTCTCTTTCAACACCTGGTTGTTCATCCAAGATCTCTTGTTAAGATGGACGTTTCGGTTCATTTTCCCTTGCTGGTTTGCGAATTTTCTTTGTTCTATTTGCAAAGTGCTTTCTCAGTTCCAGCTTTCGGCAAAACTTGTACAAGTCAATTCTGGTATTTGTAAAGTCCATGTTTTAATTTGGGCAAAAGGACAAGTCTTTATTGAGTAAGTGTATATGATTCTTGTTAAGTTTCATACTGGAGAGATTAATGACTAGATCTACGTCCATAGAGCCAGTTCCCACTCCTATCAATCTTTTTGATGTTTCTTTTTCTCTCCTCCTCTGCCACGTTTTCCTTTTCCTGCCCCTTCTTGTTCTTTGGCATTTGTTTGATTTAGATCTCTGTCTCTCCCACTCGTTGTCATTTGGAGCAGCCATAGCTCCCCAGAAAAATCCAGTTTTGGTCAATTTCCCGATACATCCTCATCTCCAGAGCTTACTTCCGAGCTTTCCACACTAGATGGGAGGTCCACTCTACCCCTTATTTCATCCATTCTTTGTCTAGTGTGGAGAGCATCAAATCGCCTGGCAAACGTATACACTCTGCCTACTGCATAGTCAGTTTTGTCCCTGTTTGTTTCTAAGTTTCTTCATCTGGACCTCTTTCTCATGTTTGTCCATTTTCCTTTCTAGTTCTTCCAACGTTTTCTTCCCATCTTTTGTGGTGGCAAATTTCTCTAATAGTTTCTCCAATTCTTTCACTTTGTTCGATATTTCAGACAGTTTCCTTTCTGCATGTATGATGAGGGTCTTCATCAATTTCATTGAGCATTCGTTTGTGTCTCTTTGCCACTGTGTGAGAAGATCTGGGTCCATGTCATTCAAGGTGGGTAGGACTAGGATTCGCAGACCCCTGGGCATTCGCTGACATTCTATATACCTTTTTAGTGTTGCACTCTCCCACCACTTGTTCGTTTCTGCAACTCTAAATTTTTCTAGTTCTCTCACCAACTGCTTCGGATCACTCTCACGTTCCCTGCTGGGGTCATGTGGCATACTCCTTAATTGTTCGTACACTCCACTCTCAGTAAACATTTCATTTGCTGTTTCTTCTTGTCTGCTAAAGCAATTAGCCATGATTCAAGGTTTGTTGTCAGATGACAGTGGATCACTGAAATGCCAAATGCATATAGTCACTTCACAGAGGAGAGTACGAATTCACTGATATTTCTCACTCCAGTCCTAAAGATTTTTTCTTTTCCCTTAGGCACCCCCAGAGTGCTTCCCAAAGTGAGACTCAATTCCAATTAGAACTATTCACAGAAGAGGCAGTGACATATCTCAAAATTGCTTTTTCGTTTTAATTCATATCGCAAAGGGATGCAAAGTTCGGCAAGGGTATTTATTTCCCTCAGTGCAAAAACGTCTTTGCGCTGCTTTGTGTAGCTTTGCTACAAGGGGACATTACAGGGGCAGATTAGCGCAAATACCCATAGGGTTTGATGCAAAGCTTAATCTACTAAAATAGCCTGCCCAGGCTTTGTGTTAGAAAATATTGCCTCCTTGAAGCAGGCATGAAAAAGGGGTAATGCGTTTATTACTCAAAAAACCCTCACATTGCACATGTGCTACAGTGCTTAGTGCACATCCAATGCATTGGTATCGTTCTGAGTTTGTATAGGAATAGGAATTTGTACTGGAAGGTATGGTTCCAGTACAAATCCTGTGCTTGACTGTGGACACTCGCCACTGCATCATAGTGCAAGACTGTGCATTGCATATAGCAGCCTGCTTGTGCACCTGCAGGGGGTTGAAGATGATGATGCAGACCATTCTTAGTAGTGATTACGGTGGGCTGTTTCCCCTTGTACAATAGTTGCTTCACTGTGAAAAAATAGCTAATTTGACCCGCACTTTTAGTTCCTGCACACATTTTACCAGAAAAACATAACAAAACCTACATGTGGGAAAATTCACCAGTTATTAAAAACCTGCAAGAATTGGTGTGATAGCACCATAAATTTTCATTCGGTTAAACAGATATAATACCGTTGGTTGTTAGATGACACTAATGGGGGGCTATCAACAAAGACCATTAATATCACATTTATACTGCTATGCAAGTATGACGATTGAGGAGTTTTAATATAAAATATATTCAGTCAACAAGGAAGAATCCTTTTTCCTCCTTGAAGCAAGAATTAAAAAAAATATTTGCAATCGCAAAATATGCAGCAAAGACCCTAAGCAAGAGCGTTCCCTCAAGCAAATCCCTTGTCTATCATATTTTGCTAGGTATATATTAATATTTCTGTTTAATAATAACCTTTCTAGAGAAGAGTTTTATTCATGTAGGAAGTTGGACTATATGTGTTAGAAACAAAAGCTTTTAAAGCATTTTTGCATATATTTATGGGTGTGTATGTGTGTATTTGGCGCATTTTAAAAAAGTTTGCATTGTTAATAACTGATTAAACCAACTAAGTACATAAAAACATACTGAACAAGTACCTGATTTAGTACTTTTTTGCCTTTATATGCACCTCCATCTGTATCTCTCCGCATGTAGCCTTTTATCTTTGAGGAAGATATATTCATGGTCCGCGGATTCCTTTCCATTGAAAGATCCTCTTGAAACATAACTGTAAACTCGGATGGAGTTTTGCGAGTATCTCTGAGAACCGCCATCTGCTGCGTTGGCTTCACCACTGCACCTCTACTGAGCCTTGGCGCCAATATTTTCTGATCAGGCGTAAATATTGATTGCATGGATTTAATATGCAGATCTTTGCATTCACAATGCCAAATGCATTGGAAACACTTTGCAAGAAGTTACAATAAAAATATCAACAAATGACAAGTCTCTTACCGATGAAATGATGCACTGGTGGCGAGTAGAAAGGTTTTAAACTTTCTTTTAAATTGAAGGTATTAGGGGATAGTGAGAATTCCAGACATCAATGTCAATCTCAGTAAAGGTCTGAGCCATCCTTATTTAGAGATGAAATTTAGGGGCATATGAGCAACAGACGGCGATAAATATCGCAAAGCGCGCTTAGCGCTTTTTTATCTATCACCGGCTATCGCTGGAATTTATCGCCCGGTCAGCGCGTTACTAACAACGCGTTTCTCCAGGGCGATAAAATTCCAGCGATAGCGGCGTTGTAGGAGGGGATATCAATGGAAATCCAGCGAAAAGTCCACAGGAATGGCGAAAAAGTTGTTGATAGGCCAAGGTGCACTCAGCCTGACGATCCACCTGCCATTGTATTATGCAGGTAAGTCAGGTTTTCAGCAGACGTTAGTTTTGGCGAAAACCGCGGTTAGCACAGATTTTAAAATCGCTAACCGTGTTGTGGGCCGCCTTGTAAATATCGCGATGTGTACATAGCGCTAATTTACATGGTATTCCGTGAGTGGTACGCCCAGTGATGCCCACTTTGCATCTCATTAGAGATACAGAGCGAGGCATCGTGAAAACGGCTGCTAACATGCGCTAACAAAATACCAAAACACTCTATGTGTTTCCATTGTCTGGTTGCTGAAAGCTCAGTTATGACTGCCTAGAACTGGATTGTTGTGTTAGATGTGGGTGCACACTAAGATTAACATAGTACATTCCGTACTCACATCCTAAGCCCTCAGAGCACACGTTTAGTCTGCCCAAAGTGGGTAGGATTAGCCCCAGGAAGCCTACATCATTGGTTGGGGCTTCACTATGGGTCATTCCTACCCATTAGCTTGTACCATACATTAGTGTGGCACCTCCAGCCACCCATGTCAGAACTCTCCTGGACCTGTGGAAGAATAGAAACGTACTAAACCTTCTGTCTGAGACCTGCAAAGACCTTATAAGACTGGACCTGCTCTCTCTCTTGTGCCCAGGAGAAAGATGTGGATTCCAAGGGTCATAAGACTGACCTCCTGTTAAAGCTGCAGGGACACAACAAGCTCCAAAACATTTTTCCTGCAACTGCCCAGCTGATCAGCAGCAACTGGACCTGAACTGGACTCGGCCTGCCACCCTGTGAGTCTCTAAGTGCCTCCCCTGAGGTCCTGCAGGCTTTAGTCTGGTGAATTGGACCAAAAGGACTAAAGTCAGATGGTGAAATCTTTAACCAGAATGAACCTTGTTAGTGTATCTAACCCTCACTCTATAGCAGTCAGGGTCAAATTTTGCCTAGATCCTGTTTAAAAAATAGTTTACTCTATTTTTCGAATTCATTCGGGATAAAAAACAAGTCACAAGGTAAGAATTTTGACGGGGACAGCCTGAAATCATGCCTAAGTCCTGGTCAACAACTGGCAGTGACTTCTGATTGCTGCTTTACTTTTTCCTGGTGTTTGTTGCCCTCAAACCTTAAAATTTATATCTCCAATTGCCCTGATTGGATTTTCATCATTTTTGTGTCATTCGTCTTTTTATTTTTTCTTGATTTTTAGAAAATGCTTGTGGGATTTTTACTGTGTAATGCTGTGACTTTGACAATGTTTAGGTACTGCAAAAAGCATTACAAATGCTTCCTTAGATGAAGTCTATATGCTCTGTGCCACAGCTATGAAGGGTTGAGCCCAGGTTTGGCGATATTACATGTGAAGGACTCACATCCTCCCCAACTAATAACCCATTTTCTTGCACTTACTAATATTGAGGAGACTCATCGAATTCTACTCAGATTCACAAATTATTGTTAGCAATTCATTAGGAATTTTTCTGGGATAAACAGGGTCACTGCCTTCTTCTGAAAAAGGCATGCATGTGTTCTTTGGTGGTATCAACCGAGGCGAAAAGGCTATCAACAAGCTTAACCATATACATACTTGGGCACCAATATTGTGTGATCCTTGCACTTCAAAGAAGTTTATTATGGGGACAGATTTTTATGAAAGAGAAGTTGCAGCTGACTTGTTGTAAGACAAGGAAGATGAAAGAAAAGGACATCCTTTCTTCTTCTGACCAATGTTTTATCAGAATCTCAGAAAAACTATACAGTACTTGAAAAAGAGCTCTTATCCATGAAAATAGCTTGATCTGTATGGAAACATCTGTTGATGAGAACTAATGAACCACTTGAAATCCAAATTGGATTCCATCGGAATCTACCATGTTTGGGAAATCTTCATTGCATAAATAGTCATCAAGGCAGATGGGCATTTGCCTTTGTCCTGTGTGATTTCACTTTCACCTATATTCCTGGTTCAAAATATACAATGGTGGATTCTGTATCATATTTTTATCCTAATTCATCAGCTGTTTATATTCAACCAATTATTCCTGCAGTCAGGTATAGCTCAGCCATTTATAGTTACAGTCAAGTTGGCTCAAAAACAGGTGAATTCACAGGAACCAGAGCATCTTTATTTTATAAAACTGCTTGTTCAACAAAATGTATTGTTTTTTAGCCAGTGACCCATTTTTGTAAGGTATTCAAACTTGATGTCATGAAAGAGTCATTAATTTCTGGTCATAAAGACTATTTTGGATTTAGTTTTATTATCTTTCTAGCAGCTAACTAGTTATTTTGTTATCCAATAATACGTTCTTGCCTGCCCTAGTTGTTTTATTTGTGATAAGCATATATCTATATATTCTAATCCTTATGGATATTTACAGACATTATGAGTAGCTCCTGAACCTTGCCATAAGATAATAACAGTTTTTGTAACAGATCATCCACCATCACAAGGATGACATGTGGCAATGATCACTGCGGACACCTTTTTAAAGATAAATCATTTTCTACTTTGCATTTGCTCAAATTGCCAACAGCTGAAGACATGGTCCAATATTTTTATCATTATTTTGTGACTTCATGGGCTGCATTATGCTATAATTTCTGAAAAGAGGAAATCAATATCTCTTACATTTTTTAAACACTCTGTGTGGGGCATTGGTGGCTAAACAAGTTCCACTTCTGGTCATCATTCCCACTCAAATGGGAATTCTGTATGAACCGATTAAACTTGGAGCTATATCTGCTGCTACTGTTGTAAAACGTGAGACAACTGGTTCCCCATTTAGCCAATCACAGATTTCTATAATAAAAAAATGATAGTGCCATCAATGTTTCACCTTTCTTTGGTATGGAAGGAATTCATCCATGAGTTTTTCCATCCCCATCTCACATTGAGGCTTTGGTTCAGATGGCAACTATTTCAATCAGTGATGTAAGCATTGACAACTTTGTACTGAAAGCTTGACCATTCTAAGACAGTAATGAAGGGAAGTTCAGTTAAATCCAGATCAAGTTCTGCCCTCATTTCTCTTGCAAGAAAGTTTTAGTTATGTTCTTCTTTCTTTCCTTTCCATATATTTCTAATAAAAATCAATCCTGTGGCATTTTGGTTGAAGTTGCCTTGTACGTGGAAGATTCATTCTATCCCTGAGTCCTATATACAGCTTCAATATATACAAAAGCCCATTATAGTACAAGGTCAAACTTAATATGAGGTTTTAAAATGTGTGATTCCTGAAGGATTCTAGGTCTTATTCAATTTCTTATTTACTGGAAAGATTATCCTGTGAGTGAATGCTCCTGGAAGGATGCTCTTCAGTTCCTGTCCCATTATTAGTTTGTTCATTCTTTCAACAGCACCTTGACTAGCTTGGAGCATCAGGAGGCAGGTATACTTTTACATATGTGTCAAGAGTAATTTCAAGATGTTAACAAAGGTTATACTCTTTCAAGCAATGGAGTGGCCTCCATGTTTCTAAATCATGTGTTCTTGAAAAAACATGCTCAGTGATTGGATTGACTGCATACAATTCTGCATCTTTGGGTCATCCACCTTCAAGGTGCAGTGGAAGACAAAGGTATATGAAGATTCCCATGTAGCAGTTTTACATGTTGTCCCAAGAGTTGTGCACGGAGTTCAACCTCGGAAAGTAAGTACATCTCAAATGTGGAAGCCCAAATGCCACTGTGAATTCTGTGATTATAATATAATACCAATACAGCTAACATTTGGTCAAAATGTGGACCCCTGTTCTCACTACAGGACACTTTGAGACAATTCTTCTAACATTTGGATACAAATGTATCTTCTCCATACAACACTCTCTGCAGCTGATTCCATGCTCATGGTCACCCAAGAGTTGTTCCACAGATCTCTTGGAGCACCAGGTATTAAGGATGGTGGCAGTTTCCTGGAACCCAGTGTGAAATGCAGGATGCCAAATTTGGACCTCTTCTCAGATCTCCAAATGAACTTTATGACTTTCTGGGTGCACTAGAACATCCTGAGTAAAGACAGAGAACGATCCGCTCAATATAATACAAAGACGTCTGTTGTGCTGAGGTGTGCGAGTGAAAGGCCCCTTTAGAAACTCACATAGGTCCTTTTGGCAGCTTAGCTAGTGGTTAGAAAGGAGGGATTGGAGAACAGAGACCGACTGCATCATCTCATGCAGGGAAAGTTTAAGAACACTGGTACAATGTCGCAATTCTTTTTAATATTCTGTTTATTTATTACTTTATTTGCTACTGTTTTGTTTATTTTTATAGTTACAACTGTACACATTATGTGCATGTGGGTAGGAAATTTAATAAAATATACTACCGGGATGTATTCTCATGTGTGACTATTTGTGATGAAAAGAGATTTGGAACCCACATGCAACAATTAATCTTATGAATCTTACAGGACTGATTGTTGCCCAGGTCGTTATTGGGTTATATTACACCAGATTTACTGTCTCAAGTTGGTAAGTTATTAGCAAGCCTGCACTGTTACCAGAGGGTCTGGAAAACATCTTTTCAGCCATATTTTGTATGGAATTACAAAGAACATATCAATAAGAGAGAGACAACCACAAGAGGAGGATGTGTTGCATCACATTTATTCAGTTAGTTTTTCATCATGTTCTTCTCCCCTTTCTACTATTTTGTTCCAGAATTTTGCATTCTGCGAATTGTTCTTCATCTTCAATCTTGCTTGGCTCTTTTCTCCTTCCTGATGTCAGGATTAGTTTCGTGCATTGCTGACTTCTTCAATATAAATCTTCATCGACAAAAAGAGCTTAAATATTACCAACAAGGATTTTCCAGCTTTATTGATTTTTCCTCTTTGCTGGTACCCAAAACATAATGAGACACCTCTACCTTTGATATTATTCTATGCAGGATGGAATGTGGCTGCTGGGAGAAGTCTCCCTTTCTTCAAGACGGGGACCCAGCAGACTCACTATCTGTTCCTTGACACAGAGGGAGAGTCAGGCTTAGTGAGATCAAAAACAAATGTGTGTTATTAAAAGAAATCCATTAAAGAATTCCTTTGAATGTACATTGTGATATTAAATTCCCAATATTGGGGAAACAGACCTTACGAAGTGGCAATTACCATGCCAGGGGCACTGGTGAAAGTATAGGGTGGCAAGGGTGTTTTGGGGGTTTAGGGGTGGGTGAGGAAATGGGGTGGTAAGTGTGTTTTTAAGGGTTAGTGGTGGATTTAGGAATAGGGTGGTTGGGGTGTTTTAGGGTTTATGGGTGGCTAAGGGAATTGGGTGGTAAGGGTATTTTTAGGCTTTAGGGATGGGTAAAGAATTGGTTGGTAAGGGCATTTTGGGGATTTTAGGGGTGGGTAAGGGTGTTGGGTTGTAAGGGTATTTTTAGGGTTTAGGGGTAGATAAGGGTATTGGGTTGTAAGGGTAGTTTTTAGTGTTTAGGGGTGGATAAGGGAATTAGGTTGCTAAAGTGTTTTTAGGGTTTAGGGGTGGGTAGAGGTATAGGGTGGTAAGTTTATTTTAGGGATCAGTAGGGGTATAGGGTGATAAGGGGATTTTTTAGGGTTTAGGGGTTGGGCAAGAAAATTGGGTGGGAAGGGTGTTTTTAGGTTTCAGGGTGTGTAAGGGTATTGGGTGGAAAGGGTATTTTTAGGGTTTTGAAGGCTAAGGATATTGGGTTGTAAACGGGTTTTTAGGGTTTAGGAGTGGATAAGGGTACAACATGATAAAAGTATTTTAGGGTTTAGGGGTGGGTAGGGGCATAGGGCGGTAAGTGTATTTTTAGGGTTTAAGGGTGGTTAGGGGTATTGGGTTGTAAGGGTATTTGGGGTTTTAGGGGTGGATGGGGTACAGGGTAGTAAGGGTATTTTAGAGTTTAGAGGTTGGTAAAGGTATAGGGTGGTAAAGGTATTTTAGAGTTTAGCGATGAGTAGGGGCGTATGGGGTGGTAAGGGTATTTTTAGGGTTTAGGGTGGTTAGGGGATTGGGTGGTAAGGGTATTTTGGGGTGGGAAGGGATACAAGGTGGGAAGGGCATTTTAGGGTTTTGAGGTGGGTAGGGGCATAGGGTGGTAAGGGCAATTAGTAATGGGGGTTGCAGGGTTCCCCCTCAATAAAAATTTAAAATAATTTATTTTAAAAAATGGGGGGTTTGGGTGGTTTCCCTCCCCAAAAAGTACCTTACTTATATTTTCCTGCGTGGTAAAGGTATGCATGGTAAAGGCAGATGTGTGGCAAATGCATGCATTGTAAAAAATGCATGGTAAAGGCATTAGTGGCAAGTGCTTGCATTGTAACATCATACAATCCGGATATTGACGATTCATACATAGAGCTCTGCAACCAAAACACAATTTGCACTGTTTGTAGACTCACACACAATTTCACTGATGATATCACAACTGACAAAATTCATGGATTCAATGCATGGCAACACTGGTGAAATCACATAATGCATAACCATTGACACTGGCAATAACATCGCTGGTACCATCAGTTTGCTTGCAATAGAAATACAACTATTTCTTCTTTAAGTATCCATTGTGAGGGCATCTGCATGTCAGCAGTGGTACTGCAGTCTTTAACTATAATTAATAACTCTGAGGTTATGTGTTGCTGGTGCATGTAACTGTAGCAACCTTTATTGTCTATATACAGGCACAATATAAAAAAAACCCAAAAAAATGACATTACCACTGACATCATTCCAGACATTACATATAACACTAACTGCTTTCAGTGGCAGTGCACCTTTAAAACTGTGTTAACAGTAGTAAAGTCAATGGCAATCCCAATGGTAATGTAATTTGTGATGAGAATAGTAAATCCATAGATTATCTTTAGTAAAGTTTCTTTGTCACGTATACATATCACTATCTAGTTTCTCAGCTTTTTTCTTCATTGTGCCATGACACATGCTATTTGAAGTGGTTCCACCTCCCAAGACAGGTGTGCAAGATTAAAAACGTTGTGCCCTTATGACCATGTATAGGATAGTGTTCCTCTACTAATAATTCCTCCTGTGTTGATTGCGAAGCCCTGCTAATGAAGATGAACAAGGGCTTTTAGAGCGAGCATAGGTTGTAAATAGGGGTGGTTGATAAATTCTGCTCCAACTGCAGAATTTGCGGAGTTTTGTCTACTGGAGTTCCGGCAAAACTCCGCCAAACGCTGCGTGGCAGAGTTTTTTCTTGTGTGCAGCTTGCCAACATTAAGTTGCCGAGCGAAAATTGGTGGCCCCTAGCAGGAGTTTCAAATTCTAGGATGGCACCCAGTGAGATTTTCTCAACATAGGCAGTCATGGCTGTTAGCATTGAGAATGCTGCAGCTAGAGTAGCAAATCTACTTTAGTAGCAGCAAACCAGCAGAATTCTCTGGCGCGGCACGCAGTGATGTTTATGCTCATTTTGCAGCACAGAACAGGATTTCAGTGCTAAAAATTAGCGCAATGTGCCAATTCCACCTGCTTGCGGAACTCCACAGAATCTCGCAGAAAGTTTATGTAACTCCTCAGAATTCCAAGGAGTGACACTCTGCGAGTCCCACCCTCCCTTAGTTGTAAGCACTGTGATGAAGAGGTAATAAGAGTAACAAGATTTCTTGAAAGTAATACAGATGTTATTTTATGCACTATGTCATATTAGAATGTTGCCAAGCTAATAGTATAAGATTGGATCCTCCCTTGAAAATATAAGCAACATCTGGATTGACAGCCTAAAATTCTGCATCTTTCGGTTGAGCCACCTTCATTCTGCAATGGAAGCCAAAGGAATTTTGAAGGGCTATGCCCTGAGTTTAACATCAGAAAGTGACTATATCCCAAATGCGGAGTCCAGAATGCCACTGAGAATTCTGTGATTGTATTGTAATTTCTAATTGGTCACAATGTGAACCCCTGTTCTCACTGCAGGACAGTATGAGCCATTTCTCCAAAATGTCTGGATGCAAATTACATTATCTTCTCTATAATACACACAGATGCCACAAAGGACTTAACAGACAGCAATCTAAAATTCAAGGTAGACTGAACAAAAGCTGATTCAAACTAAACGCAAAGAATTGAAGTTTTAGTACACCCTGTTAGTTCCTAAAATAGAGTCCCTTATTCCAACACGATATTTCAAAAGGTGCCCAATGTGAGGAACTTCGATTTCTGATCGCGATCGAATCGACCCGCCATTTTGTGCTCCGCCGCCATTTTATGTTGCCATCACTCAGGCAGCACAGCGAACACAGTCTATTCTGCTTTTTCTGCAGCCTGGTGTTGAAATACGCTTTCTGCCTCTATTTACAAAGCTGGTGTGAGGACTAGCCGAGTACACTAATCCCTGTCTGGCTTTTCTAATCCCCGTCTCAACTATCTGTTGGTTCACACTATTCTCTTCTGACTTTATCTTATCGTCTGGCCTTCACTGTCTTCTGCTAGCATTCTCTCGTTTCACAACTGTCCTCCAACACACACAAACGTATCTCACCACCTGCAAGTTAGTTACGAACCTGTTAATGAATTAGATTGAGGGAGGGGTGACAAACATAATTGGAGGAGAGGTTTCTTCGAGTCATCTGACACTTTTGTTTTCCAATCTCTCCTATTGGTTCTGTCCTGTTTTCCAACTTTCCTTATTGGCTCTTTCTTGTATGTTCTGGGAGTGTGTTTTAGTTAATGTATATGTTTCCATATAGTATTTAAGCTTGTGCGCCACAGAGTGAAGTGGCAGTCTCCTGAGAACCTGCTTTGTGTACTTCTAGGATAAGTGTACTAGCTGCAGCTAAATAAATCTGATCTTCTAATGCCGACAGAGTGTCCCGTGTCTCTGTGTAGCTGAGCAGGAGAACTCCGGAGACTTGGGCGTACCCTGCGCCGCCAGGCCCAAAAGGTTCTGGTTCTTCAACTGGCGCCCAACGTGGGGCGGCTTCAGTGGTACTGGTTCTGCCCGAAGGTCGTGAGGAACCCCGCAAGAAAATTCCGAAGGGTTCGCGAGCCACATTAAGCGACCCCTGTATGTCGAAAGTGGTCCGAAGGTCTTTTGCAGCGCGGTTACTCCTTCCTGACGGCTACTGACGACCGCTGCCCTGACTGCCGCCCTGCTTTGGCCCTTCCTTTGATGATGTATGGTAAGGCGAGGCCTCTGTTGGTGTAAGAAGACGTCCTTAGTTAAGTATCTACGTGGGTCGCGCCCACAATTTGTTCTTTGTTTTCTTGGGTATTTTGTTGTCCTTAGATTCAACTGTTGCAATAGTTGAAGCCGAGGGTAAGTGCATTTGTGCTGCGTAAACTGAGTTTTACCCCATTGAAGTTTGTGAACAGTCCAGTGATATCTCGAGATGCCTGGTCTGACTAAGTTTGGAAGAATTTGTTGTCTTGGTTGTAATAGGGATTCCCGACTTGAGGACTCTTGTCCGATTCCTTCGGTTGGAACTCCCACATATGAGCTCTATTCAAAACATGGTATTGGCCCCATTGCCTTTAATGAGACATGGACCCGATATATGAAGAAAGATGGTGTTCTAAAATGGCCAGAAAATGGTAATTTTGATCCTGATGTGCTAGACAATTTAGAAGCAGTTTTATTTAAAAGAAAAGCCCGGCCGGCAATGTTTGACTCTTTCCGCCTTTGGCGTAAGGAAGCCAAACAGAAAGAAATTAAACAAGCAAAGCGAGATAGGAAAGCACAGGGTATGACAATTATACAGGCTGCCCAACAGTTTAAAGACGATAAAATTGACAATGCGACTGAAATTTCAGAAAGACAGCATCGTATGGCGATAGATAAATGCTATCCGGTGTTGCCCGTTTCTTCTTCTGATAATAAGAAAGATATAGAAGAAGATCCCCTAATGTCCCACTTATTAAGGCTGCCTCCGCCCTATGCACCTCAGCTGTTACAGCCTGTCCAGCCGCCAGCGGTACCTCCGCCTGTTCCGGCTCTTCCGCATTTGACTCCTCCAGTATTACCGCCCTTGCCGGTTTTGCCGTTAACTTCAACTACTTTGCCTTCATCTCCTGATCTTAGATCTCCTTTGCCTTCTGCTCCTCCTGTGATTATTGGTTCTCCACCTGTCAGTTCTCCTAATACTTTGTCTCCAATTCTTATGTCTAATTCTCCGTCTGTGCGTAAGCGTCTCACAGACACTGTTACTAGTATTCTATCCCCTTTCTTTGGAGCTTTAAATGTGTCTCTGGCTTTTGTTTGAAGACAGTCTCGTAGTCAGTTCCCAGATTTTGAAGAACGAGAGAAGTTGGACTCTCTTGCACGAAAATGGATCAAGAAGGGTCCACAATACAGTGTGCTTGATATTATGCCTACTTTCTCACAATGGAATGCGCCTACGCAAAGATATGATTTTAATGTAATGTGCGACACTCTCATTAAAGAATGGGAAGATGTGAGTTCGAGTCCAATCTCACAAGACCTGTTACAGGTTCAGGCTAATTTTGATAAAGGACTTATTGTGGGTTCTAAGGTTGAGAAAGCTGTAAGGACACTTATTTCTTATAGATCCTTATTGTTCTCTCAGGCGGATCCGTCAGTTAAACTGACATTGAAAAATTATCCTATGAGAGAGGTTCCTCCAGTATGGAAGGAAGAGGTTCCAGCAGCAGGCAACGTACCACTTATTCCTGCTCATTTCCAGCGCATATGGGTACATGTCCCTTGGAAGAGATCTGAAGTCTTGGCCCTTAAGCAGACTCTACCGGATCCTCGTAAAAACCCTGCAGGTTATTATAAAGAATTATCACAGACAGTTGATGCTTGCATCATGAACTTAGCAGATATTGATATGCTAATGGGAAATGTAGTCCCACAGACAATATGGGCTAAGATTCGTAGAGAGGATCACGCGCAGGACCTAGGTGCTACTTGGGATGTTATAACTACTACAGATAGAGACCAAGTGGGTGGCGCAAAGCCTGACGCTTTGATTTCGGAACTCCCTGGTAGGATTATTACATTAATGAAAACTATGATGCCTGCATTGAGAGTTAATTGGGATAAACTAGCAGCATGCAAACAAAAGAAAGATGAAAGTGTCTCTGATTTCTTTACTCGTTTCGAGGAGACATTTATCGACCACAGTGGTCAAGATATGGCTACAGAGGGTGGACAGCGATTATTTGTGGACAAATTCGTATTCAATTTGCTTCCCGAGTTGTCACACAAATTAAAAGATTCTGAAAGTTCATGGGCTGTTTCTTCTTCTGCCCAGATATTGGCTACTGCGCAATATTATGAAAACAGAGATAAGGAGGAAAAAGAAAAGCAAGAGAAAAAGACGAAAGAATTAAAAACGAAGGTTCTCTTGCAACAAGCCTATCCTCCTCGTTATGCTCAGCCTCAATTTCAACAGCCTCCACAGAGGTTGTATCAAAAACCTAAGCCATACATTCCGCGACCTTTGTTAGGTCCTAATCAATGTGCCTATTGTAGAGAGGAAGGTCATTTTAAGAATAGTTGTCCGGTTTTATTGCAGCGCAATGGAGCATTATCTGCTCCACGAGGTTGTGCTGGCCTCCAGTCAGCAAACAGAGGTAGAGGTCGGAGTGTGTTGACACAAGAACAGCGTGCCCTTCCTTCTACCAATTCCATGAACTACTTCGATCAGCAAAATGTCAGGACTGCTCAGTATTACAATGAAGACCATTATATTGAAAACGGAAATGAAAGTCTTCATGCTAACTAGGACAGCCATGGACAAAGTAAGGGAGTTGTGTTGATTCCAGTAGATCAGAATGGACCTTATGTTAACGTCACTACAATGGGTGTTTCAGAGCCATTTCTTCTAGATACTGGGGCAATGAGAAGTTCTATCATTCATTCTAAACTCCCTGGGGCACCTTTGTCTGGCTTAACGAATGTTTCTGTAGGATTTTCTGGCGCCCCTGTTCGCAATCCAGTTTCTTGCCCTTTGCCTATTTCAGTTGGTCCTTATGATTTGGAAGCTCCACTTCTGTTGACGAATGGTTGTGGTGAGAATCTGTTGGGTCTAGACCTATTGAAAAGAATGCATGCTACAATATATTGTTCTCCTTCTGGTGTACATATTACTTTAGGACAGAAATTGATCTCCCCAATGTATTTGTCCAAAGATCAGTTTCCACCTGAATTACTTTCTCTTCCAGCAGCGCTTTGGGCCACGGGTCCGAACGATGTGGGTTGTCTTGAGATTCCACCTTATGTTGTCACTCTCAAGCCCAATGTTGAATTACCGCGCATCCCGCAGTATAGAATTTCTGCTGAAGGTGAGAAAGCGCTTTTGGGAATCATTCATGACTTGATTCAGAAGGGTGTGTTTGAAGAAACAAGAGGTAACACATGCAATAGTCCTATTCTTCCTGTTCTCAAACGCACTGATCCTTCTCAGCCACCTGTGTATCGTTTCGTAATTGAGCTGCGGGAGGTAAACAAAATTGTTGTCCCACAATTTGTTCCAGATATCACTGCCCTGTTGACAATGATACCTTCCACAGCGACTTGGTTCTCTGTTATCGATCTAAAGAATGCCTTCTTTAGTATTCCCATTGCAGAAGAGAGTAGGGACATATTTGGCTTCTCTCTTGGAGGCCGAAGCTTCCGGTTTAAGCACGCACCTCAAGGCTATTGTGAAAGTCCCTCCATTTACAGCCAAGCTTTAAAATGTCATCTTGATACTTTTCATTTGCCGTCTGGTGCTGCTCTTATCCAATTTATGGATGACCTGTTAGTCGCCGCTGATTCAGAAGATATCTGCAAAGATGTCACTGTCGCATTATTATGCCATTTGTTTAATCTGAATCATAAGGCTTCACCTTCCAAACTACAATATGTCTGTCGAGAGGTTACCTACTTGGGTCATCTCCTATCAAAGGAGGGACGACGATTGACACCAGAACGAATTCAGGCGATTACGCAAATGTCCGTACCGTCCACACAAAGGGAAGTACGTGCCTTTCTGGGTATTACTTCTTATTGTAGACAGTGGATCCCTAACTTCTCTCTAATAGCCAAACCTTTGTTAGCACTCACTTTAAAAGATACGCCTCAGCCCCTTCCTTGGACTAATGAGTGCCAAAAGAGTTTCACTGATTTACGTACTGCTATGTGTTCTGCTCCTGTACTAGGCACCCCAGATTACACTAAGCATTTTACGCTCTATGTTCACGAGAGAGAGGGTTGTGCATTTTCAGTTTTAACACAGCAATTTAGAGACAAACAGCGGCCATGTGCCTATTTTTCGGCTACGTTAGATCCTGTAGCTAAAGCATTGCCCAGTTGTCTCAAAGTGACAGCAGCAGCAGCAATTTCTATTCGACAGTCTGCTGGAATGGTGTTGGATAACACTCTCATTGTCATGGTGCCACATGCAGTGGATACCTTACTAAACAGAACGAAAACACAGCATCTTACGAGTGCTCGTCTAACTGGATACGAGCTGACGCTTTTGGCTAGTCACGTACACATCAAACGATGTAATACCCTAAATCCAGCTACTCTGTTGCCCCTTCCAGATGAGGAAAGTGTTGAGGAACAGCATGATTGTTTCTTCCGTACTGAGGAAGAGACAAAAGGAAGAATTGACCTGAAAGACACACCGCTAGAAAAACCGGATGGAACTCTATGGGTAGACGGTTCTTGTTTTAAAATGCCTAATGGGGATACAGTCTCAGCCTATGCTGTAACTACTTTACATACAGTTGTGGAAACTGCACGCATTAGACATAATTCAGCACAAGCAGCAGAATTGATAGCTTTAACAAGAGCCTGTGTATTGTCGAAAGGAAAAAAAGTGAACGTGTACACTGACAGCCAATATGCTTTTGGTGTAGCGTTCAACTTCGGGCGTCTCTGGAAGGAAAGGGGTTTTCTCACTTCACATGGCACCAAAATACAACATGGTCACTTAGTGACCGATCTCCTTAAATCACTTGCCTTACCCACCCAAATAGAAATCGTGAAGTGTAGTGCACACAAAAAGATTACAGATGATGTTGGTCGAGGAAATGCATTTGCAGACGAAATAGCGAAAAAGACAGCGAGAGATGCAACAAGTCGAATGTATGTGGCGGGTCCTGCAAATTGGGTTAGAGAGAGAGGAATGTATGAGGATACAGTGGAAAGTGTAAGAGCGATTCAGAAAGGGGCTTCAGAGAAAGAGTTGAGCAAGTGGAAAGAAAGTACAGGAATGTTTGATGAGATGGGTTGTTGGATAGAATTATCTGAACATCAACGTTGGCTGTTACCAGATGCCTATGTACTCCCAGTGGTTACTATGGCACATGGTCCAGCCCACTTAAGTGCAAGAGGTATATGCAAACTTCTGGCCCCAGTTTGGAAAAACGAACAAATCCCAAAATGCGCAGACAATGTAGTGAAACATTGTATTGTTTGTTTAATGTACAACCCGGGAAAGGGAACCCCAACTCCAGTAGGTCATTTTGCTCCTCCAACATATCCCTTGGAGGTGTTGCAAATCGATTATATTCATATGGAGCGATGCAACAACCTCAAATACGTTCTGGTGGTAGTATGCGCCTTTTCAAGATGGATAGAAGCATACCCTCTAAAAGATAACACAGCCTTATCCACAGCTAAAATCCTTCTAAAAGAATTCTTCCCCAGGTTTGGTTTGCCGCGCATTGTCTGGAGTGACAATGGGAGCGAATTTGTTGGCCAAGTCATGCAGAAAGTTTGTGCAGGTCTTGGTATCAAGCAAAAGTTCCATGCGGCAAATCATCCACAGTCAGCGGGATTAGTGGAATGTTACAACAGGACCTTGAAGTTAAAACTAGCAAAGGTTCAAGCGAGTACAGGACTCAATTGGCCCGATGCTTTGCCATTAGCCCTGCTATCCACCAGAACTGCAGTACACTCGCGTTTGGGACTTAGCCCTTACGAAGTGGTTTTTGGACGCCCGGCTAACGTATGGGGAGTCCCTCACCCTAAGAAATACTCAGACTTGCCATATCCAATGCTGATTGACTACTTGCATGATCTTACGACTAAATTGCGTGTTCTCCATCAACAGGTTCAGAGTGCTCTGCCGAAGGCCTCCACAGACCCAGGTCATTCCATCCGACCAGGGGACTGGGTCTGTATTAAGAACTTCCAGAGGACAAGGAATTTGGAACCCAGATGGCGAGAGCCCCGGATGGTTTTGTTAACTACGAGAACAGCAGCTAAAGTCGAAGGAAAGAAAAATTGGATTCACGGTGTGCATTGTAAGAAAGTGCCTTTGCCTTTGCCCTACGATCAATGGGTACGCAGGGGTATTGGTGACTGTGAAAGTGAAAAGATTCCACGATTCGTGCCTTTCAGTGATGCACACCTGAATGGGACACTGTCTGAGAAAGAGGATGACGACATTTTACAGGAAGCAATACCATCGCATCGTCGATTAGATACAACCAATCCACGAACATTGTTTCAAAATCAGACCATTCCTGGAAGAGTACATTATGATCTGAGACCTAGAAAAAAGAACTTTAAGGGTTTCTCCTCTCTTGTGTAGTATTCTGTCCCGGTTGCAGGGTCACGGTAGGAGTCTGGATCACAACCTGAGTAGTGGCAATAGGCCTGCAGGACTTGTAGTGTCATAGGACGGCAGACAATCGTGATTGAGCGATCGAGGAAGATTGCCGTGAGCATCCATTAGAAAGATGGAAACTACACTAGGCAAAAGAGAGAGAAAAGATGAAATGAAGAAAGCATCCTGTAAAATAATGTACAGTCGTTTCAGCATAACTGTATGTATCATTATATCATTGTGTATTGCTTTGGCGTTTATCAGTTGGATTATTTATGTTTTGCAGCCAAAAGTTGTCTCCCCTTCTTCCTCTTCGTTCTCTTCTACTGTCTCTCCACATCTCTTTCATACTCTTCCTCCACATGAACTCATTAGAAGAACTGAATATTATAACAATTCCTTTGTCCAGCTATTACATCAGCACCAGTTAGTGGTTAATACAACTGACTGTTGGGTGTGTGGTCTTATGCCACATACCACAGAGAAAGGAATGCCATATTTAGTTCTCCCGTTCTCTTATGAGGGTTCTGCTTGGGCTTATTTCGTCATCTTCTCCAATGCCTATCAAAGCAAATTCAGACGATCCGTTAGTTCACATGTTAGTGATCCGGATTTTAGTCATAGCTCTTTGATTAAGGGAATGGTAGCTATGGCTAAAATCATGGAAAATAGTAAAATCTCCATTGACGAAAGAAAAGCATACACTAACGTTACCCAATATATGTCTAGTCTTCGTGATAAAGTTAAGAAAGGAAAGTCCTCACCGATTTGGACTATACCACATCAGGGCAACTTCTGCTTACAGATAAATGATCGCTCTTCTGACACCATACAAAGGAATAACTGCTCGTACGTTTATTCCTCTCAAAACTCGCCTCCTCTAGTGCCATCTCAAGGCACCTATTTCATTTGCTATAATAGGGCGTATACTTGGTTACCAACAGGTTTTTCTGGTACTTGTTATATAGCCTTTCTTCTTCCCCCTACTTACACCGCTTCCGCAAATCATCATCGAACCAGATATGGCAGAGGGATTATTAATTCGAAGGACACAGCAGGTCAAGAGGGAGGAGATTTCCTCGAAGGATTTCTTCCCTTCTGGGGTCCAATGGCTAACAGCAGAAATATAAGGCAACTAGTCCGTGTCGTAGAGACTACAATAGACATCAATGTAGGTGCCTTAAGTAACATCACGGCAGAACTACAGGCGGACCGTCTTTTGACATTACAAAATCGAGTTGCCTTAGATTTTGTTCTTGCCGATCGTGGTGGGGTGTGCAAACTGAGCGGGTCAAGTTGCTGTATTTTCATACCTAATGACGCTCCGACAGTATACCAAGCTATCTCCAAGTTGCACATAATCTCTGAGTCGATTCACCAGGACGAAGGAGATTGGTCTTTTACGGAGTGGTTTTTGGGACTACTGTCTAAATGGGGTTGGAAAGCATTGACATTTCTTGGTATAATCCTGACCATTATTTTCTCCTGTTGCCTTTGTATGCACTGTGGTCCTGCTATCTGTGACCTTTGTGCTACTATGTGCATCCCAAAACCCAAACCACAAGTAACAGAAAACATAAGAATGATGTTGCAGCAACAACTCGATGACCTCATGGCTCGTGACTCAGATTAGCATGAGTCTATCTTGCCTGAGTTCTGGCAAAAGGAGGGTCTGAGGAACTTCGATTTCTGATCGCGATCGAATCGACCCGCCATTTTGTGCTCCGCCGCCATTTTATGTTGCCATCACTCAGGCAGCACGGCGAACAAAGTCTATTCTGCTTTTTCTGCAGTCTGGTGTCGAAATACGCTTTCTGCCTCTATTTACAAAGCTGGTGTGAGGACTGGCCCAGTAAACTAATCCCTGTCTGGCTTTTCTAATCCCCGTCTCAACTATCTGTTGGTTCACACTATTCTCTTCTGACTTTATCTTATCGTCTGGCCTTCACTGTCTTCTGCTAGCATTCTCTCGTTTCACAACTGTCCTCCAACACACACAAACGGATCTCGCCACCTGCAAGTTAGTTACGAACCTGTTAATGAATTAGATTGAGGGAGGGGTGACAAACATAATTTGAGGAGAGGTTTCTTCGAGTCATCTGACACTTTTGTTTTCCAATCTCTCCTATTGGTTCTGTCCTGTTTTCCAACTTTCCTTATTGGCTCTTTCTTGTATGTTCTGGGAGTGTGTTTTGGTTAATGTATATGCTTCCATATAGTATTGAAGCTTGTGCGCCACAGAGTGAAGTGGCAGTCTCCTGAGAACCTACTTTGTGTACTTCTAGGATAACTGTACTAGCTGCAGCTAAATAAATCTGATCTTCTAACGCCGACAGAGTGTCCCGTGTCTCTGTGTAGCTGAGCAGGAGAACTCCGGAGACTTGGGCGTACCCTGCGCCGCCAGGCCCAAAAGGTTCTGGTTCTTCAACTGATGGTCAAATGTCGGCAATGCAACAGGAGGTCTAAATAGCTAAATGCATGACAGAGATAGGATGGGATTCCTTCACTGTAAACCTTTCCTCTTTATTCCCAATCTGGTATGTAGATCTTCTTGAAAGCCTTGCTATTATGGGGAAATTGGACAAATTAATATAGATATATTGGAAATTCCCCAATTGGTGGTTACTGATAACTTTCAGTCATCGGAATCCTCTGCTAAAAGCACACACACATTACTGTCCCCTCTTCCTGATACTTGACATCAGAAAGGGATTAGAGGAAAGGTGAAAGTCATATAGAATAGCAGAAAGTCAAGTGTAGAGTGGAGCATCTGCTCTCCCAAACGTCCCCGCCAGAAACTGGGAAAAACAATAATGCATTGTCTAGGAAAGGAAATAGATGCAAGAAATTAGTCCTAAATCTCCTTGTCAGTGTATTTCCAGTGAATGGTAGAATGCTTTGATGTAAAGGATACTTAGTTCACCTGAAACTGCATTGCCTCACATGCTTGGCTAGAATTGTAAACAGGCAAAATTTAGGGGCATATTTACAAGAAAGTGGTGAAGCGCAGGTCAGCTCCCAAATTGCAAACGCCGCACTCCATCACTTTAGAAACACAAGGATGCACCATATTTACAATAATACAGCACACTACTGCGTTTCTCCCTGCACTGGTGCTAACTTCGGCTACCTAGCGCCAATGCAGGCACCCTTGCACCATAGTGCAAGGGTGCCTGCGTTTAGGGAATAATTGTTTATGTGCAGGAAGGTGTCCCTTCCAGCATATATACAATCCAGAAAGGCGATTTGCAACTCCTACGTGTGCTGCATTGTAGAGCACACATAGAAGTTGCAAATCATAATTTTTTTGTGCAGGAAGGGATACCTTCCTGCACATAAACAATCAATAATGTCAATTTGCTGTTTCTATATGTGCTGCACATTGCAGCACACATAGAAACAGCAAAAAAGAGGATCTCATTTCGCGATGTTAAGACCAGGTTTCCCTGGTCATAAGTTTGTTGCTACCTCCTATTTACGCCACCCTTGTAAATAAGGGGCAAGGTCAACGCCCACCACAAAACCCATTGTCCACCCCTATCACACTATGTCTAGCATGAAAGGGGGCCTTATTTACAAGGCAGCGTTAAGCCATGTTAAGTGGCTTAATTCCGCCTTGTAAATAAGGTGAAGCCCCTGTCTGCAACACACACCTTTCTGATAATTCATGTGTAAATGTGTAGTTGCACTGTATTTCCTACCGACCACTACCTTTCCATGGGCTGATGCCATACCAATATAGAAAGTTCCTTATAGTTTGCAGAGTGAGATTGTCCTCCTTCTGACAGCAAACCCTCGACTGACATTTCTAGCAGAACTACAAAACATCAGTATTCTTGTGAGTTAGTCATTAAAACTATTATTGTCACTGGCAACAAGAGTCAGCACCAGCCTCAATTCAACTGATCCGCTTTATGACCTTATTGAAGACTAGTATATCTTGCTTGAACGCTTGGAACCAGGCCCTTCACCTGAGTATCCACCTGGACACCTAGCCTGCCACTTGCCTGTGCCCTCCAGTTCCTACTTGCTCCATCCTAATATAGTGACACTGCCTGGGTTTCTGCCTGGGTTGGCCTGCTCACTCTTCTTCCCACCAACAGAAGTCTCGCCCACCCCAGGACCTACGTAATGCAGGCTACGGTGCGACCGCATAATTAGGCACCTGGACACCTAGCCTACCACTTGCCTGTGGCCTCCATTTCCAGCTTGTTCCAGCCTGATCCAGTGACACTGTCTCTAATCAAATTTTCCACCAGGGTTTTCCCACTCACCGTTCTTCCTCCCAACAGAAGTTGGCCCACCCCAGGATTGTCTTTATTTAGGCTGCAGCGACACCAGGCAGCGGGGCCACCGCTAGCACACTAAAGGCAAGTCCATATGTTCCTGTCCGTGCCTGTACTGTGCCCAGCATCATGACCCTTGGCCATATTGCACCCCCAAAATACACTATCGTCGAGCTCTATACCCTCGATCACCAATGTTGCTACAAACACTGCCACTGCACCAACCAACGTGCCATGAAAGTACCTTTCATCTCCACCCACTGCCACTTTACCAGTAACAGCGCACACACCATCCCACTCACCAGCCCCACCCTATACACACCACAGAGACCACCTGAGCAACTCACACATGCCCTTCTCAACACATGCTCACTATGCAAACACACCACTGAGATTTGGCACCTCAATTTCACTCTCACATCCGTCGTCCTCTTCCTCACTGAGACCTGGCTCAACACCACTTACGTGCCCGACGTCGCCACTGCAGTACCCAAAGGATACAAGATTCACCACCACAACTCCATCAACAATCCTGGTGGAGGGATCACCATCATACACAAGGAATCCATCAAATGCACCATAACAAATGACGATATCACACCAGCCATAGAACCTCAACTTCAGACACCAAACAGACAGCAAAACCACCATCAGGGGCACGCTCACCTACCATCCTCCAGGACCACATCCAGCCTTCTGCAACTTCATTGCCAACTTCATTGCCCCCTCACCATAGACCCCAGTAACTACATTTTCCTCAGTGACCTCAACTTCCATCTCGATGACCACAATGACATCAACACTACCAACCTCCTCAACAGCATAAATAACTTAGGGCACACCCACCCTGTCCACAGCCCCATGCACACCACAGGGTACATGCTAGACCCCATATTCACCTCCAGTGACCGCATCAGATATAGCCACACCATGGATCTCACCAGGACTGACCAATCCATCATCCACTTTAACATCACCAGCTCATAGATCTCTGCCCCCAGTCTGCTCAGCATCCCCCGCGGCAGCTGGAGAAAACTTTCAAATGATACATGGATCAACACCCTCAACCCCACCCACTCCATCTCCGCCAATAACCTAGACCAAAACATAAGAAACTTAAACAATTGGAACACAAACTGTGTCAACAGAATCACTCCCTCAGCAACAACTCCCACAGTAGGTGCATCAGGCAGGCTAGCTCATTCACTGAAGACCTCAGAACTGCTAAAATACAACGTAAGTAACTGGAAATAAGATGGTGCACAACCAAGGACATGACTGACAAGAATGCCTTCAAGACAGACCTCAGACTTTACCACAGAAAGTTGAGAGAATCAAAGAAAATGGCCTTAGCTTCACACATAAACTCAAGCTCCTATAACATCAAAGAACTCTTCATCATCATCAAAAAATTATCCAACCCCTCAGCTGCAACAAAAAACATGCCCCCTCACAGGAACTCTGTGACAACCTTGCAAGCTTCTTCCACGACAAGATCGCCAACATCTACAGAAACTTCAAACCCCAGCCCACTACCAACCAATCTCCCTGCTCATGTTCCCGGCCAAAGTGTTAGAAAAAGCCATCAACCAACAAATATCCTCACATCTGGAACGGAACATCCAACATGACTCTTCCCACTCAAGATTCCGCAGCAACCTCAGCATCAAGACATTCCTCATTGCGACTACTGATGACATCTGAGCCCTACTCATCCAAGGATACTCCTCGACCTCTTAGCAGCCTTTGATATGGTCTCCTTCCACACATTCCTCACAAGGCTGCACAACATAGGCATCCAAGGAGCCGCTCTCAAATGGTTTGCGTCTTTCCTCAACGGAAAAATGTAAAAAGACTGCCTTCCCCCTTCACCTCCGAACCCAAGGAAATCATCTGTGGAGTACACAAAGGATCCTTGCCAGCCACACCCTCTACAACACTTATATGACACCTCTGGCCAGCATTGCTAGAACCCACAGACTCAACATCATATCCTAAGCCGATGACACACAACTCATTCTCACCCTTTCCAAGGATACCACCAACACCGAGATCAACCTCCACAACTGGATGAAGGACAACTGCCTGAAGCTAAACACAGACTAGCCAGATATGCTGATTTTCAGAAATAAAAGCTTCCCATGGGACACATAGTAGACCTCAGAAATCAGACCTACCCCTACTCCCATTGACCACCGTAGGATCCTAGGCATCATTCTGGACAACAAGCTAACCCTGATGACTCAGCTCAACTCCATCTCCTCCTCCTGCTTCTTCATCCTCATCATGCTTCATAAGGTATTCAAATGGCTGCCCCAAAGCTCTAGATGCATTATCACCCAGGCCCTCATCTCCAGCCGACTGGACTATGGCAACACCCTCTATGCAGGGATGGCAGCTCACCTCCTCTGTTGCCTATGGAACATCCAGAATGCCATAGCCAGACTCGCCCTGGATCTCCTTAGATGAACCCACATCACCCCCTACCCCAAGAACCTTCAATGGCTGACTCTACAGATAAAAAGTCAGTTCAAACTCCTGACCCATTTATAAAAGGACCAACACAACTGTGGTCCCACCTACTAAACCATCCACCATCCATGTCTTTGCTGCTAGGTAAGAGACCAAACGACCTCCGCAACTTCTACGTCAGATGCACGGGGTAAGGGTTATGAAAAGGGATGCAGAGTGGATGTATCTGGTCAGCTAATGGAAGTTCAGGCAGTGGTTTAGTACATTTCACCTGGTGAATGAGCTACCCTTTCATCTATGGACCTCCTATCTCTTCCAGAGTTCTAAAGTTGTTAAAGGCCCGGCTATTCGGCTAATCAACTGGACCCTGCCAGCGCATTGATATCCCCACAGGTGACAAGTAGTGCTCTACAAATATATATATTGATTGAGCTTGCCAGGTGAAGCACCTATTTGTTCTTTGAATGATCACTGGAGGCACTCTAAAGCCCACAAACCATTGCTGCTTCCTTGTCACTGGATGCAGGGCTTATAGTGCTGTATAGTATGCCTGATATTCACACGGTGCGAGAAGGCACGTGGGTCACACCAAGATGGGCCCCTCTGAGCCTGATGGATAATCTATTTTTTTTCAAGGTTCGCCCATATCTAGATGCTGTATGGGCAAAAGACAATCATCTCCTCAGCCCACTAAATTGAATCACAATGTAACTTATTCAATCACAAACTTTTTAACAAATGCATGGGGGCAATTAATAATGAAATAATATGAAGAACGGCTTGATGCAACCCACAGATCTGTTTCTGAAAGTCTAGCTACTGCGCTTGACTTTTCGCACCCTAACTGTGTTGATAATAATACCTCAAACTCCACTTCAAAAAGTGTTTACATTACTGGTCATGCTTTCAAACTGCCCTTTATTTATGACCCATGTGTTACAATTCCCTCTACTGACTCATCTCCGGTCAAGAAAAAAAATCAGCTCCTAGGCTAACCAAGCAAAAAATTACTTCTGCTACCAGCGTAAATGCCTCACGTGATTGTACCTGTGGAAAAGAGGGGCCTTGTTCGCCTTTATGGGCCTTGGAACTGACAGATATGAAACAGGCCATGCTAAAGGCTGCCATTAACTGACAAAAGCTGTTGGAAGAGTCATTTTGGAGTACAGTTGGGTTGCTTTGTTTAAGACTAAATGGTGTTGAACCATCCCTCTCTACATTGGCAGATTCTGTAAGCGGTTTCAGATGTTTAATTAGATTCATGTTGCTGCCTCTAAAGGACTTGCCTGCTTCTGAGCATTCTAATCTGAAGCCTCGCCAAACAATAGCAGATGTCGTTAGGAGCAGTGGTTGGGGCTTGATTAATTCCTCCCTTGCCTGGCAACAGGGGAAAGAGGAGTTTGCTGTTTGAGGCCATTTGGCGCCCCCTCATAGTCCGGCCCCTATTCCAGCAACCATTCGAGACACACCAACCAACTTAATGATTCCATAATGTTACAACTTAACCCAGTTGATACCTGTTTGCTACCGCGATTGTTCGATCACTGGACCATGGCCCTTACTTCATTTTTACCAAGACCTCATGGCATTGAGACAATGAAAGGCACTATAAGCATAGGAGGCCCTTCTAGTACTGAGAAGTTATACTTCACTTTTCCAAGTGTACATTTCCACGACCCCCTGCCTGCCTGCCTTCCTACGCAAACAAATAAACAACACTGCTTTAAAAGCTGAAAGTTGAAATCTCTTCAGGGGGTGGGAAGCCACTTCTGTTTAATCAGTGGGGCAACAACAGTATTCAGAAGCTTGCCGTTATTCTCCCCTTACCTCACCAAACAATTACGTGGCAGTCGAGAGCAATGAGAACTCTCTCAACTAAATCTGGTGTTTACCACACACGTAATCAGAAAGTGGGGACTTTAAATAGATCCAAAGTCTCAAATTGCTATGCATACATCACGTGATGCAATCAGTGTAGAGAGGGAAGATGACGACTCATTTCTGACCCCAAAGCTTGTACAACCAAAACACAGGCAGCAACTGATCCATGAATACCTAAAGAAACCTGCTAAAACAAAAAAGTCCCGATTATGAGTTTGGCGGTCTTCCTGTGGGCCGCCATGCCAGGGCCCTACAAGAAGACCATCAAACTCCTAGTCAGACCACCCTCTAGATTACAAGTAGAATCCTATCGACGGTGCGTGCTGCGGTGGTCCCACGGTGCCACCTGTCTAAGACTCAAAGGAGAGCCTTGGAAAGGCACTGCTGGAGGAGCGCTGCAGCACGTTCCCGCACAGAAAAAAATGCACTATGTCGTGGATAACTTCCCGTGCTGGATCAGGGGGTGCAGAAATACAGGGGGGCACACCATGTGCCCCCCTGCATGCACCCCCATGCGCCAAGGATACAGGGGCCGGACTTAGTTTCCTCACCTTCACCCTTTTCATAACAAGCTCACAGCCATGAAGAGGAGGGCGGTAAGGAACTTCGAATATGCTCTGCACCCATGCGCAGAGGATACAGGGAGCCCACTTAGTTTCCTCACCTCCACACTTTTCATATCAAGCTCACCGCCATGAAAAAGAGGGCAGTGTGGAAACTCGAATATGCTTGGTAGTGCCGCAGTGGCACCACCAGCATATTGTTTCCTGAAGACAACTGCACCACCACCGCGTGATTATGGATCCCCGGCGGTAGCAGCAGTCCAGTGGAGGTCCAACCACCAAACTCTTAATACAGCAGGTGGATGGCCAGTCTGGCGGTCCATGGACTGCCACTGCAACTACAGGGGTCCATTAGTAATCAGGCCTTAAGTAACTCATGTGTCCTAAGTTTGGCCTGTAGACCCTATCAATAGCAATAAGGGAGGTTTCCTTGGAACCTGTTCATGAGCCTGTAGCTCCCAGTAAAAACCCACATGCAATCACCACGGTTGAAGAAATATTTTCACCTCCATCTGCTATTAATATATCTAAAGGAGAACATGCTATCTTAAAGCTCCCTGCTAATGAAGAACATTCCATTTATGGCTATGAATGCTCAATTGCATGGATGGCAAATCACCAAAATGCCATGAGTAGAGAACGTGACATCACACACCATTTGACCTCTACTTTCACTTGCACACACACATTCACACATACACACACTCTTTCTCACATAAACACACTCAAATCTTTAAAAGCATTTTTAACTTATCTCAGCTGCTGGGGTGTTCACATTCCAGCTAATTTTACTCCATTTTTTATTACACTAATAGTCAATAACGTTCCATTATTTACTATTAGTTCACTTAACAATTGAGAGAAAACAAGGAAAGAGGAGCCCCAACTGACAGACATGCGTAAGGAGGACCTGCCTATGTGTTCCTGTCACTGAGTTTGCTACCTCTGAGGCCAGGGGTTGCAAAGGCAGTCAGAAGCCGAAAGGGTATGCAGTTCCTAAGTGGGTCACCCAGTGGGTGAGTACAAAGAGAAAAGGGGTTGACAATCTACCTTGGGGCGCCAAGGGTCCTCCAAGGGAGGTAAGTAAGGAGGCGGGGGAATTCCTCCTTTCGGAACTAAGTTCCTCACACACCCAGCCAGCTAGATGTCATGCTTCATCATCGGGACTGCTCCTCGTCGGGTCGGTGCTGCAATACCTGACAGGCACCCAATGATGGGGCTCTTTGGTGGAGATATTTTGTTCCTGGCCGTTTGGTGAGGTGTGGGTCAGAGGCCTAGGTTAGTTGCAAAATCAAGCAGAGACCGGGTTGGTGAGTCTCAAGGTCAGATAATTGCCACAAGTGAACAGCATAAATAGTCAAGTCGCTCACTATACCAATCAGGAGATGTGCTAAATATTCTTCATACCACTGCACAATTCAGAAGGTTACCATGATATATTAAACTGTCAAAATATATTAAAATATTAAATTCTTCTGATGAACTGAAATACGTCAACTCCAAATCTCTGTTAAATGTGTGTTTCCTTCAAAATCAGACAGCTAATACTGGTGGTGAAACCACTAGGACAACTTAGTCAAAAAAATCTATGTTCCAAAAAATATGGGCACAGAAAGAAATCCTTGCAGACTGGGGGATTATGATTACACTAGGGGAAACCCCCAAATATGCTCAAGCACAGACAATGCTACTTAACACTTTTAATCTCCCCACTGAAGACAATCCCAAAATACAAAGGCCCTGAGTCTACCATGTCATTCCTGAACCTAAAGATCACAACCAATGGATGCTCCTCAAGTGAGTGAGCAATATTTTGGCCAGAGAACTCTTGTGTACAAAGCCAATTGCCAACCTCAACCATCAGTCACTTTACCTAATGTACTAGAAGTTTTAAAAGCTCCACTAGTGAACTATCCATATGGCAGGTTATGAAAGACACTTAAATCTAACAGGGGTAAATCAGTAAGCTTTCTTTAACAATCATTGTGTGTATGTGTATATAAGAAACATGGGGTCTCATTTACAAACCCATTGCGCCGCCTATGTATCACTTTTTTTTAATGCACCGGCAGCGCAATTGGCTTGGCCATATTTACAAGGCCAGGTTAAGTCACCCTACCTTACTTTTCATGGTCTTGTAAATATGGGCCCCTTTCAGACATTACTCTGCGTGAAAGGGGCATTCCATGGTTGTTGCTGTGGGTGTTCCTGCACAACATCCATTGAACCTAACACATTTCCAAATTTACAACATTTTGCAAAGTTGGGAATGCGTCAGAATCCTACGCCTCCCCAGGAGAGGTGCAAAAGTGGTGCAACGAGGAGAAATACTTTTATTTCTCATCGTTTTTTCCTCTTTCTATGCATGCACCATTCTGCAGCATGCATAGAAAGAGAAAAATACCATCAATGATTGTTTTTGTGCAGGAAGGTATTCCTTCCTGCACAAAACAATCAGCGTCGCAATGCAATTTGATCCAAGGGTATCTGCATTGGCGCACCACTGCTGCTTGGGAGTCAGCACAGGGGAGAAGGACAGGAATGCACCGTATCTTGTAGATACAGCACATTCCTGCATATTCGTCTTGATGCACAGAAGCACAGCAGGAAAGCTTGACGCACTGCAGTGCGACAAAATATAGTAAATAAGGCCAATGGAATTGTTCAAATTTATCGATACCTAATTTCTCTATTCACAAAATTTTGGCAAGAAAGAATGTCTCAGGGAGACCTAGTGGAGTGTTGTTGACTATGATTAGCAATAAACTTAACATGAAAAGCATCAAACTCAAACCAACTACTGATTATATACTAGCAGTTTCATTAAAGCATTGAAGAAGCATAACGTTCTTGATAATAAATGTATAATTCTGCAAGTACCTCTTAAAAAACAAACATAAATATCATGCAGCCTTAGCAGAACTTGCTTTCCTTGTAGGGAAATATTGTCAGCTATTTATCATCATAATTGGGGAATTCAATCCAAATCTCTTGCCACCAGCATTATAAACCTTAAGCACTGAGTATGCTGACTTAAGTTACAACATCCCTCTTCCCAACATAAATCAATCGAGGAAGATTGAGATCCTGATTTAGATCTTGGCGGGAGTCCTGTCATCCCTCCGTGGTGGTATTTACAAGTACTCTGTGAAGCTGACGGATTCCATCCTCGCCTATTAAGATGTGGGCTTGCTGATCCCCTGTCCGCGTTGACAGAGGGCCTGATTACAAGTTTGAGAAGCGACTGGACCACCCTGCCGCCACATCCCCAACCCGCGTGAGAATCGCCTGCGAAATAAATACGTTTTTGTCATTTATGGACTATTCTTTTGGCATTCCCACGGCGGTGTATATAAAATAGACACCGCAATGGGAACGTCAAAAAAAGTCCATGCCGTGCTGGAACATCTGTGCATGCACACAGGGGTAACGTGTTGTGCCCCCCTGTGTGTATCCACAAGGCATCTCTGCCATTGTTTTCATGGAGGAAAGACCTTCATGAAATCAGTGGTGGAGATGAAAGTCATAATATGCTTGGCGGGACTGATGCAGTCCCGCCAAGCATATAGATGCCTCTTGACCACCGCACAATCAAGTTTCAAAAGCTTTATTCGACAGCATGTCATAAAAGCAATTAACATCCTAACAATATCATAAATACTATACTAAAATACAATATTAAAAATACATTAAATCTTGATGCTGGCGAATAACTTTAAGAAAAAAACAACATCAATAATTAAAATCTATTTAAGAGATAAGATAATTATTTTTAAAATTGATTAGACATCATTTGGTATCAAGCATTCAATGACCAGCTTCAAGGGATTTGAGGTTACGAAGGCGTAATATCCATGCCCACCCCAAAATTTTTGCGACAGCAATAGCTAAACAAGGAGTGCAATCAGATTCGAGTATTCTTAGGGCTTCCTTGTAACTACGTGTTCCCAACTTTGAACATACTGGTTTTAGCCACCTATGGCGTGGAGCAATATACAAAGGACACACAAACAGCAAGTGACCTGGGTCTTCAGTCAGATCTAGACAATAGGGACATTTGTCATCCTGGGTAGATGACCATCTATGGGTAAAAGCTTTTACAGGGAGAGACCCAATTCTAAACTGGAAATACAGTTTCCTGTCAATGGGCCTCTCTATAATATCCCAAAATGCCTCGCAAGATGGTATAGATTTAATGTCAAAAAGCGACCAGTCAGGTTGGAATTTTGGCCAGAGCTAGAGGCTGATGTCAAGGTCATGTCCCAGTACAATTTCTTGAGAATTGACTTTGATGGGAAACTTGAACCATTTGAGTCGTTCCATAAATGCCCTAATTCCAATTTTATAAGCAGATCTCTAATTTCTTTGAGCCATAGGATGGAATGGAAACGGTCAGCCCATATAATGTCTTTCAGGGCTGTGGCATAATGTGCTAGTTCTGGAGTTGCCATGATCCGTCGCCAATAGAGGAGTGGGCGTAATCGTGCCAAATCCTCTACTTTTTTCCTGCCTAGGTCATATTTAAGCGGAATCATTGGGGTACTTTGGGGAACACCTGTTAGGCAGCGTAAAAACTTATTTTCAGCCAACCTTAATTGGTTCAGATTGGCAAAACCCCATACTTCCGAACCATACAAGGAGGCACTGATAACTTTCATATTATAAATTTCCAGGGCGGGAGTAATGGGTTTAGTCAAAGAAGATTTATGTTTAGAAACAATTGCACCTGCTAACTGATGAAATTTTAAAACAGCCATATCAATATGGTTTGACCATTTCATGTTATTCTGAAGGGATATTCCTAGGTATGTAAAAGCCTCGACCTGTTCCGCACAATCACCAGAGAACAGCGGTTCCCTGTCGTAATCAGCGGTCCCAGGCCGGCACGACCACTAGGGTCATAATAAGATGGCCGCAAGACTGCCACCGCTACGCCACCATGATTCTGGCGGTCCTTGGACCACCAGACTCGTAATTAGGCCCAGAGTGTTTTCCGTTGGGTATGCGGCTCACCTCTGTCGACGAGTCGGACTCATCTGCTGGCTAACATTACTCCGTTGCCATCAGGGTGGCGGGATTGCACCGCTGTGGGACACGTTCAATATTGTACTATTTCTTTGTCTTTTGGATGGATCAATACACAAAAAAGCAACAAAGCAGAAATGCCATTTTACACATGCACATCCACCCTTTTCGTCCGTCGGGAAGTAATTCTTCTTAATGTGAATAAATTGTAGAGCTCTCCAAGCATATATCGCCTCCCTCTGCTCATAGGAGGCTGACTCAACACCCAAGATGGAGTATCCCTCTTGAGGTTTAACAATGATTTACACAACTGGCGAGGCATAAAAAGAAGTCCAGTACAGTGCAGCTGGCTATTAGCCAATCAAGTAGATAAGATGTCCAAAAGTCTTGATTTTTCTTTATGTATCCTTTATTCCAAATCAAGTGCGATTCTCATATCATCCGAAACAGGCAGCTGACATGTGTGTCGTCCGAAAGGACTTTCTCAAGGCTAGACACGAAAGCGAGCCATTGTATAATTAAGAGTTCTACGTCCATGTAAGATGTGTACCACCTGTGTAGAAGATGTGACACCTGTAGTATAGAGGGTAAAGGTATCCTCTCTCGCTACTCGTTCTGTAAACAGTTGGAGGTCTTGATAAACCAGAAGCAGTAGGCAGTCTCGTCACGCGTGGTCCTGAGGTAAACAACCTATCTTTTGGATGGATGCTAGAATCACACAGCTGATGTATTTTGTCTAATTATTTTCACCTGCATACCACACTATAAAACACACCATTTCAGACCATGTTCTTTTGCCATTCCACTGCAGCAGAACATAGTTCATGAGAACTTTTTCAGTGGTCAGGAGTTATTTTTTGCTTTCTCTGTTTCTTGTTCATTTTTTCTTTTTTTTTACAAAGTTTGTCCTATCATTATTATTCATTTACAATTTTTAAATGATATATTTGTAAAGTCAAAACATTAGAAAAAACATGTAATTGACATTAAGATTTTGGTGCAAGTATACATCATGATAATGGACACTTACACCAAAGAAACTTTTGAAATAGTTATTTTTAAGTGTTAATACAGGTGTGTTTATTTTAACTTAATAAGTAAAAAGGAAAACACATATGCAATACACCTTAGAAAAATAAAAGAAATACAATGCAATTAGTTACAGAAAATGGACTAATCAAGAGGAAATGCTACATAAATAAATAAAACATATGATTTTAGTTTAGAACTAACATTGATTTCACTTTTTTTTTTAAATCCGTTTTACGGTGTCTAGAGCAATTAAAGAATTATGTTACATTTAATCTAATGTGTAATACCAATGTTTATAATTTTATGAAAAAGAATTAAAGACACTTTTATGAACACATTATGAATTTTGATTAATGTCACATCATTTTGTGTAAGTGTCCATTATCCTGATGGAAGCTTACACCATGTTTGAAAAAAAAATACAAAAGTTAAAACAGGTGTGTTTCTATAATTTTCTTAAATCACAACATTACACACGTGTGCATTACGCATTAGATAAAAAGTGCTTGTAATAGAAATTAAAAAATGCTTGAACCTAGAGCAAACGTGAACAGACAATTCTAAAGAAAACAAATTAAAAAAAAGCTTACCTTCGATTCCGGCGATGACAGGGTTGATTTGCTTCATGGTCAAGAAGCAGCAGCAAAGGAAGGACTTGACTTGGACAATCGGGTTCACAATGGAAAGGGAAGTGTAAAAAAATGTATGTTTGCACCTTATATCCCTTCAAAACGTCAACTCAGGTGTTGAGGTTTACCCGCCACAGTTACGTGGATGGGAAAGCACTTTGTGATTGGCCCAGCGGAAATAGTGTCTGAACTCCCACCCCTAGCTGCCTGCTGCTTGAGGTAATTGACGCAGGAGGAAAATTCTAGCGAAGACGGTGGGATTCGGATGGACTATCATCCATAGACCCGCTTGCATCTAAATTAAGTTGGCGGTCCGCCAAGTAGGTAGGTGGATTAATCAACAGAAAAGTGACGGCAGGACCAGATCCACCAAAGAACTATATCAGGCCCTGTGTATGCAACTCCACTGAACACATTTATTTACAATCTTCCATTTAATTCAGGGTACAGGCCGCTTAATGGTAGTCTAATTTGGGGGATTAACTCATCACCATTGCACCTTTCTAATCAAATTGTACACAGATACATGGTTACAAGTATACTCTCCACTGATAATATTTTGTCAACAAAATTCTGTACAGAGAATTGATTAGAAAAAGGCTGTATCCTGACCCCCCTATTATTTTCTTTACATATAGCTCAGTTGTCTGAGTTTCTTAAATAAGAACACAGCAAACTACCAAAGTTGGGAACACAAGGGGTGGCACATTTGCTTACGCCAATGACTAGGTGATACTGTTGCACAGCGAAAAAGATCTACAATACCTATAAAACCATTAAAATGACTCTAACCTGGAGAATGGATTAACGGCTAACCTAGCAAAACCAAGAACATGGTATTTGGAAAGAAACTTAAGACCACATCCTGAGCTTTAGAACATGCCACAATTGAAAGAGTCAATTCATATTAGTATCTTTGAGTCACTATTGACACTAGGCTATCAAGGACTAACCATTTGTTGACTAAAAAGCTGAAATCCATTAATACCACCAAATCCATAATGAGATTTTCCAAACAATTTGGATTTAGAGCAAATAACTCATCATCAAAAGTAGTAAGAATGAAGCTTATTCCTTTTCGACTCTATCCTTTGATGGTTTTAAATGGCAAGGCCATTCTAAATCTAAACAAAACTTACATTCATAGGGGTCTTTAGGATGGCGGGCAGATGGCCACCCCTGGGCCAGCGGTGGCAACCGCCGGACAGGCGGCGGACATCTGCCCGCGATCGCAACCCTGAAAACCGCCGGTCCCATTAGCATGGCAGTGACGACCACGGCGGTGAGAATCACCACCTGCCACTTTTTCACCGGTACCAGTCCACATGCATGCCTAGCGGGCGGAACTGGACCGCCACAATGATGCCGGTGCATGGCCAGGCTCTGCCGGCATAATTATGATGCCGGTGGTAGCCAGCCTCTCCGCGGCAGTGGAACCGCCATGGAAAGGCATGCAGAGAATGTCTCCGGGGGCCCAATGTGTTGGGGGGTAAGTGGGTGCACTGGGGGGTACCCATGGTACCCCACTAACCCCCCCTACATGACCCTGTACTAGATGGCAGGCACTGTGCAGTGCCTGCCACGCAGTGCAGTGACACGCATGACATGCTCCTTTTCACGCCGCGGCGGTGCTACTGGCAGCAGCAACCACCGCAATGTTAATCACCAGAATCCGACCGCCGCAGATGGATTTCGACTGCAGAGCATCCTAATTGGACCGGCGAGAATGCCGCGGTCCTTGCGGGCCGTCTTTTCCCACTACCATGGCAGTCGGGGAGATTTTCCACTCGCCACCCTCCTTGAGTCATCAGGCTGGAGTTGAATCTAACATCTTTAATATCACTTCATAATGGGGCTATTCTGAATTACCTATGTGATTGTGCTGGGGCAGATTCTGCAACCTTAAAATCCTTAATTTACTCAGAACTGCCACAATCCTTATATAAGGATATGGAGCTGAACGTGATATCATTAGACAAGGTTTTAAAAGATATTTACCTGACTTGGAGACACTGACTAAGTTAAGCTGAGTGTCTTGTAAAAGCACCCCACTAAGTGCCTTAATTACTAGTCGGAGGGAGAATGACCTGGCTTTGTTAAAGAAATACAAACATATGGACCTAGTATTTGAATCCTAACTGTCAACATATTAGGATTATATCAGGTCTACTCTGCATGGGCCAATAAAACTGAAATAGCTAAGGATTAGATTTCTCTACTTACCTATTCATGAATTTGAGGGGTCGTGGAAACCCTCATGCATGTATTATGCATTTGTCCGCAACCTTTGCTTTTAAGAAGATTTTGCTGGTGACCAATTTTTAATGATGCAACAATAAGATCTACTTTAGAGGCTGTCAGATACTGCTTTAATATCTCTATTATCACATTAACAAAATTCTCAGTCCAAGCCAATAAAGTGTTAGCATCCTGCGCTTAGTATATCTTTTTATGCAACATTTTTATGATGATTACGAAATGCAGTTTTTTTCTTGTAATCTCTGTGATGAATACAATAAACTTGATTTGAAATTGAAATTGAATTACCCTGTTTTTCATTATTTTAAACAATGTTGTCCCGGCCCATTGTCATTTTCTGTTAGAAGAGTATCCACAGTTAAAAAAGAAAGTTATTCACTGGTTGGCTAAATGGGAAGGAAATACTAGCATTTTGAGTAATACGATCAATATGGTCCGAAGTAAACAATGGGTTGAGGTTCTGCAAAGGTGATTAAGTTGTTGTAAATTTTAGGTCTGAGCATGTTGTGGTACACTTTTAGAAAAAATGTAAAACTGGTATGGCAAATGTGCCATTAACCCAAAACCCCTTGGGATATTTTTATAAACCCAACATCAGAATTACATGTAACCCTTAGCTAACACACTGTCTATTGATAAAAATGATGGTAATCGGATTCGATGGAGAGGTGTCAATAATGCACTCTTCCTAAAAAAATACTTATTCTAAATTGATCTAATTTTATGATCTGTTTAATGGATGATACTGAGCCAGAGAAGGTTTAGAATACTTTCTGTGTGATCTCTAATTCCATAAGAGACCTGCTGACTGTTCAGAAGTCTTTTCAAAACCAAACCAGACAGATTGGTTCGATCGTGCATGTTCTTTAGAGAAGAGAAACTTAAGATCTGCATTGGCAATTATTCCCAGAGATCAAGCGGCGATAAACAGGGCACTGATTAATTATAAAAGGGCAGCATAAAAGAGAAAACTTAAGATTCAAACTGAGGTTTGGGAATTAATCTCTCTCAGACAAAAACCGTAAGAGGGACTCCAGAGGCTTTTGGAAGGGGAGCTTAGGTAAACTGTCACCTAAAAAATGTTGTAATACAAAAATATATCAAGAATATCGGGATGCCAAAAATATTGTTTACAGGAATATTGTAAGTAAGAATTTTGTTGAAAGTGTTGTTTTTATTATTGTAGCAAAAATATTGATTTAGAAAACATCATATGAAATATCATTTGTAAGTGCTATTTTGTATGTAATTTATTGTGGTGTGATTGATAATATATGTTTTTTTTATTTGTGTTTTTGGAAAATAATTTATTAATTATGAAACTAATGCTGGAATCAGTATCTTTAGTTATGTTTATGTCTTAAAATAATGGCCAGATAATTTTGTTAGTAGCAGCAAATTGAGTTTTTAGGGGATAAGGGTGGGAAAATTATTAAAAAGTAAATAATTAAATTTAAATGTAATGTTAATTAGTTTAATGATATGAAAATATGTATAGTAAAATGTTTACTTTTCTTTTGTTGCATTGATAAGTTTGATAAATAATAGCTTCCATTTTAAATGTATAATAGTTATATTATGTGAAAGTACTATTTATTTGTAAATGTTAGCATAATCCAATCATAACACATTTATGAGAAAATATAACTATATCAAAAATGTATTTAATAATGTAAAATCAATTTAAATGCTCTTTAAATATATTTTTTATTTACATTTTAAACACATATGCAAAATGTTATCAAAATTAGAATATGTTGAAAATAAGTATAAATTATGATGTATGCATTTCTTTTTTGTTGTATATATATATATATTCACTGAAAAAACCATAGGTTTCAGGGGCGTTATAGTTGGCTGGACTTTTCACTCGTACAAAACCATTGAAATTACCCCATTATAGTTAGTTCAGCTAACTATAACTCGCGCGCCCGCAATGCACTGCTGATGACGTCACATATTACATCACTCATGACATGGTCAGTGACATCACTCATGACATCACTGATGACATCTCAAATTACATCACTGATGACATCATACAGTGAATGTGTGTTTTTCTGAAAATTACATATGTTTTATATATGTATATCTCAAGGTCAATGGAAGAATAAATGGGTATATAAGTGTCTAAATGGATGATTTGTTTTTGAAAAATTGATTGTATAACTGACTGATTAAGGTGCCGATTACGTCCGGCAAAAACCGGGTACGAACCGTCGGACGGAGGCTTTTTTCCGTCCGACTCGTACCCGGTCGTAAAACTTTACAAACATGCAAGTACGATTCGCACGGAAACACCATTTCCGTACGAGTCGTACAAAACACCGACGAAAAGATACATATAAATGGGATCCGGGGAATGCGCCGACGTGACGTCGGGACGCTCTCAGGCCGCGTTTCACGACCCAGGAATTACGATTCGAACCGACAGCAGTCCGGACGGCAATATTTTTACGGCACCCAAAAAGTGCCGGAAAAGCGAAGTACGGCGCGAAGCGACCAGAGTAGGTGGCCCGGTAAGCGCCGTACCCCCCCCCCGCCCCCGCATGTACGCGCCGTACCCCCCCCAGCCCCCGCATGTACGCGCTGTACCCCCCCCAGCCCCCGCATGTACGCGCCGTATCCCCCCAGCCCCCACATGTACGCGCCGTACCCCCCCAGCCCCCGCATGTACGCGCCGTACCCCCCCAGCCCCCGCATGTACGCGCCGTACCCCCCCAGCCCCCGCATGTACGCGCTGTACCCCCCGTGTATGTACGGTGCGTACCCCCAGCACGTAGCGCTGGGGGTACGCACCGTACATACGCGGGTGGGGGTACGACTCGAACGTACACGGGTGTACATACACGGGGGGTTCGACATGTACTCGGGTGTACATACACGGGGGCTTCGACACGTACTCGGGTGTACATACACGGGGGTTCGACACGTACTCGGGTGTACATACACGGGGGGTACGGCGCGTACATGCGGGGGCTGGGGGTGGTCGACTCGAATGTACGGGGGCCAGGGGGTGGGGTTCGGCGCGTACAGGGCACCTGTTTGGACGTCTCCATTGTTTGCTATAGGAGTTCGGTGCGGACGGTCTTTTAACCATACGGTTGTACATTCGGACGCCCGGGACGGATCGTGATTCCCCGGTCGGACTTCGCTTTTCACGTTTGTACGGTAAATCGTCCGAGGACGTGTCGGACACATTTTCCGACCCGAGGACGTGTGGGGAATAATTCCCAAGGCGGTTCGTATGGACTTTTTACCATGCGAATCGTGATTGCCAGTTTGTACGGCACTTGTACGATTGGTACGGTAAAAAGACCGGATACGAGTCGTACGGGAATTTTTTTTACCGGATCGTAATTGGCACCTCAGTGTATCTTAGTGAATACATGGCTTAGTGAGTAATGTTTAAATGTGTAAATATCTGTATCAGTCTCTCACTTTGTGTATAAGTGGCTGCATGGGTTGGTGAGTAGCTACATGAGTGTCTATATAGGTTATTAGTTGTTTTTTTGAGTATGAGTGTCTGAGTGTCTGTATGGTTCGGTGGGGGGTATTACGTAGTGCATAGGTGCATGAATGAGTGACTCACTGTTTGTATGTGTTGAAGACAGCATGTGTGCAGGACTGTATGGGTGGATGAGTGTGTGCATAGGTGTGTTAGTGAGTGATAGACTGTCTCAATAGTGTCTTTATGAGTAACTACATATGTTTTAAACTAGTATATGTGACTATTGGTGTATATAAGTGAGTATATGTGAGAGTGAGAGATTGAAAGAGTTCCTGTATGAATAAGTATGTGTTTCTATAAGTGATTGTTTAAAAGACTAAGTATGTGTTAGTTTCTGTAGAAGTAAGTGTGGTGGTGTGTGTATAACTGTATATGCAAGTAAATGGATGTTTGATTCTTTATTAGCATGAGTGACTATGTGTGTGAGTAACTCTATGGATGAGTGGCGTTGTGTAACAGGATGTATAGGTGTGTGAGTACATATGATGAGTGAGTACATGTATGAGTGATTGTATAGGACTGTTGGTGAATGAGTGGATGTGTATGTGGATCTTAGAATTACTGAATAGGTTGTTGTAACTGGTATTGGTATGTCAATTGTTTTGAACATTGTAGTTTCTATTTTTGAATGTGTGTATCAAAGGTTATATTAGGGGAAGAGGAGGTCTGCCACTCTATCACAAGGATGATGTCATCAGTGATGTCATTAGTGATGTCATTTGAGATGTCATCAGTGATGTCATGAGTGATGTCACTGACCATGTCATGAGTGATGTAATATGTGACGTAATCAGCAGTGCATTGCGGGTGCGCGAGTTATAGTTAGCTGAACTAACTATAACAGGGGAATTTCAATGGTTTTGTACGAGTGAAAAGTCCAGCTAACTATAACACCCCTGAAACCTATGGTTTTTTCAGTGAATTTCTAAGGTTTTTTAAATGCTAATTCCTAACTATAACGTGCCTGAAACCTATGGTTTTTTCAGTGAATTTCAAAGGTTTTTTAAATGCTAATTTCTAACTATGCCTACAGAGATAGGACATGTGAAGAAAGAAGACAAAACGGACAGAATGAAAAAAAAGAAATGCAGAAAGAAGCAACAGAAGTCCTCAAAGACGAAGAAAAGTGCAGGAAGAAGGATAATGTGCAGAAAGAACAAACAGAAGAGCAGAAAGAAGCCTTGTTGCAAAATCATCCTGTACCCTCAACTTTTTCAGACGGATACTGGTGGTTACTGAGTCTGACTAACCAGTCCTAGAGCCAGTGCTATGTTAAAAGACACTCAGAATACAGTGAAAACACCTACATACACTAGGGAACACTATGCGTTGGGGTCCCCCTGTGATCAGCATGACCTCCTCTGTAAGTCCCTAGTATATAATAGGGCAGGGGATTAAAACTACCTCTTAAAACACGTCACAGGGCGTGTTTGCACACATCACCTCAGGCCCCGTCCCCTCACTTCCCCACTGTGTAAACATACCATGTGGCCGTTTTAAGTTGGGAGATTAAGTCCCCTTGAATCCTGAGGGTCCCTAGGGTCCAACTAGACCACTAGGTACCTCCAGTAAGCGCTAGGGCTGGGCGGAATTTGCGAAAGTGACTTTCGCAAATTATCGCGAAAATGTTAAAAATCTCCGCAAACACGCGGAAGTATCGCGAAGATGCAGAAGTTTTTTTCCCGCCCGTTCGCGGTATTTTCTGCGTGGTCGCGGCTCGCCAACTTACCCATGCGGTTGCTCGCGGGCGCGGCCATCTTGTTTTCACTCTTCTCGCGGTGCATGATCGCGAGAAGAAAGACGTGATCGCGCGACCAATGACATTACTGCGGGCGCGAACTGTCGCGAGACAGCGCAAATGGCTACCAACAATCCAACATCTCATGGAGAACGCGACCGGATTGGGAAAACTTGTCGGCGAACGCGGGGATTCAGGTAAGGCGATCGCGCGCACGCAAGAATGTATTATTTTACAGCGCGAGCAAGAAACAAATTATCGCTAAGCTGCGGAATGCGGAAATGTTGACATTTTCGCGCTCTCCGCGTAACGCGAAAATGTCAAATTATCGCAATTTCCGCGAGCGGAACGGAAATTTAGCCCAGGCCTAGTAAGCGCCACAGAGCTGCGTTGCAGAGAGATGTAAAAAGGGGCACGGCCTAGACCACCTCTCTGCAACGCGGCGGAGTGGTGCTTACTGGAAGCACCTGGTGGGCTAGTTGGCCCCCAGGGTCCCTCAGGATTGAAGGGGAATTATTTCCCCAACTTAAAACGCGCCACAGGGCTTGTTTGCACACGTTAACTCAGGCCCCGTCCTCTCCCTTCACCACTGTGTAAACACGCCCTGTGGCCGTTTTTAGTTGGGAGATTAAGTTCATTTGAATCCTGAGGGTCCCTAGGGTCCAACTAGCCCACTAGGTACCTCCAGTATGCGCCCCAGAGCTGCGTTGCAGAGAGGTGTATTTAGTGGCACGGCCTGGACCACCTCTCTGCAACGCAGCTCAGTGGTGCTTACTGGAAGCACCTGGTGGGCTAGTTAGCCCCCAGGGGCCCTCAGGATTGAAGGGGAATTATTTCCCCAACTTAAAACGCGCCACAGGGCTTGTTTGCACACGTTAACTCAGGCCCCGTCCCCTCCCTTCACCACTGTGTAAACACGCCCTGTGGCCGTTTTTAGTTGGGAGATTAAGTTAATTTGAATCCTGAGGGTCCCTAGGGTCCAACTAGCCCACTAGGTACCTCCAGTATGCGCCACAGAGCTGCGTTGCAGAGAGGTGTAAAAAGTGGCACAGCCTGGACCACCTCTCTGCAATGCAGCTCAGTGGCGCTTACTGGAAGCACCTGGTGGGCTAGTTAGCCCCCAGGGGCCCTCAGGATTGAAGGGGAATTATTTCCCCAACTTAAAACGTGCCATAGGGCGTGTTTGCACACGTCACCTCAGGCCCCGTCCCCTTCCTTCCCCACTGTGTAAACATGCCCTGTGGCCGTTTTTTAAGTTGGGAGATTAAGTCCCCTTGAATCCTGAGGATCCCTAGGGGCAAAATAGCCCACTAGGTACGTCCAGTAAGCACCATTGCAGAGAGGTGTAAAAAGGGGCACGGCCTGCACCACCTCTCTGCAATGCAGAGCAGTGGCACTTATTGGAAGCACCTGCTGGGCTAGTTGGCCACCAGGGTCCCTCAGGATTGAAAGGGAATTATTTCCCCAACTTAAAACGCGCCACAGGGCGTGTTTGCACACTTCACCTCAGGCCCCGTCCCCTCACTTCACCACTGTGTAAACGCGCCATGTGGCCGTTCTAAGTTGAGAGATTAAGTCCCCTTGAATCCTAAGGGTCCCTAGGGTCAAACTAGCCCACTAGGTACCTCCAGTAAGCGCCACAGAGCTGCGTTGCATAGAGGTGTAAAAAGGGGCGTGGCCTCAGAACACCTGTCTGCAACGCAGCTCCCTGGCGCACACTGGAGATACCTGTTGGGCTAGTTGGCCCTCAGGGACCCTCAGTATTGAAGGGGAATTAATTCCCCAACTTACAACTGGCCAGGGGGCGCGTTTGCAGAGTGCTGCAAGGAGGGGGCGTGGCCTCCAGCACGATGCCGGTCTTTTATTTATTTTATTTTTTTAAGAAGGAGGGCTGTGTGGCCCCCCTTCTTTTTCTAATTTAGAGGCCGTGGGGACCCCATCCCCCAGGGCCTAATTGTTTTTGTTGAAAAAAATACATTTGGCCCTCCCAAAGGCCTTAATCGGCCCCGGGGACCCCAACCCCCGGGTCATGGCCTTTGTTTAATTTAAATTCTTTAGGAGGGGGCTGCGTTGGCCCCTCCTCAGGCCACTTATGGCTCCGGGGACCCCATCCCCCGGGGCCAGCCTTTGTTTTTTATTATTTTAAAAATATATATATTTATAGAAACACCTAGGACATGCTGGACAAACCGTATGTACCTATCACCATGACGATATGCGTGATATTCATTAAAAGGCGACTATGCATAGAATGAATCCACATGGAATGTATTTACACCGCTAGTGAAGCTCTGACGTGTCTGACGCCCTACCGTGCCTAATCCCGGAGCCCCCGCCGGTGGGTACTCTCCAAGTAGACACCCTTGTCGTTTATTTATACAAACATGGGTAGCTATTGACGGGCACATTTAATATACATGCACACCAAGCCATTCAAAGGGGATTCGACAAAAATTCGACCAAACTATGCAAGAAACCCCCCTCACGGTTAATAAAAAACACATCCACCGCCGGATGTGTAATACTTTTTATTTTACTCTCTGGAAAGGAGACGAACCTCACTTGAGAGTCACAGCGTGCTCCTGGCTGAGCCCAATGCTGTGTTACACCCACCAGTGCCCGCCGATTGCCTCACACCTCTGTGTTGTATTCCACCAGCTAGTGCGTATGCTATGACACTCTCTAGCCCATGTACACTGTAACACCACCCCGTGAATATGTCATGCCACACTTGCCTTCGCACAGGTTATATTGCCCCATCTAACGTGCCTTCCTCGATGTGTATGTTATAACGCACAGCGCTATGCCATACATATTACAATCTGGGATCCATATCTTTGTCACAGTGCATATGCAACGTTACACTCCCCAGCACATATTTTATATTACAACTTTAGAGACTAGTTATGTTACACAACACTGCCCTGTGCATATTACACTCCAAGGCGCATATCGCATAGCACGCGCTAGTGCCTGTGCTATCTCGCGCTCTCCAATGAATCTGTCATTGCGCACAATGTATTGCATATTATATTTCACGCCCCGGCTCATCTTATATCACACTTTTTGGTGCATAGTTTATACCATATACTACATCTAGTTTTCATTTTCAATCATGCTCTCAGGACTATGTTCTATATAACACTACGTCCACCTACCCTTTTCACGGGCATTACATTTTGCGATGGGGGTGGAGGGTCAGGGGGTGTTTCTGCCAAGTGAGCCCGGAGTCACTGTCACAAACGTCCTCTTCTTCCTGAATAAAAGTGAGATTATGCTGCATACGTGTTCATATTTTAAGTAGTTCGCACAGACACACATTTTAAAAACAATAAAGTTCCTAATACCCACCTTCTCTGAACAGTTAGCTTGCTGCCCCATCCACCTCCTCCCTATCCTCTGTTGTCTGAATCCATGGACTAGCCTCCTCCCTCCTGCCATGCATGGTCTGATGTGCTGCCACTGCCCTCCATTTAGCATGATGTACCAGTCCACTCCTCCTGCCCTCCATTGCCCAATTCTATGGCCCATCATTGACCTCCTGCTTAGCCTCTGTGCTTAGCTTGCTGCCCCTATTCTCCTTCCCCCTGCCCTCTGATGTTTTTGTGCATGCCCCTGCTCCATCCTTTTTGCCCACTATGTTCCATGGACCTGCCACTCCTATCTACTCTGAGTGTTCTGTTGAGCTGCCACTCCCCTCCCACCTGCCTAGCATTGTCAGATGACTGTAACCTGTCCCTGCCACCTCCACCCTGCCTGTCCACATGCCATGCCCCTATCCCCTTCCTCCTGTCCTCCATGGTCCATTTTACTGCCACACCCTTCTGCCCTCCCTGATCTGTTGTGCTGCAACTGCTCCTCCTGCCTGCCCCACACGGTCTGTTGTGAGGCCCCTTCCCTTGAACTCTCTTGTCTGTGCCCAGGTCCTGAACCTCCCTTCTATCCTCCATGGTCCTTTGTGCATGCCCCTGCACCCTCCTTCTTGCCCACCATAACCATTGTGCTGCCACTAACCCTCCCGCTTGCCATGCATGGTCTTCTGTGCTGCCATGGCCCCTCCCACCTTCCCTGTGTGGTCAGCTAGCTGCCCCCGACCCCCTCCCACCTTCCCTCCATGGTCTGTGTGTATGCCACCATAGTCTCATTGTGGCTCTCCATGGTGTGTCTTGTTTCTAGTGCCCATACTGCCTGACCTCCATGGTCATCTTGCTGCTCCTGCCCTGCCACCTTGCCCCAGCCCTCTGTTTCCATGTGCAGACCCCCTATTCCCTCCCTCCTGGCTTGTCTGTTCCATTGTAATGCCCCTGATCCGTCCCTCCTGCCCTTTATGGTCTGTTATGCTGCAACTTTCTCTCCTGTCTGTCCATTATGGTCAGCTAGCTACCATTGCCTCTTTCCCATCTGTTCTCTGTTGTCCATGTGAATGGTCCTGTCCCCTCCCTATTGCTTTCTATGGATTGTTGTGCTGCACTCCCGTCCTGCATGCGCTGTGTGGTGTATTGTGCTGCTGCAAACCCTGATGCCTGCCCTGTAGGGTCAGTTTGGTGCACCTCTCCATGTCCCTCCTGTCATCTGTTATCCAAGTCCATGTCCCTACCCCAATTCCTCCTGCCTACCATGATTCAATGTACCATACTTGCGAACATTTTGAACTTGGTAAGAGGGAGATTTTGAAAAAAAACTGGGGTATTGATTTTCCCCTTTGAGTTACATTGGAAAAGAGGAGATTGTAGACAGGAGACAGATCAAATAAAGCCCATTTGAGCTTAAAAACATTGAACGTTTCCTGGCTGAAACGGGTCTGTTGGCATGTATGGTTGTACTACCACTGCCTCTTCCTTCTGCCCACAATGGTCTATTATATAGCCACCGCCTCTCTTGCCAGTCCTGTGTTGTTGGTTTGTTGCCCCTGCCCCCCTTTCCACTGCCCTCCATAGTCTGTTGTGCTGCCACTGCCCTTCCTGCCTGCCCAGTGTGGTCAAATTGTTGCCTCTGCACTCTCCTACCTGCCTTCAATTTTCAGAGTCCGTGCCCCTGGCCTCTGCCTCTCAACAGTATCCCAATGAACAACTAGATTGCTAACATTCTATATTTATTTCAAAAGTGTGGAACGCCTGACGTCATCTTGATGTAATCAAAACTGTAATATCTAGAGTATTTCCTTTAGAAATTACATATATGAGAGGGTCTTATTTGCATCAAAATTATGGTTAGTGCTCTAAAAAACTAAAATGAGGACATATTTTCTGAGTTTTCAAATAGCGACAAAGAACTTTTAAACTATTTGTAATCTTTATGTTTTTTTATCCAGTTGACCACTTGATTAAATGTTGCACCTTGGCGAGAGGATGTGGTGTTACTTCCAGAGCTGCAGACTTTGCAACTGGGGAACCAGGTTGGAGTTTCTGCTTCAGCTCAACATTCTGTGATTGTGGTCAAATCACTTAATCTCCCCATGTCTACAACCAAAATGAATTTGATCTTGTGTGATATAACCAATGCTCATGTAAAGCATTCCAATACCTGACAAGTCTGCACTATATAAAACTGCAAACACACAAAAAATAAGTGTTTTGCACACTTCTGTCATTGGGCTACATGTGGGCTACATCTGGGTGATATTTGTGCTGCATTTAGGCTTTTTTGTGTCTGGTGGCCATCTTGGGAGATTTATTTGTTATGAAGTTTCCTAATTTCCTCATTTACTGCAGTCTCCTCAGTAGGAAATGCTTTCAGTTTTTTACTTTGATTCCATCAAGAAGGTATTCTGATATGTCACACATTTGCCATAAATTCTGAATGTTAGCACTCTAGTTGCTCATTAGATCACTGTAGTAAATCTACTGCTCACCAGAGAAGTCTGCTGCTGGTATTCAAAGTGCATGTTTCAGTCTGCATGTCAGAATTTTTTTATGACATAGAAGAGGATTTGAGAAGTCAAAATGTGCCCTAATTTTTCTTTCGGCAGCACTAATCATAATTTCTATGGCAAAATGAATCCCCTCATTGTGTTCCTTTGTAAATTAAATGTTTTAAGTGTTACCACTTTATTCCATTCAAGATGGCTTCAGGTGTGCCATACTTTTGTCATAAGTAAGACTGTTAGCGCTCTAGTTGTTCGTTAGAACACTCTGGGACATTCTGTCATTGGGCTATACTTGGGCTACATCTGGGTGATATTTGGGCTACATTTGGGCTCTTTTGTCTCTGGTGGCCATTTTGGGAGACTTATTTGTTATGATGTTTCCTAATTTCCTCATTTACTACAGTCTCCTCAGTAGGAAATACTTTCAGTTTTTTACTTTGATTCCATCAAGAAGGCATTCAGATGTGTCACAAATTTGCCGTAAATTCAGAATGTTAGCACTCTAGTTGCATATTAGATCACTGTAGTAAAGCTACTGCTCACCAGGGAAGTCTGCTGCTGGTATTGAAAGTGCATGTTTCAGTCTGCATGTCAGAATTTTTTAATGAAATAGAAGAGGATTTGAGAAGTCACTCAAAATGTGCCCTAATTTTTCTTTCTGCAGCACTAATCATACTTTCTATGGCAAAATGAACCCCCTCATTTTGTTCCTTTTTAAATTAAATGTTTTAAGATGGCTTCAGGTGTGCCATACGTTTGTCATAAGTAGGACTGTTGGTGCTCTAGTTGTTCTTTAGAACACTCTGGGAAGCTGCAGTAGAACACAAAGGAATCCACTGACAGTCTCTGCCCTTGTTGGATGTACATGTTTTACTGAGAATGTCAGACTTTATTCTCACATGACTGAGAAAGATAATGTGAATTTACAGAAAATATGCTCTCAATTAGCTTATAGATCACCTTCCAAACCTCTGTGGGAAAGCATGAGAAAATAGTAAATGTAATTATAATGTAATAATAATAATAGTTTCTATTTGTAAAGCGCAAACATTTTACCCCTTAAGGGTTTCAAGGCGCTGGAGGCCGTCGGTGGGATTAAGTGAGCTATTGCCCAGAGTCACATGATGCTGAGCTGCTGCCGGCGATTGAACCTGCGCCAGGGATCGAACTGTGAAACCCCGCTCCAGAGTCAACCGTTCTGGTCACTGCGCCACACAGCTCCCCTAATGTCACCCCTTTAGTGTCCAACACTACCACAAATTCATTTAAATTGAAGTGGGAATAGTAAATGTCACCACTTTAGTGTCCAACACCTTCTCCAAATTGATATAGATTGGAGCGTGAATAGTAAATTTTTCCAGTGTAGTGTCCAACACCTTCCACAAATTGGTTTAGATAGGAGTGGGAATAGTAAATGTCACTCCTTTAGTGCCCAAACTTTCGGTAAAATAGTTTATAGTGGAGTGTGATTATTTCATTTTATAATTTTAGGATGACATTCTTTGTTTTAATTATATTTGTATGTATCAAAAATGGTTAATGATATTTAGTTAGTATTGTTGGTGTTTAGAAAATAGAAATATAATGAAAAAATAGTTGTATGTTTGTTACACCTATTATTATGAAATATATATTTTTTTAACACATTTTTCAAATTGTATTTATGTTATCAAAGTTTATTGAATGTATATTTTTACATTTGTAACATATATTTCATGTTCAAAATAAACGTGTATATATGAAACATTTTGAATACATATTTATTACTATATAAAAATGTAAATTATATTTAATTAATGGTGAATGTTGTACATTTTACACTTTTTTCATTGTTTAGGTCTGCTGCTGGTATTGAAAGTGCATGTTTCAGTCTGCATGTCAGAATTTTTTAATGAAATAGAAGAGGATTTGAGAAGTCACTCAAAATGTGCCCTAATTTTTCTTTCTGCAGCACTAATCATACTTTCTATGGCAAAATGAACCCCCTCATTTTGTTCCTTTTTAAATTAAATGTTTTAAGAATTACCACTTTATTCCAACCAAGATGGCTTCAGGTGTGCCATACGTTTGTCATAAGTAGGACTGTTAGCGCTCTAGTTGTTCTTTAGAACACTCTGGGAAGCTGCAGTAGAACACAAAGGAATCCACTGACAGTCTCTGCCCCTGTTGGATGTACATGTTTTACTGAGAATGTCAGACTTCATTCTCACATGACTGAGAAAGATAATGTGAATTTACAGAAAATATGCTCTCAGTTAGCTTATAGATCACCTTCCAAACCTCTGTGGGAAAGCATGAGAAAATAGTTTTCTCTCAAACATGATTCATGATATCACAGCAGAAGGCTTTTTCACATGGTAAAATCACCTTAGAACACACCACAATTCCTAAAATGAGTATGGTACCATCAACAAATGATTTATAATGTAACTAAAGTCTTAAAACCTTCTATTAACTGCAATGATTTTTAATGAGGTGCTATCATGTATATTGGTCCCAAGATGGCGGCCAACACTTCTTGGATGAAGTGCTGACAGCCAATCAGATCTCACGATGAGATGTGTGGTTAGGCTCCGCCCAGATATATATGTGATTTTACTTTTGATTTTCTCAGGAACTACTGAACGGATTTACACCATTTAAGCAAAAGGCTCATGCCTGACCTGAGGACTACCTCTTTGCCAAATTTCAAGTAATTCTGTTCAGCCGTTCGGGCTGTACCTTCGACTAAAGGTCCTATGGGAAAATGCATAGGGAAAACGCATTTTGGGACCCCCCTTTTTTCTCAGCCCCCGCTTGACGAATCACCCCGAGACTTTCAGGATAGGAGCTGAGTGGAGCGCCCCATTAGTTTTGAAATTTCACGAAGATAAGTCAACTGGCGCCAAAGTTATTCAAAATTGAATTTTCAGATTTCCTATGGGAACTCGGTCCTAGCTATAACTATCTACTGGCGACCGCCAGTAGATAATATGTTATTTGTTTAATTATGAACAAGTTGTAAACAAAAAATAAATAATCATTTCTTTATTTTGTCTAATATTTGAATACATTCTGTGGTGGGGAATATACTTTCTAAAATGTATTTAATTAATTTTTTTATAAAAAATTATTACATAAATTATTTTTGGCTTATAATTTGTGATTGTTAAGTTCGCTGTATGATATTATTTTTTAACTAACATTCTAGGAATAGCAGTAACCATTTTGAAAATATATTAATTATTATTATTCTATTACATGTAAAAGTTTAATTATAAATTTATAGGTTTGTGTATTGGGTTACTGTGTTTTTGAAGAATTGTTTATTTTATTTTATAGTAAAAAAAATTATGCATGATTATGGAGTATCAAATGTGTATATGAAATTGTTATTCAGCAGTGATTTGCATAACATCTTTTAGATTGTAGTGCAAATAGTAAATGTCACCCCTCTAGAGTATAACACCGTCCCCAAAATAGGCGTAAATTGGAGTGGGGATAGTAAATGTAAATATAATGTAATAATAATAATATTTTCTATTTGTAAAGCGCAAACATTTTACCCCTTAAGGGTTTCAAGGCGCTGGAGGCCGTCGGTGGGATTAAGTGAGCCATTGCCCAGAGTCACATGATGCTGAACTGCTGCCGGCGATTGAACCTGCGCCAGGGATCGAACAGTGAAACCCCACTCCAGAGTCAACCGTTCTGGTCACTGCGCCACACAGCTCCCCTAATGTCACCCCTTTAGTGTCCAACACTACCACAAATTCATTTAAATTGAAGTGGGAATAGTAAATGTCACCACTTTAGTGTCCAACACCTTCTCCAAATTGATATAGATTGGAGCGTTAATAGTACATTTTTCCAGTGTAGTGTCCAACACCTTCCACAAATTGGTTTAGATAGGAGTGGGAATAGTAAATGTCACTCCTTTAGTGCCCAAACTTTCGGTAAAATAGTTTATAGTGGAGTGTGATTATTTCATTTTATAATTTTAGGATGACATTCTTTGTTTTAATTATATTTGTATGTATCAAAAATGGTTAATGTTATTTAGTTAGTATTGTTGGTGTTTAGAAAATAGAAATATAATGAAAAAATAGTTGTATGTTTGTTACACCTATTATTATGAAATATATATTTTTTTAACACATTTTTCAAATTGTATTTATGTTATCAAAGTTTATTGAATGTATATTTTTACATTTGTAACATATATTTCATGTTCAAAATAAACGTGTATATATGAAACATTTTGAATACATATTTATTACTATATAAAAATGTAAATTATATTTAATAAATGGTGAATGTTGTACATTTTCCACTTTTTTTCATTGTTTAAGATTTTTGTAACATTTCCTAGATTGTTTTCTATACATATTTTCAACACCATTTTAACATACATTGGCGATTTTTTTAAATAGCTACCTTCTATTTTATTGTCAATTTGTGTCATTTTTTGTCTATTTTCCTCGATTTAGTTTGCGATAAGGTGCTGCTGTTCAATGAAATAGGTAAGTCATTTTTAACGATTTTTTGAAGGGCTTTGAGAGGGGGTAGGGATGTAGGGAAGGGGTCCAGAGGTAAGTTATAGTGATATTTTGCGAGTTTGTTTGTACAATTGTTTGTATTAATAGTAGTGTTTTTAACTAGTACCAACCTCACTGATCCTCAAAAGCCAGGACCCATCACGGTACTAGTCCGTGTTGGGGTTGAGGAAATTGATTCAAACCAAATCCTCCTCTGATTGCCCCAGCAGCACGGAAACATACACTCCAGTTAAAAAAAATATTTCATATCGATTTAGTGAATGTTGGATTTAATAACCAAAACATACCAAATTAACCCAACTCGTCTCGGCATCACCATACCTTGCTCACGGGTGGGTAAGTTTTTTTGCCGGATAGTTTTTAAAGTGTAGGTTACATTGACATAAAAAAGGGTCAGGCATATACCTCTGAAAGCCTTAAAATCATTGTCCATCTTAAAACGTGCATTTCTGTCATTGTGACTGTATTTATTTTACATCTTTAGGCACATAATCAGCCTATATTCATACTTAATTGAACATATTTTGCGCACATTCCATGTTAAAAGCATATTAATATTGTGAGTAAATGGCAGCGTTGTATACACAACACAATGACAGAACTCTTAAGTCCCTTATACATCATGTCAGCCATAAGTGTCATATTGCATGAGCTGAGGAAAGCCATCTTGTGTTTCATGATGGTGTCGTCCACCACTTACCAGACGTATTGCAGATTAGAGCTAAAGGGACATCGATCAGAATTTAATTATGAATACAATTAGTCAGCTATATTGGTGCAGTTGTCAATTCCTGTGCAGTTCAGAATCATAGTAATTACAGCTCTTTAGGGAGTCCCACGTGTCGGCTGAGTTGGTAGAGTTCTCAACCTTTAGATGATACTCATACCAGCATACCCTAGAACAATTGTTGCAACTGGTGCATTTATGTGGCACATTCACAATTAGTAGTTCTCATCCCTGTTGTACCTCAATAATGTGTATCAGTAGCAATGTATGCGATCAGTATGTCATTAATTATGCCCCAGTGGGCAAATACTTCTACTTTTAACACAAACAGTCCATCATGCATGCTGTAATCACCCTTAGAAACAAGGGTCACCATGTCAGAAAGACCCTCTGTACCTTCTCTACCCGTTTTAACAGTTCAATATGGCCCATGTGGCAAGAATTCACCAAAAATAAATTCATCTATCCAAATTAGCAAGTGAGCAGTATCATAACTCCACAATGGCTTATCATCTAGCTGTATAATGGCATAATCATGCACTACCCACTAACATTGGTCATTTCAATCTCCATATGTAAACCAAAAGAAGAAGAACATAAAAAAATATAGCCTAGAAGAAATTTAGAATGATTTCTAGACAAGAAAGGGAGAGAAATGTATCTCCACTATGCTTGTCTTCAGCTCCTCAGACTCAAAAGAATAAAGTATGGACAAAGGGCCCTATTCACAGAACTAACTTAAGACAAAATCCTAAACTTACTACTTTTGGTATTCACAGAAGGCATTTAGTAGTAGTAAAGTTAGGATTTTGTCTTAAGTTTGACTTAAGACAGACTTAAGACAGACTTAAGTTAGGATTTTGTCTTAAGTTAGTCTTAAGTCTGTCTTAAGTCTGTCTTAAGTCTGTCTTAAGTTTGTCTTAAGTCTATCTTAAGTCTGTCTTAAGTTTGTCTTAAGCCAAACTTAAGACAAAATCCTAACTTTACTACTACTTCTGTGAATACCAAAAGTAGTAAGTTTAGGATTTTGTCTTAAGTTAGTTCTGTGAATCGGCCCCAAAGAGTCCAGCCCCATGGTCACCTGATTACACTTCAGCTGTAGCTGGCAAAAGGCTTCAAAAGGTAGGTCCCTCATTGTGTGAACATAAACATAATACAAAACAAACCGGTTAAAATAAATATTCAGCATTTCAAGTTAATATACATCCTAAGAGACAAAAATAATTCTAAGTTACAAGGTATTGCCACATTGTCTAGTGCATATCTAGCTAACAAACTGATTCCATGAATCTGCATTACATTAGAGGTTACTCGCCCAAGTGTATGTAAATTTTAAACCTTTGGGAACTTTAATGTCTAGTTCTAACATTTATTTTGATTCCAGCTACCACTCATTGATTTTGATATTATGTCCATTAAAATTTAATAGAGCAGACTTTTATGTCTTACTGTGTGTAAAGCATGCTGCCGTACAATGTACTTCTACACCAAACTGCAAAACCAATAAAAACAGATTTGCAAAAAAAAAAATGTAATAGAGCAGACTTTTGCTTCAATTGGGTTTCACTTCAAAATGGCGTGCAACTGGATATTGCTTGTCCTTATTTTGTCCTTATTTTGAATGGCCCTCCTATGCTCCAGCACCTGTTTCTTAACAGGAAATGTCACGCTGCCGATATAAATTTTGTCATAACGGCACACCAAAGCATAAACACAAAAATAAGGCAGGCATGTTAGATACATGTCAATTACCCTATGGGTGTTATTCACTGGGGAAAATAATTGTTTCATGTTAGAACTGTATTTACACGTCTTGCAGGCAGTACATGTACAGAAACCCACCACAGTAGAACCTGTCCCTGTCCGAGTGTCAGTAACTTCATTTTAAGATAGTTTGTCCTGAAGGGAAGTTCATTTCCTAAATGTTATATTTCGATGATCACCTAAAAAATCTGAAAGAGTACTCTCTGTCTTTAAAATGTCCCAGTGTTTATTCCAAGTGTTCCTAACCTCTTCTGCTTTGTTGCTGTAAGTTGTAGTAAACCTGGTTACCGTGGAAGTCCCAAAGTAAGGGCTAGGTTTGGGAGCTAGAATATAATTTCTGCATACACTCTGATCTTTTCCTCTGGCATTCTTTAGAATAGGCTCTCCATACCCCTTTATCTGAATCTTTTAGTCATTACCCTGCACTCTTCTTGAAAAGTGATCTCAGAACTGCAGCTTCAAAGAGCCCGTAGGAACTCCCCACACAGGATGCTATTTTTTAGACTTTTTGGCAGGAGCTGCAGCTCGTACTGTGAAGTGGTGGGGCAGAGGGAGGGTGGGAACAGAAAAAAAGACATTAAAAAAATTAAGAAAATTGCAATTACCTTGATCCAACGGCCGCCACCTTGCTCCCGATCCTCATGAATCATGGGAACTGCTGCACACTGTGCAGGCTCCCAGCTCATGGCCTTTAAGGGCCAGCCCAACCATCATGCGCATTTATCAGTGCGCACCACTCCCCTCTCTTACCTGGTGCTACAGCTGCAGAATCACTGTGGCTGCTCCTGCCCCTACCTCGGCTTCGCAGGCAGGTAGCCTGCAAGAAGCAAATTAAAATAAATTAAAATATTTAATTATCATTTTATTTATGTCCTTGCCTCTGCTGGCTTTCAGCAAGGGGGTGACGCTCTTCTACCATAACGGAGGAGCTGCCACTGCTTCTTGGGTGACTACTTTGGGCATGCAAGAGAGTATTCTTGGCAATTTGGATTTCAATTTGTTGCCTTCAACCAATATCTGTACATCGAAAAGCTCCACATATGTCTTACTGATATTGCCCTCCAATTTGGTTTTCATTGAGGGCAGATATGCAAATAGATGCCTGTTCATACTCACCTCTACAGATAATGAACAAGGTGTTGGTATATCGTGACCACAACAACACATGAGTGTTGTAGTCCTCCAGGACTGTGAACACCTGTTGCTCCCAACTCCCCGTCATGAGGTTTGCATAACTGGGAGAAAAGCATGTACCCATTGTCATGCCTTAAGTCTGTCTGTAAAGCTTGTTGTTAAACAGAAAGAAGTTATACTCCAGACAAAACTCATAGTTATCAACATCTCTGTATGGACCAGCAATGAGATGGAAGTTGCCCTTACAAAATGTCTGCCAGCCTGCACAGCATCACCATGATTGATGCTGGGCTACAGGCTACTGACATCCAAAGTAATCAAAAGATACTTATTTTCCAAAGTGATAGTATAGATTTTGGGAACAAAAAGTCCTTGCTGTCTTGTATATACAAGGGCAAGGCAATTAAGGTTTGGACGTAAAAAATAATCTATATATTTAGACATGTGCTCCAAGGAGCTAATTGAAGATACGATTGGTCTACCTGAGGGTGTTACTGGATTTATATGCAGATTGGGTAATAGATAAAGCAGTGCTGTTTTAGGAAGGAATTCTCCTCCCAAGCAATGAGTCCCTGCTCAAGCCAATCAATCAACATTTCATAATACCTCATGTTGTAATTTTCAATCATATCCTACCTTGTAACATCTTGATTACTAACTGGCTGTATCCCCCTTTCAGATAATCTTCTACAGCTAGAACTACAACATTGCCACCCTTGTAAGATTGATGGATGATGATGTAGTGGTCCTCCAGCAATGCTCTCATTGCTAGTCTTTCAGTCTTAGTAAGATTGTCAGATATCCATCTTGTTTTTTTGGCCATCTGTTTAAAGTACTTAATTACCCATTTCTTGAAAGTGTCTATTGCATCTGGAGGAAGGGTTGGATTAAAGTTAGACTTTAGTTTGAATTTACTGGAACAGGTCTTCGCTAATTCACTGCCCATTGATTCTAATTTCAGAATTTTGTCATCTATGTAATCTGTGTTCTGTTTGGCCAATCTAAATAAAGTATCAATATCTCCAATTATCAATTTACTCTCTACCGGTCCTTTTGTAGGTGGGAGAATGTCTTTGACCTTTCATTGGATCCATTTGTGAAGCTTGAGCTTTCTTACAAAGTTCAAAAGATCAATTCTACTCTTTGCATAACCAATGGAGTTTACAGGACAAAAGGAAAGCCCTAACAGAAGTACGTTAATCACCATGGGTGTAGGAGTCAAGTAGATCAGTTTGCCACATTGTTGAATAAATTAATTGCCCCATCTTCTTTTCCCTTGCTTCTTTTCCCATTGGGTTTGCCACTGCTCTTGCATCATCCACCTCTCCTGTTTTCTTTGCTGTTGCTTTTCCTCTGTCTCTTCCTCCTCTTTGCTCTGCCTCGGCCACAATCCTTCTGCAAATTTTGTTGATTCTTCCCTTGATTCAGAAATCGGAACCCCTCCAAAAATATTTCCATGTTTTAACACGTTATTCTTTGTTTGCCCTCCCATGCATCTTCAGAGACATCATTCTCGCTGGGATCACAAGTGAATTTCACGGTCCCAGGGCTATCACTGGTCTGTAAAGATGCTAAGTTGTGTGAGATTTTGATATTTCTTCTCAGATCATCAAATCTGAGACTGAAGGTCAATATTGTGCCCTCCTGATAGTCAGATTGATCCCTTACAATATTTTTTGTTTTAAACGGACAATCTCCTCTTCATGTTTCATGAGTCTTTTTAATATTTTCTCAATTTACTTGTCGAAAGCTTCTTTACTCCCATCACTTGTTAGATCTTGCTTAAGCTGATCTATTGCTCTTAATAGTGAGTTGTGTTCTTTCCATGCAAACTTGATTAATATCGACATCATTCAATTTGAACATTCCATGAGGTTAGTAGACCATTATTTTATCATTTCCAGTTTAGGTTGCTCATATGAAGGGACAATCAGAATTCTCAGGCTCCTCGGCATGCGCCCATGCTCTAGATATTTTTTGAGGGTTAAGGCTTTCCACCACTTGGAAATCTCTTTCTTCATACGTTTTTCCAGTTTGTAGTACTTTTGAATCATAGTTATAATTATTATATCAATCTTGTCAGGGCACTCATGGAATACCTGCAGGATGAATATTTGGGTGTTGGCAGGAAAGATCGTAAATATCATCTGTAGTGCAACCGGGAAAGAAGTATGCACAATATCCAGGTAATATAACTAACCCGCAATGAATAGAGGGGAAGCGCACTCACCCCCCATGTAGCAGTGAACACCGCAGGTCCTCCAACTTGATGTGCTGCTGCCTCATGCTGATGGCTGTCAGCCCCCCTGCTGTGTGCATTCCTACAGCTGTGGCCCCCCACAGCCTCGGGGACTGCCACCTCTCTGGGGCTTACTTGATTGCCCCCCTTCCTGGAGCACTACACAGCCCTGGGAGTCTGCACCCACCAGGACTGGCTCCAGCAATGTCCCGGGGTGCCCACCCCCTGGACATTGCAGTTTGCTATGGCTCCTACCAAGCCATAGCAAACACTGCTCCGTTTCATGGTAGCAAGCCTCCATGAAGCATAGCAGAATTGCTTTTGGACAGAGGGAGCTGCTTTTTTGCATCTCCCTTTGTCCATAAGCAATGCCGGCTCCAGCAGGAGGCGGGGAGATGGCCAGGACTTTGGCATCCTTGAGTTTCCCCCTGAAGTCCCCAAGAGAGGCCATGCCCCGGGGGTTGGGGTCTCTGGGGCAATATCAGCTCAGCAATGGAGCCCACGCAGGCCTGCACCATTTTTTTAAAAAAAAGTTGAAGGTTTGGCACCAGGAGATGGGGTCCCCGGGGCCGAAATAGCGCTGGGGAGGGGGACCACATGGCCCCCTTCCTTTAGTTAAAAAAAATAATTTAAGGAAAAGGCCAGGCCCTGGGGGATGGGGTCCCAGGGCCAATAATAGGCCCGGGGAGAGAAGCCGTGAAGCCCCCTCAGTTAAAAGAAAAAGACTGGCCCCAAAGGGATTGGGTCCCCAGGGACGGAATCGGCCGAGGAAAGGGGGGCTAACCAGCCCACTTTCCCTAAAAAATATATTTTTTAAACTCCGCCTAGTCGCTGTAGGCCACGCCCCCTTCACCACCACTCTGCAAATATACGTCCTGGCAAGGAGGTGATTGGAGAATGAAATCCCCTTGAATGCTGAGGGTCTCTGGGGGCCAACGAGCCCTTTTGTTACCTCCAGTAAGACCCAGACAGCGGAATTGCTGAGAGGACTTGAAGGCCAGGCCCCCTTTCTCTACTACTCTGCAAATGCGCCTCCTGGGCCACTTCTGGTTGGGGAATGAATAATCCACTTTACTCCTGAGGGCCTCAGGACTAGGCCTGGGCGTAGTTCGCGAAGTAGCACTTCGCGAAGCTACGCAAAGTGAAGTTCGCACTACGCGAGCTACGCGTAGCACTTTGCGAACTGCGTAGTACCTTGTTCGCACTGTGCCAGATGTCGTTTTCAATGATTGCACAGTGCGGACAAGCAACCGGTACTGTGCAATCATTGAAAATGGCATCTTGCACAGTGCGAGCTGTAGTTTTCTGCCGCTCGAGTAGATTTTTACTCGAGCTTCAGCTTTCTCAACGCGAACTGGTAGTTTCTCATCGCGAGCGGTCGTGAGCATACGCGGCCACTCGCAATGAGAAACCTGACCTCCTCGCGTTGGGAATCTCGCCGGGAGGTTTATTTTCCATGCTCGCAATCGCCAACTTGAAGTTGCAGATAGCGAACAAGGAAAAAGTCTCGCCGGGATGTCATTTTGCTTGCTCGCGGTCGCCAACTTGACGTTGAGGACCGCGAGCAAGCAAAAAATGACCGCAGCACTACGCAACACTACGCTACGCGTGTTCGCACTGTGCTACGTGCAGTTCGCGTAGTGCGAAGTAGCGCGAACTTCGCAAACTACGCGAGCGTAGCGTAGTGCTTCGCCCAGGCTTACTCAGGACTAAAGTAGACTACATTCCCCAACTAGTAGTGCAACAGAAGATGCGTTTGCAGAGTGGTGGAGAAAGGGGGCATGGCCTTTGAAAATCTATCAGCAATCTAGCTAGCTGGAGAGCAACAACTTACTCGGGGCTTCCCAGACAGGGTTCCGTCCAGGCCAGGGCACCGACATCGCCCTCCTGGCGGCTGTGGAGAAGGCCAGGAGCATTTTGGACACAGGAGGGTCAGTGGCAGTGATCCTCCTGGACCTCAGTTCGGCCTTCGACACTGTGAACCATCACACCCTAATCCAACGACTGGGAGAAATCGGAGTTAGGGGCACGGCCCTGAAGTGGCTAAAATCTTTCCTAGATGACCGCTCCTTTCAAGTCTGGGAGAACGGCAGCCACTCACCCGCAATCCCCCTCCGCTGCGGAGTACCGCAGGGCTCATCTCTCAGCCAGACATTGTTCAACGTGTATATGTCCCCGCTGGAGAAACTGGTCACTCCGTTCGGCGTATCAATCATCAACTACGCCGACGATACCCAACTGGTGGTAACCCTCTCACACCCGCACCAATCTCCCTCCCACCTCCACAGCTGTCTCACTAAAATCCACAGCTGGATGAACTCCTCAGCATTAAAATTAAACGGTTCCAAGACCGAGATCTTATTGCTAGGACATAAAGGGCCCTCCCTGCCGCCTCACCTTTGGCCTGACTGCTTGGGTGACCCCCCTGCTCCCAAGGAAGAGGTCAAGAGCCTGGGTGTATGGCTCGAAAAAGACCTGAGCTTTAGAACACAGGCAAAAAAGACGGCAGGAATCTGCTTCGGACTTCTCAGGGCCTGTAGAAAAATCTTCCCCCTGCTCCCCGCGACCGCCAAGAAACTTTTGATCCAGGGCCTTATTCTGGCAAGGCTTGACTACTGCAACGCACTCTATTTAGGAGCTCCCGAAGCCACTCTCAACATCCTGCAGAAAATTCAAAACGCCGCGGCCCGTCTACTCACTGACACCCCGCCAGATCATCGGCAAAGCCAGCCCTCAAGCTTCTTCATTGGCTCCCAGTCAGAGAAAGGGTTGCTTTCAAGGCCCTCTGTCTGGCCCACAAGACTCTTCATAACAACGGCCCTCCCCTCCTTAAGGAATTCATCATCCCCTACAAAACGCAAAGGGCCCTCCGTTCCAGCGGAGAGAACTTCATCACAGTCCCCAGTGTCAATAAAGCCAGGTCCGGAGGCCGGCGATTCTCGGTCCACACAGCCACACACTGGAACAACCTCCCCCGGAGACTGAGAACTGAACCCAATCTCCTGCATTTTAGGAGGGCTCGGAAGACTCTTCTCTTCCCTGACCCTTAAACCCCCTCCCCCGCTGACCCCTCTTGAGTTCAGGTTCCAGCGCTGGTATGCTCTAGGGTTACTACGCGCTTTACAAAACCTTGATAATAATAATGATAATAATAATAATTATGGAGGTGGCAAGAGGGGGAGTTGGCCCCGTAGGACACTCAAGAGCCAAGGAGACTTCATCCCCCAACTAGAAGTGGGCCAGGAGGTATATTTGCAGAGTGGTGGTGAAAGGGGGCGTAGCCCCCAATCACCTCTCAGCAAACCCACTGTGTGGGATTTACTGGAGATAATAGGAGGGGTAGTTGACCCCCAAGGATCCTCTGGAGGCAATGGACTTCATCATCCTATTAGTAGTGCACCAGGAGGTGCGTTTTCACAGTTGTGGAGAAAGGGGGTGTGGCCTATGACAACCTGCTGTGTGGGACTTGCTGGAGGTGAAAGGAGGGGTAGTTGCCCCTCATGAATGTCCTAGAAGGGCAACTACCTCTCCTGTTACCTCCAGTAAGTCCCACACAGCGGGATTGCTTAGATATCTTTGGAGGCCATACCCCCTTTCTCCACCACTCTGTAAATGTGCTTATCTTGTGGTGCACTACTAGTTAGAGGTTGAAGCCCCCTTTACACCTGAGAGGCCTTGGGGCCCAAGGAGCCCTACTGGTACCTCCTGTAAGTGCTACATGGCGGGATTGCTGAGAGCTGGTCGGAAGCCCAGTCCCCTTTCTCCACCACTTTGCAAAGACGACTGCTAGTTGAACAGAAGTTATATCAACTTTATAGTTAGGGATTAGCATTTAAAAAACATTGGAAATTCACTGAAAATACTTAAGGTTACAGGGACTTTATAGTTAGGATCAGATTACACTCGTACAAAACCAGATAAATTCAGCAGTTATAATTTGCTGAGCTAACTATAACTTATGCCCCTGCAATGCACTGCTTATGACCTTACATATTACATCACTCCTGACATGGTCAGTGACATGACTGATGACATCTCAAATGACATGACTGATAAAATCATCCACAGAACCACTCACACACCTGTACAACCACTGACATACCCATTCACAGACCTATACAAGCATTCACACACCCACTCAATTCTCCATAGAGCCACTCACACACCCACTCCCTTACTTGTACACCCACTCACAAAACCATTCACTCACCCATACAGCTATACATACAACCAGTTACTCACCCATGCAGCCAGTCACATAACCACACACTCACCAATAGAGCTTATTGAACATCCACTAATTTACCTACAGATTCACACACCCACTCGTTCACCCAATCAACCTCTCAAAACAGTGGCTCACTCACCCATACACTCATGCACATAACCACTCAGATACCCATTCACATATACATACAAGCACTAACACATTCCTGTACTCACCATGTACTTACCCATACAGCCATTCACACAGACACTCACTGTCCAATACAGTCGCTCAAACACAAAGTCACTTAACGAAACACCTACTCAAACAGCCATTTTCTCACCCATAGAGCCACTTACACACCTAGTCACTTACTCGTATAGCCATTCAGACACCCACTCACTCACCCATACAACTACACACCCACTTACTCACAGATAGAGCCACTTACACCGTCACTCACCGACCCATACATCTACTGACACACCCACTCACTCACCAATACAGCTTCTCACACAGCATCTTACTCATTCACACAGCCACTTACACAACCACTTATACACCCATACAGCCACTCACATTAGTAGTACACCTAGTATACTACTTAAAGTTGTGTAGTACCTTAGTATATATGTTTAACAATCATAAACTCTTACAAATTACTTACACTCATACATAGCAGCAGCGATGTCATTCGAGATGTCACCAGTGACGTCACTGACCATGTCATGAGTTATGTGAGGTCAAAAGCAGTGCATTGCGGGGGTGTAAGTTATAGTTAGCTCATTAAATTATAACTGCTGAATTGCTTGGGTTTTGTAAATGTGAAATCTGACCCTAACTCTAACGTCCCTGTAACATTATTTTTTCAGTGAATTTTTAAGGTTTTTTAAAATTCTATTTCCTAACCATAACGTCCCTGTAACCTTCGTTTTTTTCAGTGAATATATGTATATTACCTACTGGCGGTCGCCAGTAGGTAGTTATAGTTAGGACCACGTTTCCATAGGAAATCCGCAACATTCTATTTTGAATAACTTTGGCGCCGGTCGACGAATCCTCGCGAATTTTTCAAAATAGGTGGGGCGCTACGCTCCGCTCCTACCCTGAAAGTCTCGGGGGGATTCGTCAAGCGGGGGCTGAGATAAAAGGGGGGTCCCAAAACGCGTTTTTCCCATGCATTTTTCCATAGGACCTTTAGACAGGGCTACAGCCCGAATGGCTGAACAGAATTTAATGAAATTTGGCAGAGAGGTAGTCCCCAGGTCAAGGAAGTGCCTTTTGTAGGTTTGGTATAAATCTGTTCAGTAGATTCTGAGAAAATAGCCTTTAAATCAATATATATATCGGTGGCAGCTTACGGTGCGCTTACCGTAAGCTTACCGTAAGCTTACCGTACGCGTACGGTGGCGTGCGCGAGCGCGATTCTGATTGGCTCTTAGATCTTAGTAAACATTCGAATCGGTCGAAACCAGGAAGCAGCGGCCGCCATTTTCTCTCTCGCTTCCTGAGTTGGGCAGCAAAAACGAACCCCAAAAATGTGTAAAGAGGCAGTTTCATGAGATCCTAACCACCCAGCATTGATACAGGGGTCCCCAAACCACCCCCAAGCCCAAATCGGAAAATCGCCGATTACGCTTACCGTACGCGTACGGTAAAAAATTGTAAAAAAAAAAAAATTATCCACATTTTCCATACCCCATGGCATATAACGTCTAAGAAGTTAACAAAGAATACATTTCACAAAGATGCGCAAAATATGTCCCCCATGTGCGCACGGTGCGCGAAGCGCATCGTGCGTACATGGTCCATCCCGCTTAACATGGGCACGCGGTGCGCGTAGCGCACCGCGTGACCACTGTGCGTGCACGGCACTAACTGCGTAAAGTGGGCGTGCGGTGCGCGAAGCGCACCGCGTGCTCACTGTGCGCGCACGGTGCGCGAAGCGCACCTTGCGCGCACGGAACGAACTGCGTTAACTGGGCGCGCACGCCACGAATGGCGTAAAGTAACTTAGCATTTAAAAAACCTTGCAAATTCACTGAAAAAACCATAGGTTTCACACATGTTATAGTTAGCTGGACATTTTACTGATAAAAAACCAATGAAATTCCCCCGTTATAGTTACTGCAGGCAACTATAACTCACGCGACCGCAATCTTCTGCTGATGACATATGTGTCTTTATGAAAAAAAAATATTTGTAATATATGTAAAGCTAAAATTTAATGGAAGAAGACATGGGCAAATAAGTGTCTAAATACAGTATTAGCATCAGCAGAGGATTGCGGTCGCGTGAGTTATAGTTGCCTGCAGTAACTATAACGGGGGAATTTCATTGGTTTTTTATCAGTAAAATGTCCAGCTAACTATAACATGTGTGAAACCTATGGTTTTTTCAGTGAATATATATATATATATATATATATATATATATATATATCTCCAAAGACACACGTTTCCCAAGGTAACGTGAAGCGCACTCGAGCTCGTAATTCAAAATTAAATCTTTATTTCATTCTCCGTAGAAAGCTGACACACGCGTTCCGGCACCCTGGCCTTCGTCAGTGTCAGTTAGTGCATTACAATGGCCACATATAAATAATCACTATCTTCATTGGACAGGACAAAAGGTGAGCAAAACCAACAAAGGACTAGTCAACTCGATCACAATAAATCAATCGTTATGTGTCGGCCATTTTAACCTAGTCAATTGTCAGAAAATAACGACAAAATTAGAAGGGTAATTCATCAAACCATAACATACGTGTGGGTACATAAAGCAATCTTGAACCCTTGAAACATATTTGACATATAGAAATGGATATGCACAAATTACACAAATGCCTTAGAGGATAAATGAAAATCAGTTCATTCCTTTACATAAATTTACATGATTGATCATACCAAACTAATTGAAAATATTGATCCCTCATAAGGCAAGTGAAAATTTAACCGAATAGAGCCCTCCAATGGGCTGATGTCTCATAATAGATGCAAAATATATACAAATTGTATGTGCAAGTACCCCACTTGTTGCTTGTTCAACCTGAATATTGATATTCTGTGGGATTAGACTTTGAATTAACCAATAAAGGACCACAGTTCTTCTTCCATATTGAGACCCCCCGGAGTGCGTGTCTGGAGTTCAACAATAAAGCGTGCCTCCAGTTGCCGCAATTCTTTGACCCTGTCCCCACCCCTTTCAGTGACGGGGACGTGGTCAAGGCAGAAATAACTTAGTTTGTCACTGCGAGATTCATGTTTTTCGGCAAAATGCCTGGCCACCGGGTAGTTAGTGTCCCGGTTGGTGATTGCCCGTGTGTGTTCCAACACACGTTTCTTCGCAGGATGGATGGTGCTTCCAACGTATTGGAGACCACATGGGCAAATCAAACAATAAACAACAAAATTCGTGTTGCAATTCATGAACCTGTTGATGGTGCACATTCCTTTTCTACCGGGGACCCTGTATTCTTTAACCTTTTTGCTATTTTTACAAGCTTTACATGCAAGGCATGGGTAAAAGCCAGACACAGTTTTTTTCGGGATACTGTCAGAGAAATGGCTACGCACTAGTAGATCTTTTAGTGATTTGCTTTTGCGGTAGGTGACCTCAGGTTGCTCAGGGATAGTTTTACCAATGACAGTATCAGTTTGAAGAATTTTCCAGTTCTTTTCTACAAGTCCCCTAATGGTTCTGGCTTGTGTAGAAAAGCCCAAAATGAGTCGGGGACTTACAATATCTTCCGGTGTGGCAGCCTTCTTAGGCTCTTTTGAGCCCAAAAGAGACTGTCTCTCAATCGCCTGCACTTTTAAGGCAGTGTCATTGAGGAGATCACTGGTGTATCCTCTTGATCTGAATCTACTCAACGACTCACTAGCTGCCTGGGTATAGTCATCGGGGAGCGTGCAGTTCCTTTTCAACCGCAGCAGCTCCCCGTAGGGAATACTCCGTATTAATGACTGAGGGTGTTGACTTTTATAATGCAGAACTGTATTCCCTGCAGTGGGCTTACGATAAAGCTTGGTACAAATTTTGCCATCTGCCACAAAGACTGAAAGGTCTAGAAATGGTACCTCGGTTTTACTCATATAACTTGTAAATTGAAGATTGAGGGTATTGTTATTCAAGATATCTACATACTCTCTTGCCTCTTCAGGTGTACCTTTCCACACGATGAATAGGTCATCGATGTAGCGTGCCCATAGGGCAATTTTCTCGACCCATATCTCGTTATGGTCTGCCCAGGCCACGTGCTTCTCCCACCAGCCCACGAACAAGTTCGCGTAGCTGGGGGCGAAGCACGTGCCCATCGCAGTACCCTGAGTTTGCAGGTATAGCTGACCACCAAAAAGAAAGATATTGTTACATAAACAGAATTCAGCAAATTCCAGTAGCATGTTATTGTGCATCTGGAACTTCAATGGTCTGGTTTTCAGAAAATAACGGAGTGCTCTCAGTCCATCATTATGTGCAATACAGGTATAGAGACTGGTTATGTCCATGGTTATTAATACAAAGTCTGGTTCCCACTGTATCTCTTGTATGCGCTTAATGAAATCAGTTGTGTCCTGGATGAAAGAGCTTAAATCAGCTACAAGGGGAAAAAGAAAATGATCTACGTAAATAGATGCCTTCTCCAACAAGCTCTCTTTGCTGGAGACTATAGGGCGCCCTGGTGGCTTTAGGGGGTCCTTGTGGATTTTCGGTAAATGATAGAAGGTTGGTAGTACAGGACTGTCCACTTTAATGAACTGGAATTCATCCTCCTCCAAAATACCACAGTTTTTCCATTTTTCAAGCAGATCATAGAATAGTGTCACGCTGGTATTGTACCTTTCTCTGTTGATTGTTTCGTAGCTGGTTATGTCACCCAATAATCTTAATGCTTCCTCTTTGTAAGACTCTCTGGACATCACCACCACATTGCCGCCTTTATCAGACTGTTTGATAATGATGTCTGCATCTTCTTTGAGGATCTTAACTGCTGCCCAATGAGCTTTTGATAAATTGTAGAAGTTATAGCTTTTTGATTGCCGTGCATTGTCGTGTGACCTTAGTTTGTTGAGATCTCTTACCACGGAATCATGGAAACAATCGATGGCATCAAAGGGCATTTTAGGAATGAACTTGGATTTCTTCTTGAATTTGCTTTTCCCGCTGGTTTGGTTGATATTTGGAAGAGGATTCACCTCTCCTTCCGGCTGCGTTGATGTCGCACCTTGTTGCAACCCATGCAGGGTTTCCAGCGTTTCAAGATCTTGTCCTGTTAATATATCCGTTGTTTGATGTGGTGTTGCTGGTGAAGGTAAAATTGGGCGTAGTCTGAAAGTTTTCTGTAATTTCAGTTTGCGTACGAAACAATAAAGATCTATTCTAGTTTGGACATAGTCCCATTCAGAGGTAGGGCAGAATGTCAGGCCCCTCTCGAGGACTCCCACTTCTTCATCGGTTAATTTTCTTCCAGAAAGGTTTACCACTGTTTGCGCGTCTATTTTCTGTTGGCTCCTCGCCTGCCCCTCGGAACGCGTGTGTCAGCTTTCTACGGAGAATGAAATAAAGATTTAATTTTGAATTACGAGCTCGAGTGCGCTTCACGTTACCTTGGGAAACGTGTGTCTTTGGAGATATTTTGTTGCGAACCGCCTACGCAACCAGCGCACCCACACTGCTGAGAGCAAGGCATTGGGCGGAGTTGTTTGACCATATATATATATATATATATATATATATTATCTACTGGCGGTCGCCAGTAGATAGTTATAGTTAGGACTGAGTTCCCATAGGAAATCTGAAAATTCTATTTTGAATAACTTTGGCGCCGGTTGACTTATCTTCGTGAAATTTTCAAATCTAATGGGGCGCTCCGCTCAGCTCCTAACCTGAAAGTCTTGGAGTGATTCGTCAAGCGGGGGCTGAGAAAAAAGGGGGGTCCCAAAACGCGTTTTCCCCATGCAATTTTCCATAGGGACCTTTAGTCCAAGGTACAGCCCGAACGGCTGAACAGAATTACTTGAAATTTCGCAAAGAGGTAGTCCTCAGGTCAGGCATGTGCCTTTTGCATATATGGTGTCAATCTGTTCAGAAGTTCCTGAGAAAATTGCAGTTAAAAGTACATGAATATCTATATGCGCGCACCGTGCGCGCACCGTGCGCGCACCATAATGTCCGCGAGCGTAATTCTGATTGGTGGTTAGATGTCAGTCAACATTCGAATCGGTCGAAATCAGGAAGTGTCGGACGCCATTTTGTGTGTGACAGTGAAAAAGAAAGGTGGAGAACGTGAAAAGGGGGCAGGGTAGAGAGTTTCTGACCCCCTAGCCTTTGTCAGGGGGTCCCTGAAGGACCCCAAAGGGTGAAAAAAACATTTTATTTTTTTTCAAAAAATTGCGAGGTGCGCGCACCGTGCGAGCACCGTGCGCGCACGGTGCGCGCACCAAATGTCCGCGAGCGTAATTCTGATTGGTGGTTAGATGTCAGTCAACATTCGAATCGGTCGAAATCAGGAAGTGTCGGACGCCATTTTGTGTGTGACAGTGAAAAAGAAAGGTGGAGAACGTGAAAAGGGGGCAGGGTAGAGAGTTCCTGACCCCCTAGCCTCTTCTTCTTGGGCTTACAAGCGCAATGAACAGCACGGACTCGCTTGTTGATGCTTTTATTGATTGTGTGGCCTCTTAGTGGGCCGTACTTATCACGTGTCATTTCCACAAAGCATCTTGGAACATATAGTTCAAAGCGGGTCTTGATCTCCCCTAAGTGGGTGTGCTGCATGGCGCCATAATTTTTTCCTTTGAGTAAGGTCCGAATTCAGCGGGTGAGTTGCTCATAAATTGCGGCTTGCTGTTGCTGTTTGAAGGTCAGAAGCAGTTCCGTCCACAGCCTCTCTCTTCCTGCTGTTTGTCGAGATGGTGCTCCCCATCGCGGTTCGGCAGCCGCGCAGTACATTGATAAACAAATTGCCAGAAAGCTATTTTCAGGGGCACTCAACAGTTCGCCTGTCCTCCGACTGTATACTCCTCACCCCCTGATTCAGAGTAAAATGTATGCCGACGCGTTTCGAGGAAGGAACCTCTTCTTCTTGGGCTTACAAGCGCAATGAACAGCACGGACTCGCTTGTTGATGCTTTTATTGATTGTGTGGCCTCTTAGTGGGCCGTACTTATCACGTGTCATTTCCACAAAGCATCTTGGAACATATAGTTCAAAGCGGGTCTTGATCTCCCCTAAGTGGGTGTGCTGCATGGCGCCATAATTTTTTCCTTTGAGTAAGGTCCGAATTCAGCGGGTGAGTTGCTCATAAATTGCGGCTTGCTGTTGCTGTTTGAAGGTCAGAAGCAGTTCCGACCACAGCCTCTCTCTTCCTGCTGTTTGTCGAGATGGTGCTCCCCATCGCGGTTCGGCAGCCGCGCAGTACATTGATAAACAAATTGCCAGAAAGCTATTTTCAGGGGCACTCAACAGTTCGCCTGTCCTCCGACTGTATACTCCTCACCCCCTGATTCAGAGTAAAATGTATGCCGACGCGTTTCGAGGAAGGAACCTCTTCTTCTTGGGCTTACAAGCGCAATGAACAGCACGGACTCGCTTGTTGATGCTTTTATTGATTGTGTGGCCTCTAATGGGGCGCTCCGCTCAGCTCCTAACCTGAAAGTCTTGGAGTGATTCGTCAAGCGGGGGCTGAGAAAAAAGGGGGGTCCCAAAACGCGTTTTCCCCATGCAATTTTCCATAGGGACCTTTAGTCCAAGGTACAGCCCGAACGGCTGAACAGAATTACTTGAAATTTGGCAAAGAGGTAGTCCTCAGGTCAGGCATGTGCCTTTTGCATATATGGTGTCAATCTGTTCAGAAGTTCCTGAGAAAATTGCAGTTAAAAGTACATGAATATCTATATGCGCGCACCGTGCGCGCACCGTGCGCGCACCATAATGTCCGCGAGCGTAATTCTGATTGGTGGTTAGATGTCAGTCAACATTCGAATCGGTCGAAATCAGGAAGTGTCGGACGCCATTTTGTGTGTGACAGTGAAAAAGAAAGGTGGAGAACGTGAAAAGGGGGCAGGGTAGAGAGTTTCTGACCCCCTAGCCTTTGTCAGGGGGTCCCTGAAGGACCCCAAAGGGTGAAAAAAACATTTCATTTTTTTTCAAAAAATTGCGAGGTGCGCGCACCGTGCGAGCACCGTGCGCGCACGGTGCGCGCACCAAATGTCCGCGAGCGTAATTCTGATTGGTGGTTAGATGTCAGTCAACATTCGAATCGGTCGAAATCAGGAAGTGTCGGACGCCATTTTGTGTGTGACAGTGAAAAAGAAAGGTGGAGAACGTGAAAAGGGGGCAGGGTAGAGAGTTCCTGACCCCCTAGCCTTTGTCAGGGGGTCCCTGAAGGACCCCGAAGTGTGAAAAAAACATTTCATTTTTTTTCTAAAAATCGCGGGGTGCGCGCTCCGTGCGAGCACCGTGCGCGCACCGTGAAAAAACGCTTAAAAAAAACAAAACATTTTAAACTGTTTATAAGTTTAGAGAAGATATTAACTATGCTGTTCAACTTTATCCAAATTCAAAAAAAAGAGCTGAGCCATTCCATATTACAGGATACAGTCAATCTATATCTATATACATAGGTAGTTTATTGTAAAATAAATATATAAAAAATATAATAATACATACATAAATTAGCATTTAAAAAACCTTACAAATTCACTAAAAAAACCATAGGTTTCACACACGTTATAGTTAGAAATTAGCATTTAAAAAACCTTGCAAATTCACTGAAAAAACCATAGGTTTCACACATATGATAGTTAGCTGGACATTTTACTCGTAAAAAACCATTGAAATTCCCCCGTTATATTTAGTTCAGATAACTATAACTCGCGCGACCGCAATCCACTGCTGATGACGTCACAGATTACATCACTCATGACATGGTCAGTGACATCACTCATGACATCACTGATGACATCTCAAATGACATCACTGATGACATCACTGATGACATCATCCTTGTGATAGAGTGGCGGTCGCGCGAGTTAAAGTTATCTGAACTAACTATAACGGGGGAATTTCAATGGTTATTTACGAGTGAAATGTCCAGCTAACTATAACATGTGTGAAACCTATGGTTTTTTCAGTGAATATGTATATATATATATATATATTCAGTGAAAAAACCATAGGTTTCACACACGTTATAGTTAGGAATTAGCATTTAAAAAACCTTAGAAATTCAGTGAAAAAACCATAGGTTTCACACATGTTATAGTTAGCTGGACATTTTACTCGTAAAAAACCAATGAAATTCCCCCGTTATAGTTAGTTCAGCTAACTATAACTCGCGCGCCCGCAATGCACTGCTGATGACGTCACATATTACATCACTCATGACATGGTCAGTGACATCACTCATGACATCTCAAATGACATCACTGATGACCTCACTGATGACATCATCCAGTGAATGTGTGTTTTTCTGAAAATTAAATATGTTTTATATATGTATATCTCAAGGTCGATGGAAGAATAAATGGGTATATTACTGTCTAAATGGATGATTTCTTTTTGAAAAATTGATTGTGTAACTGACTGATTAAGTGTATCATAGTGAATACATGGCTTAGTGAGTAATGTTTAAATATATAAATATCTGTATCATTTTTTCACTTTGTGTATAAGTGGCTGCATGGGTTGGTGAGTAGCTACATGGGTATCTATATAGGTTATTAGTTGGTTTTTTGAGTATCAGTATGAGTGTCTGCATGGTTTGGTGGGGGGTATTACGTAGTGCATAGGTGCATGAATGAGTGACTCACTGTATGTGTTGAACAGAGCATGTGTGCAGGACTGCATGGGTGGATGTGTGTGTGTATGGGTGTGTTAGTGAGTGAATGACTGTCTCAATAGTGTCTTTATGAGTAACTACATATGTTTAAAACTAGTATATGTGACTATTGGTTTATATATGTGAGTATATGTGAGAGTGAGAGATTGAAAGAGTTCCTGTATGAATAAGTATGTATTTCTATAAGTGATTGTTTAAAAGACTAAGTATGTGTAAGTTTCCGTAGAAGTAAGTGTGGTGGTGTGTGTATAACTGTATATGCAAGTAAATGTATGTTTGATTCTTTATTAGCATGAGTGACTATGTGTGTGAGTAGCTCTATGGATGAGTGGCATTGTGTAACAGGATGTATAGGTGTATGAGTACATATGATAAGTGAGTACATGTATGAGTGACTGTATTGGACTGTTGGTGAATGAGTGGATGTGTATGTGGATCTTAGAATTACTGAAGAGGTTGTTGTAACTGTTATTGGTATGTCCATTGTTTTGTAAATTTTAGTCTCTATTTTTGAATGTGTGTATCAAAGGTTATATTAGGGGAAGAGGAGGTCTGCCACTCTATCACAAGGATGATGTCATCAGTGATGTCATCAGTGATGTCATTTGAGATGTCATCAGTGATGTCATGAGTGATGTCACTGACCATGTCATGAGTGATGTAATATGTGACGTCATCAGCAGTGCATTGCGGGCGCGCGAGTTATAGTTAGCTGAACTAACTATAACGGGGGAATTTCATTGGTTTTTTACGAGTAAAATGTCCAGCTAACTATAACATGTGTGAAACCTATGGTTTTTTCACTGAATTTCTAAGGTTTTTTAAATGCTAATTCCTAACTATAACGTGTGTGAAACCTATGGTTTTTTCACTGAATTTCTAAGGTTTTTTAAATGCTAATTCCTAACTATAACGTGTGTGAAACCCATGGTTTTTTCAGTGAATTTGCAAGGTTTTTTAAATGCTAATTTTTTTTTTTTGTTCTATTTTTTTAAACATATTTTTATTTTAATTTTCTTACCTTTTATAAAGACTATGGTTAAATTTTTAAAATTCTTTAATATGTTTTTTTTAATATATTTTTTAAAATAAACATGTAAAATTTATTTGCAGTACATTTTTTCTATTTTTTTTATTATTTTTTTAGTACGCGTACCGTAAGCTTACGGTAAGCGTACGGTTTACGCAACGTCCGTAATTTATCTACGCTGCTTGCGTATAGTTACGCAATTTGCGTAGCCGCGCGTACTCCGCGTGGGACGCGTACGCGTGTACGCTACACGCGCACGTTACGCGGAAGTGTCGGGTAGTGACTGTTATGCGCATGCGCGCAAGCGCGTGTCTTTTTTACGCGCATGCGCACTTTTGCCGTAAGCGTACCGTAAGCATACCGTAAGCGTACGGTAGGTCATGTGATCATGAAACACAACTTTTGATTGGTTGAAACTACTTTCAGTTCTAGAACTCTCCTACACCACACCCATTCCTCTCATTTCTGCTTGTGATCCCTTAGGAGAAGGAGCTGGGTTGTCTTTGTGATACGATGGCAGAACAGCAGAGCTCTTCTGAGAGTGAGGCTAGCACTAGCAGCACTGTTTTGAGGCAGAGAGCGAGGAAACAAAAGCCCTCTTATGTATGGGATTATTTTACTTTTCCTGAAGGCCAGCAAAAGGTGAATGCACCCTTAGTAACTTGCAAGCTGTGTCAGCGTGTACTTTCAAGAGGTAATCCTGACAGGAAGTATTCCTTTGGGAATCATACCATGAAGAGACACCTCAAGGATGTACACAGAAGGACACATGGTCATCTTTTTGGAGGTAACTCTTCAGAAAGACAAGCAAGTACATCCACAGCAGCTCAGCCTGCACCATCATCTGCAGAGCTGACTCCTTCTTCTGCAGGTCAGGTGAGCCCTTCATCTGTGGGGGGAGCATCTCCTTTTGCTGGCCCTCTGGAAATGAACCCTCGATTTCGAAGGGTTGATATTCGATGCGCCTTTTGTCAAGATCTAATTTGCCATAGGGAGACCAGTGTTTCCCTAGTGAACAACAAAATAGATCAGCACATTTGTCGCTTTGAATAATTTTCCCATTCTTTCTTTCCTCTGTCCCTGCATGAACACAACGGTTCTTTTAAGAGCCAACCTTATCTTTCATCTTTTTTTTACATATGTTTTTAAAAACTTTTTTTTTTTTTTTTTACCGTACGCGTACGGTGCGCGTACTTTTTTTTTTTTAAAAAAAAACCCCACTAAAAATCAATTATCACATTACAAGGTCCTTGAGAGACTACAATTATTATTATTGACTTACCATACCCACTCAAAAAAATATTTATTCATTTGTTTTTTTTAAAAATAGCTTTAAAAATGGTTCTAGTTTTCGAAATTTTTCTATATCAATCTGAAAAAAAAGATAAAAAAAAGTATTAATATTTTTAAAACATTTTATAATACAGTACACATATTTACATATTTTTCAAAAAATATTTTTGCCTTATTTTTGCTGTTTTCAGAATATATTGCCTTAGTGATGCTGAATGTATTTGCATTACAGACTGAAACCTGAAAACCCCACTCGCTTGTAAATACTGTGCATGATTATACATGGCAAGCAGATGGGTGTGTGCTAAGAGTCTGCTTCTTCCCCCAAAAAATCGCTCCCCCTTTTTCCTACTAATGCAACTGTGAAATCACCAGAAAAAAACGCAATAAATCTCTGCCTGTAATTCCTATTTCCACACAGAGTCATGTTTTCACATTAGTCCCAAAACGAAATTTCTTTGCCAATTTGAAAGCACACTTACTGCTCTTTTTTTTTGGCAAGTGAAAATCACTTTTACAGACTGACACATTATGAAACCACTTTTTTGATTTTTTTAAATGCACATGTCCAAACTGCTTTTTCAGACCACCACCATGTGTAACCTGGGTGGCTGCCTACATTCCAGCAAGGGCAACCAGCCTTAGTGATGCTGAATGTATTTGCATTACAGACTAAAACCTGAAAACCCCACTCGCTTGTAAATACTGTGCATGATTATACATGGCAAGCAGATGGGTGTGTGCTAAGAGTCTGCTTCTTCCCCCAAAAAATCGCTCCCCCTTTATCCTACTAATGCAACTGTGAAATCACCAGAAAAAAACGCAATAAATCTCTGCCTGTAATTCCTATTTCCACACAGAGTCATGTTTTCACATTAGTCCCAAAACGAAATTTCTTTGCCAATTTGAAAGCACACTTACTGCTCTTTTTTTTTGGCAAGTGAAAATCACTTTTACAGACTGACACATTATGAAACCACTTTTTTGATTTTTTTAAATGCACATGTCCAAACTGCTTTTTCAGACCACCACCATGTGTAACCTGGGTGGCTGCCTACATTCCAGCAAGGGCAACCAGCCTTAGTGATGCTGAATGTATTTGCATTACAGACTAAAACCTGAAAACCCCACTCGCTTGTAAATACTGTGCATGATTATACATGGCAAGCAGATGGGTGTGTGCTAAGAGTCTGCTTCTTCCCCCAAAAAATCGCTCCCCCTTTTTCCTACTAATGCAACTGTGAAATCACCAGAAAAAAACGCAATAAATCTCTGCCTGTAATTCCTATTTCCACACAGAGTCATGTTTTCACATTAGTCCCAAAACGAAATTTCTTTGCCAATTTGAAAGCACACTTACTGCTCTTTTTTTTTGGCAAGAGAAAATCACTTTTACAGACTGACACATTATGAAACCACTTTTTTGATTTTTTTAAATGCACATGTCCAAACTGCTTTTTCAGACCACCACCATGTGTAACCTGGGTGGCTGCCTACATTCCAGCAAGGGCAACCAGCCTTAGTGATGCTGAATGTATTTGCATTACAGACTAAAACCTGAAAACCCCACTCGCTTGTAAATACTGTGCATGATTATACATGGCAAGCAGATGGGTGTGTGCTAAGAGTCTGCTTCTTCCCCCAAAAAATCGCTCCCCCTTTTTCCTACTAATGCAACTGTGAAATCACCGGAAAAAAACGCAATAAATCTCTGCCTGTAATTCCTATTTCCACACAGAGTCATGTTTTCACATTAGTCCCAAAACGAAATTTCTTTGCCAATTTGAATGCACACTTACTGCTCTTTTTTTTTGGCAAGTGAAAATCACTTTTACAGACTGACACATTATGAAACCACTTTTTTGATTTTTTTTAAATGCACATGTCCAAACTGCTTTTTCAGACCACCACCATGTGTAACCTGGGTGGCTGCCTACATTCCAGCAAGGGCAACCAGCCTTAGTGATGCTGAATGTATTTGCATTACTGAGTCCAACCTCAAACCCTTAAACTATTCTTTTTTTTTCCAGTACACCTTAATTTATCGTGAAAACATAGTCCATATTATTTTACATGTTCCTCACATTTAAATTTCTCCCAAAACAGAAAATGATAAACGCAACTTCAACAAAAAGAATTTCCATTTCTATTATTCATTTCTTTTTTTACCATATAAATCTCCTCTCAAACTCTAACCTCACCTTTAAAATTAGTTAGTTGTGAAAGAAATGTGGCACTCAAACAGCAGATTATCAGAGCCAGGATCTCTGTTCTGTTCACCTCTCTCCTCTCAGCAGAACCAGATAATGGCAAACTTTCCCTCTATTTTTCCACACATATACATGTAAGTTTCAAATCTCAGTGCTTCCCCCTTTTTTTCAAATGTAATCACACATTTCTATTGGTTGAAAACCAACCCTTTTCCAAAAGTACCCTGCCCCCAACTTGACTTCTGCCTAGTACCCTTCCCCCAACTTGACTTCTGCCTGCTACCATAGCAACAGCTCATGGAACACTGCTGTGTGGAGTTAGGTCAGAAGTTCGCCACACAATGTTTCAATTCCACAGAGCAAGAGTGCTTGACTTTTCAAACCTAACAGCAAATCCATAGTACTGTTCTTTGGTAACACATTTTTTTGTACCAATACAAAACATGCTTCTATTAATTTACACATACAGCCTAGTTTTTGTTCTAGAATGGTATGAAACAGCCAATCAGTTCTTTTTGTTTTGAAAAAAATATGTATGCCTCCATTTCCAAACTGTCTTTCTTTTCATATTGCCATTCTACTGAAAGACACCTCCTGAGTGCATCCAGTTCTCCTTTGAAGATGTTCACAGTGTGGATTGTAGGGCACAGCTATGTCTTCTGGAGTGAAAAGTTTGCAGAGAAAACAGATATGGTGAGAGACCTTGCTTTGCCAAATATAGACATTAAATGGATTGGTCAAAGAGGGTTAAAGTGGCACCAATTGATGCCATTGGTGAAATCCTTCATGCAAATCCAACACCCTGACCTCATAATAGTGCACTGTGGTGGCAATGACCTAGGCACTTTGACTGGGGTAGGTCTGGAAATGCTTATGAAGGACACCTTTGCACAACTGTTTTCACTTTTCCCTAAAACTGCCTTTGTGTTTTCCAACATATGCCAAAGGCAAAAATGGAACTGGTCCAATCATTTCTGTCCGCAGATTGACAAAGCAAGAAAGCACGTCAACAAATCTGTTTCTGCTTTCCTCCGTGACTATGGTATGGGTGCCATTTACCACAACAACTTGCGTTATGACATGCAAGACATTTATAGAGGAGATGGTGTGCACTTCAATGATGAAGGGAACAGAGTCTTCCTCTTGAACCTTAGACTCTGCATCGGTACTTACTTGTAGGTACCACTAACAAAATGACTTCATAAACACAACAGCTCTTTTTAGAGCTCCCTAATATTTAAACTCTTAAATCTGCATTTCATTTCTTTTTTTTTTTTTTTTTTTACCGTACGCTTACCGTAAGCTTACCGTACGCGTACCCCGTGATTTTTTTTAAAATCAATAAATGTTTTCTTTGTACTTTTCTGTCCTTCTTTGACCCCCTTACAAATGTTAGGGGGTCTGTAACTCTCTCCCTTGCCCCCTTTTCAAGATATCACTCTTTTTTACCGGAGTGAAATACACAAAATGGCGGCCGCCGCTTCCTGGTTTCGGCCGATTCGAATGTTTACTAAGATCTAACAGCCAATCAGAATCGCGCTCGCGCACGCCACCGTACGCGTACGGTAAGCGTACGGTAAGCGTACCGTAAGCGGGCTCAGATATATATATTGATTTAAAGGCTATTTTCTCAGAATCTACTGAACAGATTTACACCAAACCTACAAAAGGCACTTCCTTGACCTGAGGACTACCTCTCTGCCAAATTTCTGGTAATTCTGTTCAGCCGTTCGGGCTGTAGCTCGTTCTAAAGGTCCTATGGAAAAATGCATGGGAAAAACGCGTTTTGGGACCCCCCTTTTATCTCAGCCCCCGCTTGACGAATCCCCCCGAGACTTTCAGGGTAGGAGCGGAGCGTAGCGCCCCACCTATTTTGAGAAATTCGCGACGATTCATCGACCGGCGCCAAAGTTATTCAAAATAGAATGTTGCGGATTTCCTATGGAAAAGGGGTCCTAACTATAACTACCTACTGGCGACCGCCAGTAGGTAATATGTATATATATATAAATATATGTATATATATCCCCAAACTAAATTTCAATAACGTACGCTCTCAGCATAAAGGGCAGGACACCAGTTTCTTAATCCATGTTTATTACACAACGCATTTCATCTGGAAACAGTCTTGATCACGTGTGTTTCCAGTCGAAACGCGTTGTGTAATAAACTTGGATTAAGAAACTGGTGTCCTGCCCTTTATGCTGAGAGCGTACGGTATTCAACTTTCGTTTTGGGATATTGTTAGCCGGTGTGCTCTGCCGGCGTGTACGCCACCCTTCTTGGGTCCCTGCACTCCAGAAGGAGCAACTTTGGTGTTTGATATATATATATATATAATCTACTGGCGGTTGCCAGTAGATAAGTTAGGACCGTGTTTCCATAGGAAATCCGCAACATTCTATTTGGAATAACTTTGGCGCCGGTTGACGAATCCTCGCGAAATTTTCAAAATAGGTGGGGCGCTCCGCTCCGCTCCGCTCCGCTCCTACCCTGAAAGTCTCGGGGGGATTCGTCAAGCGGGGGCTGAGAAAAAAGGGGGGTACCAAAACGCGTTTTCCCCATGCAATTTTCCATAGGGACCTTTAGTCCAAGGTACAGCCCGAACGGCTGAACAGAATATATATATATATAAATATATTCACTGAAAAAACCATAGGTTTCATGGAAGTTATAGTTAGTTGGACATTTGACTTATAGAAAACCAGAGAAATTCCCCTGTTATAGTTAGTTGACCTACCTATAACTCGCGCGCTCGCAATGCACTGCTGATGATGTCACATATTACATCACTCATGACATGGTCAGTGACATCACTGATGACATCACTCATGACATGGTCAGTGACATCACTGATGACATCACTGATGACATTTCAAATGACATCACTGATGACATCACTCATGACAACATCCAGTGAATGTGTGACTGACTGTATAAGTGAGTGGTTGAACGTGTCTTACTGAATGCATGTGTTATTGACTAAACTGTGTAAAAGTCTGTATTAGTCTCTCCATTGGTGTGTAAGCAACTGCATGGGTTGCTGAATACCTACATGAGTGTCTATATAGGTTATTGATTTGTTGTCTGAGTATCTGTATGGGTCTCTGAGTGTCTGTGTGGGTCGGTGGGTGTATGAGTCTGTGCATAGATGTCTGAGTGGGTGATTCAGTGGTTGTATGGATTAAAAAGTGCATCTGGAAAGGGCTGTATGGGTGAGTTAGTGTGTCTATGGGTGTGTTGGTGAGTGAATAAATGTCTCAGTGGTACATCTGTGACTAACTACATATGTTTTAAGCCACTATATTTGAGTGTTGGAGTATATAAATGAGTATACGTGAGACTAAGTTATTTCAAGAGTGGGTGTATAAATAAGTGTCTGCTTCTATCAGTGATTGTATAAGACAGTAAATATGTGTTAGTATCTGTATAATAAGTGATGTGGTATGTCTAAAAATAACAAAGTTGGTGTGTATAACTGTATACATGATTAAATGGGTATGTGATTCATTCTTTGCATTACTGACTAGGCGTGTGAGTAACTATGGATGAGTGGCAGCGTGTGACTGCATGTGTAGATGTATGAGTGCATATTATAGTCCTCTATTGATGAGCAACTATATGTATAAGTGACTGGATGTGTGTGTAGACCTAGGAAATAGTGAGTGCTATGTAGTATATGGCATTGTTCTGTGTATGGTTTCAAAAATAGTAGTCAGCATTTTACAATGGGTGTATCAAAGTTTATATTAGAGCATCAGTATGTGCATCAGATTGTCACGTGGATGATGTCATGAGTGATGTCATGAGTGATGTCATTTGAGATGTCATCAGTGATGTCATCAGTGATGTCACTGACCATGTCATGAGTGATGTAATATGTGACATCATCAGCAGTGCATTGCGAGCGCGCGTGTTATAGTTAGCTCAACTAACTATAATAGGCGAATTTCTCTGGTTTGATATAAGTCAAATGTCCAACTAACTATAACGTCCCTGAAACCTATGGTTTTTTCAGTGAATATATATATATATATATATATGTATATATATATATGTATATTTAGATTGCTGTATAAGTGTTTGTAGCTGATGCAACCTTTTTGGTAATATTGTTATGAATTTAGTAATACTTTTTTTGGGATGAATTATAAATATTTTGGTGATATAATATATATTTATTTTTTAATCAAACGTGTTTAAAATATTTCTCTTGAAGACATGTTTTATGTAAAAAGTACTTTTTTATGTTTATTAATGATAATGCAATTATTTTGCAATATGATTGTATTATTGTAGTCGATATTGTGGGAATCAATATTTTCAACATATTATATCATCTGTTTATGTAAAAGTCACATTTTTGTTTCCGTGATTTGTGTTTTCAATATGGGTAAAAAATCTATATTTTTAACAACGATATTTGTGTTCACGACATTTGTGGTTTTATTAGTTAATTATGGGAGGGTGATATTTTTGTTAACAATATTTGTTTTTTTATATTTTTGTATGCATCGATATTATGTCAGTGATACGAGCTGAGAGATGGGACAAGCACTTTGAATGTTAATTTCAGTCACACTGCAGCAGTAAAATCCTGACCAAAGTGCCTGTCGACACTCTAACTACAGGCCAATCTTTATGTTTTGATGTAAATGAGGTTCACTTGCCACTAAAATTAGGTCCCCATTCAATATACTTGATTGGAACTCCTCTTGATTTATGTATAGGCAATATATATTTGTGGGGCTTTATTTTAAGAAAGGTTTTTATCTATCATTGTTTCAATTTTTAAGAAGGGTAATAGAGAGGACCCGAAATGCTAACGTCCAATCTCCCTTTTTCATTCTTTGGTGAAGGTGGTGGGTCGTATCCTCCCTCTAGGCTGTAATGTTGGTCTAAGAATAACATTATCCTAACTAATATTCATTATGGTTTTTGCAAGAGGAAGGTTACACCTGACCAAGCAATAAATCCCCACCTTTTGATTGGCAAATATACAATGGCAAAACAAGGCACGCTCTGCCCTTAATGGACCTCACCAGCACATTTGATAGCATCTTCACACTAAATTATGGGCCATTATGAGAAGACAGAGAGGTGATAAGGCAATTGTTAACTTTTGAATAGTTTTGTATAAGAACGCCTTGGCTAGAGTCTGTTATGAGTTGAGTGGCGGATGCAGCAACAAGCTCCCTGTAGAGAGAAGAGTAAGACAAAGACGTGTGCTGGCTCCATTACTTTTTAAATCTTTATATTAAGGACTTAGAACTGTATCTTCTTGGGAAGGGTACAGATTTGCGAGGATCAGCTATTGTTTTGTATTGATCTTACTTTACGCAGCCAATGCTGGTTTCATGTCTAGAACAGCAAACAGTCTACAAAAGCTACTGAATGTGTTTGCTTACTATATGGGCAATCTGAAACTCAGAACTAATTTAAAGAAGACAATTATAATGTCTTAGGGTCTTAGGGCAACACATAGGTGTCATTTTACTGTAGGTGGTGTGACTGTAGAAAAGGCAAATACTTTTTCTTATCTGGATGCTCATTTTGACTCCCAAGGTTCTTGAATTCAACAAAGTGCTATTAGATCATCATAATTTGAGAGCTCTATCAAGACAGTTTTTAGGTTTTCCAGCAAGCTAGGTCAGAAAAACCTGAAAGAATTGTGTTTGTTGTATAAAACTAAAAATTTACCAAATTATGAAGTGTATGTCTGGGTTTACGTGGATTGTGGGAACCTGTATATAGTTGAAATTGTATTCTGAAAAGGCCTTTTGTACTCACATCAAGATGCTCTAATTTCATAACACACAAGGAACTGGGGCTTACTAATTAAGGGTATATTATTAAATCATGCCCGTAATATTGTGGTTTGAGATCTAGTCCAAACCATCAACCACGTTTATTTGACTGGTGATACACCATTCTTTGTCCCTTGACCATGCCCAATGAAGTCCATGGTTGACCTATATAGTCTCTCTTTGTGGAAAATTCGGGGAGCCAGAGTTTTTTATCTATGCATACTGTCTCCAAAATAGAAATTAACATCTTATGTTTAAACCATTTAAATAGAACAGTTTGCAGATGGCATTAATTAAACCCATTGTTATGTCCCACTCCTTGCTCTTAATCTTGGATGGTATGCAGTTGTATATTTTCAGGATAATACATTCAGAAGACAAAGTGATTTTGTTTTTTAAATGAGCTATTAGACTTAGAAAATGTTTATCATTTAGCTGATATTTTACCCATCTCCTATTTTTCTATGGCTTTTTATCACTTTGTTTTTAAATCAATTTTAACCATGTATTATTGTTTGTATCTTTTATGGTTGCTTTAACCAAATAAAGATATTGACTTTGACTTTGCCTCTTGCCAATGTCCCAAGATTACGTTTGTCCCAAGGTACCATGAATATCATCGAATGCAAGTTTAAGACACAAATAACATATATTTGATATCAGAAGTGTGTTTCACAGACTTAGGGTAATAAATCTCTTAGCCTCACTTGATTTCCATGCCCCCTGACTTACATTCAAGCCCTTTAAGTTGGTAAGCGTAATTACCATTGCCGCAATAGGTGAAATATGACTATGTCCACCTACATTTAAGCAAAGGAAACTATTCCAATTGTGTATATCTGACTATTCCCATTGTGTGTATCCGATTCCAGCATCTGTCTGGCATGCCAGGGTTGGAATACTCTAAAAAGCAGGTTACTGTATAAATGGAAGGACCTTGGATGAAACATGTTAGCACTGGTTGGAAAATTGCTGGCTCTCCGCTATTGAAAAGATAAATTGTGATATGTATTTTACATGTCTATGGAGGAAAGATCTCTTCTCAGAACAGTTTTTCTAATTATGTTGTCCATCCCTAACTTAACTTTTTCTCTGAAATCATATACTGGCTACAGGTTAAGTATGGTTTGAGAGCACCATGATGGTTTCACAACCAGAGGCCATATTATACATAGTACCCTGGGGTGCAGCGGGCGTGTGCACATGCCTTGTGTCCCCCCCGGGGCAAAATGGAATTACAAAAGGGGCCGCAGGGACTTGAGCTACCTCTTCCGTAATACTGAGAGCACTGGTGCATAAATAGCATTCCCTCATTTGAATGGTAGTGTGGCCCCTTGAAAATTAGGGAATCACATCTGTGCCCGCACTCTAATATGGAGAGGTCACAGAGGCAAAACAGACCATTAGAAAGTGCATTGATAGGTGCGTCACAAACAAGTGGCACATTGTTAGTGCATCAGCTGAAGGCTGCCCTCTGAAGGGGGTCAAATGGGGTCCCATACACCACCCAGTTACTCCCATGCTGATAAGTGCAGTCCCTCACTGCAGTGGAATCTCTGTCCCTTCTTTAAAATGCAGGCAGCAGATACAGAGAAGCTTGCAAGCAGGCACTCCGTCTTACACTGAATGAATGGCCCCAGGACAGTTGCGAATTCACTACTGCCTTTTAGGCAGCACATTCATGATATTAGGGTACACTGTCCCGGTCTGTACCAGGTGCACCTTTTTAAAGGTGAAACCTGGCACAGACCAGGATAAAGAGGGAAAAGCGCTCAGTCTGTAAGCCCAGGAAGATGTTGGTGTGGAACACTTTTCCGTCTATTTCACTCAAGGAATTTTGTCTATGACTCTCTTATCCAAATGACCTTGGGTGCCTCCTCAAAAGGCAAGCCTCTTTGTCAAATCTGAGGGTCAAGGACGTCCGAACAGGAGACCTATAGCAGCATACAAAGCACATCATTACCATGAACTTGGAAGGAACTACTTGAAATCTCCTTGGTAACCAAGGTCTGACTGGAAATGGACAGCACCACTCCTTTGCTGAAATCAGAATGGACTGAAATTGATTACTGCAATGTTTTTGACTAGAAGGTTAAGTCACTAAGGAAGTTGAAATGGAATTGTCTGTGGATGGAAAAACTTTTTTCCGTCTCTAAATGCACTCTGATGTCATAACTGGAAGTTAAGGGTCCATCATTTGTTGCCAAGAAAAGGTTGTCTAAGCATTTTATTTTCCTGCATGCTATGCACTTTCCTCCCTGGTGTCTGCACTTGCTCATTTGAAAATAGTAAATTTGCTGCAGCTACGGCTAGCACTCTGAAGCTATCATCGTCGAGAAAATGTGTGTTAGGAATTACGCACAAACCTTGACCAATTCTGGAACCATAGAATAGCAGGAAACAAGGGGGCTGAGGTTGCAGTCAGACATATATGCCTTGAGTTGCTCAAACATTCGAAAGTGGACATGTTGTTTTGTTTGTTTTATTTTATTTTATATGCTTAATAACATTGGTGTATTGAAAACGAATTATTCATGTGATGAATAATTATTTGTAAGCATGACTAAAAACTTCCGGTTTTCTCCACGTGTGTTGTCACACCTGTTTTTCCATGTGCAGCACTCTGCCAGTTGATGATGAGTCCCACACCCTGCACAAGTAGACCCCACCCGTCCCAGAGCTATAAAAATGAGCGTCTCTCTATCAGAAGTGCTTGGCCTCATTATTTCTCCCGCTTACCTGCATTCCAGCGTGTTGATCCGGCTCCGGTTCCTGGGCTCGTCTTCTCCGTCAAGTCTTCCTGTGCGCCATTCCTTTTTCAGCTTCAGTTGCCCTGGTAACCTTCCAGAGTCCCGCATAGCTTCCGGATTCCCTCAGCAGCTAAAAAAAAGAAAGAAAAGAAAGAGGAAAAAGTCGGGATAAGGTATTTCCCCGTGTTCGCGTCTTGGGAATTTGGTCTCAAGATTTATCAGGTACTTTTTATTTATACTTTTAATAGCGAACTTCAATCGGAGAACATTTAATTCCAGGACAATCAAGACTTAAGTTCAGACTCATTGGAATATGATGATTGTTGTTTTTTAAAGCAGGAGGCTTATTTGAATTAGAACATTGTTTTAAAACAGTAAGTTATTGACAATTAATCTTCAGATTATTAAGAGAGACAGTTATACCAAGTGATTATGCTTGTCTAAAAGTTGACATGCTTTGTTTCTTCCCTTAGCATATGGTGTAATTAAGAAATGCTACTAAAGAATGTCTTCACAAATGATTGGCCGAACAGCAATGATCTATAAAGAGTTGCAAACTTATTAGAGAGGTATAAATAATTAAAGTCATTGTATGTATCTTGATATTATTCAATAGTTTATATACTAGTAGTCAGAACTTTGTACTTAATAGCTATATATTGTTTGTTGTTTAAAGATAAAAGCCCAGTGCCACGAAATAGTGACAAATGAAGCTGAAGGTAGAAGCTTGCCAGTGCACCAGAAATACTACGAACCAGAGGTCTCAGTGTTTTTTTCGCTTTTTTTATTTTGTCCCATTCCCCTATCCCCTGGGATTCTCCAGTGGCATAGAGTGTGTTAATCACTTTTGCGGAGGCAGTGTCTTGGGGGTATTGGGATCCAGCATTTTATCACCCCAAGGGAACAATCTGGTTTTCAGGTGAGTGGTAACCTAACACTGTGCTTGTAATTCCACATAACTCACTTATTATAATCCTCTCTTGCAGGTCCTCTATGAGAGCCTGAAAAATCTTCACTTGAGATTATGAAGCATAATACACATATCTGACAGCATGCAATCGGATTACGTTTTACATAATGCCATATCTTTTTATCTGGAGTGTCACTCTGGAAAGCATTTTACAAAGCCATTGACATGCATCCTGCTGGTTCAGCTAAAATGGAATCCACAAAGACAAAGTTGGAGTGTTTGGTTCAATCAAATAATTCAGGGTGTGGAACCAAGAAACAGTATCTTCTCAAGATAACATCATTCATGCATCTTTCACTGCCTTGTATACATACCATTTAGTATATTTACAAACTCTTTGGTTGCTAGGCGTTCACCGGGGTTGGTCACAGTGGAACACATTTCCCCAGTTGTGTACTTGAGCATTACCCAAAATGAAGGGGTGGAAAGATCATAGATAAGCTGCAGAAATAGATGTAGGGCATTTATAATATTTGCCACAGTGACCTCTTTTCCCTCAAGACCTTTCAAATTGTTACACACATATTTTACCAGTCTGGCCTCTGAGAAATTCTTTTGAGGGGCTTCAATGTAAGGCTATGCTTTTGCATTTTGCTTTTATTCACTGTCTCTCTCTCTCGCTCTCTATTCCATGAATGGCAGTAAGGAATATTGTTGCTTTTAGTGATTGCACTTTTCCATTTGTGTTGCACCTTTCATGGGTTGACCAACCCAGAAACATTCAAACGTTATAATTAACTTCTACAAATATATATGACTCAGCAAAGGTCAGCCTGACAGACACTCTTCTTGTTCAGATCATGCAGCCAGGTGATATACGTTTGTTAAATCTGCAGGTGCCTGGCTGCCTGAGCTGTTCTTTGCTGGGCTGAACATGTCACAGCCTGGTAGGCGTGACCGCCTCTGCCTGGCGATGCTCCTGGAGTTTCTCCCCCTCATGACAATGGGGAGTGTCACTGATACTTTTGGACCTGAGCACTTCAGTTTTAAGTCCTAAAGTGCCCATGGCTGAGTGTCTATCACTGGCAACATATCACAGAGTGTGGTTGAATCAGCAACTCTCACTGACCCCATCCCACTCAGTGTTGAAAATTGACTGCCACCTCCTCACATTGGTTGACATAAAGTTAACCAATGAAAGGAGGCGGCAGTCCCAACCCTCCTGGAACCCCCAAAGCTTTCCTCCATGAGACACTGCAGCAGGTAAGTGTTATTCTTTTAATGTTTGGTGCATGTGTGTATGTATGACTGCATATCTATTTCTGAGTGCGTGTTGTGAATGGGTGTGTGAATGCATGGATGTTAGTGACTGTGTGTGTAGCCTCCTGCCCCCTTTGCTATAATCACTGGCTATCATTTGTTGATTCCAAACCAACATGGTCCTTATGCACCCACTCTGTCTGTTATCACTGTGCCTGCAATGTGACATATATAGATAGATAAACCATTCTGCTCTCTACTCAACTTGGTGCAAGCAATACAAATGTTCCCTGGTTTTTCTCTTTTACCAAGTAAAGTAGGACCAAACAAGACAACCTCTGGAACTGCCACGGGCAACCATTTACAAGAGCAATGAAGTTAAGTGTCAACTAGAAATGCGTCCTCAAATTCTGCACCAGTTGCCCTGAATGTATAACTGCCTCACCTAAGTCTTACTATATGTAGGACAAACTTATATGGGCATCTCCCCTATGGAGCAGGAAGAAGCATCTTTTTTCTAGAAGGCCTGCTGTTTTCAGAGTTGGAACCACATTGTATAAGATGGGTGATAATGGGGCAAACCATATATATATATATTGCCTGCTGGCCATCACCAATAGGTAGTTATAGTTACGATGTAGTTTCCATAGGAAGAACGTTTTTTCACTTGTCAATAACTTTGGCATCGTTTGACAAATCCTCGCAAAATTTTCAAAACTAATGGATGAGTCACTTCAGGGGCTGTCTTTAAAAGTTTGGCGTGATCCGTCAAGAAGGGGCCAGGAATAAGTGAGGACCAAAACACTTTTTCTCCATGTTAATTTCCATAGGTAACTTTGGACACTGCTACAGCCCGAACTGCTGAACGGAATTACACCAAATTTAGCCAAAAGATAGCTCTTGGTCCAGAAAGTGCCCTTTATGTTAAATAGTGTAAATCTGTTCAGTAGATGTTGAGAAATGTAAAGATTTTTCAGATATACAATTGAAGCTGTAGTGGATCTGCGACCCCTCCTGATATCGTGCCTGAAATCTGATTGGCTGCCAACACTTCAAACCAGGAAGTGTTGGCAGCCATCTTGTGGTTCAGTTGAACCGAGTTACAAGAAAAAGCGTTAAAAAATGAAAAGGGGGCAGGGTAGAAACACCCTGACCCCTTAGGCCTCTTGAGGGATGCTAGAGGGATCCCCCAGGGCTAAAATAGCATTTTTTTATTTAAAAAAAAAAAAAAAAAGTTTTGCCGGGAGTTGAGTTGGATTCGCGACTCCAGTCAAAAATGAAAACAAAGAATGGAGCACGGGCTCCAGCGCTTCGATTCATTTAGGCCCCTGGATGGGCCAGGTCCCGGGGCAATTGAAAATAATGATGCGGGCCCCACACGGGCCACCCGCAGCCCCAGGGACCACCACCTAACCGGGCATATATTAACTATTTATGTATGGAGGGCTCTGGCTCCCACCATGCCATAGCAAACAGTGCTCTGATTTCACCAAGTAAGAGCAGAAAATGCTCTAGCTTCTTGAAAGCGGATCATGTCTGTTTCCCTGCTCGCTTCGCAGTGAGCAGGGAAACAGACTCTGCTTTGGGACCCAGGGAGCTGTATATTCAGTAGCTCCCTGAGCCCCAAACCAATGCCGGCTCCCCCACAGTCCCACTTCTGAGTGGGTGCCCTAGAGGCACCCACTTTAAATGGGTAGGTCCCGGGGGATCGGGGTCCGCAGGGAGAAAATAGCAGCCAAGGAGGGGGGCCGCATTCCCCCTCCCTTCTTAAAAAACAACTTTTTTCTTACAAGTGCCAGTCCTTCAGGGATGGGGCCCCTGAGGCCGAAAATGGTCAAGGAGGGGGAGTGCACAGCCCTACTTCCTTTTTAATTTTTTTTTTTAAATAGGGACGGGTCCCAGGCCACACAGCCTCCTTCCTCAAATGTAGTAAAATAATTAAAAAAAATAATGGCAACTCACCGGAGGCCCCGCCCCCTTTCTCCACCACTCTGCAAACTCCCCTCCTGGTGCACTGCTGGTTGTCAAGTCCCCTTGACTACTGATGGTCCTTAGTGGCCAACAAGACCTCCTATTACCTCCAATAAACCTCACACAGTGGGATTGCTGAGAGGTGGTCGGAGGCCATGCCCCCTTTCTCCACCACTCAGCAAACACGCTTCTCAGCGTGCCGCTGATGTCGGATTGAGGCCCCTTTGCCTCCTGAGGGCCTCAGGACTAAAGTGTGCTTCATCCCCAAGCAGAAGTTCTCCAGGAGGCACATTTGCACAGGACTAGTAGAGAAAGGGGGCATGGCCTCTGATGCCCTTTAAGCAATCCAGCTGTGTGGTTAATACTGGAGGTAACAAGAGGGGTAGTTGTCCTTCAATGACCCTCAATAGCCAAGGGGATGCCACCACCTGCTAGTAGTGCACCAGGAGGTGTGTTTGCAGAGTGGCAGAGAAAGAAGGAATGGCCTCCTACCAGTTCTCAGCAATCCTGCTGTGTTTTGTACTTACTGGAGATAACAAGAGGGGTAGTTGCCCCCAAGGATATTCAACTAAAACTCCTGTTATCCCCAATAAGACCCACATAGTGTGATTGATAAGGGATCTCTGGAGGTCACACCCCCTTTCCCCACCACTCTGCAAATGTGGTTCGTGGTACATTACTGGTTGGGGCATGAAGTCCACTTTACTCCTGAGGGACAATGGGGCGAAGAAGTCCTCCTGGTACATCCTGTAAGTCCTGCACGCTGGGATTCCTGCTAACGTAACGTCTGGTTAAAAAGACTTAAAAATTCACTAAAACAAAAAAGGATACAGGGACTTTATAGTTAGGAATTACCATTTAGAAAACCATGGAAATTCACACAAAAAACAAAGGCTACAGGTATGTTACAGTTAACAAATACAATTAGACAAAACTTGGAAATTCACACAAAAAAAGTTACAGCGATGTTACAAAACCAGAGAAATTTAGCAGTTATAATTAGCTGAGCTAACTATAACACACGCCCCCACAATGCACTGCTTATGACCTCACTTATTACATCACTCATGACATTGTCAGTGGCATCACTGATGACATCACTGATGACAGCTCAAATGACATCACTGATGACATTATCCACAGAATCTCTGATGCACCCACTCAAACCCCCATATAACCTCCATACAGCTACTCCAACTACTACACTACCATTCTCAAAACAATTAATCCACTATACCAGTACTTACACAGCCACTACTGATTCATAGATCAACACACATATGCACTCACTCACCCATACAGCCACTCATCCACCCACTCACTCACTAATACAGCCACTGACATATCCACTCATACACCCATGTAGCAACACACACACTGAGTCAGTCACCCATAGAGCTACTCACACACCTACTCACTCACCCAATCAATCACACAGCCACTTACTCACCATAAAGTTACACTCGATCTCTCTCACTTACTCATACAGATACTAACACGTACTCACTCACCTATACCGTCACTGACACAAACACACAGTCAACCATATAGCACACTCACATTCACTCACTCATCCATACAGTCACTCACATACCCCATTACTCACCTATACTGCCTTTCGCATAACCAGTTACTCACCCATATACCACTGACACATTTACTCACAAACTGTCACAGCTATATACACACTCACTGACCCATACAGCCCTCACATACTCACTCATCCCATAGAGCAACTGAATCACCCACTCACTCACCCATATAACAGTCACACACACCCTCACCCACCCATATAGAAACTCACATACCCACTCGCACACCGATACAACCATTTTGACAATAACTGATAGACAGATACATACATTCACACCACCATTCACTCACCCATACATTCACTGAGACACCTAATCACTCACTTATACAGTCATTCAAGACCCATCTGAATCATTGAATCAGGCACTCAAACACCTACTGATTCACCAACACACTTGGCATACATATTTAACACTCATAAACCATTTTAAGCACACTCACAGTCACTGGATGATGTCACCAGCGATGTCAGCGATGTCATCAGTGATGTCACTGACCATGTCATGAGTGATGTACTATGTGAGGCTATAAGCAGTGCATTGCAGGGGTGCGAGTTATAGTTAGCTCAACAGCAGAATTTCTCTGGTTTTGTACGAGTGAAACCAGAGCCTAACTAATACATCTCTGTAACCTTTGGTTTTTTGTGAATATGTATATAAAAACATTAAAAAAGTAGCACATCAAATGCAAAATATTAAATCAATTACAACATTTAATAATAACATTTACTAAAAATATGTGAAAAACACAATTATACAAAAATGTATATACATAAATAGACAAATAATATAAAATTAAACATATACCCACATAATGGCATTAGATAAATGTACACAACATTATAAAATATTAAAATCTGGGAATAATACAGATACATCAGATGGGTAACCTTCACTATTCACACTCCAGTTTTTCCAACAGTAGGGAAAGCGTTGGACTCCAGAGGGATACAATTTACTATTCCCACTTGAGTCTGTGCAACGGCAGGGAAAGTGTTGGACTTCAGAGGTGCTAAATTTACGATTCCCACTCCGGTCTGTACAACAGTAGGGAAAGCGTGGGACTCCAGAGGGGTAAAATGTACTATTCCCACTCCAGTCTAACAGTAGGGAGAGTGCTTCACTTCAAACACATAACATATATAGAACATAATCCTATTATTTTAAAACACATATAAAACTCTTGGGGCCCAATAATGACTTTTGGCGCACGCCATGCTCCCGCTGCGCCAAAGCTTGGTTGGGTCGTCCGCCAGATTAGGAGTTTCCTCCTGTATGGTGGTTGGTTTTTGGCACTCCCACAACGGTGCCTCTAAAAATGGGCACAGCAATGGGAATCCCAAAAACAGTTCCTGCATAGAATGGACTCTAGGGTCCATGCCATGCAGCAGCTGCTGTGTGCATGCACACAGGCAGGCACATGTTGTGTCCCCCTGTGTGCATCCACAGGGTGAGAGGCACCAGGAGGCCCTGTAGGGCCCCCTTTGTTTTCTCTCTGCCACAGCTTTCATGGTGGTGGGACCGCAATGAAAACCGTGGCAAAGAAGAAACTCGTAATATGCTTGGCCAGACCGCGGCAGTCCCGCAATGCATATTTCGGTCTCAGGACTGCAGCGCCACTGCCAGGGAACAGGGCTTTCATGGCAACATCAGCGGTCCCATGTGGCTTGCCTGTCCAACTGTTAATGGGGCAATCGGACTGCCAGTGCTGCAGTGGCTGGACTGCCACTGCTATGCCACCACGAGTCTCGCGGTCCTCAGACCCGCAGACTCATAATCTGTCCCTTAATATAAACTTTATTAATTAACCAAGGAAAAAAAAATATATATATATATATATAAATAAATAAAAAACAATTAAACAATTAAAATGATTAGTAGACAAATTAATAATCAATTATCAATTCAAACAGTTGTCATGTATTTATTACTTAAATAAATTACCCCACTACACCCCACAAATCTACCTGCACACAGTTAAAATATAACTAAAATAAATAAATGTAACACAATTAGCAATCAATTACATATTAATTAATTTAACCGGTTTGATTTAGTTAATTCAATTTCATTTAATAATTAGTTATTAGTATATTAATTAGTAACTAACTTTCCACCCTATACCCCTAGAAACCCAGCAGCCCACACATAATTAATCACAAATGAGTAATTAATTATTAATTAGTCATTACTTAGGAAACGTCCCACCATATACCCCTACAAACCCAACAGCCCACACCTACTGTATAACTTAAAAAATATAAATACTACACAATTTAATTATTTATTACTCAATTAAATAATTGATAATAAATACATTATTAATAATTATTTAATTAATACCTAATTACCTTCCCACCCCATACCCGTACAAACCCAGCAACTTGCACCTAATGTATAACTTTAAAAATAACGTTCATTACGCAATTTATAGCATTAATAATACATTTATTATTTCCACATTATTGATTATTTGCTAATAATTATTACTTAATTAACTTCCCACCCTATGCCCCTACCAACCCAGCAGTCCACACCTAATATATAACTTAAAAAATACAATTATTACACAATTTACATAATTGATTACTTCTATATTGTTAATTAATTGTTGAATAATTATTACTTAATTAGCTTCCCACCCTATACCCCTACAGACCTATCAGCCTGCACCTAATATATAACTTAAAAACTGCATTTGTTGCAGAATTTCCAAAATTAATAATACATTGAATAATTAATAAAAGGTTAATATTAATTAATTGTAATTAATTAACTTTCCACCCTACACCCACAAAATGTATAAATCATTTAAAATTACAAACGAAATTTTAAAAATGTATTACCAATTATACATACAATATTAACACAACATTAATATATGAACTAACACACATAAAGATAATTAAAAATCAATATTTTTTCCAACTATATTATTGAAAACAATATTTCAACAATATTTTTGAAAACGATGTTACCTGTAAAATCGATATTCTTGACAACCATATTTCTGCTGCACCATGTTTTTTATCGCAATATTTTTTCTTAGATTTTTCTGATCCGATATTTTGTCCAAACATCGGTATCTGATGGGCAAAGAGCATAATTTACACATGCAAATAATTGATCGATTGGCACAAATCAGAATATAATACCAAATTTACCACCACCAATCTAAGAATGTCTGATTAATTACCTGCAATGTTAATTATTCTTTGTTCTACTCCTCCTCGTTACAGTTGTTACTTGATAGGGTGAATCCCACCTACAGAGAGAGGAAACACTTCAGGAAATGCTCCCTCTCAAACTGGACTCGAGCTCCTCCTGCCTCGTGACCTATTATCTCTTTAGCACTCCCTCGTGCTCAGAAGTGAAGGTAAGGCGAGTGCAGCGCTTCAAAAACTATGCAATACACAAGTTAGCATTTACCACAAGCTGGTATTGTAAGTACTTTTCCTTTAGAAGCCAGTCAATGAAACCTCGCTTAGAATTTAAAAGCCAATGTTACAAATCTGGCACAGCTTTCTACACAATACCTTGCTGACAATTCTGAATATTGCTGTAAAACCCTGAACTGCACGGTGGCATTCTTTTTTTCGTATAATGTTATTTATAACTGGCAATGCTAACAGCCTAATAAAATTGTTTGAACTCAGAAGGCTCATAAACTTGCTAAGCGCCATCTGGCATTGTAGGTGAACCAATTCAGGAGAGCTTTTGTACAGTTTTAGTACTATGTAAAATTGATATATTTAAATTCGGATGCCATACGCCATTCATTTGGCGACATATATCAGAAGTAACATCCAAGGGAGATACCTGACACAAAGGGCCGTCAAAAAGATGATCTAAAGTTGATAAATATGGAATACATCCAGCAGCTGCAGGGAGACTTTGAGGGCTGTAAAGAGAAAGGCTCTGTATGCACAAAACCTTCATGCCTCACATTAACCATTGATGTTTTACAGGATAGACAGAAGCTGAGATTGCAGACCATAACTGATTGAAGGATTATCCATTTTTTCTGTGGTTTGTGCACCTTCAACTCTTCAAAAAACGGTTTCATGAGAATACGATTGATCGAATTGCTATAGACAGCACAAAAGTGTTGGATGGAAATAAGTAAATTAACCTTAAACAGTGGCAATTCCGCTTGGTAGTATTCCATTCCACCATTTTAGGCTTGTGCTGTATTGCTGAAAGAACCCGGCACAATGCAAATGTGCATTCCTGTCACGCAAAAGTTGAATTTCATCCTTAACAGCCTGGCTGTGTCCCACCAGAATTGTAACACACGCCACCCCAGATGGCTTTCAGACTTAATAACTTCTTGACAAATAACAACCTGTATGATGAAAAATGTATCCCTTTGTATGCTGTGGAGGTTGATATTTATAGCTTTTGTGTATATGGAAAGACAGACATTTTATACCTCTTTAACAAATTATTCCTGCATTGGGAGTATTACAGAGACATGGTATAAGAAATTGAGTTATTGGTTGACGGGGTGGAAGCCCCACTCAGGCAACAACCACTGTCCTTGTCAGGGTGAACCAAAAAAGTCACAAATTTAACCTGTGCTTCACCCTCTGGTAGCTTGGCACAAAAGCAGCCAGGCTTAAACTAGAGGCAATGTGTTAAGTACATCACAAACATTAGGAAAGAGAAAACACAACACAAGAAAAAAAACTAATGATACCACAAGGGCAAATATCAAGTCAGCAGAACCGGAGATATTATAGCCTTATAGCCCGCCGTAGCGGGCTATACCGGCCATTAAAGGCCCGTTCCTGCGTTAAAGGGCTGAGCCGAAGGTGAGGGACTTTAACAAGGGAGTGGGACTTTGATAGCCGTTATAGCCCTGCTACGAAGGGTAGCCCTGCTACGAAGGGCTATAAGGATATTAGAACATTCTGCCACTAGAGGGCAGAATGTTCTAACAAATAAAACAGAGGCCTCTCGAAGATCAAGGGGATTTAAATCCCCTCGAGCTCCGAGAGGCCTTTGTAAATCATTGGAATGTTGCGCTGTGGGCCTTTACCGGCCCATAGAAGCAGCGAGCACTCCATTGTCTTCAATGGAGCTCCCAACATTACAATGTTCTAATTAGTTTTAAAGTTTTGAGTGATAATAACATCTAAAAGCACCTAGTGCCACTCACAGTCAACTGGTTGTGCTAGACTAGGAGAAAGTCACAATTTCAGCATGGGTCAGATACAGGGACCAGGTTAGTCCCACTGAAAAGTTACCTTTCCAAGTCCAGTGTATAAAGAGTTCCATTTACGCGAGGAGGAAGCTGATGGCACAGAGAGTAGGTCGAGCATCGCAGATGGTCGTTGCAAAGATCTGGTTCTTGCTGGAGCTTCATGTTGGTGGTCACCGAACTGCCAAGCCAGGTCTTCCCTGGACCAGAAACAAGCATACTGGGACCGGTTTCAGGGTATCACCCCTCATCAGACAGGCTAGCTTGAATCCAGTTTGTGTTCACATATTACAATTATCCCACAATACCTGGGCAAGGAACAATCTAGACTAGTGAAAATTGTATTGGGAATGAAAATGTAATTTCCACTGTGAAATTTTTAATTATACACTGGTGATGTATTCGATTATCCATACACATAAAAGAGGAGTGGGAGTACAAAGGAACAGACAATTATTGTCATATGTGGCACATGCTTCAATTTTTTAAAACTGCCCACCCACAAATTGTGGCATGCTTCATCATCAGGCTTGCTATCAACACCCCGTGCACAGACCAATGCCTGGAGTGGAGCAAAAGGGAGTGAAAGACAATACAAACACAAATTTCCAGCAATCAGAAAAGAATACTGGTGCAGAAATAAGAGTTTAAAAAACTGGCTCAGGAATATACGCTGTCAATTTTATTCTTGGAGTTCCTGGTCAGGATTAAAGAATTTATATAGGATGGTGGTGTCGGGAAGAGTTAGTAACCCCACACCCTTCCTATCTGCGTGTCTGTGAACATGTTTCAGATGTTTTTATCTAGCCCAAAAACGGTCTTATGGCTTTTGTCAGGACCTAAGATTACCTTAATTCCCCTACTTTCCTACCTTCCTTTGTTGGTAGTTTGAGATTTGAACCAATCTGGTCTGGGGTCTGCTAAACACATGGTGGTTATACGTTTAGATGGAAATATAACAATCATAACAATTTGCTCATATGAGAGTGGTCATTCTCTATGTGTTGAAGCCAAACGGAATATAAATGCTCATTGCAAACATGCATACACCACAATATCAATGTACAATTGATGATACTAAACTGTGATGATGGGTAGCTAGTCATCTAGATTATTTTTATTTCTTTCTTTATTCGGCTTTACACATTGAAAAACCATAAAAGCAACATTTGATAAAACAATTTCATATTAAAAGAGAGATCATCTTACAAGATAAAATTCAGACAGACACAGATTAATATGTTAAAAACAAAGAATCAAGTTATTTCAATACGTCGTCTGGGACTACATCCAGCATAATTTTTACAGATTTCTCCTATGCTTCATAATGCATTTTGAAAAAATTAAGGACGTGGTAGCAAACCGGTTCAGATTCTAACAGTTGTAGACGTAGCATTGCGGGGCGACATTGTCTAAGTCCCCATCGCCTTAATAGTGATAGTAGCCAAATTTTCCGGTGTGGATGATGGAATTTACAAAGCAATATTGTGTGTAAGTTAGTCTGTATTGATTCCTCATCACAGGGACAAGCAGTGAGAATTGGGTCCCACCTATTTCTCTCGGGAAAAGCTCTAGTCTATGAAAGAAGTCTAATCTGAATCTTGTCAATAACATTCTATCATACGTACTAATCTGTAGTGTTAAATAAGGCTGGATAAAGTAAGTGGTCTGGATCATGTTAGCATGGAGGACCGAGGGTTTTGTCGACCCAGAGGTCAGCCTCAGGGACTCTAGGTGACTCAGAGCCAGTTGTTTCAACGCTCTCTTTGGTAGATCAATAATATCTTCTGGTTCAAGATAATACTTCTCCATGCCAAGATCTTTGAGGAAGTTTCTGACATACCGAAGCCATGTTATTTTTAAGGATTGATCAAGAGCCATTGAGTCCGCCACGATTGCCTGTGTCAGCGCATTTTTATCAGAGGTCCAAATGCGCCGCCAGAGCAATAATGGTTGAATCCTTAACAAATCCTCTAAGTAAGGGATTCCAAGTTCCAAGTGGGATGCATAGATTGATGTACGTCTCGGTGTAGCTAAAAGGAAACTGAGGAGGGTGTTTTCTGCCACCTGAAGGGCGCTAACATCTACGTGTCCCCAGACTCCCGCCCCATACAGCGCAATCGCCTGACACTTGGCGCTATAGATTTTTAGTAGCTCCACTGGTGCCTTTCTCCCCAGTCTCTGGGAGAAGCTCATCAGGGCCACTATGGCTCTTTTAAAAAGATGGCACCTGGCCTCTACTGCTGATCTCCAGTTCAGCCTTTCGTCGATCATAATACCCAAATACGGATACTGGACAGTTACCTCAAGTTTTTGGTCTTTGAGATAGATATCCTTTGCTCGATTTTTCCCACTGCCTGCTACTCTCAAAAAATCTAAAAGAGGGGGATCCACTCCCATTTGTCTCAAAACCATCCAGAGTTTTGCGTGTGAAACGCAATCAAAAGCGGCGGACAGGTCTACATACACCATATAGACCGTGTCCTTCTTTGCTTGGATATATTTGCCTACTATCAGACTAAGATTGAGGGCCTGCTCCACCATTCCAAACCCCTCCCGGAATCCAAATTGGAGATCAGAAATAATGCCTCCCTCCTCAGCCCACAGCTGGAGTCGCTCAAGCACGACCCTGCCAACGACCTTGCCCAGAGAATCCAGCAGTGAGATGGGGCGGTAGCATTTGGCGTCCTGACGATCCCCCTTTTTAAAAATTGGGACCATGATAGATTTGGTCCAAGATTTTATCAGTCCCACTTTTGCGGCTGCAGTGCACACTCTAGTGAGAATGGGGACCCAGAGATGCAGATTGAATTTAAAAAGATCCACTGGGACCCCATCTGGGCCTGGGGCTTTCCCGTTTTTACTTGTTTCCAGTGCCACTAATACCTCGGAAATGTCAAAATGCAGGGATATTGGGTATTCAACTGTTGAATGTGTGATTTCTGTCCCTACTGATGTTACTGTGTTTTTAAAGATTTTAGAAAAGTGGGACACCCAAGTATCTTCCCCTATGGCCAGTTCTATCTTGGGACTGTTATCGTCTGTTAGGTAGGGGGATTTGACTGTTCGCCAGAAAGCCTCACTGTTTTTAGAGACAGCACTAGTGTGCAGGTCGTCCCATAGTTTCTGTTTTAGTTCTTGTATTCTTTGCTTACGTGCCCTTCCATATTGCTGTCTAAGGAGTTGGATCTGCTCCAAATCTCTGACTGTTTTATTCAGGGCCACCTTTAGCTTAGTTAGGGCCACGGTACAACTATGGTTAAACCACCCTTTAGTAGTTGGGTTCGAGCTCTTTGGATTTACTGTGAGAAGTCCCTTAATTTTCTCTAATATCTGGGTAAAATTATTTAGGACTTCTTCATCCGTTTCTAGAAGATCCAGGCATTTAATTATGTTTGAGTGTGCCGCTTTTACCAATTTTTCAGTGATTTCGGCTGGGTTTATCTTCCCCCACTTTAATGTATATCCATTTTGTTTACCTAACTCCAATTTATTCTGGGCAAGAGTTTTAGCTATGACTGCAGTTAGGGGTTGAGAGTTAATTAAATAAAGATCCATCCTCAGGGCAGAATGATCGCTTAGCGTGTTAGTCAGGACCTCAAAGGACCTAGCTCTGCGCAACAATCCAGGCGAAAGGATGATGTAGTCGACTGTCGTTTTGTATCCCCTTCCCATATATGTTGGTTGCAGGAAGTTTGAGCCTAAACTTGGCTCATTAGCTATTGAGAGTTCCAAGTCAGATAACATGTTGTTCATAGCAATGCCCACCTTGATATGGGCAAAGTGCATGAGGGGAGCATCATGTTCATCCACTATCCCACAACGATTTTTCGTGGATGCAGATTAAAATCTCCTCCCCATAGAAGATGAACCACCCCTTTTCCTGCCTTGAATTGATAAAAATGGGTTCGTTTCTCCTGGATGTTAAAGAGAAAGGTCAAGAATTGGTCCTCCTCTACATTATTGTAGAGGTTGAGCAAAAGGATAGACTCTTTGTTTTTAAAAGAAAGGGAAAGTAACTGAAAATTTGGATTAGAATCAACTATGGATACTTTTAAGTGGTTCACAGTATTTGCAATATACGTGGTCAGCCCTCCCTTAGGTCTGCCTGCACCACTGCCCAGAGCTGGGGTGAAGTATGTTTTATAACCCAGGAGGTGGAGCTCCGTCATGGACCATGTCTCCTGGAGGCAGATGATTTTACCCGGCTCCAAGAAGTTCATGGCAGTCCCATCCTCGATTTTGGGGCGAAGACCCGCAACATTCCAGAAGAGGATAGGTAGGGGCTGCAGTTCTGTATTAATCGCCACAGCTTCATTTGCTAGACAAATTGTTTTTACTTTAGGCATTAAATGGGGTGTCTTAGGATTAGTAGATTCGGTCGCCGTTAGTGGTCAGTCGACCATTTTAAGGCCACTAAACCTATTCATCGTCGGGATGCTGGACCAGGCATCCCAGCGAGGCAGCTCTCTATAGGCCGTCCTCTGTGTGCTCGGACCCCAATCATCCCATCCTCCTCCCCGATGACGTGGCCCCACTCTGTGCCAGGAACTATCATAATCATGGTGACGAGGGCCCACTATTTGCCTTAGGTTGCCATATTCACAGTGACGGGGAGCTGCTACTTCCCAGGGGGTGTCATGATCATTAAAAGGACCATTGCGATGTCTTGAAGGATAGAAAAATGAAAGTCGCTTGGTGCCTATACCTCCATTTACACTCTGGTACTCCCAAGAGCAAATATAGTCTACCACTCGGGGGTCTTCGAATGTAATCACAATACAATCTCCCGGTATTGTTTTTCTGCCGTTTCCCACCCAGGGAGTCCTACGTACCATCAGAATCCTACATGGCCAAGTTGCTGGAATAGGGCGATTGGTATTTAGCCAATGTTGGGCCTTGTTTTTCAGTGACCACGTAGGTTCTGCATTGTAATCCACTAACTCGGGCACACCTGTCATTACAACTACAAAGGGACATGCTTCCGGTGGCATATCAACAGCAAATCTAGCTTCGGGAGGTCCCCTAGAATCACCTCTGTTGGATACTGGGGCCGAAGTTTGTGGGGCAGGTGTTTTGAGAGCCGGAGTTTTAGGCGCCAATTTTTTGGGTGCCGATGTTTTAGGCGCCGGTGTTGTTGCTGACAGAGCATTACCCTGGGGTAAGGTTATGGTAGCATTAGTGGAAGGTTTCACTACTCTGTTAATATTTAATGTTTCAGGGGGTGTTGGTTTAGGTGTTAAATCTAAAGGTATAGGTACAGTCTTTTGTATGGCTGCGGGCTTGAGAAGAGTCTGTTTGTTTCCCCCCATTTTTTGGGCCCCCGGCACTTGCTTGGACTTTGTGAGGTTTATAAAATTAGATAGCTGGTTCTCTATCTGTAATAATCTTGCTTCTACTGGTGCAAGGAAAGATTTCAATAGATCTGCAATATTATTTAGCAGTTGTGAGTTATTGCTATCGCTTATTTCCTTACTACAGGGTAAATGAGTGGAGGATTCCAGGGTAATGGGGTCTGGAGTATCATGTGCGGACTGATTTATGATCACAGAATCTACTACCTGTTCGGCTCTAGGGGGTGCGTTCTCTTTCCTACTAGGTGTGTCACTGATCTCATTGGGGATGGGATTTTTCAGATCATTCTTTCTTTTCCTTATAGCGCCCTCCCTCCTCCCTCTTGCTTGCCTTGTTTCATCCGGTGTGATTTGGGGTATCAGCTCTGATGCCCTTTCTAAGTCTGAGCTTATCTGGAGATCGGAAAGCTGGGAGGCCGACAGGTCCACATTGTTTGGTAGGCTACGCCTACCCTCACAAAGCGTCCTTCGCCCAGAATTGTTGTCTATTACGGGGGTTCTTGCATCCGCTAAGTTGCCCATGGAGGATCTCTTAGCGAGCGCTAAATCCCAAAGACACCCTACCTTCCATCAGACTAATACTTTGGTCTATGAATGAGTTTGCCTTGGTGATGAATTCGTCCATGGGACCTAAAAGCTTGCCCCCACCCCCCGATACTTTGGTTTTATTTCCTCTAGTTAAGACCATTGTTCCTGTTAGACCAATACAAGGAGTTAACGTCTTATATAAACAGATAGTCAGTAAAGCTGAATCTTTGGGAACTCACAGGTGCAATGTCAATAAGGTAACAGTACGTACGATTTTAATGTAGTTCCGGATGAATGGAAGTTAGAGAGATGGCCCGGTCCGGTCTCTCCCGTCCTCGAACGGCCTCAAACGGCCCGCCCTTTGCCTGGGCTTAGCCCCGGGCGCTCCCGCGCAGCGGGGAACTACGTTCCTGAAGTAGGAAAAATAATGAGCGGTGGGGGCATGGCGATCAGGGAGAGCAGCCCAGGTGTGACTGGTTGGGCTCGCAGGGACTCCTGGGCAATGGAGTCCCCGCTGCTCGCAGCCCTGGTCAGGATACACTCGCCCCAGGTATCAGGCAGCCCCCTCTGGCAACTCCCGCGATGGTCTGGCGCGCTTCGGTACCCGCGCAGCGGGTCCGGCGAGTTGCTAGCTGGAAGACGGCAAAGAAGAACAAAAGGACAACCCGACAGCAATCCAAGGGCCTCAAGATGCGGTTAGTGTCCCGCTGGTGGAGGGTTGACAGTCCGCTTTTACTCCCGTGGGCGGGGTGGGGCGTGGCGATCAGGGAGAGCAGCCCAGGTGTGACTGGTTGGGCTCGCAGGGACTCCTGGGCAATGGAGCCCCGCTGCTCGCAGCCCTGGTCAGGATACACTCGCCCCAGGTATCAGGCAGCCCCTTCTGGCAACTCCCGCGATGGTCTGGCGCGCTGTGGGACCCGCGGAGCGGGTCCGGCGAGTTGCTGGCTGGAAGACGGCAAAGAAGAACAAAAGGACAACCCGACAGCAATCCAAGGGCCTCAAGATGCGGTTAGTGTCCTGCTGGTGGAGGGTTGACAGTCCGCTTTTACTCCCGTGGGCGATGGGGGCGTGGCGATCAGGCAGAGCAGCCCAGGTGTGAATGGTTGGGATCGCGGGGACTCCTGGGCAATGGAGTCCCCGCTGCTCGCAGCCCTGGTCAGGATACACTCGCCCCAGGTATCAGGCAGCCCCTTCTGGCAACTCCCGCGATGGTCTGGCGCGCTGCGGGACCCGCGCAGCGGGTCCGGCGAGTTGCTGCCTAGAAGACGGCAAAGAAGAACAAAAGGACAACCCGACAGCAATCCAAGGGCCTCAAGATGCGGTTAGTGTCCCCATGATTATGTGTACCCTTACGTGTGCGTGGTATCCAAGCGTTATGTTCTGCTACTGGCCCCATAAATGCTAATGAGGGAGAACATAATCAATTAATCACCAGTGGTTAGTAAAATAAGTTTTTAGAGAAGGATACCCTTGGAACATCTCAGTGTAGAGAAAATCTTACCAACTTTCTCTGTAGTAGTTGCTCGAAAAGGTGTGGGAGCGAGAGCGGCTCCCTGTGATCAAACACTGGTCACATAAGGAAAAAAGCAAGAGAAATCGAAATAGTTATAAACTCACGGGGCATCCCTTCTGCCTGTGGGTTCATCTGTTTACGTGAAAGAGTCATTATTCTTGGGGCGCCCTTCCACACTCCCTTGGTATTCAGGCTCTTTGATCCCATGGTGCAGGTCCCCCTGCCCCACTGAGCAATTTGTGTCCTGCAGGCTGTTTCTTTCCTATAGCGGCTTGAGATTATTAAAATATGTGTTCTAACAGGGCATGTGGATTAATACGTCCCCGTCTCATTTTTATATTAAATCTGGATGTTAGCTCCATCTCGGGTGGTTGTTAATATTATCAGACGGCTCCATTATTTTTTTATCAATTGGAGTTTTTCTTTTTCTTATTAATTACAAGTTTTCTCTTCATTAATTTATCACATACCCCCTTCATCAGGAATAATATATTGTTGGAATTGTTAGGCATAATTGGAGCTCATGTCTCACTCCAAAGGGGTGTTTCACTCTGCTGGATAGTGCAATCATATGGAACATTAATGCATATCTTCATCTCATGGTAAAGATCTGTCTAGAGTGATATTGGCTCCTATAATACATGTTTGTTTATCATATGTACCTCTCCCTTCCTTTCTTTTGGATTATTTAGCTGTTGTTTTGAGTTGTCTTTGCACTAGATGTTAAGCTTTGGTTCTAAACCCACATTTCCTAATAAAAATCCCTCTACCTGGACTAGCCGGGGTTAGTGTATGGGGTCCTATTTGCGGTTACAATCTATTCAATACTTTCCACATGATGTCATCATTCAAGCCATTCTCAGTACTAAGGACCTATTAAACCAGCGGATAAGGGAGGAGTTCTAGTCCTCCAGACCAAAACTACCAATGAGAGTGAATGTCTACGGCAGTTTATCAGACAGAAGGAATTATAGTATCCTAACCCGGGACCCCACCCCAGAGATAAAAAAAGATGAAGCAGTTAACAATGAATGGATATCACAACAGGATGGGCTCTTCCTATGCAGAGAGAATACTGTTATTCCATATTTCTATACATTGCCCAAAGTACACAAAACCACTGGACCTCCTCCAGGGAGACTAATAGTATTAGGCATTGGCTCAATATTAGAACCAATATCACAATTTTGTAATTTATTTTTTAAACCCCTGGTTCAGAAAACGGAGGCATACAGAAAGGATGTACTTACCGTGTAAAAGACATGGAATTTGACCCAACCAGAGAATTCCTTATAGGTGTAGACATTGAGTCTCTCTACACTAATATACCACAGAGAGAAACCCTGAGGGTTGTAGAGGACTTACTATATGCATTGGAATTGGACATACTGCACCCTGGGATCTTTTATATTGAACCTAACAGAAATAGTTCTGCCCAAAATCTTTTTTGAATTCCAGGGTACCATCTACCTGCAAACACATGGGACATCCTTAGGGAGTGCTTTTGCCCCAAACCTGGCAGGGCTATATGTAGCAGCCTTTGGCTGGGAAGGCGAGCAGAGAGAAGTGTCTGTAGTTCCTATGGTCTGTTGGGTTGGCAGAGGGTTTCTTCAGCAGGAGGTTGATCTTTGCGTGAACAAGCCTTGGGCGTTCTTCGGTGATGCGAGGTGGCAAGCGATGGGACATCTCGGGTTGGGTGTGTAGAGGGTGCTGGAGTCATAGTGGTGGGTCCGTGGTGCTGGGCATGGTCTAAGTGTGGACGGGCACAGACGGGCTTGCCTTTGGCGTGCCTTCTGCGCAGCCGCTATTAAGTAGTGTGTAGTATCCTAGTTTACTGTCCATGCTTGTGTATGCCATTTTCCACCACATGCCCTGCCAGTAGAATGTTATAGTATGATGACGTATTACGGAATGTTGGGTGACTGTCAAGAAAAGCCACACTTGTGATGGGGCTGAGCAGCATGCTGGCTGCTCCTGGTGGGGCTCATCTACATATCTACAATGAATCATCCTGAACTCAACAATCAGTCGGGACTTCATTTACTACATTTTTATGGCGACGACCTGGAAACTTACCCTCATTCTACATGGTCAACAAAAGAAGTCAATGTCAAGGAAGTCAAGATGTTGAGAACAAGCATCAAACTACGATTGGAACAAGGATTCTGGCATCCTGAGCCCCATCAGTGACCACTACACCGCTCGTCCCCAACCTGGACATGCCAGATCCCACTTCATAATCCTGGTGAGTTTAGTAATGTTTGTCCTTGACAGCCACGTGAAGTGAGAAGCTCACACTCTAGCTTATCTAGAACTGCATCAGATTGGTTGTCCCTGTTTATGTGTCTCTTCTCATTTTTACTAGCACCACTCAAGAGCGATGTGGCTCTGCTCACTAGGTGCTTTGGGGACACATGGAGCGCTCAAGCATTTGGTCTGTGGAGTGTCCCAGACATTGTGGGAACTAAGAAAAAGCTGTCTTTCTAACATATTGTCCTGCCCTTCAGATAGTTACTGTATCATTAGCGGTGTATTACAATACTCATTTTTTGAGTGGGCCCCAGCATTTTCTGTGTGTCATCTATTTTGCGTGCTTGACAGGTGCTGGTGATCACAAGACTCGCATTGTCACAGTGGCTTTGGCATTTTGATCAGAGACTAAAACAAACTGCCATGTTGCTAGCTAATTTAGTGTGTTTTCAAGCCATATGCAGCTTTGGCAGTTCAACCGTTGCACATTATTTCAATACAGATGCACGAATTTTGTGTTCCACTGGCACATTATTACCTTCTATTTGGAGTCCCGTGAGGGTCTCCTGGACAATACTGTGACGTTTTTCCTTCTTCAGTGCTTCAGTCCAATGTTGGTTACGCGCCGCAACTCTCATGGCATTGGCTTGACTACGTGCTCCCTTCACGATCCTGTAACCTTCTGTTGTGGTGTCTACGTATCTCTTCTAATGGCTGATTAATTTTTGGGGAGCCCTGAGGAGCTGTGAGCCATCCAGCACAATGTACATAACGTGCCGCCATTTTGTGTTTCAAAACAACTACCAGGAGCTGAGCCTTGGAGCATTCTTCGGTGCAAGTATTTGCCAAGCATGGTGTGGTGTTTGTCTTGCCAACCACGTACTGTTTAGGGACAATATAGTTTTTGGCAAGTTGAAGTTGACCGGGATCGCCGTTATCTGATTATCGTCTGCACCATGAAGCTACAGGTTTTCTCTTCTCTATTTTCTTCATTTCTCATGCTGTGCTTTGCCTCCTGTCATACCTGTCTGGCCAGTGGGTGTGTCTGGAGGTAAGGATCGGTGCTTTCATGTTCTTCTTTTGGTTTCCATCTTATTTGTTGTGTTAGAAGAAAAGGAGATATGTAGTATCCTAGATTACTGTCCATGCTTGTGTATGCCATTTTCCACCACATGCCCTGCCAGTAAAATGTTACAGTATGATGATGTATTACGGAATGTTTGGTGACTGTCAAGAAAAGCCACATTTGTGATGGGGCTGAGCAGCATGCTGGCTGCTCCTGATGGGGCTCATCTACATATCTACAATAAATCATCCTGAACTCAACAATCTTTCTGGACTTCATTACTACATAGTGTTTGGGGAGAGCTGGACAGGTGAGAGGTGGGAAGTGGGAAAATTGCCCTGGAGGGGGCGGGGCCACACAGGATGTACAGTGGCAATGGCACAGAAAGAGAAAAAAGGCACAAAAAGAGGAGAAATTAGAGAAAATGAAAAACGCAGTAATAGATAAAAGGAAGGTGAAAAAAGAGCAGAAGAGCAATATAGCATAAAAAAGAGCAGAGGAGGAAAACAACAGAAAGTAGAAAAACAGGGCATAGAGCAGAGATGCTCCCCACTGGACCTCCAGGGATGAGGCACAGGTGGGTGCCTGTGGGTGGAGGAGGGCCTCACACTTAGGACCTGAAAAGGTCGGGGGACAACAGCTAGCAGCCTGAGTGTGCAATGAGGGAAGCAATTTACTGACAAGGTAGTAAGATCACCCCTTCACCACCCAGTGGCCACCATTAAGTAGTGTCTGGGGAGGGCTGGACCTCTGAGAGGCGGGAAGGGGGAAAACGGCGCCGAAGGAGTCCAGCAGGGGACGAGCAGCGGCAAGGGCATGGAAAGGGAAAAGAGGCACACAAAATTGGAGAAAGTAGAGAAAGGGCAAAAAAGCAGTAATGGATAAAAGGTGAGAAAAGAGTAGAGGAGGAAAAAGACAGGAAAAAAGAGCAGAAGAGCAAAAAGGAAAACAGCAGAAAAACAGAGGGCAGAGAGCAGCAGAAGAGCAGAGATGATCCCCACTGGACCACCAGAGATGAGCCGCAGGCCGGTGCCTGCAGGGGGAGGAGGGCCTCGAACTTTGGACCTGAAAGTGTTAGGGGTCGACAACTACCAGGCAGAGTTGTGAAGCGAGGGAAGCAATTGACTGAATATATCAGCAAGATTGCTCCTTCACCGCAAAGCGGCTGCCATTAAGTAGTGTTCGGGGAGGGGAAAAACCTTTACAACGCAACTTTTACAACGCACTACACTTAAAACGCAATTTTTACAACGCAACATCCACTACAACGCATTCCATTACATCGCATGACACTACAACGCATTTTTAAAAACTACCTTTACAACGCATTCCATTACATTGCATACTACCTTTACAACGCATACCATTACAACGCATAATATTACACTACACTATCCAACACTTACCCTACTGTTGCACCCCCTGGAGTTAGAATAGTAATTTTTACCCCTATACTATCCAACACTTATCCTACTGTTGCACCCCCTGGAGTTAGAATAGTAATTTTTACCCCTATACTATCCAACACTTACCCTACTGTTGCACCCCCTGGAGTTAGAATAGTAATTTTTACCCCTATACTATCCAACACTTACCCTACTTTTGCACCCCCTGGAGTTAGAATAGTAATTTTTACCCCTATACTATCCAACACTTACCCTACTGTTGCACCCCCTGGAGTAAGAATAGTAATTTTTACCCCTATACTATCCAACACTTACCCTACTGTTGCACCCCCTGGAGTTAGAATAGTAATTTTTACCCCTATACTATCCAATACTTACCCTACTGTTGCACCCCTTGGAGTTAGAATAGTAATTTTTACCCCTATACTATCCAACACTTACCCTACTGTTGCACCCCCTGGAGTAAGAATAGTAATTTTTACCCCTATACTATCCAACACTTACCCTACTGTTGCACCCCCTGGAGTAAGAATAGTAATTTTTACCCCTATACTATCCAATACTTACCTTAAATGCAATGTAATATTATGCGTTGTAATGGTATGCGTTGTAAAGGTAGTATGCGATGTAATGGAATGCGTTGTAAAGGTAGTTTTTAAAAATGTGTTGTAGTGTCATGCGATGTAATGGAATGCGTTGTAGTGGATGTTGCGTTGTAAAAATTGCGTTGTAAGTGCATGCGTTGTAAAAGTATGCATTGTAACGTCATACATCCGTTTGGGGAGGGCTGGACAGCTGGGAGGCAGGAAGTGCAAAAATGCTGCTGGAGGGGGCGGGGCCTCTGTGGACAAGCAGTGGAAAGGGCACTGAAAGCGAAAAAAGACACAAAAAAGAGGAGAAATGAGAGAAAGTGAAAAAAGATGTAACAGATATAAGGAAGGTGAAAAAAGAACAGAGGGGCAAAAAGGCAGAAAAAAGAGCAGAGGAGCAAAAAGACAGAAAGCAGAAAAACAGATGACAAAGAGCAGCAGCAGAGCAGAGATGCTCCCCACTGGACCACCATGGATGAGGTGCAGGCGAATGCCTGCGGGTAGAGGAGGACAACAAACTTAGAACCTGAAAGGGTGAGGGGGAAACAGCTACCAGGCAGAGCTGTGCGGTGAGGAAAACAATTTACTGACATGGTCACGCAAATTGTGAATTCAGAATTTGTACAGTACAGTATATTCTTTTTTGTTCTTTCTGTTTTGTCATTTTGTGTAATATATGTATAACTGTATGTCAAAAGTGTTTTACAATGCACACTTCAGGTACCGGAGTGAAGATTACTATGCATGTTAAAATTCTGAATAAATAATGTTTTATATAGTCAAATACATCACCAGTGACTTGTTTTGTTGGAGACCCGACAGAAACATCTAGTTGACCGATAGCGTATACGGCTTAGAGGCAAATTAGCCCAGTGACACTCGTTGGGATTTCAGACCTATGACTTATAACACCGGAGTCTAAAATTGATGAATAACTACAATACTGAAGGATCAGCACACCCAACAAATATGAAATGACCAGGAAAACCAATGGTTTCGCCCTGCACTGTGTATAATTAATGCTGTCTAAAAGCCAAAGAAACAATTGCCCTGACGAAGTTCTTTTTTAAGAACGAAACGCGTTGGCTGTTTATGAACTATCACACTGTAAGAAGAATAAAGAGCAAGATTTGAAAATATAAACATCACTGGATGGACACTTTTATTTGGACTTTTCAAAGTGGTGCGACCTACAGTGGGCCTAAAAGTTTTGGATCAAGTGGATCACCCCCGGGAAACGGTGGGGGTTGTAAGGTTGCACACTGTGCTAGCTAAACAGCTTTTCCTTTCTTTTTTTCACTTAATATTCAGGGGGGCGGGTGAGAGATTGGTCAGGAGAGGTGCGACCTGCACCTTAGGGTACAGAAATTGAACCGTTTCTTGGTTTGGGTTAGTATCACCAGTGACTAATTAAAATTGTCACAGTGGAATTTACATTTGTAATAATTAATTCCCTTAAAATATCATTTTTGCCAGTCTAGATTGAATCCAGTGGCACAGTGAGCCCTGGATCCACGTCTGGGCATACCCAGCGCTTAGGGCGAGAAAGCATATGGCACACAGTTGATGGACGAAATGCATAACAAATCAAACATTCACCCCTAGTCAAGAGATCTGGGTTAAATCCATCTTTTTTTGCTCACCTTGCCACCCCAGTTTAGACCCAGCCATATACAAATCAGTTTCGATCCTGCTCCTCAGGGGAACAGTTCAGCCCGAGGCGATCAGACCTATGGCCTGTCTGTCGGACGGACCGCCACTGACGTCCTGTCAGTGGCGGTCCACCTGACATTGTAATCAGGCCCATCGAGGTCACAATCAGGCAGGAGGGGATCTATAATATGGCAGGGTGGAGTTTGTCAGGGCAGTGGAGGTCATACCTTCAAACAATAAATAACCAATTTACTCAGCATCAAAAGAAAATGACTAGTCATGATACCAGACACATGTTCAATTATCCAGAGAAAAAGGACAGTGTTAACAACAAAACATATTTACTGCTTCTTTTTCTTAAATAAATAATAGGCAACCAATAGCATATTCAAAGATTTAATACAACAGAATAAGATATAACAACAGTGAAATGTTTTTTTCCACATTTTATTTCCTGCAAACTTCTCCCTGGTATGTGTTTGCTGCAATGCAGTGTTAGTATTCTGTCATGTTAGTGTGCACTTGGATGATTTTGCTAAGCTTATCATCTCTCTGGAAATATTGAATCATGGAACGATGAAAACATGCTGTGCGAAATTACTTTAACTACGCTGAAGTTGAGCTGAAAAGACACAGGCTGCAAGGCCCTGAGAACACGAGCATTCTGAGTACAAGTGCCCAGGATTAATTCCTCCATTCGGGCCGCCAAACAGCGCGGAAGCACGAGAACGCGCCGGCTGACACTAGAAGCACCGCAGGTCGAGTACAACCATTCCCTGAAGTAGCGTTGCCATTTGTCTAAACCGACTCAGTCTGCACCAGCACTCAGAAGATGTGAGCGTGCACAGGTACATTAGCGTTTTTTGCTACTTTTGCCTCACGTTTCACTATCGAGGTAGCACCTGTTATATGCATTCTGGTTTGTATGCACTCTGTTGGATCTAGAAAACACCATGCCGCCAGGCATCCTAACCGGCTTGTATAAGATAAACCACCCTCGCGCTATGCCATGAACTACCCCTTTTAGATTAAGAGTTTTTATTCACCACGCCACCCAGGCATTCTAACCCGCTGTATAAGATACCATCACCCCAGCACTAAGCCATGAAATATGCCTTTTAGATAAAGGGTTTTTATTCACTATTTCACCACCTTCACACTTGGGTGTTTGTAATACCTTTCAATATTGTGATACAAACATTAGCAAATAAGACACATATATTATTTCCACTAGACTATGTGCCATTCAGAGTGCGCCATAAAGAAGTTCCGAGTCACCCACAAAAACTGGATGTGGTATGTAGTGCTTACCTTGTGAGCTACATGTGTTTGTAAATAGCACATACAAATAGAGAGTTTTTACTAGCCTCCCCTCCTTTCCAATTACACAGGTACTACACGTCCTCCTTGATAAAGATCCACTTCGTCAAAACTTTACCCTGATGAAGACCTTTGTTACAAGAAGTGCCAGTTAGAAGGTCGAAACGCGTTGGTATTATCTTTCAGAGAGGACTGCAAAAAGAACCTAGTTAAAAAAAGTTTTGGTCTTGGATTCGGACATCATAGTGCCTACGACGTATGGCCCTAAAAACTAGGTTCTAGACCTTGGTGCATCCTCCTATTGGCACACAATAATAACGTATTGTAGGACATCAATGAGAGAAGTCCCTGCATTTTCTATTTAGACTACTTTATTGTCGAAATGCACAATCTTAGTTTCTTGATAGCACTAATATGTTTTATGTCTGAGAATTGTATACATGTTTGTTGAAACGTACAATCCCAGTTTCTCGACAGCACTAATATGTTCTATGTCCGGGAATTGTATACATGTTTGTTAATTTTGTAAAAATGTTATTCATGTATTGATTATGTTTTATGTATACACTTCTATATAATAACTTAGGCAAGAAGGCAATTGTCTAATTAGGCCTGTATAGGGCTAACATGTCTTGGAGAAAAATGTTTTCAGAAAACGCATGAATGTATTAAGTTAAAATCCAGGGATAATTAAAAATCCTTTTGGAGTTAAAACAAATTTGGAACTATGGTGTCAGAGGTTATATGTTTTGTATAGACTGCTCAAAAATGTTGGCACTTAACCAGATTTTATTACTAGATTTTGACAGTTGGGGCCATCTGTGTTTCCATCACAAAAGTCAAGCCAACCAGTACAAAATATTTTTGTTATTTACTTTCTGATGCAAAGCTTATTTTGCTCTGTAAATCTGCCTAAAAGCAACGCAAAACAACACGAAGCTCTGCATTGTGTTACTTAGCATCAAGGGGACAGGACATGGGTGTTACATGGGCATTGCCATGTGACCACCCATGCTTTGTGATGCAAAGTCCTATCGACCAAAAATTTGACACAGGATTTTGCTTTAAAAATTAACGCCACTTGAAACCAGGTGTTAAACGTAGAAATGTTTTCATTTCTCTTTTCTTATTCAACTTTGCATGTGCGCTTCCTTGTGCAGCACACAAAGTTGGAAACGTTTTAGAAGTTGTCTAAGCATAGTATGTTGTACTCTAAAGGAACCCTTCCAGTGGAAAACCTATGCTAGACTCACATGAACACCCTTTCACTGTGGTGTAAAGGTATGTGCTTGGTGCACGGCAGAAAAATTACTCATCAGAGAAGAGGAGAGAGCCATATCTCTGCACATATGGCAATCTCCTGCCCTCTCCTTCTCATGCAACACAGCACAGCATTTGTGCTTGCTACCCTGTGTTGCATGAGAATTTAGTAAATCAGGCCCTAAATGTATTGATGTTATTTTTTTTTTAAATGCATTTCAAATGACAGATTAACCTTGCAGTTAATTGTCACGCATCGCAAATCAAGGAAATGGGGGCTACTGGACCACTTCATGGAGGAGATTCACCAGCTTTTTCCCAATACAATTTGCATTTCTTTATCCCCTGTTGAACCTCGATTGAAGGTTGGCTTTATACATTTCAAGGGTGTCTGCACACGGCTGCTGTTTGTGCGCTAGTACAGGGGAGGAAGACAGGATGCGGCAGCGCAGCAAGAAGGTTTGCTGCGCTGCCATGCATCTGAATGTAGTAATTGAGGCCCTGTATCTCTCCTCATGGTTTTTGTTTTTGCAGCGTTTTTGTCCTGTGCACGTGTCAGCTAAGTGCATTTTACAGGAGACTGCCTGTACTTTAAAAAATGTGTTGAAATAGTTGAAGGACCACATCTTATGTCTATTAAAGATGTTTATCAGCTGCACTAGGCTAGCAACTAGCAGCGGCCAGTGAAGGTAAGCGTGGTGGGGCAGAGAGGGAGGGGATGGCGACAAAACATGGTATTGGAAGCCATAATATGCTCCTCTCATACCAGAGAGATACTATACTAACTAGCACGGACACGGGGAAACATTTTTCCAGTGCTACCACCTTTCACTGAGCACTTTGCTCAAAGCAAGAACTCAAGGCTATTCAGTCACTTTATAGGACCCTGCATCTTAGATTAGAATAACGCATTTAGGTGGGATGTCTCAAATTGCTGCGATAACCCGAGATTATCATGCAATTAGAGGCAGCAGCAAATTCGATTTTACAGTGCCTCACAGTGTGTGAGCCAGATAAATGCCCAAATCTATACTACATAGAGTTAGTTACAGATGGTTCTGTTAAGGCTAGTTTTCTGGGCTTTTTGGAGTTCATCTTTCTGATTGCCATATACACGAGGCTCCTCACCCTGCTGGTTGATCATATGGTAATGTATTTGGGCGCTGTACCCCTTGATGATTTCTGCTGTACCGATTGGGTAAACAGTGGGCTGTATTCACCTGTGCACACACTTTGCAGCTTTCCAGTGCAACCTGGAATTAAGGATGCTGGCCTATCCCATCCCCTCACTAAAGACATAGTTTCAAAGCGCTTCTTTGAAAATCCAACAGATACTGCCAGAATAAAAACATTGGAAAGACTCTTTATTGTTCATTGTCCTTCTAAACTCTTTCAGGTGTTCAGGGGGAGCTGAAGCCCCTCCCACACCCCTAGTTCCAGCACCATTGGCGAGCTTCCATTTGTGCTAATGCCAGCCCATGAAAGAACCCATAAGGGAGATGCCCAAGCATAGGACCACACTGGGCAAAGATGGAACATCCTGTCCTCTCAAACACTGACTCAGTCATCAGGAAGTGTTTCCGTGACAGACTCCGGGCTCTGGCTGCACAGCGGTGCAGATCAGTCTAAGCCCACTGCAAGTAGCAAGCAGAAGTCCTTCTTCTAGTGACCACTGGTCCGAGCCAGCAGCTACAATCATTACTTTAGAGAGCTGCCAGTGGGGTGAAAAAACTGCTCCCTGTCATGGTCCAACCTCGGCAGTCCTAGCCTGTCAACATTAATGGAATTTCTGATCATTATCTGTCCTAGTACACAAGACCTGCACATAGCAGACTCCCAGGAGTGCAGTGGCAAACTTTTTGTGAGTGTGCGAGGAATCTGGGTAACTTTTTGTGTGCAAGCTACAAGCCAAGTCTGGTTATAAAAGTATCAAAAACATCCTGGGCTTTCCAGTCCCTAGTGCAGCTTCAAAATATGCTAACAATTCAACAATCTCCCCCTTCTCCTGAACAAAAGTATTAGTTTTATTTAGCAACGCCTCAAACCTTCAAAAAAATTGAAGCATGTAGCAGTTGTTCACCTTTTATTGGACTTACTGCCCAGACCTGTGCAGCATTCTCCCACCCCAGGTACATGGAAAATATCACACCACACACGGAGCTTAGTATTACAGATCTTTCTTCCTCAGAGTGTAACCGTTAACTTCACATTCTACATCATGAATTCTATTACCCACACCCAATCACTTACGCCACTGTTCTACGGAGTCCATCAGGAATCAAAAGGGTCTCCTAATCGCTAACTCACAAGATACTAAATTTCCACTTTTGTTAAATAATAACTGCAAATAATGCATATATATATATATATATATATATATATATATATATATATATATATATTCACTGAAAAAACCATAGGTTTCACACATGTTATAGTTAGCGGAAATTTTACTGATAAAAAACCAATGAAATTGCCCCGTTATAGTTAGTGCTGGCAACTATAACTCACGCGACCGCAATCCTCTGCTGATGCTAATACTGTATTTAGACACTTATTTGCCCATGTCTTCTTCCATACATTTTTAGCTATACATATATTACAAATATTTTTTTTTCATAAAGACACATATGTCATCAGCAGAAGATTGCGGTCGCGTGAGTTATAGTTGCCAGCACTAACTATAACGGGGCAATTTCATTGGTTTTTTATCAGTAAAATTTCCGCTAACTATAACATGTGTGAAACCTATGGTTTTTTCAGTGAATTTGCAAGGTTTTTTAAATGCTAATTCCTAACTATAACGTGTGTGAAACCTATGGTTTTTTCTGTGAATTTGTACGGTTTTTTAAATGCTAAGTGACTTTACGCCATTCGTGGCGTGCGCGCCCACTTAACGCAGTTCGTTCCGTGCGCGCACGGTGCGCTTCGCGCACCGTGCGCGCACAGTGAGCACGCGGTGCGCTTCGCGCACCGCGCACCCACTTTACGCAGTTAGTGCCGTGCCCACGTTACGCTAGATGGGCCATGTACGCAAGATGCGCTTCGCGCACCGTGCGCACATGGAGGACATATTATGCGCTTCCTTGTGATAGGTAATCTGTTGAAATTTTTTGGGAAATTTCTGTGCTCTGATAAGCCATGCACAAATGGGGGCCTTCGGCCACCATTTGCACAAGGGGTGGAGAAAGTGTGGATAGTGTTTTTTTTATTTTTATTTTTTTACCGTACGCTTACGGTAAGCGTACGGTAAGCGTACCCCGCGAAATTGCCGAAAAAAAAATAATGCCGTTTTTGCTCTTGGGGGATGTTTGGGGACTCCCTCAACATGACTATGTGAGAGGGAGTTGTCAAAACATCCCCGTAACATGTTTTTGGCCATCATGTTTGATACATAACACTCAGTGCGGTAGACAAAATGGCGGACGCCGCTTCCTGGTTTCTGCCGATTCGAATGTTTACTAAGATCTAAGAGCCAATCAGAATCGCGCTCGCGCACGCCACCGTACGCTTACCGTAAGCGTACGGTAAGCGTACCGTAAGCGGGCTCAGATATATATATTGATTTAAAGGCTATTTTCTCAGAATCTACTGAACAGATTTACACCAAACCTACAAAAGGCACTTCCTTGACCTAGGGACTACCTCTCTGCCAAATTTCTAGTAATTCTGTTCAGCCGTTCGGGCTGTAGCTCGTTCTAAAGGTCCTATGGAAAAATGCATGGGAAAAACGCGTTTTGGGACCCCCCTTTTATCTCAGCCCCCGCTTGACGAATCCCCCCGAGACTTTCAGGGTAGGAGCGGAGCGTAGCGCCCCACCTATTTTGAGAAATTCGCGAGGATTCGTCGACCGGCGCCAAAGTTATTCAAAATAGAATGTTGAGGTTTTCCTATGGAAACGTGGTCCTAACTATAACTACCTACTGGCGACCGCCAGTAGGTAATATATATATATATATTACCTACTGGCGGTCGCCAGTAGGTAGTTATAGTTAGGACCCTGTTTCCATAGGAAAACCGCGACATTCTATTTGGAATAACTTTGGCGCCGGTCGACGAATCCTCGCGAAATTTGCAAAACTAATGGGGCGCTACGCTCCGCTCCTACCCTGAAAGTCTCGGGGGGATTCGTCAAGCAGGGGCTGAGAAAAAAGGGGGGTCCCAAAACGCGTTTTTCCCATGCATTTTTCCATAGGACCTTTAGACACAGCTACAGCCCGAACGGCTGAACAGAGTTACTTGAAATTTGGCAGAGAGGTAGTCTACAGGTCAAGGAAGTGCCTTTTTTAGGTCTGGTGTAAATCTGTTCAGTAGTTCCTGAGAAAATAGCATTTTAATCAATATATATATCTGTGGCAGCTTACGGTGCGCTTACCGTGCGCTTACCGTAAGCTTACCGTACGCGTACGGTGCCGTGCGCGAGCACGATTCTGATTGGTTGTCACATGACTGTAAACATTCGAATCGGACGAAATGAGGAAGTGTCGGCCGCCATTTCGTGTTTTCACACAGAAAAAAAAGGGAGATAACTTGAAAAGGGGGCAAGGAAGAAAGTTACAGACCCCCTAACATTTGAAAGGGGGTCAAAGAAGGACAGAAAAGTAAAAAAAAACATTTATTAATTTTAAAAAAAAATCGCGGGGTACGCGTACGGTAAGCTTACGGTGAGCTTACCGTACGTGTATGGTAGAAAAAAAAATAAAAAAAGAAATAAAATTCAGATTTAAGTGTTTAGATATTAGGGGGCTCTAAAAAGAGCAGTTGTGTTTATGAAGTGATTTGATTTTTTAGTGGTACCTACAAGTAAGTACCGATGCAGAGTCTAAGGTTCAAGAGGAAGACTCTGTTCCCTTCATCAGTGAAGTGTACACCATCTCCTCTATAAATGTCTTGCATGTCGTAATGCAAGTTGTTGTGGTAAATGGAACCCATACCATAGTCTCGGAGGAAAGCAGAAACAGATTTGTTGACGTGCTTTCTTGCTTTGTCAATCTGCAGACAAAAATGATTGGACCAGTTCCATTTTTGCCTTTGGCATATGTTAGAATACACAAAGGCAGTTTTAGGGAAAAGTGAAAACAGTTGTGCAAAGGTCTCCTTCATAAGCATTTCCAGACCTACCCCAGTCAAAGTGCCTAGGTCATTGCCACCACAGTGCACTATTATGAGGTCAGGGTGTTGGATTTGCATGAAGGATTTCACCAATGGCATCAATTGGTGCCACTTTAACCCTCTCTGACCAATCCATTTAATGTCTACATTTGGCAAAGCAAGGTCTCTCACCATACCTGTTTTCTCTGCATACTTTTCACTCCAGAAGACATAGCTGTGCCCTACAATCCACACTGTGACCATCTTCCAAGGAGATCGGGATGCACTCAGGAGGTGTATTTCAGTAGAATGGGAAAAAGTAATGAAAGACAGTTTGGAAATGGAGGCATACATATTTTTTTAAAATAAAAAGAACTCATTGGCTGTTTCATACCAATCTACACTAAAAACTAGGCTGTATGTGTCAATATATAGAAGCATGTTTTGTATTGGTACAGAAAAATGTGTTACCAAAGAACAGTACTATGGATTTGCTGTTAGGTTTGAAAAGTCAAGCACTCTTGCTCTTTGGAAATGAAACATTGTGTGGTGAACTTCTGACCTAACTCTACACAGCAGTGTTTCAAGAGCTGTTGCTATGGTAGCAGGCAGAAGTCAAGTTGGGGGAAGGGTACTAGGCTGAAGTCAAGTTGGGGGAAGGGTACTTTTGGAAAAGGGTTGGTTTTCAACCAATAGAAATGTGTGATTACATTTGAAAAAAAGGGGGAAGCACTGAGATTTGAAATTAACATGTATATGTGTGGAAAAAGAGAGGGAAGCATTGCCATTATCTGGTTCTGCTGAGAGGAGAGAGGTGTACAGAACAGAGATCCTGGCTCTGATAATCTGCTGTTTGAGTGCCACATTTATTTCACAACTAACTAATTTTAAAGGTGAGTTATGAGTTTGAGAGGGGATGTATATGGTAAATTAAGAAATGAATAATAGAATTGGAATTCCTTTTGTTGAAGTTGTGTTTATCGTTTTGTGTTTTGGGAGAAATTTAAATGTAAGGAACATGTAAAATAATATGGACTATGTTTTCACCATAAAAAAGGTGTATTGTTATAAATGAGGAATACTTTTAGGGTTTGAGGTTGCAGTCAGTAATGCAAATACATTCAGCATCACTAAGGCTGGTTGCCCTTGCTGGAGTGTAGTCAGTCACCCAGGTTACACATGTTTCTGGTCTCAAAAAGCTGTTTGGACATGTGCTTTTTTCAGAATCTGAAAAGTGGATTCAAAATGTGTCAGACTGTAAAAGTACTTATCACTTGCCAAAAAAAACAGTAGGAAGTGTGCTTTCCAATTGGCAAAGAAATTTCGTTTTCTGACTAATATCAAACCATGACTCTGTGTGCAAAGAGGAATTATAGACAGAGATTTATTGCGTATTACTCTGGTAATTTTACAGTTGCATTAGTAGGAAAGGGGGAGCTATTTTTTCTGCAGAAGCAGACTCTTAGCACACACCCAGCTGCTTATCCTGTGGAATCATGCATAGTATTCACAACCGAGTGGGGTTTGAGGTTGCAGTCAGTAATGCAAATACATTCAGCAACACTAAGGCTGGTTGCCCTTGCTGGAGTGTAGTCAGTCACCCAGGTTACACATGTTTCTGGTCTCAAAAAGCTGTTTGGACATGTGCTTTTTTCAGAATATGAAAAGTGGATTCAAAATGTGTCAGACTGTAAAAGTACATATCACTTGCCAAAAAAAGAGTAGTAAGTGTGCTTTCAAATTGGCAAAGAAATTTCGTTTTCTGACTAATATCAAACCATAACTCTGTGTGCAAAGAGGAATTATAGGCAGAGATTTATTGCGAATTACTCTGGTAATTTTACATTTGCATTAGATGGAAAGGGGGAGCTATTTTTTTCTGCAGAAGCAGACTCTTAGCACACACCCAGCTGCTTATCCTCTGGAATCATGCATAGTATTCACAACCGAGTGGGGTTTGAGGTTGCAGTCATTAATGCAAATACATTCAGCATCACTAAGGCTGGTTGCCCTTGCTGGAGTGTAGTCAGTCACCCAGGTTACACATCTTTCTGGTCTCAAAAAGCTGTTTGGACATGTGATTTTTTGCAGAATCTGAAAAGTGGATTCAAAATGTGTCCGACTGTAAAAGTACATATCACTTGCCAAAAAAAAAAAAGTAAGAGTGCTTTCAAATTGGCAAAGAAATTTAGTTTTCTGACTAATATCAAACCATGACTCTGTGTGCAAAGAGGAATTATAGACAGAGATTTATTGCGTATTACTCTGGTAATTTTACATTTGCATTAGATGGAAAGGGAGAGCTATTTTTTCTGCAGAAGCAGACTCTTAGCACACACCCAGCTGCTTATCCTGTGGAATCATGCATAGTATTCACAACCGAGTGGGGTTTGAGGTTGCAGTCAGTAATGCAAATACATTCAGCAACACTAAGGCTGGTTGCCCTTGCTGGAGTGTAGTCAGTCACCCAGGTTACACATGTTTCTGGTCTCAAAAAGCTGTTTGGACATGTGCTTTTTTCAGAATCTGAAAAGTGGATTCAAAATGTGTCAGACTGTAAAAGTACATATCACTTGCCAAAAAAAGAGTAGTAAGTGTGCTTTCAAATTGGCAAAGAAATTTCGTTTTCTGACTAATATCAAACCATGACTCTGTGTGCAAAGAGGAATTATAGGCAGAGATTTATTGCGAATTACTCTGGTAATTTTACATTTGCATTAGATGGAAAGGGGGAGCTATTTTTTTCTGCAGAAGCAGACTCTTAGCACACACCCAGCTGCTTATCCTGTGGAATCATGCATAGTATTCACAACCGAGTGGGGTTTGAGGTTGCAGTCAGTAATGCAAATACATTCAGCATCACTAAGGCTGGTTGCCCTTGCTGGAGTGTAGTCAGTCACCCAGGTTACACATGTTTCTGATCTCAAAAAGCTGTTTGGACATGTGCTTTTTTCAGAAACTGAAAAGTGGATTCAAAATGTGTCAGACTGTAAAAGTACATATCACTTGCCAAAAAAAGAGTAGTAAGTGTGCTTTCAAATTGGCAAAGAAATGTCGTTTTCTGACTAATATCAAACCATGACTCTGTGTGCAAAGAGGAATTATAGACAGAGATTTATTGCGTATTACTCTGGTAATTTTACAGTTGCATTAGTAGGAAAGGGGGAGCTATTTTTTTCTGCAGAAGCAGACTCTTAGCACACACCCAGCTGCTTATCCTGTGGAATCATGCATAGTATTCACAACCGAGTGGGGTTTGAGGTTGCAGTCAGTAATGCAAATACATTCAGCATCACTAAGGCTGGTTGCCCTTGCTGGAGTGTAGTCAGTCACCCAGGTTACACATGTTTCTGGTCTCAAAAAGCTGTTTGGACATGTGCTTTTTTCAGAATCTGAAAAGTGGATTCAAAATGTGTCAGACTGTAAAAGTACATATCACTTGCCAAAAAAAGAGTAGTAAGTGCTTTCAAATTGGCAAAGAAATGTCGTTTTCTGACTAATATCAAACCATGACTCTGTGTGCAAAGAGGAATTATAGACAGAGATTTATTGCGTATTACTTTGGTAATTTTACAGTTGCATTAGTAGGAAAGGGGGAGCTATTTTTTCTGCAGAAGCAGACTCTTAGCACACACCCAGCTGCTTATCCTGTGGAATCATGCATAGTATTCACAACCGAGTGGGGTTTGAGGTTGCAGTCAGTAATGCAAATACATTCAGCATCACTAAGGCTGGTTGCCCTTGCTGGAGTGTAGTCAGTCACCCAGGTTACACATGTTTCTGGTCTCAAAAAGCTGTTTGGACATGTGTTTTTTTCAGAATATGAAAAGTGGATTCAAAATGTGTCAGACTGTAAAAGTACATATCACTTGCCAAAAAAAGAGTAGTAAGTGTGCTTTCAAATTGGCAAAGAAATTTCGTTTTCTGACTAATATCAAACCATGACTCTGTGTGCAAAGAGGAATTATAGGCAGAGATTTATTGCGAATTACTCTGGTAATTTTACATTTGCATTAGATGGAAAGGGGGAGCTATTTTTTTCTGCAGAAGCAGACTCTTAGCACACACCCAGCTGCTTATCCTCTGGAATCATGCATAGTATTCACAACCGAGTGGGGTTTGAGGTTGCAGTCAGTAATGCAAATACATTCAGCATCACTAAGGCTGGTTGCCCTTGCTGGAGTGTAGTCAGTCACCCACGTTACACATGTTTCTGGTCTCAAAAAGCTGTTTGGACATGTGCTTTTTTCAGAATATGAAAAGTGGATTCAAAATGTGTCAGACTGTAAAAGTACATATCACTTGCCAAAAAAAGAGTAGTAAGTGTGCTTTCAAATTGGCAAAGAAATTTCGTTTTCTGACTAATATCAAACCATGACTCTGTGTGCAAAGAGGAATTATAGACAGAGATTTATTGCGTATTACTCTGGTAATTTTACAGTTGCATTAGTAGGAAAGGGGGAGCTATTTTTTCTGCAGAAGCAGACTCTTAGCACACACCCAGCTGCTTATCCTGTGGAATCATGCATAGTATTCACAACCGAGTGGGGTTTGAGGTTGCAGTCAGTAATGCAAATACATTCAGCATCACTAAGGCTGGTTGCCCTTGCTGGAGTGTAGTCAGTCACCCAGGTCACACATGTTTCTGGTCTCAAAAAGCTGTTTGGACATGTGCTTTTTTGCAGAATCTGAAAAGTGGATTCAAAATGTGTCAGACTGTAAAAGTACATATCACTTGCCAAAAAAAGAGTAGTAAGTGTGCTTTCCAATTGGCAAATAAATTTCGTTTTCTGCCTAATATCAAACCATGACTCTGTGTGCAAAGAGGAATTATAGGCAGAGATTTATTGCGAATTACTCTGGTAATTTTACATTTGCATTAGATGGAAAGGGGGAGCTATTTTTTTCTGCAGAAGCAGACTCTTAGCACACACCCAGCTGCTTATCCTGTGGAATCATGCATAGTATTCACAACCGAGTGGGGTTTGAGGTTGCAGTCAGTAATGCAAATACATTCAGCATCACTAAGGCTGGTTGCCCTTGCTGGAGTGTAGTCAGTCACCCAGGTTACACATGTTTCTGATCTCAAAAAGCTGTTTGGACATGTGCTTTTTTCAGAAACTGAAAAGTGGATTCAAAATGTGTCAGACTGTAAAAGTACATATCACTTGCCAAAAAAAGAGTAGTAAGTGTGCTTTCCAATTGGCAAAGAAATGTCGTTTTCTGACTAATATCAAACCATGACTCTGTGTGCAAAGAGGAATTATAGACAGAGATTTATTGCGTATTACTCTGGTAATTTTACAGTTGCATTAGTAGGAAAGGGGGAGCTATTTTTTTCTGCAGAAGCAGACTCTTAGCACACACCCAGCTGCTTATCCTGTGGAATCATGCATAGTATTCACAACCGAGTGGGGTTTGAGGTTGCAGTCAGTAATGCAAATACATTCAGCATCACTAAGGCTGGGTGCCCTTGCTGGAGTGTAGTCAGTCACCCAGGTTACACATGTTTCTGGTCTCAAAAAGCTGTTTGGACATGTGCTTTTTTCAGAATATGAAAAGTGGATTCAAAATGTGTCAGACTGTAAAAGTACATATCACTTGCCAAAAAAAGAGTAGTAAGTGTGCTTTCAAATTGGCAAAGAAATTTCGTTTTCTGACTAATATCAAACCATGACTCTGTGTGCAAAGAGGAATTATAGGCAGAGATTTATTGCGAATTACTCTGGTAATTTTACATTTGCATTAGATGGAAAGGGGGAGCTATTTTTTTCTGCAGAAGCAGACTCTTAGCACACACCCAGCTGCTTATCCTGTGGAATCATGCATAGTATTCACAACCGGGTGGGGTTTGAGGTTGCAGTCAGTAATGCAAATACATTCAGCATCACTAAGGCTGGTTGCCCTTGCTGGAGTGTAGTCAGTCACCCAGGTCACACATGTTTCTGGTCTCAAAAAGCTGTTTGGACATGTGCTTTTTTCAGAAACTGAAAAGTGGATTCAAAATGTGTCAGACTGTAAAAGTACATATCACTTGCCAAAAAAAGAGTAGTAAGTGTGCTTTCCAATTGGCAAAGAAATGTCGTTTTCTGACTAATATCAAACCATGACTCTGTGTGCAAAGAGGAATTATAGACAGAGATTTATTGCGTATTACTCTGGTAATTTTACAGTTGCATTAGTAGGAAAGGGGGAGCTATTTTTTCTGCAGAAGCAGACTCTTAGCACACACCCAGCTGCTTATCCTGTGGAATCATGCATAGTATTCACAACCGAGTGGGGTTTGAAGTTGCAGTCAGTATTGCAAATACATTCAGCATCACTAAGGCTGGTTGCCCTTGCTGGAGTGTAGTCAGTCACCCAGGTTACACATGTTTCTGGTCTCAAAAAGCTGTTTGGACATGTGCTTTTTTCAGAATATGAAAAGTGGATTCAAAATGTGTCAGACTGTAAAAGTACATATCACTTGCCAAAAAAAGAGTAGTAAGTGTGCTTTCAAATTGGCAAAGAAATTTCGTTTTCTGACTAATATCAAACCATGACTCTGTGTGCAAAGAGGAATTATAGACAGAGATTTATTGCGTATTACTCTGGTAATTTTACAGTTGCATTAGTAGGAAAGGGGGAGCTATTTTTTCTGCAGAAGCAGACTCTTAGCACACACCCAGCTGCTTATCCTGTGGAATCATGCATAGTATTCACAACCGAGTGGGGTTTGAGGTTGCAATCAGTAATGCAAATACATTCAGCAACACTAAGGCTGGTTGCCCTTGCTGGAGTGTAGTCAGTCACCCAGGTTACACATGTTTCTGGTCTCAAAAAGCTGTTTGGACATGTGCTTTTTTCAGAATATGAAAAGTGGATTCAAAATGTGTCAGACTGTAAAAGTACATATCACTTGCCAAAAAAAGAGTAGTAAGTGTGCTTTCAAATTGGCAAAGAAATTTCGTTTTCTGACTAATATCAAACCATAACTCTGTGTGCAAAGAGGAATTATAGGCAGAGATTTATTGCGAATTACTCTGGTAATTTTACATTTGCATTAGATGGAAAGGGGGAGCTATTTTTTTTCTGCAGAAGCAGACTCTTAGCACACACCCAGCTGCTTATCCTCTGGAATCATGCATAGTATTCACAACCGAGTGGGGTTTGAGGTTGCAGTCATTAATGCAAATACATTCAGCATCACTAAGGTTGGTTGCCCTTGCTGGAGTGTAGTCAGTCACCCAGGTTACACATCTTTCTGGTCTCAAAAAGCTGTTTGGACATGTGATTTTTTGCAGAATCTGAAAAGTGGATTCAAAATGTGTCCGACTGTAAAAGTACATATCACTTGCCAAAAAAAAAAAAGTAAGAGTGCTTTCAAATTGGCAAAGAAATTTCGTTTTCTGACTAATATCAAACCATGACTCTGTGTGCAAAGAGGAATTATAGACAGAGATTTATTGCGTATTACTCTGGTAATTTTACATTTGAATTAGATGGAAAGGGAGAGCTATTTTTTCTGCAGAAGCAGACTCTTAGCACACACCCAGCTGCTTATCCTGTGGAATCATGCATAGTATTCACAACCGAGTGGGGTTTGAGGTTGCAGTCAGTAATGCAAATACATTCAGCAACACTAAGGCTGGTTGCCCTTGCTGGAGTGTAGTCAGTCACCCAGGTTACACATGTTTCTGGTCTCAAAAAGCTGTTTGGACATGTGCTTTTTTCAGAATCTGAAAAGTGGATTCAAAATGTGTCAGACTGTAAAAGTACATATCACTTGCCAAAAAAAGAGTAGTAAGTGCTTTCAAATTGGCAAAGAAATGTCGTTTTCTGACTAATATCAAACCATGACTCTGTGTGCAAAGAGGAATTATAGACAGAGATTTATTGCGTATTACTTTGGTAATTTTACAGTTGCATTAGTAGGAAAGGGGGAGCTATTTTTTCTGCAGAAGCAGACTCTTAGCACACACCCAGCTGCTTATCCTGTGGAATCATGCATAGTATTCACAACCGAGTGGGGTTTGAGGTTGCAGTCAGTAATGCAAATACATTCAGCATCACTAAGGCTGGTTGCCCTTGCTGGAGTGTAGTCAGTCACCCAGGTTACACATGTTTCTGGTCTCAAAAAGCTGTTTGGACATGTGTTTTTTTCAGAATATGAAAAGTGGATTCAAAATGTGTCAGACTGTAAAAGTACATATCACTTGCCAAAAAAAGAGTAGTGAGTGTGCTTTCAAATTGGCAAAGAAATTTCGTTTTCTGACTAATATCAAACCATGACTCTGTGTGCAAAGAGGAATTATAGGCAGAGATTTATTGCGAATTACTCTGGTAATTTTACATTTGCATTAGATGGAAAGGGGGAGCTATTTTTTTATGCAGAAGCAGACTCTTAGCACACACCCAGCTGCTTATCCTGTGGAATCATGCATAGTATTCACAACCGAGTGGGGTTTGAGGTTGCAGTCAGTAATGCAAATACATTCAGCATCACTAAGGCTGGTTGCCCTTGCTGGAGTGTAGTCAGTCACCCAGGTTACACATGTTTCTGATCTCAAAAAGCTGTTTGGACATGTGCTTTTTTCAGAAACTGAAAAGTGGATTCAAAATGTGTCAGACTGTAAAAGTACATATCACTTGCCAAAAAAAGAGTAGTAAGTGTGCTTTCCAATTGGCAAAGAAATGTCGTTTTCTGACTAATATCAAACCATGACTCTGTGTGCAAAGAGGAATTATAGACAGAGATTTATTGCGTATTACTCTGGTAATTTTACAGTTGCATTAGTAGGAAAGGGGGAGCTATTTTTTCTGCAGAAGCAGACTCTTAGCACACACCCAGCTGCTTATCCTGTGGAATCATGCATAGTATTCACAACCGAGTGGGGTTTGAGGTTGCAGTCAGTAATGCAAATACATTCAGCATCACTAAGGCTGGTTGCCCTTGCTGGAGTGTAGTCAGTCACCCAGGTTACACATGTTTCTGGTCTCAAAAAGCTGTTTGGACATGTGCTTTTTTCAGAATATGAAAAGTGGATTCAAAATGTGTCAGACTGTAAAAGTACATATCACTTGCCAAAAAAAGAGTAGTAAGTGTGCTTTCAAATTGGCAAAGAAATTTCGTTTTCTGACTAATATCAAACCATGACTCTGTGTGCAAAGAGGAATTATAGGCAGAGATTTATTGCGAATTACTCTGGTAATTTTACATTTGCATTAGATGGAAAGGGGGAGCTATTTTTTTCTGCAGAAGCAGACTCTTAGCACACACCCAGCTGCTTATCCTGTGGAATCATGCATAGTATTCACAACCGGGTGGGGTTTGAGGTTGCAGTCAGTAATGCAAATACATTCAGCATCACTAAGGCTGGTTGCCCTTGCTGGAGTGTAGTCAGTCACCCAGGTCACACATGTTTCTGGTCTCAAAAAGCTGTTTGGACATGTGCTTTTTTCAGAAACTGAAAAGTGGATTCAAAATGTGTCAGACTGTAAAAGTACATATCACTTGCCAAAAAAAGAGTAGTAAGTGTGCTTTCCAATTGGCAAAGAAATGTCGTTTTCTGACTAATATCAAACCATGACTCTGTGTGCAAAGAGGAATTATAGACAGAGATTTATTGTGTATTACTCTGGTAATTTTACAGTTGCATTAGTAGGAAAGGGGGAGCTATTTTTTCTGCAGAAGCAGACTCTTAGCACACACCCAGCTGCTTATCCTGTGGAATCATGCATAGTATTCACAACCGAGTGGGGTTTGAGGTTGCAGTCAGTAATGCAAATACATTCAGCATCACTAAGGCTGGTTGCCCTTGCTGGAGTGTAGTCAGTCACCCAGGTTACACATGTTTCTGGTCTCAAAAAGCTGTTTGGACATGTGCTTTTTTCAGAATATGAAAAGTGGATTCAAAATGTGTCAGACTGTAAAAGTACATATCACTTGCCAAAAAAAGAGTAGTAAGTGTGCTTTCAAATTGGCAAAGAAATTTCGTTTTCTGACTAATATCAAACCATGACTCTGTGTGCAAAGAGGAATTATAGGCAGAGATTTATTGTGAATTACTCTGGTAATTTTACATTTGCATTAGATGGAAAGGGGGAGCTATTTTTTTCTGCAGAAGCAGACTCTTAGCACACACCCAGCTGCTTATCCTCTGGAATCATGCATAGTATTCACAACCAAGTGGGGTTTGAGGTTGCAGTCAGTAATGCAAATACATTCAGCATCACTAAGGCTGGTTGCCCTTGCTGGAGTGTAGTCAGTCACCCAGGTTACACATGTTTCTGGTCTCAAAAAGCTGTTTGGACATGTGCTTTTTTGCAGAATCTGAAAAGTGGATTCAAAATGTGTCAGACTGTAAAAGTACATATCACTTGCCAAAAAAAGAGTAGTAAGTGTGCTTTCAAATTGGCAAAGAAATTTCGTTTTCTGACTAATATCAAACCATGACTCTGTGTGCAAAGAGGAATTATAGGCAGAGATTTATTGCGAATTACTCTGGTAATTTTACATTTGCATTAGATGGAAAGGGGGAGCTATTTTTTTCTGCAGAAGCAGACTCTTAGCACACACCCAGCTGCTTATCCTGTGGAATCATGCATAGTATTCACAACCGAGTGGGGTTTGAGGTTGCAGTCAGTAATGCAAATACATTCAGCATCACTAAGGCTGGTTGCCCTTGCTGGAGTGTAGTCAGTCACCCAGGTCACACATGTTTCTGGTCTCAAAAAGCTGTTTGGACATGTGTTTTTTTGCAGAATCTGAAAAGTGGATTCAAAATGTGTCAGACTGTAAAAGTACATATCACTTGCCAAAAAAAGAGTAGTAAGTGTGCTTTCCAATTGGCAAATAAATTTCGTTTTCTGCCTAATATCAAACCATGACTCTGTGTGCAAAGAGGAATTATAGGCAGAGATTTATTGCGAATTACTCTGGTAATTTTACATTTGCATTAGATGGAAAGGGGGAGCTATTTTTTTCTGCAGAAGCAGACTCTTAGCACACACCCAGCTGCTTATCCTGTGGAATCATGCATAGTATTCACAACCGGGTGGGGTTTGAGGTTGCAGTCAGTAATGCAAATACATTCAGCATCACTAAGGCTGGTTGCCCTTGCTCGAGTGTAGTCAGTCACCCAGGTCACACATGTTTCTGGTCTCAAAAAGCTGTTTGGACATGTGCTTTTTTCAGAAACTGAAAAGTGGATTCAAAATGTGTCAGACTGTAAAAGTACATATCACTTGCCAAAAAAAGAGTAGTAAGTGTGCTTTCCAATTGGCAAAGAAATGTCGTTTTCTGACTAATATCAAACCATGACTCTGTGTGCAAAGAGGAATTATAGACAGAGATTTATTGCGTATTACTCTGGTAATTTTACAGTTGCATTAGTAGGAAAGGGGGAGCTATTTTTTCTGCAGAAGCAGACTCTTAGCACACACCCAGCTGCTTATCCTGTGGAATCATGCATAGTATTCACAACCGAGTGGGGTTTGAGGTTGCAGTCAGTAATGCAAATACATTCAGCATCACTAAGGCTGGTTGCCCTTGCTGGAGTGTAGTCAGTCACCCAGGTTACACATGTTTCTGGTCTCAAAAAGCTGTTTGGACATGTGCTTTTTTCAGAATATGAAAAGTGGATTCAAAATGTGTCAGACTGTAAAAGTACATATCACTTGCCAAAAAAAGAGTAGTAAGTGTGCTTTCAAATTGGCAAAGAAATTTCGTTTTCTGACTAATATCAAACCATGACTCTGTGTGCAAAGAGGAATTATAGGCAGAGATTTATTGTGAATTACTCTGGTAATTTTACATTTGCATTAGATGGAAAGGGGGAGCTATTTTTTTCTGCAGAAGCAGACTCTTAGCACACACCCAGCTGCTTATCCTCTGGAATCATGCATAGTATTCACAACCGAGTGGGGTTTGAGGTTGCAGTCAGTAATGCAAATACATTCAGCATCACTAAGGCTGGTTTGCCCTTGCTGGAGTGTAGTCAGTCACCCAGGTTACACATGTTTCTGGTCTCAAAAAGCTGTTTGGACATGTGCTTTTTTCAGAATCTGAAAAGTGGATTCAAAATGTGTCAGACTGTAAAAGTACTTATCACTTGCCAAAAAAAACAGTAGGAAGTGTGCTTTCCAATTGGCAAAGAAATTTTGTTTTCTGACTAATATCAAACCATGACGCTGTGTGCAAAGAGGAATTATAGGCAGAGATTTATTGTGAATTACTCTGGTAATTTTACATTTGCATTAGATGGAAAGGTGGAGCTATTTTTTTCTGCAGAAGCAGACTCTTAGCACACACCCAGCTGCTTATCCTGTGGAATCATGCATAGTATTCACAACCGAGTGGGGTTTGAGGTTGCAGTCAGTAATGCAAATACATTCAGCATCACTAAGGCTTGTTGCCCTTGCTGGAGTGTAGTCAGTCACCCAGGTTACACATGTTTCTGGTCTCAAAAAGCTGTTTGGACATGTGCTTTTTTGCAGAATCTGAAAAGTGGATTAAAAATGTGTCAGACTGTAAAAGTACATATCACTTGCCAAAAAAAGAGTAGTAAGTGTGCTTTCCAATTGGCAAAGAAATTTCGTTTTCTGCCTAATATCAAACCATGACTCTGTGTGCAAAGAGGAATTATAGGCAGAGATTTATTGCGAATTACTCTGGTAATTTTACATTTGCATTAGATGGAAAGGGGGAGCTATTTTTTTCTGCAGAAGCAGACTCTTAGCACACACCCAGCTGCTTATCCTGTGGAATCATGCATAGTATTCACAACCGAGTGGGGTTTGAGGTTGCAGTCAGTAAGGCAAATACATTCAGCATCACTAAGGTTGGTTGCCCTTGCTGGAGTGCAGTCAGTCACCCAGGTTACACATGTTTCTGGTCTCAAAAAGCTGTTTGGACATGTGCTTTTTTCAGAATATGAAAAGTGGATTCAAAATGTGTCAGACTGTAAAAGTACATATCACTTGCCAAAAAAAGAGTAGTAAGTGTGCTTTCAAATTGGCAAAGAAATTTCGTTTTCTGACTAATATCAAACCATGACTCTGTGTGCAAAGAGGAATTATAGGCAGAGATTTATTGCGAATTACTCTGGTAATTTTACATTTGCATTAGATGGAAAGGGGGAGCTATTTTTTTCTGCAGAAGCAGACTCTTAGCACACACCCAGCTGCTTATCCTGTGGAATCATGCATAGTATTCACAACCGAGTGGGGTTTGAGGTTGCAGTCAGTAATGCAAATACATTCAGCATCACTAAGGCTGGTTGCCCTTGCTGGAGTGTAGTCAGTCACCCAGGTCACACATGTTTCTGGTCTCAAAAAGCTGTTTGGACATGTGTTTTTTTGCAGAATCTGAAAAGTGGATTCAAAATGTGTCAGACTGTAAAAGTACATATCACTTGCCAAAAAAAGAGTAGTAAGTGTGCTTTCCAATTGGCAACTAAATTTCGTTTTCTGCCTAATATCAAACCATGACTCTGTGTGCAAAGAGGAATTATAGGCAGAGATTTATTGCGAATTACTCTGGTAATTTTACATTTGCATTAGATGGAAAGGGGGAGTTATTTTTTTCTGCAGAAGCAGACTCTTAGCACACACCCAGCTGCTTATCCTGTGGAATCATGCATAGTATTCACAACCGGCTGGGGTTTGAGGTTGCAGTCAGTAATGCAAATACATTCAGCATCACTAAGGCTGGTTGCCCTTGCTGGAGTGTAGTCAGTCACCCAGGTCACACATGTTTCTGGTCTCAAAAAGCTGTTTGGACATGTGCTTTTTTCAGAAACTGAAAAGTGGATTCAAAATGTGTCAGACTGTAAAAGTACATATCACTTGCCAAAAAAAGAGTAGTAAGTGTGCTTTCCAATTGGCAAAGAAATGTCGTTTTCTGACTAATATCAAACCATGACTCTGTGTGCAAAGAGGAATTATAGACAGAGATTTATTGCGTATTACTCTGGTAATTTTACAGTTGCATTAGTAGGAAAGGGGGAGCTATTTTTTCTGCAGAAGCAGACTCTTAGCACACACCCAGCTGCTTATCCTGTGGAATCATGCATAGTATTCACAACCGAGTGGGGTTTGAGGTTGCAGTCAGTAATGCAAATACATTCAGCATCACTAAGGCTGGTTGCCCTTGCTGGAGTGTAGTCAGTCACCCAGGTTACACATGTTTCTGGTCTCAAAAAGCTGTTTGGACATGTGCTTTTTTCAGAATATGAAAAGTGGATTCAAAATGTGTCAGACTGTAAAAGTACATATCACTTGCCAAAAAAAGAGTAGTAAGTGTGCTTTCAAATTGGCAAAGAAATTTCGTTTTCTGACTAATATCAAACCATGACTCTGTGTGCAAAGAGGAATTATAGGCAGAGATTTATTGTGAATTACTCTGGTAATTTTACATTTGCATTAGATGGAAAGGGGGAGCTATTTTTTTCTGCAGAAGCAGACTCTTAGCACACACCCAGCTGCTTATCCTCTGGAATCATGCATAGTATTCACAACCGAGTGGGGTTTGAGGTTGCAGTCAGTAATGCAAATACATTCAGCATCACTAAGGCTGGTTGCCCTTGCTGGAGTGTAGTCAGTCACCCAGGTTACACATGTTTCTGGTCTCAAAAAGCTGTTTGGACATGTGCTTTTTTCAGAATCTGAAAAGTGGATTCAAAATGTGTCAGACTGTAAAAGTACTTATCACTTGCCAAAAAAAACAGTAGGAAGTGTGCTTTCCAATTGGCAAAGAAATTTTGTTTTCTGACTAATATCAAACCATGACGCTGTGTGCAAAGAGGAATTATAGGCAGAGATTTATTGTGAATTACTCTGGTAATTTTACATTTGCATTAGATGGAAAGGTGGAGCTATTTTTTTCTGCAGAAGCAGACTCTTAGCACACACCCAGCTGCTTATCCTGTGGAATCATGCATAGTATTCACAACCGAGTGGGGTTTGAGGTTGCAGTCAGTAATGCAAATACATTCAGCATCACTAAGGCTGGTTGCCCTTGCTGGAGTGTAGTCAGTCACCCAGGTTACACATGTTTCTGGTCTCAAAAAGCTGTTTGGACATGTGCTTTTTTGCAGAATCTGAAAAGTGGATTCAAAATGTGTCAGACTGTAAAAGTACATATCACTTGCCAAAAAAAGAGTAGTAAGTGTGCTTTCCAATTGGCAAAGAAATTTCGTTTTCTGCCTAATATCAAACCATGACTCTGTGTGCAAAGAGGAATTATAGGCAGAGATTTATTGCGAATTACTCTGGTAATTTTACATTTGCATTAGATGGAAAGGGGGAGCTATTTTTTTCTGCAGAAGCAGACTCTTAGCACACACCCAGCTGCTTATCCTGTGGAATCATGCATAGTATTCACAACCGAGTGGGGTTTGAGGTTGCAGTCAGTAAGGCAAATACATTCAGCATCACTAAGGTTGGTTGCCCTTGCTGGAGTGCAGTCAGTCACCCAGGTTACACATGTTTCTGGTCTCAAAAAGCTGTTTGGACATGTGCTTTTTTCAGAATATGAAAAGTGGATTCAAAATGTGTCAGACTGTAAAAGTACATATCACTTGCCAAAAAAAGAGTAGTAAGTGTGCTTTCAAATTGGCAAAGAAATTTCGTTTTCTGACTAATATCAAACCATGACTCTGTGTGCAAAGAGGAATTATAGGCAGAGATTTATTGCGAATTACTCTGGTAATTTTACATTTGCATTAGATGGAAAGGGGGAGCTATTTTTTTCTGCAGAAGCAGACTCTTAGCACACACCCAGCTGCTTATCCTGTGGAATCATGCATAGTATTCACAACCGAGTGGGGTTTGAGGTTGCAGTCAGTAATGCAAATACATTCAGCATCACTAAGGCTGGTTGCCCTTGCTGGAGTGTAGTCAGTCACCCAGGTCACACATGTTTCTGGTCTCAAAAAGCTGTTTGGACATGTGTTTTTTTGCAGAATCTGAAAAGTGGATTCAAAATGTGTCAGACTGTAAAAGTACATATCACTTGCCAAAAAAAGAGTAGTAAGTGTGCTTTCCAATTGGCAAATAAATTTCGTTTTCTGCCTAATATCAAACCATGACTCTGTGTGCAAAGAGGAATTATAGGCAGAGATTTATTGCGAATTACTCTGGTAATTTTACATTTGCATTAGATGGAAAGGGGGAGCTATTTTTTTCTGCAGAAGCAGACTCTTAGCACACACCCAGCTGCTTATCCTGTGGAATCATGCATAGTATTCACAACCGGCTGGGGTTTGAGGTTGCAGTCAGTAATGCAAATACATTCAGCATCACTAAGGCTGGTTGCCCTTGCTGGAGTGTAGTCAGTCACCCAGGTCACACATGTTTCTGGTCTCAAAAAGCTGTTTGGACATGTGCTTTTTTCAGAAACTGAAAAGTGGATTCAAAATGTGTCAGACTGTAAAAGTACATATCACTTGCCAAAAAAAGAGTAGTAAGTGTGCTTTCCAATTGGCAAAGAAATGTCGTTTTCTGACTAATATCAAACCATGACTCTGTGTGCAAAGAGGAATTATAGACAGAGATTTATTGCGTATTACTCTGGTAATTTTACAGTTGCATTAGTAGGAAAGGAGGAGCTATTTTTTCTGCAGAAGCAGACTCTTAGCACACACCCAGCTGCTTATCCTGTGGAATCATGCATAGTATTCACAACCGAGTGGGGTTTGAGGTTGCAGTCAGTAATGCAAATACATTCAGCATCACTAAGGCTGGTTGCCCTTGCTGGAGTGTAGTCAGTCACCCAGGTTACACATGTTTCTGGTCTCAAAAAGCTGTTTGGACATGTGCTTTTTTCAGAATATGAAAAGTGGATTCAAAATGTGTCAGACTGTAAAAGTACATATCACTTGCCAAAAAAAGAGTAGTAAGTGTGCTTTCAAATTGGCAAAGAAATTTCGTTTTCTGACTAATATCAAACCATGACTCTGTGTGCAAAGAGGAATTATAGGCAGAGATTTATTGTGAATTACTCTGGTAATTTTACATTTGCATTAGATGGAAAGGGGGAGCTATTTTTTTCTGCAGAAGCAGACTCTTAGCACACACCCAGCTGCTTATCCTCTGGAATCATGCATAGTATACACAACCGAGTGGGGTTTGAGGTTGCAGTCAGTAATGCAAATACATTCAGCATCACTAAGGCTGGTTGCCCTTGCTGGAGTGTAGTCAGTCACCCAGGTTACACATGTTTCTGGTCTCAAAAAGCTGTTTGGACATCTGCTTTTTTCAGAATCTGAAAAGTGGATTCAAAATGTGTCAGACTGTAAAAGTACTTATCACTTGCCAAAAAAAACAGTAGGAAGTGTGCTTTCCAATTGGCAAAGAAATTTCGTTTTCTGACTAATATCAAACCATGACGCTGTGTGCAAAGAGGAATTATAGGCAGAGATTTATTGTGAATTACTCTGGTAATTTTACATTTGCATTAGATGGAAAGGTGGAGCTATTTTTTTCTGCAGAAGCAGACTCTTAGCACACACCCAGCTGCTTATCCTGTGGAATCATGCATAGTATTCACAACCGAGTGGGGTTTGAGGTTGCAGTCAGTAATGCAAATACATTCAGCATCACTAAGGCTGGTTGCCCTTGCTGGAGTGTAGTCAGTCACCCAGGTTACACATGTTTCTGGTCTCAAAAAGCTGTTTGGACATGTGCTTTTTTGCAGAATCTGAAAAGTGGATTCAAAATGTGTCAGACTGTAAAAGTACATATCACTTGCCAAAAAAAGAGTAGTAAGTGTGCTTTCCAATTGGCAAATAAATTTCGTTTTCTGCCTAATATCAAACCATGACTCTGTGTGCAAAGAGGAATTATAGGCAGAGATTTATTTCGAATTACTCTGGTAATTTTACATTTGCATTAGATGGAAAGGGGGAGCTATTTTTTTCTGCAGAAGCAGACTCTTAGCACACACCCAGCTGCTTATCCTGTGGAATCATGCATAGTATTCACAACCGAGTGGGGTTTGAGGTTGCAGTCAGTAATGCAAATACATTCAGCATCACTAAGGCTGGTTGCCCTTGCTGGAGTGTAGTCAGTCACCCAGGTTACACATGTTTCTGATCTCAAAAAGCTGTTTGGACATGTGCTTTTTTCAGAAACTGAAAAGTGGATTCAAAATGTGTCAGACTGTAAAAGTACATATCACTTGCCAAAAAAAGAGTAGTAAGTGTGCTTTCCAATTGGCAAAGAAATGTCGTTTTCTGACTAATATCAAACCATGACTCTGTGTGCAAAGAGGAATTATAGACAGAGATTTATTGCGTATTACTCTGGTAATTTTATAGTTGCATTAGTAGGAAAGGGGGAGCTATTTTTTCTGCAGAAGCAGACTCTTAGCACACACCCAGCTGCTTATCCTGTGGAATCATGCATAGTATTCACAACTGAGTGGGGTTTGAGGTTGCAGTCAGTAATGCAAATACATTCAGCATCACTAAGGCTGGTTGCCCTTGCTGGAGTGTAGTCAGTCACCCAGGTTACACATGTTTCTGGTCTCAAAAAGCTGTTTGGACATGTGCTTTTTTCAGAATATGAAAAGTGGATTCAAAATGTGTCAGACTGTAAAAGTACATATCACTTGCCAAAAAAAGAGTAGTAAGTGTGCTTTCAAATTGGCAAAGAAATTTCGTTTTCTGACTAATATCAAACCATGACTCTGTGTGCAAAGAGGAATTATAGGCAGAGATTTATTGCGAATTACTCTGGTAATTTTACATTTGCATTAGATGGAAAGGGGGAGCTATTTTTTTCTGCAGAAGCAGACTCTTAGCACACACCCAGCTGCTTATCCTGTGGAATCATGCATAGTATTCACAACCGGGTGGGGTTTGAGGTTGCAGTCAGTAATGCAAATACATTCAGCATCACTAAGGCTGGTTGCCCTTGCTGGAGTGTAGTCAGTCACCCAGGTCACACATGTTTCTGGTCTCAAAAAGCTGTTTGGACATGTGCTTTTTTGCAGAATCTGAAAAGTGGATTCAAAATGTGTCAGACTGTAAAAGTACATATCACTTGCCAAAAAAAGAGTAGTAAGTGTGCTTTCCAATTGGCAAAGAAGTTTCGTTTTCTGCCTAATATCAAACCATGACTCTGTGTGCAAAGAGGAATTATAGGCAGAGATTTATTGCGAATTACTCTGGTAATTTTACATTTGCATTAGATGGAAAGGGGGAGCTATTTTTTTCTGCAGAAGCAGACTCTTAGCACACACCCAGCTGCTTATCCTGTGGAATCATGCATAGTATTCACAACCGAGTGGGGTTTGAGGTTGCAGTCAGTAATGCAAATACATTCAGCATCACTAAGGTTGGTTGCCCTTGCTGGAGTGCAGTCAGTCACCCAGGTTACACATGTTTCTGGTCTCAAAAAGCTGTTTGGACATGTGCTTTTTTCAGAATATGAAAAGTGGATTCAAAATGTGTCAGGCTGTAAAAGTACTTATCACTTGCCAAAAAAAACAGTTGGATGTGTGCTTTCCAATTGGCAAATAAATTTCGTTTTCTGACTAATATCAAACCATGACTCTGTGTGCAAAGAGGAATTATAGACAGAGATTTATTGCGTATTACTCTGGTAATTTTACAGTTGCATTAGTAGGAAAGAGGGAGCTATTTTTTCTGCAGAAGCAGACTCTTAGCACACACCCAGCTGCTTATCCTGTGGAATCATGCATAGTATTCACAAGCGAGTGGGGTTTGAGGTTGCAGTCAGTAATGCAAATACATTCAGCAACACTAAGGCTGGTTGCCCTTGCTGGAGTGTAGTCAGTCACCCAGGTTACACATGTTTCTGGTCTCAAAAAGCTGTTTGGACATGTGCTTTTTTGCAGAATCTGAAAAGTGGATTCAAAATGCGTCAGACTGTAAAAGTACATATCACTTGCCAAAAAAAGAGTAGTAAGTGTGCTTTCCAATTGGCAAAGAAATTTCGTTTTCTGCCTAATATCAAACCATGACTCTGTGTGCAAAGAGGAATTATAGACAGAGATTTATTGCGAATTACTCTGGTAATTTTACATTTGCATTAGATGGAAAGGGGGAGCTATTTTTTTCTGCAGAAGCAGACTCTTAGCACACACCCAGCTGCTTATCCTCTGGAATCATGCATAGTATTCACAACCGAGTGGGGTTTGAGGTTGCAGTCATTAATGCAAATACATTCAGCATCACTAAGGCTGGTTTCCCTTGCTGGAGTGTAGTCAGTCACCCAGGTTACACATCTTTCTAGTCTCAAAAAGCTGTTTGGACATGTGATTTTTTGCAGAATCTGAAAAGTGGATTCAAAATGTGTCCGACTGTAAAAGTACATATCACTTGCCAAAAAAAGAGTAGTAATTGTGCTTTCAAATTGGCAAAGAAATTTCGTTTTCTGACTAATATCAAACCATGACTCTGTGTGCAAAGAGGAATTATAGACAGAGATTTATTGCGTATTACTCTGGTAATTTTACATTTGCATTAGATGGAAAGGGGGAGCTATTTTTTCTGCAGAAGCAGACTCTTAGCACACACCCAGCTGCTTATCCTGTGGAATCATGCATAGTATTCACAACCGAGTGGGGTTTGAGGTTGCAGTCAGTAATGCAAATACATTCAGCATCACTAAGGCTGGTTGCCCTTGCTGGAGTGTAGTCAGTCACCCAGGTCACACATGTTTCTGGTCTCAAAAAGCTGTTTGGACATGTGCTTTTTTGCAGGATCTGAAAAGTGGATTCAAAATGTGTCAGACTGTAAATGTACATATCACTTGCCAAAAAAAGAGTAGTAAGTGTGCTTTCCAATTGGCAAAGAAATTTTGTTTTCTGCCTAATATCAAACCATGACTCTGTGTGCAAAGACGAATTATAGGCAGAGATTTATTGCGAATTACTCTGGTAATTTTACATTTGCATTAGATGGAAAGGGGGAGCTATTTTTTTCTGCAGAAGCAGACTCTTAGCACACACCCAGCTGCTTATCCTGTGGAATCATGCATAGTATTCACAACCGAGTGGGGTTTGAGGTTGCAGTCAGTAATGCAAATACATTCAGCATCACTAAGGCTGGTTGCCCTTGCTGGAGTGTAGTCAGTCACCCAGGTTACACATGTTTCTGATCTCAAAAAGCTGTTTGGACATGTGCTTTTTTCAGAATCTGAAAAGTGGATTCAAAATGTGTCAGACTGTAAAAGTACATATCACTTGCCAAAAAAAGAGTAGTAAGTGTGCTTTCCAATTGGCAAAGAAATTTCGTTTTCTGACTAATATCAAACCATGACTCTGTGTGCAAAAAGGAATTATAGACAGAGATTTATTGCGTATTACTCTGGTAATTTTACAGTTGCATTAGTAGGAAAGGGGGAGCTATTTTTTCTGCAGAAGCAGACTCTTAGCACACACCCAGCTGCTTATCCTGTGGAATCATGCATAGTATTCACAACCGAGTGGGGTTTGAGGTTGCAGTCAGTAATGCAAATACATTCAGCATCACTAAGGCTGGTTGCCCTTGCTGGAGTGTAGTCAGTCACCCAGGTTACACATGTTTCTGGTCTCAAAAAGCTGTTTGGACATGTGCTTTTTTCAGAATATCAAAAGTGGATTCAAAATGTGTCAGACTGTAAAAGTACATATCACTTGCCAAAAAAAGAGTAGTAAGTGTGCTTTCAAATTGGCAAAGAAATTTCGTTTTCTGACTAATATCAAACCATGACTCTGTGTGCAAAGAGGAATTATAGGCAGAGATTTATTGTGAATTACTCTGGTAATTTTACATTTGCATTAGATGGAAAGGGGGAGCTATTTTTTTCTGCAGAAGCAGACTCTTAGCACACACCCAGCTGCTTATCCTCTGGAATCATGCATAGTATTCCCAACCGAGTGGGGTTTGAGGTTGCAGTCAGTAATGCAAATACATTCAGCATCACTAAGGCTGGTTGCCCTTTCTGGAGTGTAGTCAGTCACCCAGGTTACACATGTTTCTGGTCTCAAAAAGCTGTTTGGACATGTGCTTTTTTCAGAATCTGAAAAGTGGATTCAAAATGTGTCAGACTGTAAAAGTACTTATCACTTGCCAAAAAAAACAGTAGGAAGTGTGCTTTCCAATTGGCAAAGAAATTTCGTTTTCTGACTAATATCAAACCATGACTCTGTGTGCAAAGAGGAATTATAGACAGAGATTTATTGCGTATTACTCTGGTAATTTTACAGTTGCATTAGTAGGAAAGGGGGAGCTATTTTTTCTGCAAAAGCAGACTCTTAGCACACACCCAGCTGCTTATCCTGTGGAATCATGCATAGTATTCACAAGCGAGTGGGGTTTGAGGTTGCAGTCAGTAATGCAAATACATTCAGCATCACTAAGGCTGGTTGCCCTTGCTGGAGTGTAGTCAGTCACCCAGGTTACACATGTTTCTGGTCTCAAAAAGCTGTTTGGACATGTGCTTTTTTCAGAATATGAAAAGTGGATTCAAAATGTGTCAGACTGTAAAAGTACATATCACTTGCCAAAAAAAGAGTAGTAAGTGTGCTTTCAAATTGGCAAAGAAATTTCGTTTTCTGACTAATATCAAACCATGACTCTGTGTGCAAAGAGGAATTATAGACAGAGATTTATTGCGTATTACTCTGGTAATTTTACATTTGCATTAGATGGAAAGGGGGAGCTACTTTTTCTGCAGAAGCAGACTCTTAGCACACACCCAGCTGCTTATCCTGTGGAATCATGCATAGTATTCACAACCGAGTGGGGTTTGAGGTTGCAGTCAGTAATGCAAATACATTCAGCATCACTAAGGCTGGTTGCCCTTGCTGGAGTGTAGTCAGTCACCCAGGTCACACATGTTTCTGGTCTCAAAAAGCTGTTTGGACATGTGCTTTTTTGCAGAATCTGAAAAGTGGATTCAAAATGTGTCAGACTGTAAAAGTACATATCACTTGCCAAAAAAAGAGTAGTAAGTGTGCTTTCAAATTGGCAAAGAAATTTCGTTTTCTGACTAATATCAAACCATGACTCTGTGTGCAAAGAGGAATTATAGACAGAGATTTATTGCGTATTACTCTGGTAATTTTACATTTGCATTAGTAGGAAAGGGGGAGCTATTTTTTCTGCAGAAGCAGACTCTTAGCACACACCCAGCTGCTTATCCTGTGGAATCATGCATAGTATTCACAACCGAGTGGGGTTTGAGGTTGCAGTCAGTAATGCAAATACATTCAGCATCACTAAGGCTGGTTGCCCTTGCTGGAGTGTAGTCAGTCACCCAGGTCACACATGTTTCTGGTCTCAAAAAGCTGTTTGGACATGTGCTTTTTTCAGAATATGAAAAGTGGATTCAAAATGTGTCAGACTGTAAAAGTACTTATCACTTGCCAAAAAAAACAGTAGGATGTGTGCTTTCCAATTGGCAAATAAATTTCGTTTTCTGACTAATATCAAACCATGACTCTGTGTGCAAAGAGGAATTATAGACAGAGATTTATTGCGTATTACTCTGGTAATTTTACAGTTGCATTAGTAGGAAAGGGGGAGCTATTTTTTCTGCAGAAGCAGACTCTTAGCACACACCCAGCTGCTTATCCTGTGGAATCATGCATAGTATTCACAAGCGAGTGGGGTTTGAGGTTGCAGTCCGTAATGCAAATACATTCAGCAACACTAAGGCTGGTTGCCCTTGCTGGAGTGTAGTCAGTCACCCAGGTTACACATGTTTCTGGTCTCAAAAAGCTGTTTGGACATGTGCTTTTTTGCAGAATCTGAAAAGTGGATTCAAAATGCGTCAGACTGTAAAAGTACATATCACTTGCCAAAAAAAGAGTAGTAAGTGTGCTTTCAAATTGGCAAAGAAATTTCGTTTTCTGACTAATATCAAACCATGACTCTGTGTGCAAAGAGGAATTATAGGCAGAGATTTATTGCGAATTACTCTGGTAATTTTACATTTGCATTAGATGGAAAGGGGGAGCTATTTTTTTCTGCAGAAGCAGACTCTTAGCACACACCCAGCTGCTTATCCTCTGGAATCATGCATAGTATTCACAACCGAGTGGGGTTTGAGGTTGCAGTCATTAATGCAAATACATTCAGCATCACTAAGGCTGGTTTCCCTTGCTGGAGTGTAGTCAGTCACCCAGGTTACACATCTTTCTGGTCTCAAAAAGCTGTTTGGACATGTGATTTTTTGCAGAATCTGAAAAGTGGATTCAAAATGTGTCCGACTGTAAAAGTACATATCACTTGCCAAAACAAGAGTAGTAAGTGTGCTTTCAAATTGGCAAAGAAATTTCGTTTTCTGACTAATATCAAACCATGACTCTGTGTGCAAAGAGGAATTATAGACAGAGATTTATTGCGTATTACTCTGGTAATTTTACATTTGCATTAGATGGAAAGGGGGAGCAATTTTTTCTGCAGAAGCAGACTCTTAGCACACACCCAGCTGCTTATCCTGTGGAATCATGCATAGTATTCACAACCGAGTGGGGTTTGAGGTTGCAGTCAGTAATGCAAATACATTCAGCATCACTAAGGCTGGTTGCCCTTGCTGGAGTGTAGTCAGTCACCCAGGTCACACATGTTTCTGGTCTCAAAAAGCTGTTTGGACATGTGCTTTTTTGCAGAATCTGAAAAGTGAATTCAAAATGTGTCAGACTGTAAAAGTACATATCACTTGCCAAAAAAAGAGTAGTAAGTGTGCTTTCCAATTGGCAAATAAATTTTGTTTTCTGCCTAATATCAAACCATGACTCTGTATGCAAAGAGGAATTATAGGCAGAGATTTATTGCGAATTACTCTGGTAATTTTACATTTGCATTAGATGGAAAGGGGGAGCTATTTTTTTCTGCAGAAGCAGACTCTTAGCACACACCCAGCTGCTTATCCTGTGGAATCATGCATAGTATTCACAACCGAGTGGGGTTTGAGGTTGCAGTCAGTAATGCAAATACATTCAGCATCACTAAGGCTGGTTGCCCTTGCTGGAGTGTAGTCAGTCACCCAGGTTACACATGTTTCTGATCTCAAAAAGCTGTTTGGACATGTGCTTTTTTCAGAATCTGAAAAGTGGATTCAAAATGTGTCAGACTGTAAAAGTACATATCACTTGCCAAAAAAAGAGTAGTAAGTGTGCTTTCCAATTGGCAAAGAAATTTCGTTTTCTGACTAATATCAAACCATGACTCTGTGTGCAAAAAGGAATTATAGACAGAGATTTATTGCGTATTACTCTGGTAATTTTACAGTTGCATTAGTAGGAAAGGGGGAGCTATTTTTTCTGCAGAAGCAGACTCTTAGCACACACCCAGCTGCTTATCCTGTGGAATCATTCATAGTATTCACAACCGAGTGGGGTTTGAGGTTGCAGTCAGTAATGCAAATACATTCAGCATCACTAAGGCTGGTTGCCCTTGCTGGAGTGTAGTCAGTCACCCAGGTTACACATGTTTCTGGTCTCAAAAAGCTGTTTGGACATGTGCTTTTTTCAGAATATGAAAAGTGGATTCAAAATGTGTCAGACTGTAAAAGTACATATCACTTGCCAAAAAAAGAGTAGTAAGTGTGCTTTCAAATTGGCAAAGAAATTTCGTTTTCTGACTAATATCAAACCATGACTCTGTGTGCAAAGAGGAATTATAGGCAGAGATTTATTGTGAATTACTCTGGTAATTTTACATTTGCATTAGATGGAAAGGGGGAGCTATTTTTTTCTGCAGAAGCAGACTCTTAGCACACACCCAGCTGCTTATCCTCTGGAATCATGCATAGTATTCCCAACCGAGTGGGGTTTGAGGTTGCAGTCAGTAATGCAAATACTTTCAGCATCACTAAGGCTGGTTGCCCTTGCTGGAGTGTAGTCAGTCACCCAGGTTACACATGTTTCTGGTCTCAAAAAGCTGTTTGGACATGTGCTTTTTTCAGAATCTGAAAAGTGGATTCAAAATGTGTCAGACTGTAAAAGTACTTATCACTTGCCAAAAAAAACAGTAGGAAGTGTGCTTTCCAATTGGCAAAGAAATTTCGTTTTCTGACTAATATCAAACCATGACTCTGTGTGCAAAGAGGAATTATAGACAGAGATTTATTGCGTATTACTCTGGTAATTTTACAGTTGCATTAGTAGGAAAGGGGGAGCTATTTTTTCTGCAGAAGCAGACTCTTAGCACACACCCAGCTGCTTATCCTGTGGAATCATGCATAGTATTCACAACCGAGTGGGGTTTGAGGTTGCAGTCAGTAATGCAAATACATTCAGCATCACTAAGGCTGGTTGCCCTTGCTGGAGTGTAGTCAGTCACCCAGGTTACACATGTTTCTGGTCTCAAAAAGCTGTTTGGACATGTGCTTTTTTCAGAATATGAAAAGTGGATTCAAAATGTGTCAGACTGTAAAAGTACATATCACTTGCCAAAAAAAGAGTAGTAAGTGTGCTTTCAAATTGGCAAAGAAATTTCGTTTTCTGACTAATATCAAACCATGACTCTGTGTGCAAAGAGGAATTATAGACAGAGATTTATTGCGTATTACTCTGGTAATTTTACATTTGCATTAGATGGAAAGGGGGAGCTATTTTTTCTGCAGAAGCAGACTCTTAGCACACACCCAGCTGCTTATCCTGTGGAATCATGCATAGTATTCACAACCGAGTGGGGTTTGAGGTTGCAGTCAGTAATGCAAATACATTCAGCATCACTAAGGCTGGTTGCCCTTGCTGGAGTGTAGTCAGTCACCCAGGTCACACATGTTTCTGGTCTCAAAAAGCTGTTTGGACATGTGCTTTTTTGCAGAATCTGAAAAGTGGATTCAAAATGTGTCAGACTGTAAAAGTACATTTCACTTGCCAAAAAAAGAGTAGTAAGTGTGCTTTCCAATTGGCAAAGAAATTTTGTTTTCTGCCTAATATCAAACCATGACTCTGTGTGCAAAGAAGAATTATAGGCAGAGATTTATTGCGAATTACTCTGGCAATTTTACATTTGCATTAGATGGAAAGGGGGAGCTATTTTTTTCTGCAGAAGCAGACTCTTAGCACACACCCAGCTGCTTATCCTGTGGAATCATGCATAGTATTCACAACCGAGTGGGGTTTGAGGTTGCAGTCAGTAATGCAAATACATTCAGCATCACTAAGGCTGGTTGCCCTTGCTGGAGTGTAGTCAGTCACCCAGGTTACACATGTTTCTGATCTCAAAAAGCTGTTTGGACATGTGCTTTTTTCAGAATCTGAAAAGTGGATTCAAAATGTGTCAGACTGTAAAAGTACATATCACTTGCCAAAAAAAGAGTAGTAAGTGTGCTTTCCAATTGGCAAAGAAATTTCGTTTTCTGACTAATATCAAACCATGACTCTGTGTGCAAAGAGGAATTATAGACAGAGATTTATTGCGTATTACTCTGGTAATTTTACAGTTGCATTAGTAGGAAAGGGGGAGCTATTTTTTCTGCAGAAGCAGACTCTTAGCAGACACCCAGCTGCTTATCCTGTGGAATCATGCATAGTATTCACAACCGAGTGGGGTTTGAGGTTGCAGTCAGTAATGCAAATACATTCAGCATCACTAAGGCTGGTTGCCCTTGCTGGAGTGTAGTCAGTCACCCAGGTTACACATGTTTCTGGTCTCAAAAAGCTGTTTGGACATGTGCTTTTTTCAGAATATGAAAAGTGGATTCAAAATGTGTCAGACTGTAAAAGTACATATCACTTGCCAAAAAAAGAGTAGTAAGTGTGCTTTCAAATTGGCAAAGAAATTTCGTTTTCTGACTAATATCAAACCATGACTCTGTGTGCAAAGAGGAATTATAGGCAGAGATTTATTGTGAATTACTCTGGTAATTTTACATTTGCATTAGATGGAAAGGGGGAGCTATTTTTTTCTGCAGAAGCAGACTCTTAGCACACACCCAGCTGCTTATCCTCTGGAATCATGCATAGTATTCCCAACCGAGTGGGGTTTGAGGTTGCAGTCAGTAATGCAAATACATTCAGCATCACTAAGGCTGGTTGCCCTTGCTGGAGTGTAGTCAGTCACCCAGGTTACACATGTTTCTGGTCTCAAAAAGCTGTTTCGACATGTGCTTTTTTCAGAATCTGAAAAGTGGATTCAAAATGTGTCAGACTGTAAAAGTACTTATCACTTGCCAAAAAAAACAGTAGGAAGTGTGCTTTCCAATTGGCAAAGAAATTTCAATTTCTGACTAATATCAAACCATGACGCTGTGTGCAAAGAGGAATTATAGGCAGAGATTTATTGTGAATTCCTCTGGTAATTTTACAATTGCATTAGATGGAAAGGGAGAGCTATTTTTTTCTGCAGAAGCAGACTCTTAGCACACACCCAGCTGCTTATCCTGTGGAATCATGCATAGTATTCACAACCGAGTGGGGTTTGAGGTTGCAGTCAGTAATGCAAATACATTCAGCATCACTAAGGCTGGTTGCCCTTGCTGGAGTGTAGTCAGTCACCCAGGTTACACATGTTTCTGGTCTCAAAAAGCTGTTTGGACATGTGCTTTTTTGCAGAATCTGAAAAGTGGATTCAAAATGTGTCAGACTGTAAAAGTACATATCACTTGCCAAAAAAAGAGTAGTAAGTGTGCTTTCCAATTGGCAAAGAAATTTCGTTTTCTGCCTAATATCAAACCATGACTCTGTGTGCAAAGAGGAATTATAGGCAGAGATTTATTGCGAATTACTCTGGTAATTTTACATTTGCATTAGATGGAAAGGGGGAGCTATTTTTTTCTGCAGAAGCAGACTCTTAGCACACACCCAGCTGCTTATCCTGTGGAATCATGCATAGTATTCACAACCGAGTGGGGTTTGAGGTTGCAGTCAGTAATGCAAATACATTCAGCATCACTAAGGCTGGTTGCCCTTGCTGGAGTGTAGTCAGTCACCCAGGTTACACATGTTTCTGGTCTCAAAAAGCTGTTTGGACATGTGCTTTTTTGCAGAATCTGAAAAGTGAATTCAAAATGTGTCAGACTGTAAAAGTACATATCACTTGCCAAAAAAAGAGTAGTAAGTGTGCTTTCCAATTGGCAAATAAATTTTGTTTTCTGCCTAATATCAAACCATGACTCTGTATGCAAAGAGGAATTATAGGCAGAGATTTATTGCGAATTACTCTGGTAATTTTACATTTGCATTAGATGGAAAGGGGGAGCTATTTTTTTCTGCAGAAGCAGACTCTTAGCACACACCCAGCTGCTTATCCTGTGGAATCATGCATAGTATTCACAACCGAGTGGGGTTTGAGGTTGCAGTCAGTAATGCAAATACATTCAGCATCACTAAGGCTGGTTGCCCTTGCTGGAGTGTAGTCAGTCACCCAGGTTACACATGTTTCTGATCTCAAAAAGCTGTTTGGACATGTGCTTTTTTCAGAATCTGAAAAGTGGATTCAAAATGTGTCAGACTGTAAAAGTACATATCACTTGCCAAAAAAAGAGTAGTAAGTGTGCTTTCCAATTGGCAAAGAAATTTCGTTTTCTGACTAATATCAAACCATGACTCTGTGTGCAAAAAGGAATTATAGACAGAGATTTATTGCGTATTACTCTGGTAATTTTACAGTTGCATTAGTAGGAAAGGGGGAGCTATTTTTTCTGCAGAAGCAGACTCTTAGCACACACCCAGCTGCTTATCCTGTGGAATCATTCATAGTATTCACAACCGAGTGGGGTTTGAGGTTGCAGTCAGTAATGCAAATACATTCAGCATCACTAAGGCTGGTTGCCCTTGCTGGAGTGTAGTCAGTCACCCAGGTTACACATGTTTCTGGTCTCAAAAAGCTGTTTGGACATGTGCTTTTTTCAGAATATGAAAAGTGGATTCAAAATGTGTCAGACTGTAAAAGTACATATCACTTGCCAAAAAAAGAGTAGTAAGTGTGCTTTCAAATTGGCAAAGAAATTTCGTTTTCTGACTAATATCAAACCATGACTCTGTGTGCAAAGAGGAATTACAGGCAGAGATTTATTGTGAATTACTCTGGTAATTTTACATTTGCATTAGATGGAAAGGGGGAGCTATTTTTTTCTGCAGAAGCAGACTCTTAGCACACACCCAGCTGCTTATCCTCTGGAATCATGCATAGTATTCCCAACCGAGTGGGGTTTGAGGTTGCAGTCAGTAATGCAAATACTTTCAGCATCACTAAGGCTGGTTGCCCTTGCTGGAGTGTAGTCAGTCACCCAGGTTACACATGTTTCTGGTCTCAAAAAGCTGTTTGGACATGTGCTTTTTTCAGAATCTGAAAAGTGGATTCAAAATGTGTCAGACTGTAAAAGTACTTATCACTTGCCAAAAAAAACAGTAGGAAGTGTGCTTTCCAATTGGCAAAGAAATTTCGTTTTCTGACTAATATCAAACCATGACTCTGTGTGCAAAGAGGAATTATAGACAGAGATTTATTGCGTATTACTCTGGTAATTTTACAGTTGCATTAGTAGGAAAGGGGGAGCTATTTTTTCTGCAGAAGCAGACTCTTAGCACACACCCAGCTGCTTATCCTGTGGAATCATGCATAGTATTCACAACCGAGTGGGGTTTGAGGTTGCAGTCAGTAATGCAAATACATTCAGCATCACTAAGGCTGGTTGCCCTTGCTGGAGTGTAGTCAGTCACCCAGGTTACACATGTTTCTGGTCTCAAAAAGCTGTTTGGACATGTGCTTTTTTCAGAATATGAAAAGTGGATTCAAAATGTGTCAGACTGTAAAAGTACATATCACTTGCCAAAAAAAGAGTAGTAAGTGTGCTTTCAAATTGGCAAAGAAATTTCGTTTTCTGACTAATATCAAACCATGACTCTGTGTGCAAAGAGGAATTATAGACAGAGATTTATTGCGTATTACTCTGGTAATTTTACATTTGCATTAGATGGAAAGGGGGAGCTATTTTTTCTGCAGAAGCAGACTCTTAGCACACACCCAGCTGCTTATCCTGTGGAATCATGCATAGTATTCACAACCGAGTGGGGTTTGAGGTTGCAGTCAGTAATGCAAATACATTCAGCATCACTAAGGCTGGTTGCCCTTGCTGGAGTGTAGTCAGTCACCCAGGTCACACATGTTTCTGGTCTCAAAAAGCTGTTTGGACATGTGCTTTTTTGCAGAATATGAAAAGTGGATTCAAAATGTGTCAGACTGTAAAAGTACATATCACTTGCCAAAAAAAGAGTAGTAAGTGTGCTTTCCAATTGGCAAAGAAATTTTGTTTTCTGCCTAATATCAAACCATGACTCTGTGTGCAAAGAGGAATTATAGGCAGAGATTTATTGCGAATTACTCTGGCAATTTTACATTTGCATTAGATGGAAAGGGGGAGCTATTTTTTTCTGCAGAAGCAGACTCTTAGCACACACCCAGCTGCTTATCCTGTGGAATCATGCATAGTATTCACAACCGAGTGGGGTTTGAGGTTGCAGTCAGTAATGCAAATACATTCAGCATCACTAAGGCTGGTTGCCCTTGCTGGAGTGTAGTCAGTCACCCAGGTTACACATGTTTCTGATCTCAAAAAGCTGTTTGGACATGTGCTTTTTTCAGAATCTGAAAAGTGGATTCAAAATGTGTCAGACTGTAAAAGTACATATCACTTGCCAAAAAAAGAGTAGTAAGTGTGCTTTCCAATTGGCAAAGAAATTTCGTTTTCTGACTAATATCAAACCATGACTCTGTGTGCAAAGAGGAATTATAGACAGAGATTTATTGCGTATTACTCTGGTAATTTTACAGTTGCATTAGTAGGAAAGGGGGAGCTATTTTTTCTGCAGAAGCAGACTCTTAGCAGACACCCAGCTGCTTATCCTGTGGAATCATGCATAGTATTCACAACCGAGTGGGGTTTGAGGTTGCAGTCAGTAATGCAAATACATTCAGCATCACTAAGGCTGGTTGCCCTTGCTGGAGTGTAGTCAGTCACCCAGGTTACACATGTTTCTGGTCTCAAAAAGCTGTTTGGACATGTGCTTTTTTCAGAATATGAAAAGTGGATTCAAAATGTGTCAGACTGTAAAAGTACATATCACTTGCCAAAAAAAGAGTAGTAAGTGTGCTTTCAAATTGGCAAAGAAATTTCGTTTTCTGACTAATATCAAACCATGACTCTGTGTGCAAAGAGGAATTATAGGCAGAGATTTATTGTGAATTACTCTGGTAATTTTACATTTGCATTAGATGGAAAGGGGGAGCTATTTTTTTCTGCAGAAGCAGACTCTTAGCACACACCCAGCTGCTTATCCTCTGGAATCATGCATAGTATTCCCAACCGAGTGGGGTTTGAGGTTGCAGTCAGTAATGCAAATACATTCAGCATCACTAAGGCTGGTTGCCCTTGCTGGAGTGTAGTCAGTCACCCAGGTTACACATGTTTCTGGTCTCAAAAAGCTGTTTGGACATGTGCTTTTTTCAGAATCTGAAAAGTGGATTCAAAAATGTGTCAGACTGTAAAAGTACTTATCACTTGCCAAAAAAAACAGTAGGAAGTGTGCTTTCCAATTGGCAAAGAAATTTCAATTTCTGACTAATATCAAACCATGACGCTGTGTGCAAAGAGGAATTATAGGCAGAGATTTATTGCGAATTACTCTGGTAATTTTACATTTGCATTAGATGGAAAGGGGGAGCTATTTTTTTCTGCAGAAGCAGACTCTTAGCACACACCCAGCTGCTTATCCTGTGGAATCATGCATAGTATTCACAACCGAGTGGGGTTTGAGGTTGCAGTCAGTAATGCAAATACATTCAGCATCACTAAGGCTGGTTGCCCTTGCTGGAGTGTAGTCAGTCACCCAGGTTACACATGTTTCTGGTCTCAAAAAGCTGTTTGGACATGTGCTTTTTTCAGAATCTGAAAAGTGGATTCAAAATGTGTCAGACTGTAAAAGTACTTATCACTTGCCAAAAAAAACAGTAGGAAGTGTGCTTTCCAATTGGCAAAGAAATTTCGTTTTCTGACTAATATCAAACCATGACGCTGTGTGCAAAGAGGAATTATAGGCAGAGATTTATTGTGAATTCCTCTGGTAATTTTACATTTGCATTAGATGGAAAGGGGGAGCTATTTTTTTCTGCAGAAGCAGACTCTTAGCACACACCCAGCTGCTTATCCTGTGGAATCATGCATAGTATTCACAACCGAGTGGGGTTTGAGGTTGCAGTCAGTAATGCAAATACATTCAGCATCACTAAGGCTGGTTGCCCTTGCTGGAGTGTAGTCAGTCACCCAGGTTACACATGTTTCTGGTCTCAAAAAGCTGTTTGGACATGTGCTTTTTTGCAGAATCTGAAAAGTGGATTCAAAATGTGTCAGACTGTAAAAGTACATATCACTTGCCAAAAAAAGAGTAGTAAGTGTGCTTTCCAATTGGCAAAGAAATTTCGTTTTCTGCCTAATATCAAACCATGACTCTGTGTGCAAAGAGGAATTATAGGCAGAGATTTATTGCGAATTACTCTGGTAATTTTAGATTTGCATTAGATGGAAAGGGGGAGCTATTTTTTCTGCAGAAGCAGACTCTTAGCACACACCCAGCTGCTTATCCTCTGGAATCATGCATAGTATTCACAACCGAGTGGGGTTTGAGGTTGCAGTCATTAATGCAAATACATTCAGCATCACTAAGGCTGGTTTCCCTTGCTGGAGTGCAGTCAGTCACCCAGGTTACACATGTTTCTGGTCTCAAAAAGCTGTTTGGACATGTGCTTTTTTCAGAATATGAAAAGTGGATTCAAAATGTGTCAGACTGTAAAAGTACATATCACTTGCCAAAAAAAGAGTAGTAAGTGTGCTTTCAAATTGGCAAAGAAATTTCGTTTTCTGACTAATATCAAACCATGACTCTGTGTGCAAAGAGGAATTATAGGCAGAGATTTATTGTGAATTACTCTGGTAATTTTACATTTGCATTAGATGGAAAGGGGGAGCTATTTTTTTCTGCAGAAGCAGACTCTTAGCACACACCCAGCTGCTTATCCTCTGGAATCATGCATAGTATTCCCAACCGAGTGGGGTTTGAGGTTGCAGTCAGTAATGCAAATACATTCAGCATCACTAAGGCTGGTTACCCTTGCTGGAGTGTAGTCAGTCACCCAGGTTACACATGTTTCTGGTCTCAAAAAGCTGTTTGGACATGTGCTTTTTTCAGAATCTGAAAAGTGGATTCAAAATGTGTCAGACTGTAAAAGTACTTATCACTTGCCAAAAAAAACAGTAGGAAGTGTGCTTTCCAATTGGCAAAGAAATTTCGTTTTCTGACTAATATCAAACCATGACACTGTGTGCAAAGAGGAATTATAGACAGAGATTTATTGCGTATTACTCTGGTAATTTTACAGTTGCATTAGTAGGAAAGGGGGAGCTATTTTTTCTGCAGAAGCAGACTCTTAGCACACACCCAGCTGCTTATCCTGTGGAATCATGCATAGTATTCACAACCGAGTGGGGTTTGAGGTTGCAGTCAGTAATGCAAATACATTCAGCAACACTAAGGCTGGTTGCCCTTGCTGGAGTGTAGTCAGTCACCCAGGTTACACATGTTTCTGGTCTCAAAAAGCTGTTTGGACATGTGCTTTTTTGCAGAATCTGAAAAGTGGATTCAAAATGTGTCAGACTGTAAAAGTACATATCACTTGCCAAAAAAAGAGTAGTAAGTGTGCTTTCAAATTGGCAAAGAAATTTCGTTTTCTGACTAATATCAAACCATGACTCTGTGTGCAAAGAGGAATTATAGGCAGAGATTTATTGCGAATTACTCTGGTAATTTTACATTTGCATTAGATGGAAAGGGGGAGCTATTTTTTTCTGCAGAAGCAGACTCGTAGCACACACCCAGCTGCTTATCCTCTGGAATCATGCATAGTATTCACAACCGAGTGGGGTTTGAGGTTGCAGTCATTAATGCAAATACATTCAGCATCACTAAGGCTGGTTTCCCTTGCTGGAGTGTAGTCAGTCACCCAGGTTACACATCTTTCTGGTCTCAAAAAGCTGTTTGGACATGTGATTTTTTGCAGAATCTGAAAAGTGGATTCAAAATGTGTCCGACTGTAAAAGTACATATCACTTGCCAAAAAAGAGTAGTAAGTGTGCTTTCAAATTGGCAAAGAAATTTCGTTTTCTGACTCATATCAAACCATGACTCTGTGTGCAAAGAGGAATTATAGACAGAGATTTATTGCATATTACTTTGGTAATTTTACATTTGCATTAGATGGAAAGGGGGAGCTATTTTTTCTGCAGAAGCAGACTCTTAGCACACACCCAGCTGCTTATCCTGTGGAATCATGCATAGTATTCACAACCGAGTGGGGTTTGAGGTTGCTGTCAGTAATGCAAATACATTCAGCATCACTAAGGCTGGTTGCCCTTGCTGGAGTGTAGTCAGTCACCCAGGTCACACATGTTTCTGGTCTCAAAAAGCTGTTTGGACATGTGATTTTTTGCAGAATCTGAAAAGTGGATTCAAAATGTGTCAGACTGTAAAAGTACATATCACTTGCCAAAAAAAGAGTAGTAAGTGTGCTTTCCAATTGGCAAAGAAATTTCGTTTTCTGACTAATATCAAACCATGACTCTGTGTGCAAAGAGGAATTATAGGCAGAGATTTATTGCGAATTACTCTGGTAATTTTACAGTTGCATTAGTAGGAAAGGGGGAGCTATTTTTTCTGCAGAAGCAGACTCTTAGCACACACCCAGCTGCTTATCCTGTGGAATCATGCATAGTATTCACAACCGAGTGGGGTTTGAGGTTGCAGTCAGTAATGCAAATACATTCAGCATCACTAAGGCTGGTTGCCCTTGCTGGAGTGTAGTCAGTCACCCAGGTTACACATGTTTCTGGTCTCAAAAAGCTGTTTGGACATGTGCTTTTTTCAGAATATGAAAAGTGGATTCAAAATGTGTCAGACTGTAAAAGTACATATCACTTGCCAAAAAAAGAGTAGTAAGTGTGCTTTCAAATTGGCAAAGAAATTTCGTTTTCTGACTAATATCAAACCATGACTCTGTGTGCAAAGAGGAATTATAGGCAGAGATTTATTGCGAATTACTCTGGTAATTTTACATTTGCATTAGATGGAAAGGGGGAGCTATTTTTTTCTGCAGAAGCAGACTCGTAGCACACACCCAGCTGCTTATCCTCTGGAATCATGCATAGTATTCACAACCGAGTGGGGTTTGAGGTTGCAGTCATTAATGCAAATACATTCAGCATCACTAAGGCTGGTTTCCCTTGCTGGAGTGTAGTCAGTCACCCAGGTTACACATCTTTCTGGTCTCAAAAAGCTGTTTGGACATGTGATTTTTTGCAGAATCTGAAAAGTGGATTCAAAATGTGTCCGACTGTAAAAGTACATATCACTTGCCAAAAAAAGAGTAGTAAGTGTGCTTTCAAATTGGCAAAGAAATTTCGTTTTCTGACTAATATCAAACCATGACTCTGTGTGCAAAGAGGAATTATAGACAGAGATTTATTGCATATTACTCTGGTAATTTTACATTTGCATTAGATGGAAAGGGGGAGCTATTTTTTCTGCAGAAGCAGACTCTTAGCACACACCCAGCTGCTTATCCTGTGGAATCATGCATAGTATTCACAACCGAGTGGGGTTTGAGGTTGCAGTCAGTAATGCAAATACATTCAGCATCACTCAGGCTGGTTGCCCTTGCTGGAGTGTAGTCAGTCACCCAGGTCACACATGTTTCTGGTCTCAAAAAGCTGTTTGGATATGTGCTTTTTTCAGAATATGAAAAGTGGATTCAAAATGTGTCAGACTGTAAAAGTACATATCACTTGCCAAAAAAAGAGTAGTAAGTGTGCTTTCAAATTGGCAAAGAAATTTCGTTTTCTGACTAATATCAAACCATGACTCTGTGTGCAAAGAGGAATTATAGGCAGAGATTTATTGTGAATTACTCTGGTAATTTTACATTTGCATTAGATGGAAAGGGGGAGTTTTTTTTTTCTGCAGAAGCAGACTCTTAGCACACACCCAGCTGCTTATCCTCTGGAATCATGCATAGTATTCCCAACCGAGTGGGGTTTGAGGTTGCAGTCAGTAATGCAAATACATTCAGCATCACTAAGGCTGGTTGCCCTTGCTGGAGTGTAGTCAGTCACCCAGGTTACACATGTTTCTGGTCTCAAAAAGCTGTTTGGACATGTGCTTTTTTCAGAATCTGAAAAGTGGATTCAAAATGTGTCAGACTGTAAAAGTACTTATCACTTGCCAAAAAAAACAGTAGGAAGTGTGCTTTCCAATTGGCAAAGAAATTTCGTTTTCTGACTAATATCAAACCATGACGCTGTGTGCAAAGAGGAATTATAGGCAGAGATTTATTGTGAATTCCTCTGGTAATTTTACATTTGCATTAGATGGAAAGGGGGAGCTATTTTTTTCTGCAGAAGCAGACTCTTAGCACACACCCAGCTGCTTATCCTGTGGAATCATGCATAGTATTCACAACCGAGTGGGGTTTGAGGTTGCAGTCAGTAATGCAAATACATTCAGCATCACTAAGGCTGGTTGCCCTTGCTGGAGTGTAGTCAGTCACCCAGGTTACACATGTTTCTGGTCTCAAAAAGCTGTTTGGACATGTGCTTTTTTGCAGAATCTGAAAAGTGGATTCAAAATGTGTCAGACTGTAAAAGTACATATCACTTGCCAAAAAAAGAGTAGTAAGTGTGCTTTCCAATTGGCAAAGAAATTTCATTTTCTGCCTAATATCAAACCATGACTCTGTGTGCAAAGAGGAATTATAGGCAGAGATTTATTGCGAATTACTCTGGTAATTTTACATTTGCATTAGATGGAAAGGGGGAGCTATTTTTTTCTGCAGAAGCAGACTCTTAGCACACACCCAGCTGCTTATCCTCTGGAATCATGCATAGTATTCACAACCGAGTGGGGTTTGAGGTTGCAGTCAGTAATGCAAATACATTCAGCATCACTAAGGTTGGTTGCCCTTGCTGGAGTGCAGTCAGTCACCCAGGTTACACATGTTTCTGGTCTCAAAAAGCTGTTTGGACATGTGCTTTTTTCAGAATATGAAAAGTGGATTCAAAATGTGTCAGACTGTAAAAGTACTTATCACTTGCCAAAAAAAACAGTAGGAAGTGTGCTTTCCAATTGGCAAAGAAATTTCGTTTTCTGACTAATATCAAACCATGACTTTGTGTGCAAAGAGGAATTATAGACAGAGATTTATTGCGTATTACTCTGGTAATTTTACAGTTGCATTAGTAGGAAAGGGGGAGCTATTTTTTCTGCAGAAGCAGACTCTTAGCACACACCCAGCTGCTTATCCTGTGGAATCATGCATAGTATTCACAACCGAGTGGGGTTTGAGGTTGCAGTCAGTAATGCAAATACATTCAGCAACACTAAGGCTGGTTGCCCTTGCTGGAGTGTAGTCAGTCACCCAGGTTACACATGTTTCTGGTCTCAAAAAGCTGTTTGGACATGTGCTTTTTTGCAGAATCTGAAAAGTGGATTCAAAATGTGTCAGACTGTAAAAGTACATATCACTTGCCAAAAAAAGAGTAGTAAGTGTGCTTTCAAATTGGCAAAGAAATTTCGTTTTCTGACTAATATCAAACCATGACTCTGTGTGCAAAGACGAATTATAGGCAGAGATTTATTGCGAATTACTCTGGTAATTTTACATTTGCATTAGATGGAAAGGGGGAGCTATTTTTTTCTGCAGAAGCAGACTCTTAGCACACACCCAGCTGCTTATCCTGTGGAATCATGCATAGTATTCACAACCGAGTGGGGTTTGAGGTTGCAGTCAGTAATGCAAATACATTCAGCATCACTAAGGCTGGTTGCCCTTGCTGGAGTGTAGTCAGTCACCCAGGTTACACATGTTTCTGATCTCAAAAAGCTGTTTGGACATGTGCTTTTTTCAGAATCTGAAAAGTGGATTCAAAATGTGTCAGACTGTAAAAGTACATATCACTTGCCAAAAAAAGAGTAGTAAGTGTGCTTTCCAATTGGCAAAGAAATTTCGTTTTCTGACTAATATCAAACCATGACTCTGTGTGCAAAAAGGAATTATAGACAGAGATTTATTGCGTATTACTCTGGTAATTTTACAGTTGCATTAGTAGGAAAGGGGGAGCTATTTTTTCTGCAGAAGCAGACTCTTAGCACACACCCAGCTGCTTATCCTGTGGAATCATGCATAGTATTCACAACCGAGTGGGGTTTGAGGTTGCAGTCAGTAATGCAAATACATTCAGCATCACTAAGGCTGGTTGCCCTTGCTGGAGTGTAGTCAGTCACCCAGGTTACACATGTTTCTGGTCTCAAAAAGCTGTTTGGACATGTGCTTTTTTCAGAATATGAAAAGTGGATTCAAAATGTGTCAGACTGTAAAAGTACATATCACTTGCCAAAAAAAGAGTAGTAAGTGTGCTTTCAAATTGGCAAAGAAATTTCGTTTTCTGACTAATATCAAACCATGACTCTGTGTGCAAAGAGGAATTATAGGCAGAGATTTATTGTGAATTACTCTGGTAATTTTACATTTGCATTAGATGGAAAGGGGGAGCTATTTTTTTCTGCAGAAGCAGACTCTTAGCACACACCCAGCTGCTTATCCTCTGGAATCATGCATAGTATTCCCAACCGAGTGGGGTTTGAGGTTGCAGTCAGTAATGCAAATACATTCAGCATCACTAAGGCTGGTTGCCCTTTCTGGAGTGTAGTCAGTCACCCAGGTTACACATGTTTCTGGTCTCAAAAAGCTGTTTGGACATGTGCTTTTTTCAGAATCTGAAAAGTGGATTCAAAATGTGTCAGACTGTAAAAGTACTTATCACTTGCCAAAAAAAACAGTAGGAAGTGTGCTTTCCAATTGGCAAAGAAATTTCGTTTTCTGACTAATATCAAACCATGACTCTGTGTGCAAAGAGGAATTATAGACAGAGATTTATTGCGTATTACTCTGGTAATTTTACAGTTGCATTAGTAGGAAAGGGGGAGCTATTTTTTCTGCAAAAGCAGACTCTTAGCACACACCCAGCTGCTTATCCTGTGGAATCATGCATAGTATTCACAAGCGAGTGGGGTTTGAGGTTGCAGTCAGTAATGCAAATACATTCAGCATCACTAAGGCTGGTTGCCCTTGCTGGAGTGTAGTCAGTCACCCAGGTTACACATGTTTCTGGTCTCAAAAAGCTGTTTGGACATGTGCTTTTTTCAGAATATGAAAAGTGGATTCAAAATGTGTCAGACTGTAAAAGTACATATCACTTGCCAAAAAAAGAGTAGTAAGTGTGCTTTCAAATTGGCAAAGAAATTTCGTTTTCTGACTAATATCAAACCATGACTCTGTGTGCAAAGAGGAATTATAGACAGAGATTTATTGCGTATTACTCTGGTAATTTTACATTTGCATTAGATGGAAAGGGGGAGCTACTTTTTCTGCAGAAGCAGACTCTTAGCACACACCCAGCTGCTTATCCTGTGGAATCATGCATAGTATTCACAACCGAGTGGGGTTTGAGGTTGCAGTCAGTAATGCAAATACATTCAGCATCACTAAGGCTGGTTGCCCTTGCTGGAGTGTAGTCAGTCACCCAGGTCACACATGTTTCTGGTCTCAAAAAGCTGTTTGGACATGTGCTTTTTTGCAGAATCTGAAAAGTGGATTCAAAATGTGTCAGACTGTAAAAGTACATATCACTTGCCAAAAAAAGAGTAGTAAGTGTGCTTTCAAATTGGCAAAGAAATTTCGTTTTCTGACTAATATCAAACCATGACTCTGTGTGCAAAGAGGAATTATAGACAGAGATTTATTGCGTATTACTCTGGTAATTTTACATTTGCATTAGTAGGAAAGGGGGAGCTATTTTTTCTGCAGAAGCAGACTCTTAGCACACACCCAGCTGCTTATCCTGTGGAATCATGCATAGTATTCACAACCGAGTGGGGTTTGAGGTTGCAGTCAGTAATGCAAATACATTCAGCATCACTAAGGCTGGTTGCCCTTGCTGGAGTGTAGTCAGTCACCCAGGTCACACATGTTTCTGGTCTCAAAAAGCTGTTTGGACATGTGCTTTTTTCAGAATATGAAAAGTGGATTCAAAATGTGTCAGACTGTAAAAGTACTTATCACTTGCCAAAAAAAACAGTAGGATGTGTGCTTTCCAATTGGCAAATAAATTTCGTTTTCTGACTAATATCAAACCATGACTCTGTGTGCAAAGAGGAATTATAGACAGAGATTTATTGCGTATTACTCTGGTAATTTTACAGTTGCATTAGTAGGAAAGGGGGAGCTATTTTTTCTGCAGAAGCAGACTCTTAGCACACACCCAGCTGCTTATCCTGTGGAATCATGCATAGTATTCACAAGCGAGTGGGGTTTGAGGTTGCAGTCCGTAATGCAAATACATTCAGCAACACTAAGGCTGGTTGCCCTTGCTGGAGTGTAGTCAGTCACCCAGGTTACACATGTTTCTGGTCTCAAAAAGCTGTTTGGACATGTGCTTTTTTGCAGAATCTGAAAAGTGGATTCAAAATGCGTCAGACTGTAAAAGTACATATCACTTGCCAAAAAAAGAGTAGTAAGTGTGCTTTCAAATTGGCAAAGAAATTTCGTTTTCTGACTAATATCAAACCATGACTCTGTGTGCAAAGAGGAATTATAGGCAGAGATTTATTGCGAATTACTCTGGTAATTTTACATTTGCATTAGATGGAAAGGGGGAGCTATTTTTTTCTGCAGAAGCAGACTCTTAGCACACACCCAGCTGCTTATCCTCTGGAATCATGCATAGTATTCACAACCGAGTGGGGTTTGAGGTTGCAGTCATTAATGCAAATACATTCAGCATCACTAAGGCTGGTTTCCCTTGCTGGAGTGTAGTCAGTCACCCAGGTTACACATCTTTCTGGTCTCAAAAAGCTGTTTGGACATGTGATTTTTTGCAGAATCTGAAAAGTGGATTCAAAATGTGTCCGACTGTAAAAGTACATATCACTTGCCAAAACAAGAGTAGTAAGTGTGCTTTCAAATTGGCAAAGAAATTTCGTTTTCTGACTAATATCAAACCATGACTCTGTGTGCAAAGAGGAATTATAGACAGAGATTTATTGCGTATTACTCTGGTAATTTTACATTTGCATTAGATGGAAAGGGGGAGCAATTTTTTCTGCAGAAGCAGACTCTTAGCACACACCCAGCTGCTTATCCTGTGGAATCATGCATAGTATTCACAACCGAGTGGGGTTTGAGGTTGCAGTCAGTAATGCAAATACATTCAGCATCACTAAGGCTGGTTGCCCTTGCTGGAGTGTAGTCAGTCACCCAGGTCACACATGTTTCTGGTCTCAAAAAGCTGTTTGGACATGTGCTTTTTTGCAGAATCTGAAAAGTGAATTCAAAATGTGTCAGACTGTAAAAGTACATATCACTTGCCAAAAAAAGAGTAGTAAGTGTGCTTTCCAATTGGCAAATAAATTTTGTTTTCTGCCTAATATCAAACCATGACTCTGTATGCAAAGAGGAATTATAGGCAGAGATTTATTGCGAATTACTCTGGTAATTTTACATTTGCATTAGATGGAAAGGGGGAGCTATTTTTTTCTGCAGAAGCAGACTCTTAGCACACACCCAGCTGCTTATCCTGTGGAATCATGCATAGTATTCACAACCGAGTGGGGTTTGAGGTTGCAGTCAGTAATGCAAATACATTCAGCATCACTAAGGCTGGTTGCCCTTGCTGGAGTGTAGTCAGTCACCCAGGTTACACATGTTTCTGATCTCAAAAAGCTGTTTGGACATGTGCTTTTTTCAGAATCTGAAAAGTGGATTCAAAATGTGTCAGACTGTAAAAGTACATATCACTTGCCAAAAAAAGAGTAGTAAGTGTGCTTTCCAATTGGCAAAGAAATTTCGTTTTCTGACTAATATCAAACCATGACTCTGTGTGCAAAAAGGAATTATAGACAGAGATTTATTGCGTATTACTCTGGTAATTTTACAGTTGCATTAGTAGGAAAGGGGGAGCTATTTTTTCTGCAGAAGCAGACTCTTAGCACACACCCAGCTGCTTATCCTGTGGAATCATTCATAGTATTCACAACCGAGTGGGGTTTGAGGTTGCAGTCAGTAATGCAAATACATTCAGCATCACTAAGGCTGGTTGCCCTTGCTGGAGTGTAGTCAGTCACCCAGGTTACACATGTTTCTGGTCTCAAAAAGCTGTTTGGACATGTGTTTTTTTCAGAATATGAAAAGTGGATTCAAAATGTGTCAGACTGTAAAAGTACATATCACTTGCCAAAAAAAGAGTAGTAAGTGTGCTTTCAAATTGGCAAAGAAATTTCGTTTTCTGACTAATATCAAACCATGACTCTGTGTGCAAAGAGGAATTATAGGCAGAGATTTATTGTGAATTACTCTGGTAATTTTACATTTGCATTAGATGGAAAGGGGGAGCTATTTTTTTCTGCAGAAGCAGACTCTTAGCACACACCCAGCTGCTTATCCTCTGGAATCATGCATAGTATTCCCAACCGAGTGGGGTTTGAGGTTGCAGTCAGTAATGCAAATACTTTCAGCATCACTAAGGCTGGTTGCCCTTGCTGGAGTGTAGTCAGTCACCCAGGTTACACATGTTTCTGGTCTCAAAAAGCTGTTTGGACATGTGCTTTTTTCAGAATCTGAAAAGTGGATTCAAAATGTGTCAGACTGTAAAAGTACTTATCACTTGCCAAAAAAAACAGTAGGAAGTGTGCTTTCCAATTGGCAAAGAAATTTCGTTTTCTGACTAATATCAAACCATGACTCTGTGTGCAAAGAGGAATTATAGACAGAGATTTATTGCGTATTACTCTGGTAATTTTACAGTTGCATTAGTAGGAAAGGGGGAGCTATTTTTTCTGCAGAAGCAGACTCTTAGCACACACCCAGCTGCTTATCCTGTGGAATCATGCATAGTATTCACAACCGAGTGGGGTTTGAGGTTGCAGTCAGTAATGCAAATACATTCAGCATCACTAAGGCTGGTTGCCCTTGCTGGAGTGTAGTCAGTCACCCAGGTTACACATGTTTCTGGTCTCAAAAAGCTGTTTGGACATGTGCTTTTTTCAGAATATGAAAAGTGGATTCAAAATGTGTCAGACTGTAAAAGTACATATCACTTGCCAAAAAAAGAGTAGTAAGTGTGCTTTCAAATTGGCAAAGAAATTTCGTTTTCTGACTAATATCAAACCATGACTCTGTGTGCAAAGAGGAATTATAGACAGAGATTTATTGCGTATTACTCTGGTAATTTTACATTTGCATTAGATGGAAAGGGGGAGCTATTTTTTCTGCAGAAGCAGACTCTTAGCACACACCCAGCTGCTTATCCTGTGGAATCATGCATAGTATTCACAACCGAGTGGGGTTTGAGGTTGCAGTCAGTAATGCAAATACATTCAGCATCACTAAGGCTGGTTGCCCTTGCTGGAGTGTAGTCAGTCACCCAGGTCACACATGTTTCTGGTCTCAAAAAGCTGTTTGGACATGTGCTTTTTTGCAGAATCTGAAAAGTGGATTCAAAATGTGTCAGACTGTAAAAGTACATATCACTTGCCAAAAAAAGAGTAGTAAGTGTGCTTTCCAATTGGCAAAGAAATTTTGTTTTCTGCCTAATATCAAACCATGACTCTGTGTGCAAAGAAGAATTATAGGCAGAGATTTATTGCGAATTACTCTGGCAATTTTACATTTGCATTAGATGGAAAGGGGGAGCTATTTTTTTCTGCAGAAGCAGACTCTTAGCACACACCCAGCTGCTTATCCTGTGGAATCATGCATAGTATTCACAACCGAGTGGGGTTTGAGGTTGCAGTCAGTAATGCAAATACATTCAGCATCACTAAGGCTGGTTGCCCTTGCTGGAGTGTAGTCAGTCACCCAGGTTACACATGTTTCTGATCTCAAAAAGCTGTTTGGACATGTGCTTTTTTCAGAATCTGAAAAGTGGATTCAAAATGTGTCAGACTGTAAAAGTACATATCACTTGCCAAAAAAACAGTAGTAAGTGTGCTTTCCAATTGGCAAAGAAATTTCGTTTTCTGACTAATATCAAACCATGACTCTGTGTGCAAAGAGGAATTATAGACAGAGATTTATTGCGTATTACTCTGGTAATTTTACAGTTGCATTAGTAGGAAAGGGGGAGCTATTTTTTCTGCAGAAGCAGACTCTTAGCAGACACCCAGCTGCTTATCCTGTGGAATCATGCATAGTATTCACAACCGAGTGGGGTTTGAGGTTGCAGTCAGTAATGCAAATACATTCAGCATCACTAAGGCTGGTTGCCCTTGCTGGAGTGTAGTCAGTCACCCAGGTTACACATGTTTCTGGTCTCAAAAAGCTGTTTGGACATGTGCTTTTTTCAGAATATGAAAAGTGGATTCAAAATGTGTCAGACTGTAAAAGTACATATCACTTGCCAAAAAAAGAGTAGTAAGTGTGCTTTCAAATTGGCAAAGAAATTTCGTTTTCTGACTAATATCAAACCATGACTCTGTGTGCAAAGAGGAATTATAGGCAGAGATTTATTGTGAATTACTCTGGTAATTTTACATTTGCATTAGATGGAAAGGGGGAGCTATTTTTTTCTGCAGAAGCAGACTCTTAGCACACACCCAGCTGCTTATCCTCTGGAATCATGCATAGTATTCCCAACCGAGTGGGGTTTGAGGTTGCAGTCAGTAATGCAAATACATTCAGCATCACTAAGGCTGGTTGCCCTTGCTGGAGTGTAGTCAGTCACCCAGGTTACACATGTTTCTGGTCTCAAAAAGCTGTTTCGACATGTGCTTTTTTCAGAATCTGAAAAGTGGATTCAAAATGTGTCAGACTGTAAAAGTACTTATCACTTGCCAAAAAAAACAGTAGGAAGTGTGCTTTCCAATTGGCAAAGAAATTTCAATTTCTGACTAATATCAAACCATGACGCTGTGTGCAAAGAGGAATTATAGGCAGAGATTTATTGTGAATTCCTCTGGTAATTTTACAATTGCATTAGATGGAAAGGGAGAGCTATTTTTTTCTGCAGAAGCAGACTCTTAGCACACACCCAGCTGCTTATCCTGTGGAATCATGCATAGTATTCACAACCGAGTGGGGTTTGAGGTTGCAGTCAGTAATGCAAATACATTCAGCATCACTAAGGCTGGTTGCCCTTGCTGGAGTGTAGTCAGTCACCCAGGTTACACATGTTTCTGGTCTCAAAAAGCTGTTTGGACATGTGCTTTTTTGCAGAATCTGAAAAGTGGATTCAAAATGTGTCAGACTGTAAAAGTACATATCACTTGCCAAAAAAAGAGTAGTAAGTGTGCTTTCCAATTGGCAAAGAAATTTCGTTTTCTGCCTAATATCAAACCATGACTCTGTGTGCAAAGAGGAATTATAGGCAGAGATTTATTGCGAATTACTCTGGTAATTTTACATTTGCATTAGATGGAAAGGGGGAGCTATTTTTTTCTGCAGAAGCAGACTCTTAGCACACACCCAGCTGCTTATCCTGTGGAATCATGCATAGTATTCACAACCGAGTGGGGTTTGAGGTTGCAGTCAGTAATGCAAATACATTCAGCATCACTAAGGCTGGTTGCCCTTGCTGGAGTGTAGTCAGTCACCCAGGTTACGCATGTTTCTGGTCTCAAAAAGCTGTTTGGACATGTGCTTTTTTGCAGAATCTGAAAAGTGAATTCAAAATGTGTCAGACTGTAAAAGTACATATCACTTGCCAAAAAAAGAGTAGTAAGTGTGCTTTCCAATTGGCAAATAAATTTTGTTTTCTGCCTAATATCAAACCATGACTCTGTATGCAAAGAGGAATTATAGGCAGAGATTTATTGCGAATTACTCTGGTAATTTTACATTTGCATTAGATGGAAAGGGGGAGCTATTTTTTTCTGCAGAAGCAGACTCTTAGCACACACCCAGCTGCTTATCCTGTGGAATCATGCATAGTATTCACAACCGAGTGGGGTTTGAGGTTGCAGTCAGTAATGCAAATACATTCAGCATCACTAAGGCTGGTTGCCCTTGCTGGAGTGTAGTCAGTCACCCAGGTTACACATGTTTCTGATCTCAAAAAGCTGTTTGGACATGTGCTTTTTTCAGAATCTGAAAAGTGGATTCAAAATGTGTCAGACTGTAAAAGTACATATCACTTGCCAAAAAAAGAGTAGTAAGTGTGCTTTCCAATTGGCAAAGAAATTTCGTTTTCTGACTAATATCAAACCATGACTCTGTGTGCAAAAAGGAATTATAGACAGAGATTTATTGCGTATTACTCTGGTAATTTTACAGTTGCATTAGTAGGAAAGGGGGAGCTATTTTTTCTGCAGAAGCAGACTCTTAGCACACACCCAGCTGCTTATCCTGTGGAATCATTCATAGTATTCACAACCGAGTGGGGTTTGAGGTTGCAGTCAGTAATGCAAATACATTCAGCATCACTAAGGCTGGTTGCCCTTGCTGGAGTGTAGTCAGTCACCCAGGTTACACATGTTTCTGGTCTCAAAAAGCTGTTTGGACATGTGCTTTTTTCAGAATATGAAAAGTGGATTCAAAATGTGTCAGACTGTAAAAGTACATATCACTTGCCAAAAAAAGAGTAGTAAGTGTGCTTTCAAATTGGCAAAGAAATTTCGTTTTCTGACTAATATCAAACCATGACTCTCTGTGCAAAGAGGAATTATAGACAGAGATTTATTGCGTATTACTCTGGTAATTTTACATTTGCATTAGATGGAAAGGGGGAGCTATTTTTTCTGCAGAAGCAGACTCTTAGCACACACCCAGCTGCTTATCCTGTGGAATCATGCATAGTATTCACAACCGAGTGGGGTTTGAGGTTGCAGTCAGTAATGCAAATACATTCAGCATCACTAAGGCTGGTTGCCCTTGCTGGAGTGTAGTCAGTCACCCAGGTCACACATGTTTCTGGTCTCAAAAAGCTGTTTGGACATGTGCTTTTTTGCAGAATATGAAAAGTGGATTCAAAATGTGTCAGACTGTAAAAGTACATATCACTTGCCAAAAAAAGAGTAGTAAGTGTGCTTTCCAATTGGCAAAGAAATTTTGTTTTCTGCCTAATATCAAACCATGACTCTGTGTGCAAAGAGGAATTATAGGCAGAGATTTATTGCGAATTACTCTGGCAATTTTACATTTGCATTAGATGGAAAGGGGGAGCTATTTTTTTCTGCAGAAGCAGACTCTTAGCACACACCCAGCTGCTTATCCTGTGGAATCATGCATAGTATTCACAACCGAGTGGGGTTTGAGGTTGCAGTCAGTAATGCAAATACATTCAGCATCACTAAGGCTGGTTGCCCTTGCTGGAGTGTAGTCAGTCACCCAGGTTACACATGTTTCTGATCTCAAAAAGCTGTTTGGACATGTGCTTTTTTCAGAATCTGAAAAGTGGATTCAAAATGTGTCAGACTGTAAAAGTACATATCACTTGCCAAAAAAAGAGTAGTAAGTGTGCTTTCCAATTGGCAAAGAAATTTCGTTTTCTGACTAATATCAAACCATGACTCTGTGTGCAAAGAGGAATTATAGACAGAGATTTATTGCGTATTACTCTGGTAATTTTACAGTTGCATTAGTAGGAAAGGGGGAGCTATTTTTTCTGCAGAAGCAGACTCTTAGCAGACACCCAGCTGCTTATCCTGTGGAATCATGCATAGTATTCACAACCGAGTGGGGTTTGAGGTTGCAGTCAGTAATGCAAATACATTCAGCATCACTAAGGCTGGTTGCCCTTGCTGGAGTGTAGTCAGTCACCCAGGTTACACATGTTTCTGGTCTCAAAAAGCTGTTTGGACATGTGCTTTTTTCAGAATATGAAAAGTGGATTCAAAATGTGTCAGACTGTAAAAGTACATATCACTTGCCAAAAAAAGAGTAGTAAGTGTGCTTTCAAATTGGCAAAGAAATTTCGTTTTCTGACTAATATCAAACCATGACTCTGTGTGCAAAGAGGAATTATAGGCAGAGATTTATTGCGAATTACTCTGGCAATTTTACATTTGCATTAGATGGAAAGGGGGAGCTATTTTTTTCTGCAGAAGCAGACTCTTAGCACACACCCAGCTGCTTATCCTGTGGAATCATGCATAGTATTCACAACCGAGTGGGGTTTGAGGTTGCAGTCAGTAATGCAAATACATTCAGCATCACTAAGGCTGGTTGCCCTTGCTGGAGTGTAGTCAGTCACCCAGGTTACACATGTTTCTGATCTCAAAAAGCTGTTTGGACATGTGCTTTTTTCAGAATATGAAAAGTGGATTCAAAATGTGTCAGACTGTAAAAGTACATATCACTTGCCAAAAAAAGAGTAGTAAGTGTGCTTTCAAATTGGCAAAGAAATTTCGTTTTCTGACTAATATCAAACCATGACTCTGTGTGCAAAGAGGAATTATAGGCAGAGATTTATTGTGAATTACTCTGGTAATTTTACATTTGCATTAGATGGAAAGGGGGAGCTATTTTTTTCTGCAGAAGCAGACTCTTAGCACACACCCAGCTGCTTATCCTCTGGAATCATGCATAGTATTCCCAACCGAGTGGGGTTTGAGGTTGCAGTCAGTAATGCAAATACATTCAGCATCACTAAGGCTGGTTGCCCTTGCTGGAGTGTAGTCAGTCACCCAGGTTACACATGTTTCTGGTCTCAAAAAGCTGTTTGGACATGTGCTTTTTTCAGAATCTGAAAAGTGGATTCAAAAATGTGTCAGACTGTAAAAGTACTTATCACTTGCCAAAAAAAACAGTAGGAAGTGTGCTTTCCAATTGGCAAAGAAATTTCAATTTCTGACTAATATCAAACCATGACGCTGTGTGCAAAGAGGAATTATAGGCAGAGATTTATTGCGAATTACTCTGGTAATTTTACATTTGCATTAGATGGAAAGGGGGAGCTATTTTTTTCTGCAGAAGCAGACTCTTAGCACACACCCAGCTGCTTATCCTGTGGAATCATGCATAGTATTCACAACCGAGTGGGGTTTGAGGTTGCAGTCAGTAATGCAAATACATTCAGCATCACTAAGGCTGGTTGCCCTTGCTGGAGTGTAGTCAGTCACCCAGGTTACACATGTTTCTGGTCTCAAAAAGCTGTTTGGACATGTGCTTTTTTCAGAATCTGAAAAGTGGATTCAAAATGTGTCAGACTGTAAAAGTACTTATCACTTGCCAAAAAAAACAGTAGGAAGTGTGCTTTCCAATTGGCAAAGAAATTTCGTTTTCTGACTAATATCAAACCATGACGCTGTGTGCAAAGAGGAATTATAGGCAGAGATTTATTGTGAATTCCTCTGGTAATTTTACATTTGCATTAGATGGAAAGGGGGAGCTATTTTTTTCTGCAGAAGCAGACTCTTAGCACACACCCAGCTGCTTATCCTGTGGAATCATGCATAGTATTCACAACCGAGTGGGGTTTGAGGTTGCAGTCAGTAATGCAAATACATTCAGCATCACTAAGGCTGGTTGCCCTTGCTGGAGTGTAGTCAGTCACCCAGGTTACACATGTTTCTGGTCTCAAAAAGCTGTTTGGACATGTGCTTTTTTGCAGAATCTGAAAAGTGGATTCAAAATGTGTCAGACTGTAAAAGTACATATCACTTGCCAAAAAAAGAGTAGTAAGTGTGCTTTCCAATTGGCAAAGAAATTTCGTTTTCTGCCTAATATCAAACCATGACTCTGTGTGCAAAGAGGAATTATAGGCAGAGATTTATTGCGAATTACTCTGGTAATTTTAGATTTGCATTAGATGGAAAGGGGGAGCTATTTTTTCTGCAGAAGCAGACTCTTAGCACACACCCAGCTGCTTATCCTCTGGAATCATGCATAGTATTCACAACCGAGTGGGGTTTGAGGTTGCAGTCATTAATGCAAATACATTCAGCATCACTAAGGCTGGTTTCCCTTGCTGGAGTGCAGTCAGTCACCCAGGTTACACATGTTTCTGGTCTCAAAAAGCTGTTTGGACATGTGCTTTTTTCAGAATATGAAAAGTGGATTCAAAATGTGTCAGACTGTAAAAGTACATATCACTTGCCAAAAAAAGAGTAGTAAGTGTGCTTTCAAATTGGCAAAGAAATTTCGTTTTCTGACTAATATCAAACCATGACTCTGTGTGCAAAGAGGAATTATAGGCAGAGATTTATTGTGAATTACTCTGGTAATTTTACATTTGCATTAGATGGAAAGGGGGAGCTATTTTTTTCTGCAGAAGCAGACTCTTAGCACACACCCAGCTGCTTATCCTCTGGAATCATGCATAGTATTCCCAACCGAGTGGGGTTTGAGGTTGCAGTCAGTAATGCAAATACATTCAGCATCACTAAGGCTGGTTGCCCTTGCTGGAGTGTAGTCAGTCACCCAGGTTACACATGTTTCTGGTCTCAAAAAGCTGTTTGGACATGTGCTTTTTTCAGAATCTGAAAAGTGGATTCAAAATGTGTCAGACTGTAAAAGTACTTATCACTTGCCAAAAAAAACAGTAGGAAGTGTGCTTTCCAATTGGCAAAGAAATTTCGTTTTCTGACTAATATCAAACCATGACGCTGTGTGCAAAGAGGAATTATAGGCAGAGATTTATTGTGAATTCCTCTGGTAATTTTACATTTGCATTAGATGGAAAGGGGGAGCTATTTTTTTCTGCAGAAGCAGACTCTTAGCACACACCCAGCTGCTTATCCTGTGGAATCATGCATAGTATTCACAACCGAGTGGGGTTTGAGGTTGCAGTCAGTAATGCAAATACATTCAGCATCACTAAGGCTGGTTGTCCTTGCTGGAGTGTAGTCAGTCACCCAGGTTACACATGTTTCTGGTCTCAAAAAGCTGTTTGCACATGTGCTTTTTTCAGAATATGAAAAGTGGATTCAAAATGTGTCAGACTGTAAAAGTACTTATCACTTGCCAAAAAAAACAGTAGGAAGTGTGCTTTCCAATTGGCAAAGAAATTTCGTTTTCTGACTAATATCAAACCATGACTCTGTGTGCAAAGAGGAATTATAGACAGAGATTTATTGCGTATTACTCTGGTAATTTTACAGTTGCATTAGTAGGAAAGGGGGAGCTATTTTTTCTGCAGAAGCAGACTCTTAGCACACACCCAGCTGCTTATCCTGTGGAATCATGCATAGTATTCACAACCGAGTGGGGTTTGAGGTTGCAGTCAGTAATGCAAATACATTCAGCAACACTAAGGCTGGTTGCCCTTGCTGGAGTGTAGTCAGTCACCCAGGTTACACATGTTTCTGGTCTCAAAAAGCTGTTTGGACATGTGCTTTTTTGCAGAATCTGAAAAGTGGATTCAAAATGTGTCAGACTGTAAAAGTACATATCACTTGCCAAAAAAAGAGTAGTAAGTGTGCTTTCAAATTGGCAAAGAAATTTCGTTTTCTGACTAATATCAAACCATGACTCTGTGTGCAAAGAGGAATTATAGGCAGAGATTTATTGCGAATTACTCTGGTAATTTTACATTTGCATTAGATGGAAAGGGGGAGCTATTTTTTTCTGCAGAAGCAGACTCGTAGCACACACCCAGCTGCTTATCCTCTGGAATCATGCATAGTATTCACAACCGAGTGGGGTTTGAGGTTGCAGTCATTAATGCAAATACATTCAGCATCACTAAGGCTGGTTTCCCTTGCTGGAGTGTAGTCAGTCACCCAGGTTACACATCTTTCTGGTCTCAAAAAGCTGTTTGGACATGTGATTTTTTGCAGAATCTGAAAAGTGGATTCAAAATGTGTCCGACTGTAAAAGTACATATCACTTGCCAAAAAAGAGTAGTAAGTGTGCTTTCAAATTGGCAAAGAAATTTCGTTTTCTGACTCATATCAAACCATGACTCTGTGTGCAAAGAGGAATTATAGACAGAGATTTATTGCATATTACTTTGGTAATTTTACATTTGCATTAGATGGAAAGGGGGAGCTATTTTTTCTGCAGAAGCAGACTCTTAGCACACACCCAGCTGCTTATCCTGTGGAATCATGCATAGTATTCACAACCGAGTGGGGTTTGAGGTTGCTGTCAGTAATGCAAATACATTCAGCATCACTAAGGCTGGTTGCCCTTGCTGGAGTGTAGTCAGTCACCCAGGTCACACATGTTTCTGGTCTCAAAAAGCTGTTTGGACATGTGATTTTTTGCAGAATCTGAAAAGTGGATTCAAAATGTGTCAGACTGTAAAAGTACATATCACTTGCCAAAAAAAGAGTAGTAAGTGTGCTTTCCAATTGGCAAAGAAATTTCGTTTTCTGACTAATATCAAACCATGACTCTGTGTGCAAAGAGGAATTATAGGCAGAGATTTATTGCGAATTACTCTGGTAATTTTACAGTTGCATTAGTAGGAAAGGGGGAGCTATTTTTTCTGCAGAAGCAGACTCTTAGCACACACCCAGCTGCTTATCCTGTGGAATCATGCATAGTATTCACAACCGAGTGGGGTTTGAGGTTGCAGTCAGTAATGCAAATACATTCAGCATCACTAAGGCTGGTTGCCCTTGCTGGAGTGTAGTCAGTCACCCAGGTTACACATGTTTCTGGTCTCAAAAAGCTGTTTGGACATGTGCTTTTTTCAGAATATGAAAAGTGGATTCAAAATGTGTCAGACTGTAAAAGTACATATCACTTGCCAAAAAAAGAGTAGTAAGTGTGCTTTCAAATTGGCAAAGAAATTTCGTTTTCTGACTAATATCAAACCATGACTCTGTGTGCAAAGAGGAATTATAGGCAGAGATTTATTGCGAATTACTCTGGTAATTTTACATTTGCATTAGATGGAAAGGGGGAGCTATTTTTTTCTGCAGAAGCAGACTCGTAGCACACACCCAGCTGCTTATCCTCTGGAATCATGCATAGTATTCACAACCGAGTGGGGTTTGAGGTTGCAGTCATTAATGCAAATACATTCAGCATCACTAAGGCTGGTTTCCCTTGCTGGAGTGTAGTCAGTCACCCAGGTTACACATCTTTCTGGTCTCAAAAAGCTGTTTGGACATGTGATTTTTTGCAGAATCTGAAAAGTGGATTCAAAATGTGTCCGACTGTAAAAGTACATATCACTTGCCAAAAAAAGAGTAGTAAGTGTGCTTTCAAATTGGCAAAGAAATTTCGTTTTCTGACTAATATCAAACCATGACTCTGTGTGCAAAGAGGAATTATAGACAGAGATTTATTGCATATTACTCTGGTAATTTTACATTTGCATTAGATGGAAAGGGGGAGCTATTTTTTCTGCAGAAGCAGACTCTTAGCACACACCCAGCTGCTTATCCTGTGGAATCATGCATAGTATTCACAACCGAGTGGGGTTTGAGGTTGCAGTCAGTAATGCAAATACATTCAGCATCACTCAGGCTGGTTGCCCTTGCTGGAGTGTAGTCAGTCACCCAGGTCACACATGTTTCTGGTCTCAAAAAGCTGTTTGGATATGTGCTTTTTTCAGAATATGAAAAGTGGATTCAAAATGTGTCAGACTGTAAAAGTACATATCACTTGCCAAAAAAAGAGTAGTAAGTGTGCTTTCAAATTGGCAAAGAAATTTCGTTTTCTGACTAATATCAAACCATGACTCTGTGTGCAAAGAGGAATTATAGGCAGAGATTTATTGTGAATTACTCTGGTAATTTTACATTTGCATTAGATGGAAAGGGGGAGTTTTTTTTTTCTGCAGAAGCAGACTCTTAGCACACACCCAGCTGCTTATCCTCTGGAATCATGCATAGTATTCCCAACCGAGTGGGGTTTGAGGTTGCAGTCAGTAATGCAAATACATTCAGCATCACTAAGGCTGGTTGCCCTTGCTGGAGTGTAGTCAGTCACCCAGGTTACACATGTTTCTGGTCTCAAAAAGCTGTTTGGACATGTGCTTTTTTCAGAATCTGAAAAGTGGATTCAAAATGTGTCAGACTGTAAAAGTACATATCACTTGCCAAAAAAAGAGTAGTAAGTGTGCTTTCCAATTGGCAAAGAAATTTCGTTTTCTGCCCAATATCAAACCATGACTCTGTGTGCAAAGAGGAATTATAGGCAGAGATTTATTGCGAATTACTCTGGTAATTTTACATTTGCATTAGATGGAAAGGGGGAGCTATTTTTTTCTGCAGAAGCAGACTCTTAGCACACACCCAGCTGCTTATCCTCTGGAATCATGCATAGTATTCACAACCGAGTGGGGTTTGAGGTTGCAGTCAGTAATGCAAATACATTCAGCATCACTAAGGTTGGTTGCCCTTGCTGGAGTGCAGTCAGTCACCCAGGTTACACATGTTTCTGGTCTCAAAAAGCTGTTTGGACATGTGCTTTTTTCAGAATATGAAAAGTGGATTCAAAATGTGTCAGACTGTAAAAGTACTTATCACTTGCCAAAAAAAACAGTAGGAAGTGTGCTTTCCAATTGGCAAAGAAATTTCGTTTTCTGACTAATATCAAACCATGACTCTGTGTGCAAAGAGGAATTATAGACAGAGATTTATTGCGTATTACTCTGGTAATTTTACAGTTGCATTAGTAGGAAAGGGGGAGCTATTTTTTCTGCAGAAGCAGACTCTTAGCACACACCCAGCTGCTTATCCTGTGGAATCATGCATAGTATTCACAACCGAGTGGGGTTTGAGGTTGCAGTCAGTAATGCAAATACATTCAGCAACACTAAGGCTGGTTGCCCTTGCTGGAGTGTAGTCAGTCACCCAGGTTACACATGTTTCTGGTCTCAAAAAGCTGTTTGGACATGTGCTTTTTTGCAGAATCTGAAAAGTGGATTCAAAATGTGTCAGACTGTAAAAGTACATATCACTTGCCAAAAAAAGAGTAGTAAGTGTGCTTTCAAATTGGCAAAGAAATTTCGTTTTCTGACTAATATCAAACCATGACTCTGTGTGCAAAGAGGAATTATAGGCAGAGATTTATTGCGAATTACTCTGGTAATTTTACATTTGCATTAGATGGAAAGGGGGAGCTATTTTTTTCTGCAGAAGCAGACTCGTAGCACACACCCAGCTGCTTATCCTCTGGAATCATGCATAGTATTCACAACCGAGTGGGGTTTGAGGTTGCAGTCATTAATGCAAATACATTCAGCATCACTAAGGCTGGTTTCCCTTGCTGGAGTGTAGTCAGTCACCCAGGTTACACATCTTTCTGGTCTCAAAAAGCTGTTTGGACATGTGATTTTTTGCAGAATCTGAAAAGTGGATTCAAAATGTGTCCGACTGTAAAAGTACATATCACTTGCCAAAAAAGAGTAGTAAGTGTGCTTTCAAATTGGCAAAGAAATTTCGTTTTCTGACTCATATCAAACCATGACTCTGTGTGCAAAGAGGAATTATAGACAGAGATTTATTGCATATTACTTTGGTAATTTTACATTTGCATTAGATGGAAAGGGGGAGCTATTTTTTCTGCAGAAGCAGACTCTTAGCACACACCCAGCTGCTTATCCTGTGGAATCATGCATAGTATTCACAACCGAGTGGGGTTTGAGGTTGCTGTCAGTAATGCAAATACATTCAGCATCACTAAGGCTGGTTGCCCTTGCTGGAGTGTAGTCAGTCACCCAGGTCACACATGTTTCTGGTCTCAAAAAGCTGTTTGGACATGTGATTTTTTGCAGAATCTGAAAAGTGGATTCAAAATGTGTCAGACTGTAAAAGTACATATCACTTGCCAAAAAAAGAGTAGTAAGTGTGCTTTCCAATTGGCAAAGAAATTTCGTTTTCTGACTAATATCAAACCATGACTCTGTGTGCAAAGAGGAATTATAGGCAGAGATTTATTGCGAATTACTCTGGTAATTTTACAGTTGCATTAGTAGGAAAGGGGGAGCTATTTTTTCTGCAGAAGCAGACTCTTAGCACACACCCAGCTGCTTATCCTGTGGAATCATGCATAGTATTCACAACCGAGTGGGGTTTGAGGTTGCAGTCAGTAATGCAAATACATTCAGCATCACTAAGGCTGGTTGCCCTTGCTGGAGTGTAGTCAGTCACCCAGGTTACACATGTTTCTGGTCTCAAAAAGCTGTTTGGACATGTGCTTTTTTCAGAATATGAAAAGTGGATTCAAAATGTGTCAGACTGTAAAAGTACATATCACTTGCCAAAAAAAGAGTAGTAAGTGTGCTTTCAAATTGGCAAAGAAATTTCGTTTTCTGACTAATATCAAACCATGACTCTGTGTGCAAAGAGGAATTATAGGCAGAGATTTATTGCGAATTACTCTGGTAATTTTACATTTGCATTAGATGGAAAGGGGGAGCTATTTTTTTCTGCAGAAGCAGACTCGTAGCACACACCCAGCTGCTTATCCTCTGGAATCATGCATAGTATTCACAACCGAGTGGGGTTTGAGGTTGCAGTCATTAATGCAAATACATTCAGCATCACTAAGGCTGGTTTCCCTTGCTGGAGTGTAGTCAGTCACCCAGGTTACACATCTTTCTGGTCTCAAAAAGCTGTTTGGACATGTGATTTTTTGCAGAATCTGAAAAGTGGATTCAAAATGTGTCCGACTGTAAAAGTACATATCACTTGCCAAAAAAAGAGTAGTAAGTGTGCTTTCAAATTGGCAAAGAAATTTCGTTTTCTGACTAATATCAAACCATGACTCTGTGTGCAAAGAGGAATTATAGACAGAGATTTATTGCATATTACTCTGGTAATTTTACATTTGCATTAGATGGAAAGGGGGAGCTATTTTTTCTGCAGAAGCAGACTCTTAGCACACACCCAGCTGCTTATCCTGTGGAATCATGCATAGTATTCACAACCGAGTGGGGTTTGAGGTTGCAGTCAGTAATGCAAATACATTCAGCATCACTCAGGCTGGTTGCCCTTGCTGGAGTGTAGTCAGTCACCCAGGTCACACATGTTTCTGGTCTCAAAAAGCTGTTTGGATATGTGCTTTTTTCAGAATATGAAAAGTGGATTCAAAATGTGTCAGACTGTAAAAGTACATATCACTTGCCAAAAAAAGAGTAGTAAGTGTGCTTTCAAATTGGCAAAGAAATTTCGTTTTCTGACTAATATCAAACCATGACTCTGTGTGCAAAGAGGAATTATAGGCAGAGATTTATTGTGAATTACTCTGGTAATTTTACATTTGCATTAGATGGAAAGGGGGAGTTTTTTTTTTCTGCAGAAGCAGACTCTTAGCACACACCCAGCTGCTTATCCTCTGGAATCATGCATAGTATTCCCAACCGAGTGGGGTTTGAGGTTGCAGTCAGTAATGCAAATACATTCAGCATCACTAAGGCTGGTTGCCCTTGCTGGAGTGTAGTCAGTCACCCAGGTTACACATGTTTCTGGTCTCAAAAAGCTGTTTGGACATGTGCTTTTTTCAGAATCTGAAAAGTGGATTCAAAATGTGTCAGACTGTAAAAGTACTTATCACTTGCCAAAAAAAACAGTAGGAAGTGTGCTTTCCAATTGGCAAAGAAATTTCGTTTTCTGACTAATATCAAACCATGACGCTGTGTGCAAAGAGGAATTATAGGCAGAGATTTATTGTGAATTCCTCTGGTAATTTTACATTTGCATTAGATGGAAAGGGGGAGCTATTTTTTTCTGCAGAAGCAGACTCTTAGCACACACCCAGCTGCTTATCCTGTGGAATCATGCATAGTATTCACAACCGAGTGGGGTTTGAGGTTGCAGTCAGTAATGCAAATACATTCAGCATCACTAAGGCTGGTTGCCCTTGCTGGAGTGTAGTCAGTCACCCAGGTTACACATGTTTCTGGTCTCAAAAAGCTGTTTGGACATGTGCTTTTTTGCAGAATCTGAAAAGTGGATTCAAAATGTGTCAGACTGTAAAAGTACATATCACTTGCCAAAAAAAGAGTAGTAAGTGTGCTTTCCAATTGGCAAAGAAATTTCGTTTTCTGCCTAATATCAAACCATGACTCTGTGTGCAAAGAGGAATTATAGGCAGAGATTTATTGCGAATTACTCTGGTAATTTTACATTTGCATTAGATGGAAAGGGGGAGCTATTTTTTTCTGCAGAAGCAGACTCTTAGCACACACCCAGCTGCTTATCCTCTGGAATCATGCATAGTATTCACAACCGAGTGGGGTTTGAGGTTGCAGTCAGTAATGCAAATACATTCAGCATCACTAAGGTTGGTTGCCCTTGCTGGAGTGCAGTCAGTCACCCAGGTTACACATGTTTCTGGTCTCAAAAAGCTGTTTGGACATGTGCTTTTTTCAGAATATGAAAAGTGGATTCAAAATGTGTCAGACTGTAAAAGTACTTATCACTTGCCAAAAAAAAACAGTAGGAAGTGTGCTTTCCAATTGGCAAAGAAATTTCGTTTTCTGACTAATATCAAACCATGACTCTGTGTGCAAAGAGGAATTATAGACAGAGATTTATTGCGTATTACTCTGGTAATTTTACAGTTGCATTAGTAGGAAAGGGGAAGCTATTTTTTCTGCAGAAGCAGACTCTTAGCACACACCCAGCTGCTTATCCTGTGGAATCATGCATAGTATTCACAACCGAGTGGGGTTTGAGGTTGCAGTCAGTAATGCAAATACATTCAGCATCACTAAGGTTGGTTGCCCTTGCTGGAGTGCAGTCAGTCACCCAGGTTACACATGTTTCTGGTCTCAAAAAGCTGTTTGGACATGTGCTTTTTTCAGAATATGAAAAGTGGATTCAAAATGTGTCAGACTGTAAAAGTACTTATCACTTGCCAAAAAAAACAGTAGGAAGTGTGCTTTCCAATTGGCAAAGAAATTTCGTTTTCTGACTAATATCAAACCATGACTCTGTGTGCAAAGAGGAATTATAGACAGAGATTTATTGCGTATTACTCTGGTAATTTTACAGTTGCATTAGTAGGAAAGGGGGAGTTTTTTTTTCTGCAGAAGCAGACTCTTAGCACACACCCAGCTGCTTATCCTGTGGAATCATGCATAGTATTCACAACCGAGTGGGGTTTGAGGTTGCAGTCAGTAATGCAAATACATTCAGCAACACTAAGGCTGGTTGCCCTTGCTGGAGTGTAGTCAGTCACCCAGGTTACACATGTTTCTGGTCTCAAAAAGCTGTTTGGACATGTGCTTTTTTGCAGAATCTGAAAAGTGGATTCAAAATGTGTCAGACTGTAAAAGTACATATCACTTGCCAAAAAAAGAGTAGTAAGTGTGCTTTCAAATTGGCAAAGAAATTTCGTTTTCTGATAATATCAAACCATGACTCTGTGTGCAAAGAGGAATTATAGGCAGAGATTTATTGCGAATTACTCTGGTAATTTTACATTTGCATTAGATGGAAAGGGGGAGCTATTTTTTTCTGCAGAAGCAGACTCGTAGCACACACCCAGCTGCTTATCCTCTGGAATCATGCATAGTATTCACAACCGAGTGGGGTTTGAGGTTGCAGTCATTAATGCAAATACATTCAGCATCACTAAGGCTGGTTTCCCTTGCTGGAGTGTAGTCAGTCACCCAGGTTACACATCTTTCTGGTCTCAAAAAGCTGTTTGGACATGTGATTTTTTGCAGAATCTGAAAAGTGGATTCAAAATGTGTCCGACTGTAAAAGTACATATCACTTGCCAAAAAAAGAGTAGTAAGTGTGCTTTCAAATTGGCAAAGAAATTTCGTTTTCTGACTAATATCAAACCATGACTCTGTGTGCAAAGAGGAATTATAGACAGAGATTTATTGCATATTACTCTGGTAATTTTACATTTGCATTAGATGGAAAGGGGGAGCTATTTTTTCTGCAGAAGCAGACTCTTAGCACACACCCAGCTGCTTATCCTGTGGAATCATGCATAGTATTCACAACCGAGTGGGGTTTGAGGTTGCTGTCAGTAATGCAAATACATTCAGCATCACTAAGGCTGGTTGCCCTTGCTGGAGTGTAGTCAGTCACCCAGGTCACACATGATTCTGGTCTCAAAAAGCTGTTTGGACATGTGCTTTTTTGCAGAATCTGAAAAGTGGATTCAAAATGTGTCAGACTGTAAAAGTACATATCACTTGCCAAAAAAAGAGTAGTAAGTGTGCTTTCCAATTGGCAACGAAATTTCGTTTTCTGCCTAATATCAAACCATGACTCTGTGTGCAAAGAGGAATTATAGGCAGAGATTTATTGCGAATTACTCTGGTAATTTTACATTTGCATTAGATGGAAAGGGGGAGCTATTTTTTTCTGCAGAAGCAGACTCTTAGCACACACCCAGCTGCTTATCCTGTGGAATCATGCATAGTATTCACAACCGAGTGGGGTTTGAGGTTGCAGTCAGTAATGCAAATACATTCAGCATCACTAAGGCTGGTTGCCCTTGCTGGAGTGCAGTCAGTCACCCAGGTTACACATGTTTCTGGTCTCAAAAAGCTGTTTGGACATGTGCTTTTTTCAGAATATGAAAAGTGGATTCAAAATGTGTCAGACTGTAAAAGTACTTATCACTTGCCAAAAAAAACAGTAGGAAGTGTGCTTTCCAATTGGCAAAGAAATTTCGTTTTCTGACTAATATCAAACCATGACTCTGTGTGCAAAGAGGAATTATAGACAGAGATTTATTGCGTATTACTCTGGTAATTTTACAGTTGCATTAGTAGGAAAGGGGGAGCTATTTGTTCTGCAGAAGCAGACTCTTAGCACACACCCAGCTGCTTATCCTGTGGAATCATGCATAGTATTCACAACCGAGTGGGGTTTGAGGTTGCAGTCAGTAATGCAAATACATTCAGCAACACTAAGGCTGGTTGCCCTTGCTGGAGTGTAGTCAGTCACCCAGGTTACACATGTTTCCGGTCTCAAAAAGCTGTTTGGACATGTGCTTTTTTGCAGAATCTGAAAAGTGGATTCAAAATGTGTCAGACTGTAAAAGTACATATCACTTGCCAAAAAAAGAGTAGTAAGTGTGCTTTCAAATTGGCAAAGAAATTTCGTTTTCTGACTAATATCAAACCATGACTCTGTGTGCAAAGAGGAATTATAGGCAGAGATTTATTGCGAATTACTCTGGTAATTTTACATTTGCATTAGATGGAAAGGGGGAGCTATTTTTTTCTGCAGAAGCAGACTCGTAGCACACACCCAGCTGCTTATCCTCTGGAATCATGCATAGTATTCACAACCGAGTGGGGTTTGAGGTTTCAGTCATTAATGCAAATACATTCAGCATCACTAAGGCTGGTTTCCCTTGCTGGAGTGTAGTCAGTCACCCAGGTTATACATCTTTCTGGTCTCAAAAAGCTGTTTGGACATGTGATTTTTTGCAGAATCTGAAAAGTGGATTCAAAATGTGTCCGACTGTAAAAGTACATATCACTTGCCAAAAAAAGAGTAGTAAGTGTGCTTTCAAATTGTCAAAGAAATTTCGTTTTCTGACTAATATCAAACCATGACTCTGTGTGCAAAGAGGAATTATAGACAGAGATTTATTGCATATTACTCTGGTAATTTTACATTTGCATTAGATGGAAAGGGGGAGCTATTTTTTCTGCAGAAGCAGACTCTTAGCACACACCCAGCTGCTTATCCTGTGGAATCATGCATAGTATTCACAACCGAGTGGGGTTTGAGGTTGCTGTCAGTAATGCAAATACATTCAGCATCACTAAGGCTGGTTGCCCTTGCTGGAGTGTAGTCAGTCACCCAGGTCACACATGTTTCTGGTCTCAAAAAGCTGTTTGGGCATGTGCTTTTTTGCAGAATCTGAAAAGTGGATTCAAAATGTGTCAGACTGTAAAAGTACATATCACTTGCCAAAAAAAGAGTAGTAAGTGTGCTTTCCAATTGGCAACGAAATTTCGTTTTCTGCCTAATATCAAACCATGACTCTGTGTGCAAAGAGGAATTATAGGCAGAGATTTATTGCGAATTACTCTGGTAATTTTACATTTGCATTAGATGGAAAGGGGGAGCTATTTTTTTCTGCAGAAGCAGACTCTTAGCACACACCCAGCTGCTTATCCTGTGGAATCATGCATAGTATTCACAACCGAGTGGGGGTTGAGGTTGCAGTCAGTAATGCAAATACATTCAGCATCACTAAGGCTGGTTGCCCTTGCTGGAGTGTAGTCAGTCACCCAGGTTACACATGTTTCTGATCTCAAAAAGCTGTTTGGACATGTGCTTTTTTCAGAATCTGAAAAGTGGATTCAAAATGTGTCAGACTGTAAAAGTACATATCACTTGTCAAAAAAAGAGTAGTAAGTGTGCTTTCCAATTGGCAAAGAAATTTCGTTTTCTGCCTAATTTCAAACCATGACTCTGTGTGCACACAGGAATTGTTTTTAGATATTTAATTTGTGATGGTGTTATTGTGATTTTCACTTGTAGGAAAGGGGTACATAGTATTTTAAGATTTGAAAAGATCTTAAAAAATGTAGTAATATATTTAAATAAAGGAATTTTTTTTTAGTTTTTTTCAGGTATTGCTGAAGAGCAGTGAACAAAATTTAAGATGCCTACAAAATCCAGACTAAGGAAAAACCACAAAAAAAACTATATTTGAAGACAACTGGAGGACCTAAGTTAGTTGGAGATGCTCATGTTGGGAAAAAGAGAAAGTCTTCTGGTAAGCAGACAAAAGATTTTTTAAGCAATATCTTCAAAAAAAGGAAAAATTTACAAAATGTCTGTACTGGAAAGAATGTTTTAAATAGAAAACAACAGGAAAAAATTGAGCAAATGTACCTTCAGAAACAATAAAGATTAACTTAAAAAGAAAAACAGCGTTTAAAGAGATTCGTAGAAAAATGTTTCTTAGAAGAGTTATGTCCAATTTGATAAAGGATGTGAAGAAATATAAGAAAAAAGCTAAATTTTATAAAAGAAAAAAAGAAATTAAAGCCATTGCAGCAAAGGCTTTAGAATTAAAAAGGAAACTATTCATTTTAATTTTGAACAGGATGCGTACATTAGATAAAATGGTCAATGTACTGAAATCACAAAGCAAAAGGAAAAGACTAGTGAAAAGAACAAACTTTTGTAAAGTGTTTTTAGGAGAATGGATGCATAGTTCAAGTAGTGAACCTTTTTTTAATGAAGAGAGTTATTTTCAAAGTAATAGTTTGCTGCATGCAGTTGACACCAGAGGTCGTGCTTATGAAGTGAAAAATGGTTGTATAATGGAGAAGGAGAAAATGGTTCCAAGAGATGAGGTACAAGTGATGGCGGATGAGGCTATGGGGAGACGTCCTAAAGCCCCAGTGTACACTTGGAATTGTAGTAGTATTTGCACTGTGCGTCAGGAATCTATTGATAAATTTCGTGAGTTTCTAAGAGAATATAGTAAAAAAAGTGTTAAACAGAAGATTAAGGTGCTACAAAGTCTAGATCCATGCAGAGTGAGAGAGAATACTGGTTTGCAGGGACATTCTCTGGCTTGTCTATCTAGAAAAGTGTGTAAAAGTGTTTTTCATCATTTTAGGATGCTGGCTGTTCATCATACTGAAATGAGAAAGTTTGTGAGACGGTTGTATTTTGCTAAAAGTCCAGCAATAAAGTTAGATGAATTGAATAGGGCTCTGTTCCGTGGATCGGTATCAGATGTAGAGAAGGTTACTGATGAAATTCAGTTTTGTTACTTTGGTCCAGAACAAGAAAGTGCAGAAAAGGACACAGTAAATGAGGAAGAAGTGGAAGAGAATGTAGAACCCTCTGTAAGTAAGGCATTTAATGATCACATAACAAAATTTGCAATAATCTCTAATGAAAGACCAAATATTACTTGTATTTGTTGCCGCAGAACTCATTATAGAAAACAAACCAGGAATGTTGATCTCTACAGAAAAAGTGAAAATGAAGATAATTATAAGTGGAAAGATTTTGCCACATATATATTTCTTGAAAATTGTTTTGAATTGGGTGAAGATCAGCGTATTTGTAAATACTGTTACAACAAGTTAGAGGAAAATAGAATGCCAACCAGAGCTGTACATAATAATTTAGAATTGGATGCTATTCCTGCCGAACTTTCTGAATTAAATACATATGAGTCTATACTTATTCAATGTGTTCATCCTTTCCAGACCATAGTACGTATGGAGCCCAAAACTGGTAAATTACCTCCATCAGATTTACTGAGAGGTTTAAAAGGTAGAGTGGTGTATTTGCCCTTGGATTTAAAAAAAAAATATGGAAACTATTGATGCAGATACTTTGGAAACTGAACCATTAGTTATTCTGGTTAATGGTGTACCTACAAAAAATAAGAAGATTTGGCAGGAGCTGGTAGATGTACGGAAAGTACAAAGAGCAAATTTGTATTTGAAAAGGAATAACAAATGGTATGAATCAATTTATATAGAAGAAGAAGAAGATTTACAAGAAGACACAGAAACACCAACAAGTCAAAGGAAGAAGAAATTTATGAACATTTTAGCATACATCCTCTTCACTCAAAAGAAGTTATGGGAGACAATATGGATCTGTTTCAGATGAAGAAAGCAAAAGGAACTCCCGTGAGTGTATGGGAGGAGAGCTTGGAAGCTCGATGTTTTCCCCAGCTGTTTCCTACAGGAAAAGGAGGACGATACGATGAACGTCCAGAACAGATTCCAGCTTCTGAGTATCGAACTACAAGACTATATGCAGAAGATTCCACATTTCGACAAAGTATTCCTTATTTGTTCCATCTTTTATTTGAAAGCGACTTGTCTGCATTATCATATGCAGTAAATCACATTTTAAAAAGTGGAGTACATTTACAAAATGTGTCTGCTAAGGATTTTATGGAGAAAGTGCAGCACCGAGATGATCATTTGGAAACACAACTGATCAATCTGATGGCTTGTCAGCGTGGGACAAATGAATATTGGTACCGACGCCATGGTGAATTAAAATGCATGTTACGGAATTTAGGAACACCAACATGGTTCCTTACCCTAAGCTGTGCTGAGTACGCTTGGGATGATTTACTGGATTTTCTACGAGAGGCAAATTCAAACATTAAAAACATCGAATACAAGACAGCAGGAGAACTGTGCTCATTGGATCCGGTTAATGTTTGCAGATATTTCAATCATAGATTTGAGGCTATGATGTCCTTCATCTGCAATAAAAAAATCCACCTCTTGGAGAAGTAGTGGATTTCTTTTGGAGAAAAGAGTACCAGGCAAGAGGTGCTCCTCATATTCATATGCTGTTGTGGATCAAGGATGCCCCAAAGTTTGGAACAGATACTGATGAAGCAGTGTTATCTTTCATTGAAGAATATGCAACATGTGCTATACCAAAAAGCACAGAAGAGAAAAAGTTAAAGGAGCAAGTTTTACGTTTCCAAAGTCATCGGTGTGGAAAATACTGTCGACGGAAATACAAGAGCAAAGATAAATTCTACACTAAATGTCGATTTGGATTTCCTAGACCTGTTCTTTCAAAAGGAAGAGTAAACAGTTTTATGTCAACTGTGAGACATACTATTACAAGAAAATCACCCAAGAATACCTACAACCTAAAAAGAAAAGAAGAATCAAAAAATATAAATGACTACAACCCAGTCATTTTATCCATGTGAAATGCTAACATGGATATACAGTATGTAGCTGACAATTCCATTGCTGTTGCTCGATATGTAACGTCTTACATTACTAAATCAGAAAAAACTGAATTGAAAGAAATGTGGGAAGAGATTTCTCACGAGAAGACTGTCAGTAAGAAGCTGTACAGTTTCAGTTTAAAGATGTTATCGCATCGAGAAATTGGATCCTACGAATGTTCAGATAGGTTATCTTCTGCAAGTCTCTACTCGAAATCAAGAAGAATAATTTGGGCAAGTTTAGGCCTTGCAGCAATGAGAAATCGGGTACTGAAATCTGTTGGAGAAATTGAATATTTGGCCGAGAATGACCCAGAAAGTACAGATATTTTGAAATCAAACATGTTGGACACATATTATCCCAAGAGAAGTCTTCATCTAGAGAACATGTGTCTTTATGAAGTGCTGCAGAACTACATTTATTCACGGAAAGCCACAGAAGACATCAACAATGGAAAATATAAAGTCATTGGTGAGGAAGGATGTTTGGTGAAGCAAACAAAAGGAAGTTTGATAAATCACAGGAAGCTGAGTTGCGACACTACTGACAAAAAGGAATTTTACTACTTGGCTCTTTTACAGCTGTTTAAACCATGGCGTACAGAGGATGAACTACTGCGAGAATTTCAAAGCTATGAAGATTCCTTTAATGCTTGCAAAGACAGCATAGAATGCAGTACTTTCACAAATTATGTGCAAATGTTAAATGAAGAAATTGAACAGGAAACTACAATTGCAGCTGAAGTAGCTAGAGACAGTTCTCAAGACAGCCAAAGTTCAGGAACACTCAGTCAAGATCCCCTAGGACAACCAATCGTTGAAAATGAAGCTGCAATAGCCATGAATGAAGTGGAAACGGCTATGAATCAAGCTCAAGAAGAATTTATAGACTTACCAAATTTGGAAAGACAGCTGAATGAAGAGCAGCAACAAATTTATGAAGAGATCAGAAACAAAATTGATCACGGATTACTACATGAAAAAAAAGAGTGCTCATGCACATCATTTCATCCAATCAGGATGTATGTAAGCGGACAAGCTGGAACTGGAAAAAGTTTCTTAATAAAAGTCATCAGAAGCTACCTACAGAAAAAAACGGATTCAACTTTGTCTTGTGTGGTTACTGCTCCAACTGGGTTAGCAGCATATAACATAAAAGGAATCACCTTACATCGTTTGCTAATGTTACCAGTGGAGCATGAGAACAAAATACAATACCACAAGCTAACTGGAGAAGCATGCTTGGAAGTTTCAAGAGTATTGAAGAAGATGCAAGTCCTCATTATTGATGAGGTGAGCATGGTATCAAACTTAATGCTGGCCTTTGTGCATTTAAGAATGCAGCAAATTCTAAGGACAGACTATGACATGTTATTTGGTGGAAAACATGTCATAGTTTTTGGGGATCTTCTACAGCTTACTCCAGTTAAAGGACAACCAGTGTTTAATACTGTGACACATGAAGACACAAAGAAGTCATTGGGAAGCATTGGTAATGCAAATATTTGGTCCTTCTTTGAGTACAAGGAACTTACTACTAATATGAGGCAAGCAAACAATGAAGAATATGGAAGTATTCTGAAAGATATCAGAATTGGACTACTCACTGAAGCTGGCACAAAAGCATTACAGAGTCGGTTGCTACATAATTTATTTCCAAAGGAAGAAATAGTTGCAGAGAAGATATACAAGAACATTGCAGAAAAGAAAAGTGTCATCTGCTTAATGCCAACTCTACGTGAATGCTCAATATTCAATGAGGAGCTTTTGAAATTGGAAAAGGAAGAGATTAGGAAATTGGAAGCAGTTGACAAAATTCAGGATGGAAGAATTACTATCACATTAACAGGCAAACTGAAAAATAAATTGGATTCACTAGAGAAGAACATTTCCAAAACTACTGGATTAGAAAAAAATCTATATGTTTGCATGAACTGTAGAGTATTTTTAAGGAGAAATTTGGATGTTGAAAAAGGCTTAGTAAATGGAGCTATGGGAAGAGTTGTGGGTTTTATTAATTATCAGAAAAAAGATGGAATTGAATGTTTAAAAATAAAATTTGATCAGATTGAAGAAGTTATAGACATTTGTCATTGTACAGTTCGTTTCATGCTTGTGAAAGACTTATATGTACAAAGGAAACAGTTTCCGTTTTCTCTAGCATATGCTGTAACTATTCACAAGTCTCAAGGATTGACTGTAGATTGTGCATTTGTAAACATTGGTTCAACTGTGTTCAAAGAAGGTATGGCTTATGTAGCTTTGTCACGAGTGAAAACATTATCTGGTTTATTCATGATAGACTTTGATGATTCAAAAGTTAGTGCTTATACAAACTGTGTAAAGGAGTATAATAGATTAGGAAGAACCTATGCTCCTCATTTAGGTCAGTATCCTGTGTTGGAGAAACGTGTAGTTTCTCGAAAAAGGAGAATTGAGAATATCTGTAATGAGGATGTAGAGAGAAGGAAAAAAAAGAGGAGTGATGTAATTGCAAGCAAAAAGAAAAAGGAAAATGTTGAAGAGGTTGTAGGTTGCCATTTTGAAAATAGCTCTGGTGTCAACTGCTACGCCAATGTAGTGCTGAATGTTGCATTTTATCTGGAAAGTTTACAAGAGCAGATAATAGTAAATCAGAGAAAAAGATTCTGTTCTGAGTTGAGTCTCCTTTTTTAAAAGCTGAGTAATGATAAATCTCAAATAGAAAGTGCTACTGAAATTAGAAAACATTTAGATGTATGTACAGGACGAATACAGTTTTCTCAAAATGTACAGCAAGACGCACAGGAATTCTTGATATATTTTCTTCAGGTACTGGAAGAAGAAGGGGTGCCAATTGAAAATATGTTTGGTGTCTCTTATAAATGGGAACATAGTTGTGAAAACTGTTTCAATACATGTGGCTCTAATGTTGATTCTGAAAGGTTTATTTATTTAACATTGCCAGACAGTAAAACAGTCACTTTTGCTAAATTAGTTAAAGATGCTAATCATAGCATGGAATGCGGTGAGTGTAAATCTGAAATGTTTTCAACGTTAATTTTAAAGGAATTCGGACAGTATGTAATTTTAATGATGCAACGATGTAAAGCTGATGGTTCAAAATTGGATACTTTAATAAAGAAGTTTATAGGACAGCAATTATCAATTTCAAGAAAAACTTTTGTAACAGTTGCAATAATTTTCCATGAAGGACCTACTGTAACTTCTGGACATTACACAGTTTATCTTAAATGTGAAAAAGGCTGGACACTGTGTAATGATTCCCAATTGATTTTCAAGCAACGTTTGCCTTTTGATTTAGCAAATTCCTATCTAATCTTCCTGAAACCTAAATTTTAGACAGACTTGGCAAGATCTGTACAAAACAATTTTACCATTTTATTGGATTACCATTGGAATTTACAAATAAAAAAGATTTTTCAAATTACCATTTGGCCTAAAGGAAAGGTAACCAATTGTATTGCGGACTTATTTAATTCCTAATTAATCTTTCACAAACCAAAAATTTTAGAGAGAATCGGTAACATCTGTACAATTTAAATTTTGGAATTTTATTGGATTACCATTGGAAATTTAATCAAAAAAGAATTTTAAAATTACCTTTGACCTAAAGGAAAGGGAACCAGATGTATTGTGGAGTTATTTGAGATATATTATTTTTGTGATTATGCTTCTGTAACAAAATTGTCAGACGGTATTTTAAAGAAATAGTTATTGTTATTAGATGATATTTTTTTTGAATATTTTGCATTTCTATAATGTTATGTTTAAGTGAGAATAGATTCTGGGCTTTTTTAAAACAATCTTTGAGATTGTTATTTTTTTTTTGCCCGCTGTTAATTGATGAATGCAATTGCTTTCACGATTTATAGTGAAATGCAATATATTCTGAAAACAGCAAAAAAAAGGCAAAAAAGTGTTTTTGGAAAATATGTAAATACGTGTACTGTGTTATATAATGATTTATTAAATATTAATACTTTTTTCTTTTTTTTCAGATTGTGAAAGAAAATTTTCGAAAAAAACCAACCATTTTTACAAGTAATTTCAATTTAAATTTTAATTAAAAATTAAATTGTTGGGTGGGTCAGGTAAGTCAGAAATTAGATGGTCCCTTTCTTCCACTTCTCCTCAAACAGATTTACAGTATTTAGTTATTAATCCCTCAAGGATCTTGAAATGTGGTAATTGTTTTTTTAGTGGGTTTTTAAAAAAAAAAAAAAATACGCTTACCGTACGCGTACGGTAAAAAAAAAAAAAAAGGTTTTTAAGAAAAAATAAAAAAAAGTTGAGAGGTAAGGTTGTCTCTTAAAAGAGCCGTTGTGTTCATGCAGGGACAGAGGAAAGGAAGAATGGGAACATTAGCTGGTAGGACAAATGTGCTGGTCTATTTTGTTGTTAATGAGGGGAAGACTGGTCTCCCTATGAACAATTAGACCATGGCAAAATGAACACCGCATAGTAACCCTCGCAAACCGATGGTTCGTTTCCAGAGGATCAGAAAAAGGTGAATCTGCCCCCACAGATGAAGGGCTCTGCTGAGCTTCCGAAGAAGGACTCGGCTGAGCTGCTGTGGAAGTGCTTGCTCGACTTACTGAAGGGTTGCCTCTAGTATGTCGCGCATGTGTCCTAGGATGTACATCCTCAAGGTGTCTCAACATAGTGTGATTCCCGAAGGAATACTTCTTGTTGGGATTACCTCTCGAAAGTACACGCTGGCACAGCTTGCAAGTCACCAAGGCAGCATTGACTTTTATCTCGCCCTCAGGAAAAGTAAAATACTCCCATATAAAAGAGCTCTTCTGTTTCCTCTTTCTCTGCCTGATGGTGGTGCTGCTAGCCTCACTCTCAGCAGAAGAGTGCTGGTCTGCCATCGTATCCCAAAGACAACTCAGCTCCTTCTCCTAAGGGATCACAAGCAGAAATGAGGGGAATGGGTGTGGTGTAGGAGAGTTCTAGAACTGAAACTACTTTGAACCAATCAAAAGTTTTGTTTCATGATCACATGACCCACCGTGCGCGTACGTTACGCTTACGTTACGCTTACGGAGCGCTTACGGTGCGCTTACGGTAAAAGTACGCATGCGCGTAAAAAAGACACGCGCTCGCGCGCATGCGCATAACAGGCACTCCCCAACACTTCCGCGTAACGTGCGCGTGTAGCGTACACGCTTACGGGCCCCATACGCAGTACGCACGGCTACGTAAATTGCGTAACCATACGCAAAAAGAGTAGAAATATTACGTACATTACGCAAACCGTACGCTTACCGTAAGCTTACCGTACGCGCACTTAAAAAAAAAAAAAAAAAAAGGAAAAAAAGAATCTCTGTTATACTAATATATCTTACCTGTTTAGTAACAAAAAAAAAAGAAAAAAAATAATATATTGCTGAATTTTTTTAAATTAAGCATAGTGTATCAAGAGAATATAAAGTAAAAAAATAAAAAAAAATAAAAAACTTGCAAATAAAAAATAAAAAAAATTAATATAAGAATTTGTATTAAAAAAATCATACAAAATCAATGAAAAAACCATGGGAATCACACATGTTATAGGTAAGAATTAGCATTTAAAAAACCATACAAATTCACTGAAAAAACCATGGGTTTCACACACGTTATAGTTAGGAATTAGCATTTAAAAAACCTTGTAAATTCACTGAAAAAACCATAGGTTTCACACACGTTATAGTTAGGATTTAGCATTTAAAAAACCTTGCAAATTCAGTGAAAAAACCATAGGTTTCACACACGTTATAGTTAGCGGACATTTCACTCATAAAAAACCATTGAAATTCCCCCGTTATAGTTAGTTAAGCTAACTATAACTCGCGCACCCGCAATCCACTGCTGATGACGTAACATATTACATCACTCATGACATGGTCAGTGACATCACTCATGACATCACTGATGACATCTCAAATGACATCACTGATGACATCATCCTTGTGATAGAGTGACAGACCTCCTCTCACCCTAATATAACCTTTGATACAAACATTAAAAAATAGAAACTAAAATTTTCAAAACAATGGACATACCAATACCAGTTACAACAACCTCTTCAGTAATTCTTAGATGCACATACACATCCACTCATTCACCAACAGTCCTGTACAGTCACTCATACATGTACTCACTCATCATATGTACTCATACAGCTATACATCCTGTTACACATTGCCACTCATCCATAGAGTTACTCACACACATAGTCACTCATGCTAATAAAGAATCAAACATCCATTTACTTGCATATTCAGTTATACACACACCTCAACACGTACTTCTACAGAAACTTACACATACTTACTCTTTTAAATAATCACTAAAAACACATACTTACTCATACAGGAACTGTTTCAATCTCTCACTCTCACACGTACTCACTTATATACACCAATAGTCAAATATACTTCTTTAAAACATATTTAGTAACTCATAAAGACACTATTGAGACAGTCATTCACTCCCTAACACACCCATACACACACTCATCCAACCATACAGTCATGCACACATGCTGTCTTCAACACATACAACCAGAGAGTCAATCATACATGCACCTATGCACTACGTAATACCCCCCACCGAACCATGCAGACACTCAGACTGATACTCAAAAAACAACCTAAAATCCAATATAAACACCCATGTAGCTACTCACCAACCCAAGCAGACACTTATACACAAAGTGAGAGACTGATACAGATAATTACATATTTAAACATTACTCACTAAGCCATGTATTCACTAAGATACACTTAATCAGTCAGTTACACAATCAAATTTTCAAAAACAAATCATCCTTTTATACACTTATATACCCATTTATTTTTCCATCGACCTTGAGATATACATATATAAAACATATTTAATTTTCAGAAAAACACACATTCACTGGATGATGTCATCAGTGATGTCATTTGAGATGTCATCAGTGATGTCATGAGTGATGTAATATGTCACGTCATCAGCAGTGGATTGCGGGTGCGTGAGTTGTAGTTAGCTTAACTAACTATAACGGGGAAATTTCAATGGTTTTTTATGAGTGAAATGTCCGCTAACTATAACGTGTGTGAAACCTATGGTTTTTTCACTGAATATATATATATATATATATATATATATATATATATATATATTACCTACTGGCGGTCGCCAGTAGGTAGTTATAGTTAGGACCCCTTTTCCATAGGAAATCCGCAACATTCTATTTTGAATAACTTTGGCGCCGGTCGATGAATCCTCGCGAATTTCTCAAAATAGGTGGGGCGCTACGCTCCACTCCTACCCTGAAAGTCTCGGGGGGATACGTCAAGCGGGGGCTGAGATAAAAGGGGGGTCCCAAAACGCGTTTTTCCCATGCATTTTTCCATAGGACCTTTAGAACGAGCTACAGCCCGAACGGCTGAACAGAATTACTAGAAATTTGGCAGAGAGGTAGTCCCTATGTCAAGGAAGTGCCTTTTGTAGGTTTGGTGTAAATCTGTTCAGTAGATTCTGAGAAAATAGCCTTTAAATCAATATATATATCTGAGCCCGCTTACGGTACGCTTACCGTACGCTTACGGTAAGCTTACGGTACGCGTACGGTGGCGTGCGCGAGCGCGATTCTGATTGGCTGTTAGATCTTAGTAAACATTCGAATCGGCCGAAACCAGGAAGCGGCGGCCGCCATTTTGTGTGTTTCACTCAGAAAAAAAAGAGTGAAAACAAGAAAAGGGGGCAATGAGGAGAGTTACAGACCCCCTTACATTTGTGAGGGGGTCAAAGAAGGACTGTAAAGTACAAAGAAAACATTTATTGATTTTTTAAAAAAATCACGGGGTACGCGTACGGTAAGCTTACGGTAAGCGTACGGTAGAAAAAAAAATAAAAAAATAAATGAAATTCAGATTTAAGTGTTTAGATATTAGGGGGCTCTAAAAAGAGCCGTTGTGTTTATGAAATGATTTTTTAGTGGTACCTACAAGTAAGTACCGATGCAGAGTCAAAGGTTCAAGAGGAAGACTCTGTTCCCTTTATCATTGAAGTGCACACCATCTCCTCTATAAATGTCTTGCATGTCAAAACGCAAGTTGTTGTGGTAAATGGCACCCATACCATAGTCACGGAGGAAAGCAGAAACAGATTTGTTGACGTGCTTTCTTGCTTTGTCAATCTGCGGACAGAAATGATTGGACCAGTTCCATTTTTGCCTTTGGCATATGTTGGAAAACACAAAGGCAGTTTTAGGGAAAAGTGAAAACAGTTGTGCAAAGGTGTCCTTCATAAGCATTTCCAGACCTACCCCAGTCAAAGTGCCTAGGTCATTGCCACCACAGTGCACTATTATGAGGTCAGGGTGTTGGATTTGCATGAAGGATTTCACCAATGGCATCAATTGGTGCCACTTTAACCCTCTCTGACCAATCCATTTAATGTCTACATTTGGCAAAGCAAGGTCTCTCACCATATCTGTTTTCTCTGCAAACTTTTCACTCCAGAAGACATAGCTGTGCCCTACAATCCACACTGTGAACATCTTCAAAGGAGAACTGGATGCACTCAGGAGGTGTCTTTCAGTAGAATGGCAATATGAAAAGAAAGACAGTTTGGAAATGGAGGCATACATATTTTTTTCAAAACAAAAAGAACTGATTGGCTGTTTCATACCATTCTAGAATAAAAACTAGGCTGTATGTGTAAACTAATAGAAGCATGTTTTGTATTGGTACAAAAAAATGTGTTACCAAAGAACAGTACTATGGATTTGCTGTTAGGTTTGAAAAGTCAAGCACTCTTGCTCTGTGGAATTGAAACATTGTGTGGCGAACTTCTGACCTAACTCCACACAGCAGTGTTCCATGAGCTGTTGCTATGGTAGCAGGCAGAAGTCAAGTTGGGGGAAGGGTACTAGGCAGAAGTCAAGTTGGGGGCAGGGTACTTTTGGAAAAGGGTTGGTTTTCAACCAATAGAAATGTGTGATTACATTTGAAAAAAAGGGGGAAGCACTGAGATTTGAAACTTACATGTATATGTGTGGAAAAATAGAGGGAAAGTTTGCCATTATCTGGTTCTGCTGAGAGGAGAGAGGTGAACACAACAGAGATCCTGGCTCTGATAATCTGCTGTTTGAGTGTCACATTTCTTTCACAACTAACTAATTTTAAAGGTGAGTTTAGAGTTTGAGAGGGGATGTATGTGGTAACTTAAGAAATGAATAATAGAAATGGAAATTCTTTTTGTTGTAGTTGCGTTTATCATTTTCTGTTTTGGGAGAAATTTAAATGTGAGGAACATGTAAAATAATACGGAGTATGTTTTCACAATAAATTAAGGTGTACTGGAAAAAAAAAGAATAGTTTAAGGGTTTGAGGTTGGACTCATTAATGCAAATACATTCAGCATCACTAAGGCTGGTTGCCCTTGCTGGAGTGTAGGCAGCCACCCAGGTTACACATGGAGGTGGTCTGAAAAAGAAGTTTGGACATGTGCATTTAAGAAAATCGAAAAAAGTGGTTTCATAATGTGTCAGTCTGTAAAAGTGATTTTCACTTGCCCCAAAAAAAAAGAGCAGTAAGTGTGCTTTCAAATTGGCAAAGAAATTTCGTTTTGGGACTAATGTGAAAACATGACTCTGTGTGCAGAGAGGAATTATAGGCAGAGATTTATTGCGTATTGCTCTGGTGATTTCACAGTTGCATTAGATGGAAAGGGGGAGCGATTTTTGGGGGGAAGAAGCAGACTCTTAGCACACACCATTGTGCTTGCCATGTATAATCATGCACAGTATTTACAAGCGAGTGGGGTTTTCAGGTTTCAGTCTGTAATGCAAATACATTCAGCATCACTAAGGCTGGTTGCCCTTGCTGGAGTGTAGGCAGCCACCCAGGTTACACATGGAGGTGGTCTGAAAAAGAAGTTTGGACATGTGCATTTAAGAAAATCGAAAAAAGTGGTTTCATAATGTGACAGTCTGTAAAAGTGATTTTCACTTGCCCCAAAAAAAAAGAGCAGTAAGTGTGCTTTCAAATTGGCAAAGAAATTTCGTTTTGGGACTAATGTGAAAACATGACTCTGTGTGCAGAGAGGAATTATAGGCAGAGATTTATTGCGTATTGCTCTGGTGATTTCACAGTTGCATTAGATGGAAAGGGGGAGCGATTTTTTGGGGGAAGAAGCAGACTCTTAGCACACACCCATGTGCTTGCCATGTATAATCATGCACAGTATTTACAAGCGAGTGGGGTTTTCAGGTTTCAGTCTGTAATGCAAATACATTCAGCATCACTAAGGCTGGTTGCCCTTGCTGGAGTGTAGGCAGCCACCCAGGTTACACATGGAGGTGGTCTGAAAAAGAAGTTTGGACATGTGCATTTAAGAAAATCGAAAAAAGTGGTTTCATAATGTGTCAGTCTGTAAAAGTGATTTTCACTTGCCCAAAAAAAAAAGAGCAGTAAGTGTGCTTTCAAATTGGCAAAGAAATTTCGTTTTGGGACCAATGTGAAAACATGACTCTGTGTGCAGAGAGGAATTATAGGCAGAGATTTATTGCGTATTGCTCTGGTGATTTCACAGTTGCATTAGATGGAAAGGGGGAGCGATTTTTTGGGGGAAGAAGCAGACTCTTAGCACACACCCATGTGCTTGCCATGTATAATCATGCACAGTATTTACAAGCGAGTGGGGTTTTCAGGTTTCAGTCTGTAATGCAAATACATTCAGCATCACTAAGGCTGGTTGCCCTTGCTGGAGTGTAGGCAGCCACCCAGGTTACACATGGAGGTGGTCTGAAAAAGAAGTTTGGACATGTGCATTTAAGAAAATCGAAAAAAGTGGTTTCATAATGTGTCAGTCTGTAAAAGTGATTTTCACTTGCCCAAAAAAAAAAGAGCAGTAAGTGTGCTTTCAAATTGGCAAAGAAATTTCGTTTTGGGACTAATGTGAAAACATGACTCTGTGTGCAGAGAGGAATTATAGGCAGAGATTTATTGCGTTTTGCTCTGGTGATTTCACAGTTGCATTAGATGGAAAGGGGGAGCGATTTTTTGGGGGAAGAAGCAGACTCTTAGCACACACCCATGTACCGTTTGAAATTTATTCCCAAAAAAAATTTAAAATTACTATTTTGCCTAAAGGAAATGGAATCAGATGTATTTTGGAGTTATTTGAGATATAATATTGTGATTATACTTCTGAAACAAACATATCAGACGGTATTTTAAAGAAATAACTATTGGTATTAGATGATATTTTTTTAGAATATTATGCATTTCTATAATGTTAAGTTTAAGTAAAAAGAGATTCTGGGCTTTTTTATTACAATCTTTGTGATTGTTATTTTTTTTTGCCCGCTGTAAACTGATGAATGCAATTGCTTTCACAATTTATAGTGAAATGCAATATATTCTGAAAACAGCAAAAATAAGGCAAAAATATTTTTGGGAAAAAAATGTAAATATGTGTACTGTATTATAAATTGTTTTAAAAATATTAATACTTTTTTCTTTTTTTTCAGATTGATATAGAAAATTTTCGAAAACTAGAACCATTTTTAAAACTATTTTTTTTAAAAACAAATGAATAAATATTTTTTTGAGTGAGTATGGTAAGTCAATAATAATAATTGTAGTCTCTCAAGGACCTTGTAATGTGATAATTGATTTTTAGTGTTTTTTTTAAAAAATAAAAAAAAAGTACGCGCACCGTACGCGTACGGTAAAAAAAAAAAAAAAAGTTTTTAAAAACATATGTAAAAAAAAGATGAAAGATAAGGTTGGCTCTTAAAAGAACCGTTGTGTTCATGCAGGGACAGAGGAAAGAAAGCATGGAAAAATTAGTCTCTGTGACAAGTGTGCTGATCTATTTTGTTGTTCACTAGGGAAACACTGGTCTCCCTATGACAAATTAGATCATGACAAGAGGCACATCGAATATCAACCCTCAGAAAACGAGGGTTAATTTCCAGAGGGCCAGCAGAAGGAGATGCTCCCCCCACAGATGAAGGGCTCACCTGACCTGCAGAAGAAGGAGTCAGCCCTGCAGATGAAGGTCCAGGCTGAGCTGCTGTGGATGTACTTGCTTGTCTTTCTGAAGAGTTACCTCCAAAAAGATGACCATGTGTCCTTCTGTGTACATCCTGGAGGTGTCTCTTCATGGTGTGATTCCCAAAGGAATACTTCCTGTCAGGATTACCTCTAGAAAGTACACGCTGACACAGTCTGCAAGTTACTAAGGGTGCATTCACCTTTTGCTGGCCTTCAGGAAAAGTAAAATAATCCCATACATAAGAGGGCTTTTGTTTCCTCGATCTCTGCTTCAAGACAGTGCTGCTAGTGCTAGCCTCACTCTCAGAAGAGCTCTGCTGTTCTGCCATCGTATCCCAAAGACAAACCAGCTCCTTCTCCCAAGGGATCACAAGCAGAAATGAGGGGAATGGGTGTGGTGTAGGAGAGTTCTAGAACTGAAAGTAGTTTCAACCAATCAAAAGTTGTGTTTCATGATCACATGACCTACCGTACGCTTACGGTACGCTTACGGTACGCTTACGGCAAAAGTGCGCATGCGCGTAAAAAAGACACGCGCTTGCGTGCATGCGCATAACAGTCACTACCCGACACTTCCGCGTAACGTGCGCGTGTAGCGTACACGCGTACGCGTCCCACGCGGAGGACGCGCGGCTACGCAAATTGCGTAACTATACGCAAACAGCGTAGATAAATTACGGACGTTGCGTAAACCGTACGCTTACCGTAAGCTTACGGTACGCGTACTAAAAAAAAATTTTAAAAAAAGGAAAAAATGTATTGCTAATAAATTTTACATGTTTATTTTATAAAATATATTAAAAAAAACATATTATAGAATTTTAAAAATTTAACCATAGTCTTTAAAAAAGGATAGAAAATTAAAATAAAAATATGTTTAAAAAAATAGAAGAAAAAAAACAAAATTAGCATTTAAAAAACCTTGCAAATTCACTGAAAAAACCATGGGTTTCACACACGTTATAGTTAGGACTTAGCATTTAAAAAACCTTAGAAATTCAGTGAAAAAACCATAGGTTTCACACACGTTATAGTTAGGAATTAGCATTTAAAAAACCTTAGAAATTCAGTGAAAAAAACCATAGGTTTCACACATGTTTTAGTTAACTGGACATTTTACTCGTAAAAAACCATTGAAATTGCCCCGTTATAGTTAGTTCAGCTAACTATAACTCGCGCGCCCGCAATGCACTGCTGATGACGTCACATATTACATCACTCATGACATGGTCAGTGACATCACTCATGACATCACTCATGACATCTCAAATGACATCACTGATGACATCACTGATGACATCATCCTTGTGATAGAGTGGCAGACCTCCTCTTCCCCTAATATAACCTTTGATACACACAATCAAAAATAGAAATTAAAATTTTAAAAACAATGGACATACCAATACCAGTTACAACAACCTATACAGTAATTCTAAGATCCAAATACACATCCACTCATTCACCAACAGTCCTATACAGTCACTCATACATGTACTCACTCATCATATGTACTCATACACGTATACATCCTGTTACACAATGCCACTCATCCATAGAGGTACTCACACACATAGTTAGTCATGCTAATAAAGAATCAAACATACATTTACTTGCATATACAGTTATACACACACCACCACACTTACTTCTACGGAAACTTACACATACTTAGTCTTTTAAACAATCACTTATAGAAACACATACTTATTCATACAGGAACTCTTTCAATCTCTCACTCTCACATATACTCACATATATACACCAATAGTCACATATACTAGTTTAAAACATATGTAGTTACACATAAAGACACTATTGAGACAGTCATTCACTCACTAACACACCCATACATACACTCATTCACCCATACAGTCCTGCACACGTGCTGTCTTCAACACATACAAACAATGAGTCACTCATTCATGCACCCATGCACTACGTAATACCCCTCACCGAACCAGCCACTCACACTCATACTGATACTCAAAAAACCAACTAATAACCTATTTAGACACTCATGTAGCTACACACCAACCCATGCAGCCACTTATACACAAAGTGAGAGACTGATACAGATATTTACATATTTAAACATTACTCACTAAGCCATGTATTCACTAAGATACACTTAATCAGTCAGTAATACAATCAATTTTTCAAAAACAATTCATCCATTTAGACACTTATATACCCATTTATTCTTCCATCGACCTTGAGATATACATATATAAAACATATTTAATTTTCAGAAAAACACACATTCACTGGATGATGTCATCAGTGATGTCATTTGAGATGTCATCAGTGATGTCATGAGTGATGTCACTGACCATGTCATGAGTGATGTAATATGTGACGTCATCAGCAGTGCATTGCGGGCGCGCGAGTTATAGTTAGCTGAACTAACTATAACGGGGCAATTTCAATGGTTTTTTACGAGTAAAATGTCCAGTTAACTATAACATGTGTGAAACCTATGGTTTTTTTCACTGAATATATATATATATAGGTTTCAGGTATGTTATATTTAGAAATGAGCATTTAAAAAACCTTTGAAATTCACTGAAAAAACCCTAAGTTTCAGGGATGTTATAGTTAGTTGGACATTTGACTCATATAAAACCAGAGAAATTCCCCTGATATAGTTAGTTGAGCTAACAATAACTCGATCCCCCGCAATGCACTGCTGATGACGTCACATATTACATCATTCATGACATGGTCAGTGACATCACTGATGACATCTCAAATGACATCACTGATGACATCACTGATGACATCATCCAGTGAATGTGTGTTTCTATAAAATGTAAATATGTTTTATATATATATATGCCAAGGTGTATTGAAAAATGAATGGGTGTATAAGAGTCAGGATGGATGAATAAGTAGGTGTGTGACTGACTGTATAAGTGAGTGATTAATTGTGTCTTGCTTAATTCATGTTTTAGCGACTGATACAGACATTCACACAGTTTAGGTTGTCAGTTGGTGTGTAAACAGTTCCATGGTTTGGTTAGCAACTAAATGAGGATCTATATGAGCTATTGATTGGATTGCTTGTCTGAGTACCTGTATGGGTGCCTGAGTGTCTGTATAGGTGGGTGGGGGTGTGACTCTGTGCATAGATGTGTGAGTGGATCATTCACTGGGTATATGTGTTGAAGTCTGTATCTGTGAAGGGCTGTATGGCTCGGTGAGTGTGTGTATCAGTGTCTTGGTGAGTCAATGGATGCCTCAGTGGTACATGTGTGAGTAACTCCATATGTGAAAGGCAGTATAAATGAGTGTTGGACTGTATAAATGACTATATGTGAGAGTGATTGATTGTGAGAGTGCCTTATGGATCAGTGTGTGCTTGTATTAGTTATTGTATTAGAGTGTAAGTATGTGTTAGTATATGTTTAAATACGTGACATGGTATGTGTATAACTGTACAGGTGAGTAAATGACAGTGTGATTGATTGTTTCCATTACTGACTAGGTGTGTGAATAACTTTATGAATGAGAGGTTGTGTGTGAGTGTCTGTATAGATATGTGACTAGATATTATAATGCTGTATTGATGGCTGACTGTATATATGAGTGACTGTATGGGTGAATGAATGAATGTGTGTGTGTGTAGACCTAGGAATTAGTGAGTAGATATGTACTAACTGGTATTGGTGTGTTCATGGTTTCGAATATTATAGTCTGTATTTTAGAGTGGGTGTATCAAGTGTTATATTAGGGTCTGATAAGGTGCATCAGATTTTGACTTGGATGATTTAACACCTGGTTTCAAGTGGCATTAATTTTTAAAGCAAAGCCCTGTGTCAAATGTTTGGTCAATAGGGCTTTGCATCACAAAGCATGGGTGGTCACATGGCAATGCTCATGTAACACCCATGTACTGCCCCCTTGGCGCTAAGTGACACAATGCAGAGTTTCGGGTTGTTTTGCGTTGCTTTTAGGCAGATTTACAGAGCGAAATAAGCTTTGCATCAGAAAGTAAATAACAAAAACATTTTGTACTGGTTGGCTTGACTTTTGTGATGGAAACACAGATGGCCCCAACTGTCAACATCTAGTAATAAAATCTGGTTAAGTGGCAACATTTTTTAGCTGAAGCCCCTCCCACACCCCTAGTTCCAGCACCATTGGCAACCTTCCATTTGTGCTAATTCCAGCCCATGAAAGAAGACATAAGGGAGATGCCCAAGCATAGGACCAGACTGGGCAGAGATGGAACATCCTGTCCTCTCAAACACTGACTCAGTCATCAGGTAGTGTTTCCGTGACAGACTCCGGGCTCTGGCAGCACAGCGGTGCAGATCAGTCTAAGACCACTGCAAGTAGCAAGCAGAAGTCCTTCTGCTAGTGACCACTGGTCCAAGCCAGCAGCTACAATCATTACATTAGAGAGCTGCCAGTGGGGTGAAAAACCTGCTCCCTGTCATGGTCCAACCTTGGCAGTCCTAGCCTGTCAACATTAATGGAATTTCTGATCATTATCTTTCCTAGTACACAAGACCTGCAGATTGCAGACTCCCTGGAGTGCAGTGGCAAACTTTTTGTGAGTGTACGAGGAATCTGGGTACCTTTTTGTGTGCAAGCTACAAGCCATGTCTAGTTATAAAAGTATCAAAAACATCCTGGACTTTCCAGTCCCTAGCGCAGCTTCAAAATATGCTAATAATTCAACAATCTCCCCCTTCTCCTGAACAAAGGTATTAGTTTTATTTAGCAACGCCTAAAGCCTTCAAAAAAATTGAAGCATGTAGCAGTTGTTCACCTTTTATTGGTCTTACCGCCCAGACCTGTGTATCATTCTCCCACCCCAGGTACATGGAAATTATCGCACGACACACGGAGCTTGGTATTACAGATCTTTCTTCCTCAGAGTGTACCACACCCAATCACTTACGCCACTGCTCTACGGAGTCCATGGGAGTCCATCAGGAACCAAAAGGGTCTCCTAATTGCTAACTCACAAGATACTACATCTCGCCCTTTGTTAAATAATAAGTGCAAATAATGCATATATATATATATATATTCACTGAAAAAACCATAGGTTTCACACATGTTATAGTTAGCTGTACATTTCACTCGTAAAAAACCAATGAAATTCCCCCGTTATAGTTAGTGCAGGCAACTATAACTCACGCGACCGCAATCCTCTGCTGATGCTAATACTGTATTTAGACACTTATTTGCCCATGTCTTCTTCCATTAAAGTTTAGCTATACATATATTACAAATATTTTTTTTTCATAAAGACACATATGTCATCAGCAGAAGATTGCAGTCGCGTGAGTTATAGTTGCCTGCACTAACTATAACGGGGGAATTTCATTGCTTTTTTACGAGTGAATTGTACAGCTAACTATAACATGTGTGAAACCTATGGTTTTTTTCAGTGAATTTGCAAGGTTTTTTAAATGCTAATTCCTAACTATAACGTGTGTGAAACCTATGGTTTTTTCAGTGAATTTGTACGTTTTTTTAAATGCTAAGTTACTTTACGCCATTCGTGGCGTGCGCGCCCAGTTAACGCAGTTCGTTCCGTGCGCGCACCGCGCGCCCACTTTACGCAGTTAGTGCCGTGCACGCACGGTGGTCACGCGGTGCGCTGCGCGCACTGCGTGCCCACGTTATGTGGGATGGGCCATGTACGCACGATGCGCTTCGCGCACCGTGCCCACACGGGGGACATATTATGCGCATCGTTGTGAAATGTATTCTTTATTATTTTCATATGTGTGATATGCCATGCACAAATGGTGCCCTTCGGGCACCATTTGCACACGGGGTGGGGAGAGTGTGGATAATTTATTTATTTTTTTTAATTTTTACCGTACGGTAAGCGTAAAAAAAAAATAATAATTTTTTTGGCCTTGGGGGTTGTTTGGGGACCCGTATATCACTGCTGGGTGGTTATGATCTCAATATACTGCCCCTTTAGACATTTTTGGGCTTCATTTATGCTGCCCCACTCAGAGTGCGAGAGAGAAAATGGCGGCCGCCGCTTCCTGATTTCGACCGATTCGAATGTTTACTAAGATCTAACAGCCAATCAAAATCGCGCTCGCGCACGCCACCGTACGCGTACGGTAAGCGCACCGTAAGCGCACCGTAAGCTGGCTCAGATATATATATTGATTTAAAGGCTATTTTCTCAGAATCTACTGAACAGATTTACACCAAACCTACAAAAGGCACTTCCTTGACCTGAGGACTACCTCTCTGCCAAATTTCATTTAATTCTGTTCAGCCGTTCGGGCTGTAGCTCTGTCTAAAGGTCCTATGGAAAAATGCATGGGAAAAACGCATTTTGGGACCCCCCTTTTATCTCAGCCCCCGCTTGACGAATCCCCCCGAGACTTTCAGGGTAGGAACGGAGCTCAACGCCCCACCTATTTTGAAGATTCATCGACCGGCGCCAAAGTTATTCAAAATAGAATGTTGCGGATTTCCTATGGTAAGAGGGTCCTAACTATAACTATCTACTGGCGACCGCCAGTAGATAATATATATATATATATATTTATATATATATATATATATATATATTCCGACAAGTGACCTCCTCCCACAGTTGCAGTCACAAAACGAGGCGCACTCTGGCAACGTAATTTAGTAAATTTAATCGACACACACGAAAAATGGACAGACGCGTTTCGGCTGCACGCCTTCCTCAGTGTCACATTCTGGTTTCAAACGAGTTTTTTTTTTATATGCAAACAAACAATATTCAATAAACAATAAAGAAAGAGATAGGACTGGCAGTTCATAAACATAGAAAAAGGGGTCATTGTTAACACTACTCAGTGATTGCGGTGGCCATGATGAAATGTCAGAAAAGGTCTTTGATATATGTGAACTTCCAAGATGTCAATGAAATATATATTCCCTGTCTTATATTTCATAATGCATTCTTTTGAAACATCTATGTACAAATCAAGTAATTAAAATTCATTAATTGTTTTTGTTCACAAATTACACAATTCATGATGTCTACAATCAAACCCACAGTGGATTCCTCATTCACCAGGGTACTGAATAATCATCATTTTTCAATTCATTATGCCCTGAATGGGCCCCACCAAAAGAGAATACTCTCTGTTTTCTCTTCCTTAATCTTTATTCTATGTGGACCCAGAGCTCTTCCTCATTATTTAACCCTTTCGGGGTCTTAGTTTGCAATTCTACAATGTATCGCGAGTCAAGTTTTCTTAATTTTTTAGTTCTGTTCCCCCCTCTTTCGTTCTTGGGAACACGGTCTAGACAAAAGAATCGCAATAAATTGACATTTGACTCATGTTTCTCCGTAAAGTGCCGTGCAACAGGATATGCTACATCACGATTTTTGATGGCACGCATGTGCTCAAGAATTCTTTTTTTAGTAGGATGGATCGTACTACCTACATATCTCCTGTTGCATGGTCACAGCAAACAATGGACCGTATAGTCAGAATTACAGTCCATGAGTTTGCTAATCATTCGTCTGGTCTTCCTTCCTGGTATGCTGTAATCTTTCACTTTAGGACTATTTTTGCATGCCTTGCAATTCATGTATGGAAAAAATCCCCTAATCAGATCGTTTTTCTTAGGGGCTTTTGTGAAGTGGCTCCTCACTAACTGATCTCTCAATGCTGGTCCTCTCCTGTATGTTATCAATGGGGTCTGCGGAATGATAGGTCCTATTACATGATCTGATTTTAATATCTTCCAATTTCTCCTGAAAATTTGAAAGACTTCTGTGGATCCTGTTGTATATTCTGTTATCATCCTCACTTTCCCCTGGGGTTCTAAAATAGGAAATTTACTCCCCCCCCAATTTCTAACAGGAGGTCCTTCCTTTCTACCTCTCTGATCTTTCTCTTAGCATTAATGAGGGTCTCTTTCCTATATTCTCTTCTAAGGAACCTGTTGTAAACATTGCTACTCTCCTTGTTGAAATCCTCATCAAGTGAGCAGTTACGTCTCAATCGTATAAGCTCCCCATACGGTACTCCACTAATCGCACTCTTAGGATGAAAACTATTCGCGTATAACACGCTGTTTCCCGCAGTGGGCTTCCTGTAAAGAGTAGTCTCTAACTTATTCTCTTTTACATATACCATTAGGTCAAGATAGGGTACATTGGTCTGACTCACACATTCTGTGAATCTCAAGTTAATTTTTGTTGAGCTCTGCTATGTACGTTGTGGCTTCTTCCATCGATCCTCTCCAAATAATGAAGAGGTTGTCAATGTACCGAGACCAGAGAACAACTTTTTCCAACCAAGATTCATTATTGCCTGCCCAGGCCACGTGCTTCTCCCACCAGCCAACAAATAAATTTGCATTGCTGGGGGTGAAGCACGTGCCCATCGCGGTACCCTGTTGTTGGTGATATATTTCTCCTGAAAATAAAAAGAAGTTATTGTAGAGACAGTATGTAATCAATTCTTTAAGCATGATGTTGTGTTCATAAAATTTCAAATTTGTCTTTTTTATAAAGAACTCTACTGCTTCGAGTCTCTTCTGATGTTGTATGCTCGTGTAAAGACTTGTTATATCGAGATTTACCAGTAACATGTCCGGTTCCCAATCGATATTTGCAATGATTCTCAAAAAGTCTTTTGTGTCTCTTACATAAAAGCTAAGATCAGTTACCAAGGGTTTCAGAAAACAGTCAATGTATATTGAGGTATTTTCCAATAGACTGTTCTTTGAAGAGACAATTGGTCTCCCTGGTGGATTTGCAGTACTCTTCTGCACTTTAGGGAGAAAATAAAACGTTGGTAACTCGGGTGATTCACAACAGATGAATTTGAAATCTTTTTCACCCAATGTGCCCTTATCCCTCCACTTCTTGGCAAGTTGATGAATTTTTTTTATACTCTTCTCATATGTCATATAAGTTGAGATTTCGTAACAGCGTGAGTCCGAGAGTAATCTTCTTGCTTCCTTGAGGTAGAGTGATTTATCCATTAACACCACATTTCCCCCTTTGTCCGAGGATTTGATTCTTAGAGTGTTATCTTCACTCAAGTTCGCTATTAGTTTTCTCTGATGAGTTGTTAGATTCTCCTTAGTCAAGTTTGGACCCTTGGCTTGAAATTTCTTCAGGTCCTCTATTACCAGGTCATGAAATGTATCTATTGCATCATGGGATGACTGTGGGATGAAACGTGATTTTTTTCTTAGGGTGCTTGTGGCACCTTTTTGTGTGATCCCCATCTCTTCCAGGAAATCTATAGTTTCATTCGGATCATCCTGGTTACTGCTGATTCCCGTTTCTAATTCCCTCATAGCCTGGAGGACACTTAGTTCCATTCCTGTAAGTGATTCACTTTCTTTCACAGTGATGGTGTCTGTTGTTTCCTTACTCTTCTGTGGATGTAACGTATGTATATTCAACAGTTTCAATTTGCGTATAAATTTATACAGATCAATACGCACATTAGTGTATTCAAATTGCGTCGTCGGACAGAAGCTAAGACCTAACTCTAGGATTTTGGTTTCTTCTTGAGTGATTTTCCTGCTGGAAAGATTAATCACTGTTTTCTTCTCTGGTCTTATTTCTGATTCCGTTTCCCCCCTCCCCCCGCTTGCTCCTTGTTCTCCGTCCAATCGGTGAAGTATCTCTTCCCCTTCCTTTCCCGTCGGGTTTTTCATTTCTTCTTTCCTGGGGAAGGGTTCTTGCTGGTGGGCGCTGTTTTGCTTCTCTCATTAACTGATACTCGTGAAAAAAAGTGGTTGTAGACGCTATTTCAGTGTTCTTCTCCTTTCTTCTTGTTACTTGCTCACCTTCGGGAGCTTAAATTTCAGACTCAGATGTATCACGTGATGATACCTCACTTGTTTTATGCTGTAGTAGTTTTCTGGGTGCATCATACTTCCTGGCAAATGTTAGGATTCTCCCAGACTCATAGTCATTTTCATCCCTTAAAAATTTTGTTTGTTTGCGATGCCTAATGATGCTCTCATCAGTGATGTCATTTGAGATGTCATCAGTGATGTCATCCGTGATGTCACTGACCATGTCATGAATGATGTAATATGTGATGTCATCAGCAGTACATTGCGGGGGCGCGAGTTATAGTTAGCTCAACTAACTATAACAGGGGAATTTCTAGGGTTTTGTACGAGGGAAATGTCCAACTAACTATAACATCCCTGAAACCTATGGTTTTTTCAGTGAATTTCAAAGGTTTTTTAAATGCTAATTTCTAACTATAACGTTCCTGAAGCCTATGGTTTTTTCAGTGAATTTCTAAGGTTATTTAAATGCTAATTTCTAACTGTAACGTGCCTGAAACCTATGGTTTTTTCTGTGAATTTCGAAGGTTTTTTAATTGCTAATTTCTAAGTATAACGTGCCTGAAACCTATGTTTTTTTCTGTGAATTTCAGAGGGTTTTTAAATGCTAATTTCTAATTATAATGTTTATTAAACCTATCTTTTTTCTGTGTTTTTTAATTATCAACCCATTCTCAACTTGGTGAAAACTGCAAATCTCACCACTCTTCCATCGATACCTTACACCAACAAATTCGCCACAAATGAGAGCTACAACTAACGCTAATGAAATGCAAAGTAGGCGTTCCCGTGCAAAAAAACCCCAAATACACCACTTCCCCATATTTTCAACGACCAGCCAAATCTGCAATGTGATCCAAAAAGCAGGCGATAAGCCGAGTTAGCAGCAACAAATTACAAACAACCTTTAACTGGTATAAGGAGGTCGACTATCTACTCCGTGAATTGGACCCAACTCACAGCCACATGTAAAGAGCAACACATGATAGAGCTACTGATCATGCAGGTCCGACACGCAACAAGACCACAACACCCAGCGCCACCACCACCAGAACCTCCCCCCCGCACCCCCCCCCCTACTACCACCAAGGCAGAGCAAAACAGGACAACGGACCTTCCCAAAACACCAAGCCCCTCAGCCACACAATAGCTGAATGTTGGGAGATGTGGCAACCAACTATATATGAAGGAGGAAAGTCAGCCTTCAACAATAAAGCACACAATGCCAAGTCTAACGCTGATGTGCTGCACAGACCTCACTATGCAAAGCACAAACCTCTCCATGTGGAGATATACTGTTGATACTAGTAGTGTAGTGCACAGTGGACACAACCATGTTACTTCAGGCAATGGGGAAGATCTCGGACATGTAGCTTTGTTGTCCCCCCCTGGAAGCGGAGCGGACTGCTCCAACGTACGTCACTACAGCGCAGCAGTATCAATAAATAGGCCAGGCCCTAGGCGTGGTTCACTTGAGGGAAGGCCAACGAGTCTGTCACAGCGGCAGCCCTCACCCTGGCACGTGTCTGTCACCATAACCGTGGGCCTCCTCGACACAGGCCCCCTGTGAACCCAGCGGCACAGCACCGCAGACTTATGTCTGTACCGGCTACTGCCTTCGATCTACACTGCTGACAGCAGTGCTCACAATTCAGATGCAGTGGAGATTGCAGATGTCGCAGTCCAGTTCGCAAGACACTTTGCTTCCAGTGCTGTCCGCCCAGACCACGCATCATTGCAAGGTGTGCACACGCTGTGTGCTTCAGGTGCTACTAACTCACTGCTAAGCCTGGGCAAAGCACTACGCTACGCTCGCGTAGTTTGCAAAGTTTGCGCTACTTTGCACTACGCGAATTGCACGTAGCACAGTGCAAACACGCGTAGAGTAGCGTTGCGTAGTGCAGCGGTCATTTTTTGCTTGCTCGCGGTCCTCAACGTCAAGTTGGCGACCGCGAGCAAGCAAAATGACATCTCGGCATGTTTTTTTCCTCGTTCGCGATAAGCAACATCAAGTTGGCGATCGCAAGCGTGGAAAATAAATCTCCTGGCGGGATTCTCACCGCGGGGAGGTCAGGTTTCTCATTGCGAGTGGTCGCGTATGCTCGCGTTGTTCACGTTGAGAAAGCTGCCGCTCGAGTAAAAATCTACTAGAGCGGCACAAAACTACAGCTCGCACTGTGCAAGATGCCGTTTTCAATGATTGCACAGTGCCGGATGCTTGTCCGCACTGTGCAATCATTGAAAACGGCATCTGGCACAGTGCGAACAGGGTACTACGCAGTTCGTGAAGTGCTACGCGTAGCTCGCTTAGTGCAAAGTGCACTTTGCGTAGCTATGCGTAGCTCTACTTCGCAAATTACGCCCAGGGTTACTCACTGCACCATAAATCATCGCCACGTAGCTGTGTGCCCATCCTGACCACTGCCTCTGCCCTACACTGGGGTTACACGGTTCACGATTCAAGATTAGTAGCGACGCAAATTGTGTAAGACACTATAATAGGTTAAGAAGACCACATGCTCCCAATCTGTGCAGTTCAAGTCAACGTCACCTGCATGTGGGCCTTTGCTGACTGCTGCCTCCTACCTACACTGTGGAAGACCGACGACATGTGGTGCCAACTAACCCTGTTCAACACAAGCCGATTCCACATGTGGGAAGAGGGTGTGTTACCTGCTGATGTGGGGAGAGGCAGCGTCAAAGGGGTATCTATCACAGAAAGAACTCCGATATGTTTTCACAAATGTCTCGGACAAATGCCAGCTGACGGACTGAATCACAAAATGGTTTTTCAATGCTTATGTAGTGTGAGTTATAAACAGTTCGCACCCAGGCTCGCAGAGGGCCAGCTGTGGCCCTTCCGCTCGACTCACAGACGCAGTACTATGAGTCGTCTGCGTTATTGTAGCTATCCCTGCCCTGTTCCGTTGTACGCCACGCCACTGCGATTACATTCTGACGTTGGCCCCACATAGCTACCTGTCGCAGGCGTACTCACTGTTGGTGTGCATGTCAGTGGTCTAGTTCTCAACATCTCACGGCCACTCCCTCAGGGCAGGTTTGCACACACACCACACCCATCCGGCACATGCGTCACAGGCCATGTGACCACACAAATATAATAGATCGAAAACGTCACATCCTTTATTGCCGGTACTGACTAGATGGCGGATGCTCCACATGTCTCAACCATAAATAGTCTTTGAAAAGTTGCGCAGAAGGTTAGTCGCACCCTGATCTCTATAGTCATCAGGGACCTACCACCCCCCTTGGCACGGACTTCAGATGCACAGGGTTAGTGCCACCCGAAGCTCATATGGCCATCAGGGGCCTACCACCACTTGGCACGAACTTAACTTCCACAGGCTTAGGGCCCCAAAAGCTGATCTTGACGAGATACACTGCTCAGTTCGTATATTGTTCTGCACACAAAAAAAATCACATCACAACTTTCACACCAACTGCAATGCGAAACAAATTCCGGCGATAAGCCACATTAGCACGAGGTATTTTACACCTGCTTTCTGCTGGTGTTAAGCAGGACGACTACCTGCACCATGAAACGGAACACAGCCAAGAGCCACACCAGAACACCCACAGGTGCCATAGAATCAATGAGCATGATGCAGGGATACCCATGAGGGCCACAAGACTCACCGCAACAACTCCAGGACTGCCAATGCACCCAAAACCCGCATCTGAGCAAGTGTGTCCCTGTGGTCATTGTCTTAGCATGATAGGCACAAGCCCTGCAACATCACAGTGTGCTGTCACATCAGCGTTGGCAGTGACCCTGGACATGTAGATATGCACGCATCCTCTTGCATGCACAACCAGCATGTGCTGGTCTGGAGTACACAGATCAGCGTAGGGGTGTGCCCATCCGGCATGGGGAAAAGGGTGTCTCAGACATGTCTGTGTACAGGAAGTGCGGTAATTGTGTCTGTGTTCTGGTGTGGCCTGCCACAAAGGCCGCAGCACTCGATGTTGTAAAGTGCCATGCACCACCTTCAAATGGCACTGTGATGGTGTAGTTTGAATGTAGCAGGACATGTGCGAATAGGCATTACAATGGTGTGCCGTACGAGTGCACGAGATACAACAGCACACCGTAGAAAAGTGTGGGGGCTTGTGGGTGGGAGAAGCAGCTGTTTGGCAATGTAACACACAGTGAACTCGCCCATGTGCCACTTGCTGGGCATCTCATCCATGATAACCACGGTCGCAGACATCCCACAACACCAACGACCGGCCTTTGTACACATCCTGTATGAATGCAGCGTGGTTTTCACTTCTATGCTCGTTCAGTGGTGTGATGTTGGCAGGTTGTGTGACTTGTGCTGCTTGTTGGTATTTTTCATTTTGGCCATTGTTTGTCTATACTTGTGATGTACTTAATTGTGCATGTGTGCCACTCTGCCCATCTCCCCGTACCCCCACTCCCTGCTGCTTCCTCTTCCTGATGCTGATGTGTCTATAATTTTGTTGCTCCATTCATAAACACATGTAAAGAACAAATTAGAATAGTTCCTTGATTCTTTTAGGTTTCAAAACTTCTCTCTATTGTTTTTTTTTAATTTTTCATATAAACCGTATTTTTAATATTCAACAACACATAGAAGTCAGAAGTGCAACGTATTCTATCAACACACTTTCTAGAACATTCTATAACACGTGCAGGTTAAAAGTTCATCAATTTTTTTAAACGTAACGATTTTTTTTGCAACATTTTCTCGAACATTTAACGGCGCGTGCAGGGTAAAAGTTCACGATTGTTTTAAGTTTGAACAGTGCCTTCCAAATGCAAGTAGCAGCTGTGGTTCAGTTGAGCAAATTATATCCTATGATATGTACTCCACGTTGAAACTGCTTTTTCTTAACCAATCAGAAAGATCCTTGTCCACAAAACAAATGTGCACCCTACTTTAAAAAAAAGAATGCTTTTCAACTCCCAATCACGTATCGTTTTGTATGGGAAAAAAAAGTACCTCCCCATCTTTAAACATATCTCTTATTCTACCAAGGAACTGCATGATTTCGGAATCAAACGGAGACGCGGACAACATGAAGTAAGAGATTGAAATAGAACCAGTACGCTGAGCGCCCGCCTGGTACCATGGCGCAGTTAAATAGATCATATTGATCCCGGTTGTGGTCATCACGGAACCACACGGAGACGCGAGCAACATAAAATAAAAAGATTGATGGAAATAGCCGAATACGTAGAATTCTGAAGAATACGCAAACAAGAGAGACTTTTTTTCGCCAAAATAAATTACAACTCACAACTCAGGCATCGAGGCAGATATCTTGCTTAAAGAAAAGATACATTTTAACCATTGTCAGGAAAAAGAGACCATAGTTTACTACCACAAGCCATGTGGACAGTCATCTGATACTATCAAACGAAGCATAAACAAAGACTGTATAGGATTGTTACAGATATCCTCCGAACATCCAGAAAATGACTTAAATGTAATCTACATCTACAGTGCACAAATCTGAATGGGCACCTGACGAAGGCCTAGCCGAAACGCGTTGTCTACCTACAGCCCATGTATTTCAGCTGTTCATAGAGTATTTACCTGAACGGAAAAAATTGTGGTGTTTTGGAAATATCAATTGTCTGAAAAGATTTAGTTATGAACATGCTAGTACTGCATCTTGTATCTGAATAATTAACCATGCCTCAGTGAGATTTACTTGCACTCTTTGTGAATTATGTTGTATATATAAAGAGATTGTATTGATGTATATTTTTCTATAAATGTATATGTATATATAGAATAACTGAATGATTGTATAAAAAATATATACTCGTTGTAAAACAACAAAAAAGAAATTAACTAAAAAATTAATTAAAGAGAAAAACGATAAACAGACCAACTTGCTTATTCTGTCATTTGTAAACGTACTTTCCAGAAGTAAATGCAAGTACAGTTTATCATTTAATTGTTAGTATTTTTTTATGCTTTTGGGAGTGAACTAGCAACGAAGTTAATAATGACACTGTGAATATGCGCACTGGCGAGCGGGATGCGGCGCACAGCCTTCGCACAGTGGGTGACTTGTTCCCGGGGGGTTACTTCATCACGCTGGAGCAGATGTGTGGCGAGGAGGCTCCGACGCTGTTAGACACGCTACTTTACTGCCAGTTACGCCACACAGGTCAAAAACTGTTTCCCACGTTTCCGGCTCCTCCGCCAGATTTACCAGCCCTGGAGAACGTGCTGGCGGTGGAATCAGGACGCACGCTTATATCCAGATTGTACCAACGTATGCAAGCTAGCCATCCTGTAGTGATCCCGGCGGCCCGTGAGCTGTGGTCTGCGGAATTGGGTTCCGACATTTCTGATGAACACTGGGATCTATGCTGCAGGCTCCTGGGGGTCCTATCCCCTAATTACCGACTTCGCCTGATACACTTTAAATATATTCATATGATATACCGTACCCCTCACCGGCTCCACCGCATGGGACTAAGAGATTCCGATGCTTGCTGGCGGTGTCGCGCGGGCGGGGCGACCTTCATACATATGGCGTGGGACTGTCCCCCGCTGGCGGCTTTCTGGGTCAAAGTGTTAAACATAGTGGGAACGATCACTGGTCTGCAGATCCCATGCACCCCGCAGGCTACACTGCTAGGTATATTGCCTATGGTCAAGCCCAAACACCGGAAGTTGCCAGCGATGCTTATCCTACTAGCCAAACGCCAAGTTGCGATGCACTGGGGGGTGGCTACAGCGCCTAAAATCAGGGACTGGGTGCGAAGCATAGTATATTGCCAGTCGCAGCTAGCGCTATATTGGGAGATGATGCCGATGCGTTCCAGGCCAAAGGATATCTGGGAACCCTTTACTCACTGGTTGGCGCAGACAACGCTTCAAGAACTGTAATTTTCAAGTTCATTCCCTGCTATTGCTGGGGGACGGATGCGGGTCGGATGGCATGTAGGGCACGCTGGACTACATAGATGGGTCGGGAGACAGTACGGCGGGAGGGGGTGGGCGTATGGTTGGGTCAAGCGCATGGGGTTCGAACACTTTGTGAGGGAGCATATCTATAGTATTACTAGCGGTGAAGTGGTGGGCGGCAGTCTCGTCCATAACATGTTATATGTACACAGCAGTGGATTGTATTGTTTTCTGTTGTTTAAAAATGCAAATAAAAAGAATTTAAAAAAAATAAATAAAAAAAAAATAATGACACTGTGCCCGGTGTCCAATCTTTTCCAATAATAACTGCATGATCTACAGACATCTTTCCATACCTTCCAACCATACCTTCAAAATGCTAGTGTGGATCGTAGGACATAGCTATATTTTCAGGTGCAAGAGGTATGCAGAACTCAGACGTGTTGACTTAGACCTAGGTTTACAAAATGTGGACATTAATTGGTTTACACAGAGAAAATTGAAGTTGCACCAATTGCTACCTTTGGTTAAAACCTCTTTGCGTCTTCCACACCCTGACCTGATTGTTCATTGTGGTGGAAATGACCTAGGCACTTTCGCTGGGGTAGGTTTGGAAATTCTTATGAAGGACACCTTTGGACACCTCAGCTCAGCACCATGTGACTCTGGGCAACAGCTCACTTAATAGCTCACATATTTTCCACACTGGCCTCGAGGACCTTCAGACCCATAGGGATGAGTAGTTTGCGTTTTACAAATACCGTATAGATTTGATACGCATAAATTTACCTTCGCACTCCCTGTATAACAACCCCTAAGCACCCTACACAAGTTACAATGTTCAAAACAAAAGTTCCTCCGAGTAGGTATAACTACATGCTGACACTACTTGACAGATGTGGCCCTGCGGCCAGAGCACATGACTTCACAGCATATGACACACAGTTTGGACTCACGCGTTCATCCCCGACTCCGGCAGCACCTCATCTTAGCACCATGAGACTCTAGACAATACCTCCCATATTTTCCGTACCCCAGGACTTTCAAACCAGTAGGAGTCAGTAGTTCGTCCTAGTAGGTATAAACACATGCTGACACTACTTCCACAGGTGTGCTGCAGCGGCCAGGGCACATGACTTCACACCATAAGACACACAGTTTAGGCTCACGCTTTCATCCCCGATTCCGGCAGCACCTCATCTTAGCACCATGAGACTCTAGACAATACCTCCCATATTTTCTGAACCCCAGGACTTTCAAACCAGTAGGAGTCAGTAGTTCTTCCTAGTAGGTATAAACACTTGCTGACACTACTTCCACAACTGTACTGCAGCGGCCAGGGCACATGACTTCACAGCATAAGACACACAGTGTGGGTTCACGCTTTAATCCTCGAGGCATGCACAAACTCACCTTAGAAACATCACACACTAGCCAATACCTCACTTAATTTTCGTAGCCTAGAACTTTCACACCAGTAGGTATGATTAGTTCACTTTGCACCCCCTCTATAGCACACCCTAAACACCCCACAAAGGTTACAGTGCTCCTACCCTCCTCTTTCCCACATTTTTTGCCCTTTTTCCCCCTTACTCACTTCAACAGAATCACAAAATGGGGGCCAACACTTCCTAGTTGCAAGCGCTTGCAGCGCTTGCAGCCAATCAGCAGCAAGCTCGTGCTCGTAACGCCTCAGCCAATCAGATGGCAGAATTCCCAAATATCGATATCTGTAAATTTCGATATTTCTCAAAAACTACTGAACAGATTTATACCAAATAAACAAAAGCCTGCTTTCTAGACCAAGACCCTTCTCCCTGCTAAATTTGGGGTAATTCCTTTCATCCGTTCGACCTGTAGCCTTGTCTAAAGTTTCCTATGGAAATTAACACTGCAAAAAACACGTTTTGGGACCCCCTTTTTTCTCGGCCCCTCCTTAACGAATCACCCCCAAACTTTCAAAATAGGAGCTGATCTCAACAAAGAATTTGTTTTGAAAATTTCACGAAGATTCATCAATCGGCGCCAAGGTTATTGTGAATAGAATGTTGCCATTTTCCCATAGTAACTAGGTCCTTACTATAACTACCTACTGGCGACCGCCAGTAGGTAATATATATACATATACATATACCAGTATGCGCACATGCCAATTATCCACGGTGGATTTCAATCTGGGTATCCCACCTTGTAAATTATGCTGGTTTTTCTAAAAAGATATAAGCATTATTCTGTTGTCGCTATGTAGAATGATTTTTTGCACAGCATATCTTTATTTAGCACAACTTGTGCAGTATATGGCAGCAGCGAGGTAACAGAAATTGGCACTAGTCCAGAGAATGTATTGAACATCAAATCAGAGATCATGTTATGAGAATATTATCAAACGTGGTAAACTAATTATGAAATAAGCCATTGATAAAACATGTATAGAGTATATAAGTATGTATACGCTCCAAAAAAGTTTTTTCTTTGTTAATGAGTAATATAGGCACTAGTCCATGAATAATAGCACATACTCAGAATTATCTGAGGAGTTAAATGTATAAATCAAAACGCATGTAAAAACCAATATAACACCCTATATATTGGACGAATTAACATCTGAATCATATGTCTACTCTCTTGTTACAAATAGGCCACCTTGTTAACCACAAAAGTCTAAAGATGTATGACGTGAGTCCTACCTTTGTGTTTATTATATATTGTGTACTAAGGCACGTTGGGTCACAGCAGCTTTATCGTGTGATCAAGACACCACGAGTGTCGAAACGCGTAGCGGTTGAAAATAAATATATGGTTGGAGTACTTGGATCCCTGAGTGCGTGTCTACTTATCCTTGGATGTATATATATATATATATATATATATAGTTATAGTTAGGACCTATTTTCCATAGGAAATCCGCAACATTCTATTTGGAATAACGTTGGCGCCGGTTGATGAATCCTCGCGAAATATTCCAAACTTTTGGCCAGCTCCGCTCCGCTCCTACCCTGAAAGTTTTGCGGTGATCCATCAAGCGGGGGCCGAGAAAAAAGGGGGGTCCCAAAACGCGTTTTCCCCATGCAATTTCCCATAGGATCTGTTGTCGCAGCTACAGCCCGAACCGCTGAACGGAATGACACCAAATTTGGCAAAGAAGTAGTCCTCAGTTCGGACTCGTGCCTTTTGCATATATGGTGTGAATCCGTTCAGTAGTTCCTGAGAAAATTAGGGTAAAAATGTTAGTGATATCTATGGCCGTGGAGGATCCGCGGACCGTACCCGCACCATAAGCGCACCCTCCCCGAACCGAGCGTGCACCCGCCCGATCGCGTGCTGAATGCTAATTGGCTGTTGAGTGTCTCTCTACATTCAAAACCAGGAACTGTTGGCGGCCATTTTCTGCCTCGGTAGAAGCGAGGCTGAAGAAGCAAGGGGAGTAAGTGTGTAAAACATATAAAGGGGGCAGAGTGGAAATACTCTGACCCTCTAGAGGTGCTTAGGGGGTCCCAGAAGGACCCCCTGGGGCCCCCCTTTTTAAAAAAAAAACAGCGAAATACGCGCACGGTGCGCGCATCCTAACGCGTTGGGTGCATGGATTCTCACGCGTTGGGTGCGCGGATCCACGGCAATGTTTTGGGAAAAAAGACAAGAAATCATTGGTTGTATGACTACTTTCTACACTGAAAGGTAGGGTGTATATTTCTGTTTTTTAAAGGTATGATTCTTATTGGTTAACAAAAACAGATTGTAAGGAACATTATATATGATAAGCTGATACGTTGAAAAGTCAAGCACACTTCCTGTCTTGTGTAGGAACATTGTGTGCTGAACTTGTGACCTGCGAGCTCAGTGCAGTATTCCATGACCTGTTTCTATGGTAACAGGCAGAAGGCACTGTAGTGAATGAGTTTTGGTAAACTCCTAGGGATAGTGGTGCTTGTCTAGAATCACACTGTGAGTTATTGTGTATTTGGGATCAGTTTGAGACAAGCATTTGGTAACATCATGTATTTGCTGACAGATAACTGTTTTAAAACTTGTCATGTTGTGAAGTTTTAGTAGCATTAGAATCCAGTCTTTGCTTATGCGTTGATTAAATGAGTCATGCTTTGACACTGATGTGCTGTACTTAAATATGTAGCTTGTGTTCAGTACCATTAACTCTTCTAGACTAGTGAATGAGTTTTGGTAAACTCCTAGGATAGTGTTGATTGTCTAGAATCACACTGTGAGTCTATGTGCATTTGGAAACCACTGTGAGAGAAGCATTTGGTAACATCGTGTATTTAGTGACAGGTAACTGTTTTAAAACCGGTCATGTTGTCAAGTTTTAGTAGCATTAGAAACCAGTCTTTGCTTATGCTTTGATTAAACGGGTCAGGCATTGACACTAAAGTGCAGTCGTGAAATATGTAGATTGTGTGCAGTTCCCTTACCACTTCCACTGTAGTGAATGAGTTTTGGTAATCTGCTAGGGATAGTGTTGTTTGTCTAGAATCACACTGTGAGTCTGTGTGCATTTGGGAACCACTGTGAGAGAAGTGTTTGGTAACATCGTGTATTTGCTGACAGATAACTGTTTTAAAACATGTCGTGTTGTCAAGTTTTAGTAGCATTAGAAGACAGTTATGGCTTATGCTTTCATTATATGAGTCAGGCATTGACAGTAAATTGCAGTTGGGAAATATGTAGATTGTGTGCAGTTCCCTTACCACTTGCACTGTAGTGAATGAGTTTTGGTAAACTCATAGGGATAGTGGTGCTTGTCTAGAATCACAGTGTGAGTTAGTGTGTATTTGGGATCACTGTGAGAGAAGCATTTGGTAACATCATGTATTTGCTGACAGATAACTGTTTTAAAACCTGTCATGTTGTGAAATTTTAGTAGCATTAGAATCCAGTCTTTGCTTATGCGTTGATTAAATGAGTCATGCTTTGACACTGATGTGGTGTACTTAAATATGTAGATTGTGTGCAGTACCATTAACTCTTCCAGACTAGTGAATGAGTTTTGGTAAACTCCTAGGATAGTGTTGCTTGTCTAAAATCACACTGTGAGTCTGTGTGCATTTGGGTAAGGATTGTGAGAGAAACATTTGGTAACATCATGTATTTGCTGAGAGATACCTGTTTCAAAACCGGTCATGTTGTGAAGTTTTAGTAGCATTAGAAGCCAGTCTTTGCTTATGCTTTGATTATATGAGTTAGGCTTTGACATAAAAGTGCAGTCCTGAAATATGAAGATTGTGTGCAGTTCCCTTACCACTTCCACAGTAGTGAATGATTTTTGGTAAACTCCTAGGTATAGTGGTTGTTTTCTAGAATCACACTGTGAGTCTGTGTGCATTTGGGAACCACTGTGAGAGAAGCATTTGGTAACATCTTGTATTTGCTGACAGATAACTCATTTAAAACCTCTCATGTTGTCAAGTTTTAGTAGCATTAGAAACTAGTCTTTGCTTATGCATTGATAAAATGAGTCAGGGTTTGACACTGAGGTGCAGTACTATGTACTATTCTGTTCACTGTGGCAGAACTGAAAATTTAAAAGTTTTACCTAAGCACTGTCCTAGAAGTAGTCTGATTATTTAGTCAGTTTCTAAGTACCAAATAGATTGCTTCAAGTGTCTATGCAGTATGCATGTAGTGTTCTAACATACTATACACTTGTCTTTTACACCTTCAATTCCCTAGTCAGTATCCATACACTTCCAGGAAACATCCTGTCACTTCCTTTGCAGTCCTCTAGTGACCCATTCAGCACCATGTACTAATCCATTCACTGTGCTAAAACCCAAACACTTATAAATTCAGCAAGATACTATCTTTGCAGTACTCTAATCATTCAGTCAGTGCCTACGTATTCATACACTGAGCCAGGCCTTAGCACAAGGACTGCTTCAAACCCCTATGCACTATGCATGCAGTCTTCTAACCACCTAGACACTTGTCTTTCACACTTTCAATTTCCTAGTCAGTATCCATACAGTCCAGCAATTGTCACTGCCTTTGCACTCCTCTAGTGACCCATTCAGTACCAAGTACTAATCCATTCCCTGTGCGAAAAGCCTAGCACTTATAAATTCAGCTAGGCACTCTCCTTGCTGTACTCTAATCATTCAGTCAGTACCCAAGTAGTGATGCAGTGAGCCAGGCCTTAGCACATGGACTGCTTTAAATGCCTATGCAGTATATATGCAGTCCTATAATCACCTACGCAGTTGTGTTTCACATCTCCAATTCCCTAGTTAGTGTTCATACTCTACTAGCAAACACCCTGTCACTCACCCAGTGTGTCTCCTTATAGTACTGTAATCATTCAGTAAGTTAGCATGTACTCTTTTAGTGAGGTAGACTTTAGGGCATGAACTGCTTCAAAGTAGTATGCACTATGCATGTAGTGTTTTAACGATCGTCACACTTGTGGTTCAGTGCTATAGTTTCTTAGTCAGTTTTTATATAAAATGTGTTTGTACAGTAATGGAACAGTATAAATTTGAAAGTTATTAATATACATTTATTTGTGATTCTTTTTTACAGATACAGAGCAGGAGTGTTTCTCATCTGTTTGCACTCTTCTCGTGCAAGATTGTTTGGATGAAGGTTCCTTAGGTGTTTCATCATACTTGCTGTGCCGCACGAGTATTTTTTGTTAGGATCCCCTCGTAACAGAACTCTTTGGCAAATCTTGCGAGTGATGAAGGTGGCATTGGTCTTTGTTTGCCCCTCACCACTGAAGAAAAATGTTGTGGGCGTGGTGCCTTCTGCAAAAAAATTTCCTCAGATTCGGTAAATATTTTAAAGCGGCAATATTTACAGTTTTTGTAAGTTAAACTTATAAAATGTTGTTAGCTGTATGCATTTTATATATCTGTGATTTGTTTCTTTTGGTATTTTGTTGAGAATACCATGTTGTTGTTTTTTTAACAATCTTTCTGATTTTCCAGGTCTGTCGTCGACATCCATGATTCCCACCGGAGTGTTCCGCCTTGTTGTTTTGTATTATTGTTGTTACATTTTGTTTATTAGTTTATTGTTCATATATATGTTAATAAAAAAATAAAGTTTGAAAATAGTTTATCGTTTATATATTTATTATTATAAAAAATAAAGTTTGAAAAAAAAATTAATAACGTTTTTGGTTGTTCTCTTAAATGCTGTGTGACTCTTTCTTGTTCTTATTACTGTTATTTGATGGAGTCCACCGTGGTGTTAAATTTTGGGGCACTTATCGCTGGAATACTGGTGATCTCTGCAGTTTGCACCAACTTCTGAATAGTGTGTTAGATTTATCTCAACTTTACTTCCGTTAAAGTGCTGATAATAAAATGGAGAGTAGCCGTTCCCGTGCAAAAAGACACAAGGTGCACCTTTCCGATTTATTCTAAATACTAAAATCCTGTATTGAATTGCCCTGAGGTATTGGCTGCACTTACAGTGTACACACAAAATCTATTAAGGAATCTCATTGTATTTATATTGATTGGGAATAGTGCGTCAGGTGCTGGATCTTGATGAGATACACTGCTCAGTTCGTATATTGTTCTGCACACGAAAAAAATCACATCACAACTTTCACACCAATTGCAATGCGAAACCAATTCCGGCGATTACTTAGACACTTTAGCACCAGGGATTTTACACCTGCTTTCTGCTGGTGTTAAGCAGGACAACTACCTGCACCATGAAAGGGAACACAGCCAAGAGGCACACCAGAACACCCACAGGTGCCATTGAGTCAGGGAGCATGATACAGAGATACCCATGAGGGCCACAAGACTCATCGCAACAACTTCAGGACCGCCAATGCCCCCAAAACCCGCATCTGAGCAAGTGTGTCCCTGTGGTCATTATCTTAGCATGATAGGCACGAGCCCTGCAATATCACAGTGTGCTGTCACCTCAGCTTTGGCAGTGAGCCTGGACATGTAGCTACGCACGCATCCTCCTGCATGTACAACCGGCGTGTGTTGGTCCGGGGTACACAGGTCAGCGCAGGGGTGTGCCTATTCGGCAAGGGGAACGGGGTGTCTCGGACATGTCTGTGTACAGAAAGTGCGGTAAGTGTATCTCTGTGTTCTGGTGTGGCCTGCCACAAGGGCCGCAGCAGTCGATGTTGTAAAGTGGCATGCACCACCTCCAAACGGCACTGTGATGGTGTAGTTGGAATGCAGCAGGACATGCGCGAATAGGCATTACAATGGTGTGCCGTATGAGTGCACGAGATACAACATCGCACCGTACATAAGTGTGGGGCTCGTGTGAGGGAGGAGCAGCTGTTTGGCAACGTAACAGACAGTGAACTCACCCATGTGCCACATGCTCGGCATCTCATCCATGATGACCACGGTCACAGACATCCCACAACACCAACGACTGGCCTTTGTACACATCCTGTAGGAATGCAGCGTGGTTTTCACTTCTATGCTCGTTCAGTGGTGTGATGTTGGCGGGTTGTGTGACTTGTGCTCCTTGTTGGTGTGTTTCATTTTGGCCATTGTTAGTCTATATGTGTGTTGTACTTAATTGTGTATGTGTGCCATTCTGCCCATCTCCCCATCTCCCCCCTCCCCCCACTCTCTGCTTCTTCCTCTTTCTAGTGCTGTTGTGTCTATAATTTTGTTGCTGCACACATAAATACATGAAAAGAATAAATTAGAATAGTTCCTTGATTCTTTTAGGTTTCAAAACTTCTCTATTGGTTTCTTTTTAATTCCATATGAACCGTTTTTTTAATATTCAACAACACATAGAAGTCAGAAGTGCAACGTATTCTATCGACACACTTTCTAGAACATTCTACAATACGTTCAGGTTAAAAGTTCATCAATTTTTTAAAACTTTACGATATTTTTTTGTAACATTTTCTTGAATATTTAATGACACGTGCAGGTTAAAATTTGACGATTGTTTTAAGTTCGAACAGTGCCTTCCAAATGCAAGTAGCAGGTGTGGTTGAGCTGAGCAAATTTTATCCTATGATATGTACTCCACGTTGAAACTGCTTTTTCTTAACCAATCACAAAGATGCTTTTCCACAAAACTAATGTGCACCCTACTTTTAAAAAAGAATGCTTTTCATGATATCTTTAGAGATAAGTTATAGATAGGAATTAGCATTTAAAAAACCATTGAAATTCACTGAAAAAACCATAGGTTTCAGGGGTGTTATAGTTAGGAATTGGCATTTAAAAACCCTTTGAAATTCACTGAAAAAAACAAAAGTTTCAGGGGCGTTATAGTTAGGAATTGGCATTCAAAAAACCTTAGAAATTCACTGAAAAAAACATAGGTTTCAGGGGTGTTATAGTTAGCTGGACATTTCCCTCGTACAAAACCCTAGAAATTCCCCTGTTATAGTTAGTTCAGCTAACTATAACTCGCGCCCCCGCAATGCCCTGCTGATGACGTCACATATTACATCACTCATGACATGGTCAGTGACATCACTGATGACATCTCAAATGACATCACTGATGACATCACTGATGACATCATCCATGTGATAAATTACTGCATCTTCTCACACCCTAATTTAACCGTTGATACACAAACTCAACATTTCAGACGTCCATTCTCAAAACCATAGATACCCCAATACCAATAACTACATACCCACTTATTAACTCTTAGGTCTACATACACCTCCACTCATTCACATGTACAGTCACTCATACTTACAGTCACTCCGTACAAGACTATCATATGCATTTATATACCTACATAGACACTCACACACCACCAATCATCCATAGAGGTACTGTCACACCTAGTCAGTCATGCAAATAATTAATCACACTCCCATTTACTCACCTATGCAGTTATACACACTCAAGTCCACTTACTCATAAAAATAGTACCACATTCTTACGCTCTTATACAATTATTGATACAAGTACACACTCATCCATACAGCCACTCTCACAATCACACACTCTCACATATACCCACTTATATACTCTTACACGCATATATACTGTCTTTCACATATGTAGTTAGTCACAAATGTACCACTGAGATATACATTAAATCCCTAACACACCCATACATACACTCACTCAACCATACAGTTCATCACAGATACACTCTTAAAACCATGCACCCATAGAATCACCCACTCACACATCTATGCACAGAGTCACACACAGCCTACCCACACAAACACTCAGGCACCCATACAGAAACTCAGACAACCAATCAATAACCCATATAGACACTCAGATAGCTAGTCACAAAACCATGCAGCCACTTATACACCAACAGACAGAAACATACAGACATTCACACAGTTTAGTCACTAGTCTGCAGTAAGATACATTTAATGACTCACTTATAGAGTCAGTTACGCACCGAGAAAATCATCCATTCACACACTTGTACAGCCACTCATCCTTCCACAGGCCTTTCACTATAAATATATAAAATATATTTAAAATTTACAGAAACACAAAGTCACTGGATGATGTCATCAGTGATGTCATCAGTGATGTCATTTGAGATGTCATCAGTGATGTCATCAGTGATGTCACTGACCATGTCATCAGTGATGTAATATGTGACGTCATCAGCAGTGCATTGCGGGGGCGCGAGTTATAGTTAGCTGAACTAACTATAACAGGGGAATTTCTAGGGTTTTGTACGAGGGAAATGTCCAGCTAACTATAACACCCCTGAAACCTATGGTTTTTTCAGTGAATATATATATATATATATATATATATATATATATATATATATATATATATATATATATTTTTTTTTTTTTACCTACTGGCGGTCGCCAGTAGGTAGTTATCGTTACAACCTTATTTCCATTAAAAAAGCATTTTATGATTGCTAATAACTTTGGTTTTGTTTGATGAATCATCACAAAATTCTCCCCCAAAAAAGTCTATCCAGGTCAGCTCCTATCTTGAGAGTTTGGGGGTGATTCATCAAACGGGGGCTGAGAAAAAAGGGGGGTCCCAAAACGCGTTTTCTCTATGGTAATTTCCATAGGAAATTTTGCGACGAGCTACAGCCCGAACTGCTGAGCAGAATTACCCCAAATTTGGCAGAAAGGTAGAGCTTGGTTCAGAAAGCGACCTTTTTTTAAAATTGTGTAAATCCATTCAGTCGTTTTTGAGAAATTTAAAGTAGAATAGTCAAAAAATCTATATCCCATAGGAAACTTTGTGCAAGGCTAGAGCCGAAACTACTGAACGGAATTACCACAAATATGACAAAAAGGTAGTGCTTGGATCAGAAAGCGACCTTTTTTTAAAGTGGTGTAGATCCATTTAGTAGTTGCTGAGAAATTAGAAAAATAAAAGTTTCGATATCTGGGCGGAGTCTAAGTCCCGTGCAAGAGCTTCACTGTGTTTGGCTGGCAACACTCCAAACCAGGAAGTGTTGGCAGCCATCTGGTGTCTCGATAGAAGCAAGTCACCCGAAAACAGAGAAACAAAGGTATAAAACAAGAGAAGGAGGCAGGGTAGAAACACCCTGACCCCCTAGGCCTGCTCAGGGGGTCACAGAAGGAGCCTCAGGGCCAAAGAAAGCATAAAAAAATATATATATATATATATATCAGGGCAATTCGTTCTGGGGTCGTGGGTTCCCACGTTTTATTTTAATGAAACCCGGTGTGGGCTAGGTCCCGGGGGCATTTCTTAAAAAATTATAGCGGGGACTCGCTGCGTCTGCGGGGGCCCGCTGGGGTCCCCGCAGACCGAGGGCTTCACTCATGTTGGGAGGGGGGTTACGCAGCCCCCCTCCTGGAGTCCTCCATGTGCTTATAACTTTGGCGTCGTTTGACTAATGTTTACTAAATTTTCCAAAAAGTTTCTCTTTTTTGATCAGCTCCTATCTTGAAAGTTGAGGGGTGTATTGGGGACGTACAAGGTTGGTTGTTGATTGAAAGCAAGTTTATTGCGAGATAATTGCACCCATGACCGGAGCCAACCAGCTGCGAAGACATATTACAGCGTGATTGGTCAAGGGGGGGCTGAGAAAAAGGGGGGTCCGAAAAAGTGTTTTCTCAATGCATTTTTCATAGGAAACTTTAGACAATGCTACAGGTCAAACTGCAGAACGGAATTACGCCAAATGTGGCAAGGAGAAAGGTCTTGGTCCAGAAAGAGAGCTTTTGTTGAAATGGTGTAAATCCATTCAGTAGTTTTTGAGATATTAAAGGAAAAAAAGATATATATATCTGGACGGTGCCTAACTCACGTGCACAAACTTGCCTCTGATTGGTTGTTAATACTTCAAACCATGAAGTTTTCTCTGATTGGCTGCTAACCAGGAAGTGTTAGCAGCCATCTTGTGCCTCGCATCGAGTGAAAACATAAAACAAAGGTCCGGGGCAATTTAATATACTGGAGCTCTGTCTGTGCGAGATACCCCTTTCACTCTGCGTGTCCCTACATCAGCAGGTAACGTACCCTTTTTCCCCATCAGCATACCTCCAACAACATTCTTGGGCCCGCAAGTCTCCCTCTGCGAACCCCTTGTCGGCTCACAGCTCTTTGGGTGCGAGTTCTTGGGCCAGCAGTTGTATCTGTGAAGCCAAGACTGGAAATATATCTCAGGTCTCTCTCTACGAGATACGCACTTCAAGGTCCCTCTCCCCACATCACTGTTCCGCAGCTATCCCTTTGGAAGCCTACGGCACGCACCTTTCTCTATACCAGTCAGCCCACAGGTGTTCCTCTGCAAGCTGGCCCGCAGCTCTCCCTCTGCGAACTAACGGGCCACGGTTCTCCCTCTACGAGCCTGCCAGTCGGCTCGCAGCTCTTCATCTACGAGCCAGCCCGCCGGCTCGTAAGTCTCTGATAACAGATACAATGGAGGCAACAATCATGCAGGTCGGACACCCAACACTGCTCTGACATCCCCCAGCAGGTGCTCCTTGTCCGCCATCCTCCCTCGCCCCCACCCCCCACAAACAAATGTGACAGTCACGTTAGGGAATCCGGAATGTAAAAAATTGGGTAATGTTGTTTCATTATTAATAAGAAGATGCTTGTGAGGCTGGACAAATAAGAATCTTAGTCATGTATGGATTTACATATAAAACATTTTATTAAAACAAAACAACAACAAATAAAACTATGTACAGCCATGTGGTGTCATCGCTGGACCATTTTTGAATCAAATCCTGCCAGACAAAAAAAAAAGATAAGATGGTACGTCATGCATCCAGCAAAGAAGAAAAAGAAAGAGAGAAAGAGTGAGAGAGAGGGAGTCTGAGAGAAACAAAGAAAGAGTGAGAGAGAGAGAGGAAGACAAAGAAAGAGAGAAAGAGTAAGAGAGAGAAAGAGATAAAGAGTGAGATACAAGGAAGAGAGAAAGAGATAAACAGTGTGAGAGAGAGGAAGAGAGAGAGAAAGAGTGAGAGAGAGGAAGACAGAGAAAGAGTGAGAGAGAGAAAAAGAGAAAGAGTAAGAGTAAGATACAAGGAAAAAAGAGAGAGAAACAGTGTGAGAGAGAGGAATAGAGATAGAGAAACAGTGAGAGAGAGGAAGAGAGAGAAAGAAAGAATGAGAGAGAGGAAGAGACAGAGAAAGAGAGAAAGTGTGAGAGAGAAAAAAGAAGAGATGGAGAGGGAGAGGGAGTGTTGACACTGGATAAAATCTTCGCAGCTCACCTTTGTGCCACCGGTGTGTCTCCAACCACGTGCCGGGACATAGTGCACCCTCAAGTTTAGTCATCTGAAAGATAGTATAGAATTTGTAATTGCAGAGTACATACAACTGCCCATGCCTAATTCTCTGTTTCGCCAATGCGCACTCAGGCTGCTACAGCCCATCCATTCCCACTGCTCGGAGGTATCTGTGTGCTCTTGTGCACTCAGACTGCCGCACACTATCCACTCCCACCACCCAGAGGTGACTGCCCGCTGCTGCCGAAAGAAGCCTCTCTGCTCACCTTCTGCCACCGGCGTGTGTGTAAGAGGGTCCACCACGTGCCGAAGCAACTTTCTCAGGCATTGTCAGGATGGCCACACATCATTGCAGGTTCTACATGTGTTCAGCTATGGTGGTGTTGGGGGGGAACGTTGATTTGTGAATCACAGCCTGTTAGATAAAAAGCAAGATAAGATTGTGTGTCATGCGTCTATCAAAGGAGAGAGAGAGAGAAAGAGAGAGAGGAAGACAGAGAGAAAGAGGGAAACAGTGGGAGTGAGAAGAAAAAAGAGAGAAAAAGAAAGAATGAGTGAGAGGAAGACAGAGAGAAAGAGAGAGACGAAGAGAGAGAGAAAGAGTGAGAGAGAGGAAGAGAGAGAGAGAAAGAGTGAGAGAGAGAGGAAGAGAGAGAGAAAGAGTGAGAGAGGAAGAGAGAGAGAGAATGAGTGAAAGGAAGAGAGAGAGAGAAAGGGAAAGAGAGAGAAAGAGTGAGAGAGAGGAAGACAGAGAAAGAGAGAAAGAGTGAGATACAAGGAAGAGAGAAAGAGAGAAACAGTGTAATAGAGGAAGAGAGAGAGAAACAGTGTGAGAGAGAGGAAGAGAAAGAGAGAGAAAGAGAGGAAGAGAGAGAAAGAAAAAAAGAGAGAGAAAGAGAGAAAGTGTGTGAGAGAGAAAGGAAGAGATGAGAGGGAGAGGGAGAGTGTTGACACTGGAGAAAATCTTCGCAGCTCACCTTTCTGCCACTGGTGTGCCTCCAACCACTTACCGGGACATAGTACACCCTCAAGTTTAGTCGTCTAAAAGATAGTATAGAATTAGTAATTGCAGAGTACATACAACTAAACACGCGCAATTCTCTGTTTCTCAGGCTGCTGCACCCCATCCACTCCCACTGGTCGGAGATGTCTGTGCGCTCTTATGCACCCAGACTGCTGCACACTATCCACTCCCACCGCCCAGAGGTGACTGCCCGCTGCTGTGGAAAGAAGCCTCTCTGCTCCCTTTCCGCCACTGGTGTGTGTGTAAGAGGGTCCACCACATGCCAAAGCAACCTTCTCAGGCGTTGCGTACTCGCAGTAAAGCAGAGCACACAATTCAAAGTGGGTGTTGATTGTCAGGATGGCCACGCATTATCGCAGGTTCCACACGAGTTCCGCTGTGGTGGCACTGAGTGACGGAGTTCCGTGTTGGGGGGGCTCAATTCGTGAATCACAGCCTGTTAGTTAAAAAGCAAGATAAGATTGTGCGTCATGCATCCATCAAAGGAGATAGAAAGAGAGAGAGAGAAAGAAAGAGTGAGAGGAAGACAGAGAAAAAGAGAGAAACAGTGAGAGTGAGAGGAAGAGAGAGAGAGAGAAAGAAAGAAAGAGTGAGAGGAAGACAGAGAGAAAGAGAGAAAGAGTGAGAGAGATGAAGAGAGAGAGAAACAGTGAGAGAGAGGAAGCGACAGAGAGAGAAAGAGAGAGAAAGAGAGAAACAGTGTGAGAGGAAGAGAGAGAGAAAGAGTGTGAAGGAGAGAAAGGAAGAAATGAAGAGGGACAGTGAGTACCCATACTGTGGACAAAACCCTCACAGCTCACCTTTACGGCCATGTCCCGGGACCTAGTGGAGCCCTTAAGATCCCACATCTGAAACATAGTACAGAATTAGTAATGGCAGAGTATATACGACTGCGTATGCCTAAATCGCTGTTCCACATTTGTGAATCCAGGCTGCTGCACATCATCCACGCCCGCCGCCCAGAGGTGTCTGCCCGTCCCTGTGCACCCAGGCCTCACTTCTCACCTTTTCACAGACAGGGCACCCTGCATATCATGCAGCCCCGCTCCGCAGGCCACCAGGTCTCACATTTGGTGCTGCGTCTTGATTTTGCCATGGCAGAGGACATACCAGTGCACCCATCATCATCACAGGTTGCACACCCCCTAAGCCCTTGCAGTGCCACTAACTCAGTGACCAGCGAGGTGATGCCACATGGCGGTAGGCCTGCGCTGTCTGATGGCTCAGGCCTACACTGCGGTCCAGCAGGGCACACAAAACCTAAGCTGTCCAGACTGCCGGGACGGGCCATCACTGCAGGCTGCACATCCACTCAGCAGTTACGGTACCCGTACCTCAGTGGACCGAAAGTCACTGTCCCGTGCCGGTGTGCCTGTGCCAGCCACAGTGCATCCAGTGCGAGCAACTCTGAAATGGCGGTGAGCATGTGCACCCAGTCTTTTTTATTGGGAGGGTCACGTGTCCTGTGACGCCTGTGCTGGATGGGTGTGGTGTGGGTGTATACGAGCCATGAGGGAGTGGTTGTGGCGTACTGACAACTAGGGTGTGACCAGCAGATCACTGCAATGAAAATCTGAGCCATGTAGTGTTGTTGTCCTTCCCTGTAAGCATAAGTAGAGCGGGATGGCCTGGCTCATGCCAGTCCTGTGTGAGGCTGTGAAGAATGACTCCGGAGCTATGGGCGTGGCTCCATCGTGAGCTGTATGAGGAATCAACTGATGTGGCACTGTTGCCATATTGGGCTTGATCACGCATAATTGGGCTATATTTTTCCCGGTTGTGCGGTAAAATTTTGGTTTATGCTAGTTGCCAGATTATAAATATATATACAGCGCTCCAGCAAAGTAGTATGTTAAAGTGCTTTATTAGACAAATATTTACTTGGCAGCCTGCCACCACATCAATTCCAATGCATTCACCGCCTGCTTGGCGATGTCCCTGCCCCTCCATCCTTAAAGTAGCAATATTGGGCTACTTTGGGCAACTTTTTGGTTGGCTTTGGGCTAAAAAAATCGTCAATGTGTCACTCTCTGAGCCAAGTCCCACAACATGGCCAACATGGAAGGTATGGGGAATCACTGACCCTACATTCATCCATAGTTCCACACAAGAAAGATGGTGGACATGACACATCTGTGTGGATGTGAATGTTTATTGCACATTCAGTGGAGTATTGCAGCTGTAGCAATACAGGGCCATGCAAAGCCCAAATTTCAATTTTTGGGACATGGAGGGCAGCCAATTAGAGACTAACTTGTTGTCGGAGTTAGGCTGCGCCAACATATGTACTTATACAATCACTCCGCCAATCCCCACGCACTTATAAATTCACTATACACTCTCCGTGCAGTATTCTAATGATCCAGTCTCTACGTACGTACTTGTACAATGACCAAGACAAAGTTACATAACCAAAGTTTTCTCCCACTGTCAAAGGTAAATAGGTTGCATACACTGTCCAGAGCACAATGTAATGTGGTAGGGCCCAGGGGCAGCATGTTGCATACATAATGAACACACAGACACAGATAGATAGTGGAACTGGGTACGGGCACGTGCGCTCAACTCCTTTTTATTACCAGGGTCACATGTCCAGTGACGTCTGTGCTGGATGCCTGTGGGGTGAGTATAAGCCAGCCCTCCGGCAATGGTTGGTGCTGGCAACAAGTACAACAGTAATCATTGGATCAGACAGAGAGATTCAATCATAAAGGGTCAATGATTTGTGCTGCACTAAGGTAGGGGCACCAGATGTGAAATATTACACAAAAGATTCTATCGTAAAGGCTCCATGACTTGTGGTACACTGAGGTAGGGGCACCAGATATGAAATTATAAACAAAATATTGTATCATAAAGGGTCCATGAATTGTGCTGCATTGAGACAGGGGCATTAGAAGCATTCAGCGTGTGCACAGCCAGCGATGATGCGTGGTCCGGGCAGGCCGCACTGGGAGCAATGTCTCTTGCCTACTGGACGGCGTCATCTGCAATTGCGACTCGATCTGAATTGTGAGCCCTGCAGTCCGCAATGTAGATGGAAGGCAGTAGTCAGCACAGACATCGAGGAATGTTTTTTGTTACTTCCTCTTGTCACAATTCGAGGACATAGAGTACAATTCTGTGTGCAATTAATAAATCATGTCTCAATGTAAATTGTGAGCTCTGCTGACCGCAGTGTAGGCAACAAAAGATGAAATATCTATGGAATACATTGTCGAAATGTATAGGTTTCAGGGACGTTATAGTTAGTTGCCTACTGGACTCTGAAATGAATGAATCAAGACTGGATTCGAACTGTGAGCACTGCTGGCCGCAGTGTAGACTGCCATTCAGTGTTCCTTTGGACTTGCAAGATGAATTTGGTCATTGTACTAAAGCTATAATTGATATAAAAAAGTCCTTGAAGGAAGGATACTAAAAGGATATTGTCTAGGTTTCAGGGACGTTGTAGTTAGTTGGCTACTGGACTCTGTAATTAATGAATCCAGACTCAATTTTAATTGTGAGCCATGCTGACCCCAGTGTAGGCCAGAGGAAGCGGTCAGCAAGGGCCCACAGCCACGTGGCGTTGAGTTGAGCTGCACAGTTAGTGGCATCAGATGCATTTAGCATGTGCGGAGCCTGCGATGATGCGTGGTCTGGGCGGGCCGCACAGGTAGCAATGTCTTTAGTCTAATGAATTCTGCCTCAGTAAAGCCACGTGGCGGTGAATTGTGGTGCAGTGAGTTAGTGGCACCTGAAGCACTCAGCGTGTGTGCACCCTGAGAGGATGCGTGGTCCGGGCGGGCTGCACTGGTGGCAATGAATTCTGCCTCAGTAAGGTCACGTGGCGATGAATTGTGGTGCAGTGAGTTAGTGGCACCTGAAGCAACCGCGTGTGCGCACCTTGCGATGATGCGTGGTCCGGGTGGGCTGCACTGGTAGCAATGTCTTGTGTCTAATGATTTCTGCCTTAATAAGGCCACGTGGCGTTGAATTGTGGTACCTCTGGCGTTCAGTGTGTACGCAGTGTGCGATGATGCGTGGTCCATACGGGCCACACTGGGAGCAATGTGTCTTGCCTACTGGACTGCGTCATCTGCATTCGCAACTCCATCTGAATTGTGAGCCCCGCTGTTCGCAGTGTAGATTAAAGGCAGTAGTGTGATATTGAAATTGAATTGAATTGAATTGAAATTGAATTGAAATTGAAAAGGCATTTCTAAAGTGCATGGCTACCCGAAAGCATCCCAGCGCTAATGCGACCCTTAAAGCAGGTAGAGAATTTAAGGAAACAAAAAGGTATTTAAAAGCTTGCGAAAGGTGAGATAGTTCGATTCACAATGGATCGACAACGGCAAGCTGTTCCACAGTTTAGCAGCATTATACACAAAACGGCATCCTCCTCTGCGTGCTCTCTTTATTATCGGGACTATAGCTAGCTGCTTTTTGTCAGATCTAAGTGACCTGGCTGGGCTATAGGGCTGAATAAGAGATCTGATAATGGGAGGACCTTTATCAGAAAGGGCTTTATGAGTGATACACAGTGCCTTGAAATGAACTCTTTGGGAGATCGGCAGCCAATGGAGCACTGAAAGCGACGGTTTAGCTGAGATGCGCATAGAAGAGTTAGTAAGCAACCGTGCTGCACAATTTTGAATGACCTGGAGCCTTTTAATAGCTGACAGGGGGACTCCTAGATAGAGAGCATTAGCATAGTCCAGGCGAGAAAGGATGAGTGCCTGGACCAATACTCTTCTCACAGTTAGTGGGAGCAGGGAGAGGATCTATCTGAGCATTCTTAGTATTTCATAGCAGCCGGCGGCTACCTTACTAGCCTGCTTCTTAAAGTCCAGGCTATGGTCTACCCACACTCCAAGACTCTTAATTTCCGCTTTGGGAGTGGGCGGGAGACCAAGACAGTTAGACCAGGAAGAGGCTATTGTACAAGGGGAATGATAGTATGTACAGACGTAACGGTGCTGTGCCGCTGTGTTCGCAGGGGGCCTGTGTCGAGGAGGCCCACGGTCATGGTGGCAGCTACGTGGCAGGGTGAGGGCCGCCGCTCTGGCAGACACGTTGGCCTTCACACAAGTAAACCGCGCCCAGAGCCCCAGCCTATTTATTCACACTTCTACGCTGGAGTGGCGTACGTTGGGCCAGCCCACTGCACTTCCTCATACAGGGGACGACGACACAGGTACATGACCGAGATCTTCCCCACTGCCTGAGGTAACATGGTTGGCTTAATAAAATCACGGCTAGAGCCACTGTTATTAATTTTTATAATATAATTACAATATACAAACTTTTATTAAGGTATAATTAACCACAATATAAAATAAACAAGGTAAAATTCTTGGAATGCGCTCAGGAAAGGAAAGATTACTGGGCCCTCCCAATAGACGAGCCCGTAAAATGCAAGCACCGAATGTGTTAAAAAAAACTAAAGCACAGTTAAAAGGACCAAGTCAAACTCTAATTTCCCCAATAGCACGGATGTTTGAAAAATCTATAAAAATACCACAGAAATTTGATTTTATGAAAGATCCAACAGGAGCACTCATGTCAATGGAATCACATTTAGAAATAAAACAATTACAGACACCAATTAAACCAATTAACATCTTGGAAAGAAATATATCAGCAATTGAAATAGAATGTGATATAGAATGTGAGTATGACTATGTCAGCAATACAAAAAAAAAGGAATTAGAGGATCAAATAAATGAACAAAAAATGGATTTGGACAACCAAGTTTTGCTTTTCCAAAATAGTAGAGAGGGACTCGGATATAGAAGAGATGAAAACGTGGATAAAAGATCTACCACAGCTTGATAAACCTGTTAACCTTATGAGTTCAGGGGCCCCTTTGCCACTAGAAATTAAAGTTGAAATAAGGAAAAAAAACGAACCAGACAATGCCAACACACTACATGAAATCGTACTTAAAGACAACAAAGTCAACCAAGTCACCCAAGTAAAGCAATCCCCAATTACGGAGAGTATAAATATGGCATTTGTGTCAAATATGCCTTTAGGAAAGAGTGGAGACCTAAATGGGGAATTGACTTATGAAAAACAAGAGTATGACACTTCCAATCAATCAAATAAAAAGACTAATAAAAACAGAGGAGGGAATGTGCAAATGGAAAAAGTGGAATACATTGATAAACATAATAATTGGGCTAAAGAAAAAACTCAAACAGAAAATCATGAAAATTCCCAGGATGATATAAACGCTCATATGAGAAAAAATGAGGTACTTAATAAAGCAGGTCTAAAAAAAGGCAATAAAGATCTAGGATCGGTATGGGATATATTTTATCATACATCAATACTAACTCTGGAAGCATTGACATATCAATCAAATAAAATGGATACCCAAATTGAAATACTTGGAGTTATGGCTTATGCAGTCACCGGAATTGATCATAAATTGATCATAAATTAGCTGAGTTAAATAACTTAATAAATAAAGCTGAAAAAGAAGCAGCTTCAAATTAATTCGACTGCACATGTGCACCTATAATAAATAAACTGGCTACTATTCCAGATGTAATAAACAGCATATTAGAAGATGTTAAAAACACTGTCGGAAAAAAACATGAAAATCAAAAAGCAGAGATAGGTTGCATCAGAATTTTTTTTTTAACCATCTGCAGTTGATGAAAAAGAAAAAAATCGAACAAATTGGTGATATAAAAGATTCTAATATTGTGAACAAACCAGCTATGGAAGCAATGCAGAAGAAACAAAATGAAATAAATAGTTTCAATAACACGGTACAGTGGAATGACATAGGACAGGATAATGAAGATCTTATGGCCTTTGAAATAACAAAGAGACAAAGGAACAGATTACGTAAAGCAAGAAAAAAGGAAAAAGAGGAAAAAACACTAAAAACATATTTCATACTAGAAATACCAGATGATTTGATAACACAAGAAGGAAAAAAGGAAACTGGAAAGAAATACGGTGATGTACTAAACAGTCAGTCTACAAAACGATTGGAAAGAAACGAAAAATATTATGATATATTCACAAAGTCTGAGAAACATATTGCAGACTTAAAATCAATTCCTACAAATACATATACAAGTATACCTACGGGAAATACTGTTCAAAAAGAGGGGAGGAAAGTTCAGGGGAGAAAAAATGAACTAATTGGATTAAAAGAAAATGGATGTGTACTAATAAAAGACCTTAAGTGGGAAATCGAAAATGATCCGATCGAAAAAACAGGGTCTCTATCCACCTTAATCAGTCATAACGAAGAACAAAGGCAGCCTATTCATAACCAAAATAACTCACCTAATGCAATAAAAACTCGTTGGAATTTGATACAAAAAAAAGAACGTATACCTAGAAAAACCAACGGATGGAGGAAACAGAGAATAACCTTACGAAATCAAAAGAATTAACTGAAGATAACACCCATAAATGTATAAGGGACGACATAGTAATCATAACAAATTGTCAAGGCAAACAAATTATATGTAAAGAAAATGAACCTAGGGACGAAAAAAAGAAAGGAATGCCGAACTTGAAAAGACCTTCCCAAATTACTTTTACACCATTATTTGACTCACGTGGCAAGCATGACACCCTGAATAGAGGAAATATTCTTCGACTTTTTAAATCTATACCATCATTTGGAAAAATTGACAACAGAAGATATAGACTGTGTAAGCTTCTTACAAAATTCCGAAGGCAAACAACCAATAACAGTGCTAACTGTAAACGCTGCCTCTATAGCAGACCAAATCATGCAAGAATACGAAGTTTTTCACAGCTCGGGATATTAATTAGCCAACTAGCCCCAAAGGTATACCCAGCTCCTTTTATCAAAGAAGAAAGTCCAATGAAAAGACCAAGCAAGATGAAAGACGATTTAGTCTATTCTATATTAAAAAATCCCCTGGGAAAAACAAACTGCGATAGTGGAAAATCCGTATATCAAGGAAAAGATAAAGAAAAGATAAAAGAAAATAAAGGAGTAAATGAGAAATGGATCCTGACGGCTTTACATGGCAGTAACAAACAATGACAGAACAAAACACAAGATGTAACAGATGAAACAAACACAATAGTGGTTTGTTCATGGAATATAAATGGTTTATGTAAAAAGATAAAAAATGCTCAAATAGAATCATTAACAAACTGTTATCAAATTATATTGTTGCAGGAAACTTGGGAATTGTACCCTTTTATGTTACAAGGATATAAAGGATATTTTGTTCCCGCAATAAGACATTATAAATTTGGACGGCCGTGTGGGGGCCTGGCAATATTTTTACTGATTGACCTAAAAGTAGAACATAGGCAGCTAGATACGAATAATTCTAACCCAGGACCTCAGTGAATTGTGGTGTACCAAAATCTCACCTCAGATCCCAGAACCCCTATCCAGCCAGCATCAGTGTCCCATTCGTTATCCGAGATGTGGCTCGGCGGTCCCAATGTATAGACAACCCAGAACAAGCGACTTAGAATATTTCTCAGGAGAGGTGGGGATCAGAAATACCTTTTCGTAATTATTCTTACATCAGTCCACAACAGAATAAACAGAGACGCGGTAAATGTTCAAAGAGTTTATTTTATAAACCTCGTGTTCTAAGATGCAGTACTTTGGCTAACATAAGCAGACAAATGGTCAAGATCAGAACCATCAGCATTGTTACAATACCATAGAAAATGAAAGGAGCAATCATAATAAAATGACAGTGGCAATCGGCCACCTTCCTTTCTCTAGCAAACTAATATTATTATTATGCTAATAAAAGGTCTCTAGGCTTGAATGGGGAACCCCATACCGTAAGGATCAGCTTAGTGGAATCACATCACAGGATCAGCAAGGCTCTCTCCTGGGAATGCTCTTCTTCTGAATTAATCTAAAACATGTTGCACTGCAATATTAAAAGCACTCGTCTTTCAGGTATCTGCAGCTGCGTGCGTGTTATGGCTAAATAGTGGGACGATCACCCTGTACCTCACAACATGCACCGTCTAGTGACCCAGACTGTTTCTTTACACAATGTACAGACCAAGGTCGCTGCTCACTGTTAAGGATGTTAACAACAGACAGTTCTCACGTGAAGCAAAGCCGAGTAAGCATTTCTCAAATAATAACATGTAACTACAGTGTTGTGTGCCAAGCATCAAAAGCAGCAAAATGGCTTTCTAACATTTACGCAGTTGTGCTAACTTAGCATTGTACATAGGGAGATAGTAATCTTCACTACAATGGTTAATCCCAGAGCAAGTACTTGATCACTCAAAAAATGTTAAACAAAAGGCTAGTGGGAGGAACTTCATGATGGATATGGAAGCTTTGGGTCTTAGAATGTTAAATGGTAGATTTGAGTCAGATACACCCCCAGCGTGGTCATTTCAGTCTCACCGGTATAAATCTAGAATAGACTATACTATGGTTTCTGTAAATATCTTTGACAAAATGACCTCATATCACTTAAAAAAGGTATTTGAAAGTGACCATAGTCAACAAATAGTACAAGTGAAATTGCTAGGATCAAAACATCAAAATTACTTAACCATGCACGGTCAGATTTGCACTTCTAATTATAGAAAACTTACTTGGGAAACAAATAATATGGACACCACGATGAAAAAGGCACGAGAACTAATTAAAAAATGTTTTAAAGATAGCACTGTATTGTCAGTTATTGATCAATGGGAAAATTTCACACAAAAAATAGTTGCACCATACGATATTTTTCCTCATGTTAAAAAAAAAACACACTGTCCAAAGGAAAAAAAACGATACTTTTATCAATTTCCCATATACAGTAAAAAGGTCCGACGGACCCGTAATAGACTTAGGAAACAGCTAAATAAGTACCCAAATGATGAAGATATACAAATAAAATTACAAAATGCCAACAACGAATTGAAAAAATTAATTTGGAACGAAAAAGATAAAATTTATCAGGAATTGTGTGCAAAAATCTTCTATGCCAGTAATCAAGCGAACTCAAGGGAGTTTTGGAAAGTGATTAACGGATTAACCAGGCCAAATAAATCTGTAGTCACATCCTCCTTAAGTGAAGAGGAATGGTCCATATATCTTATAAAAATCCTAAATCCTAATATAGAAGTGAATATTGAGGAACACAAATCGATTACTAAAGAAAACAAACACTTAATGACAGATAAGATCGATGTAGAATGTGACGCAGAAATCTATATTACAGAAACCCAAGTCGCAAAATTAATAAAGAACCAAAAAAATGGAGCACCAGGACCCAATGGCATTCCGTTTTCTCTTTACAAAGAAGAACCAGATTACTGGGCTATTTATTTGACAAAGGTATTTAATGATGTCATACGAACAGGGATGGTTCCAAAATCACGGAGAGGTTCATTGATATCTCCAATTTTTAAAAAAGGACTTTGGCAACAACCGGAGAATTACCGCCTGATTACCCTTCAAGACACTGATGCAAAATTGTTCGCTTGGCTTTTATTATCCAGTTTGACTGACTGGGTAAAGGATAAAAGGATACTGCCACCGAACCAAACTGGGTTTATCAAAGGTTTAGGAACCTCAACAAATATATTGATTCTATCTGTATTAATGGATAAGGCACTCTTAGTTAAACAACCTTTGTATTTTTGTTTCGTCGACTTCAAATCGGCCTTTGATTGTGTGAACAGGCATCATCTGTGGAAAAAACTTAAAGAGCAAGGAATTCCAAACTTATTATTGAGAATGATACAACTACTGTACACTGATACCTGGATTAGAGTAAGAATTGGTGACGGGCAAACATTAACCAACAAGATACTTACAACGGGAGGTCTAAAACAAGGGTGTGTCCTTGCACCTCTGCTATTTATTCTTTTTTTAGCGGATCTTTCAACTACATTGAATAAGGTAAATGCACATCCGCCTAGATTAGCAGATAAACAAATATCTAATCTCCTTTACGCGGATGATGTAGTACTTATAAGTCACACCAAAGTTGGGTTGCAAAGGATAATTGATTGTATATCAGTGTATGCAAAACAAAATGATATGGTGATAAATGAAACAAAGACCAAAGTAATGGTAGTTACGAAAAATATAAGGCTTAAAAATAAATATAATTGGAAGCTGGAGGGAACGAAATTAGAACAAGTTGATTCCTACCGGTATCTTGGAGTTATATTCAACGATAGTGGAAATTTTCTACTGCAAAAAAGAGAAATTACAAGAAAAGCTAATACTATGACTGCTGCATTTAGGATAATTCAGAATTCAATATCTGATTTGTCTTTTCGTCCTTTACTAAAGATCATCTCAGCAAAGCCATTACCTACACTAACATATGGTTCTGAGGTATTAAATGGGAAAGACGCAGAGATTATTAATAATGCAATTTCAAAAACGTATAAAATTTTATTTTGCCTGCCAAAAAATGCTTCGCAAGCTCAGGTGAGGCTCGAATTTGGGTAAATAACCAGCTTCTAGCAAGAAAAGGACAAGCTCTTAAAGTTTGGAATCGAATAAAAAATGACCAAGAAAATCAAATGTCCCAGCTATTATGGCAAGAAGTCAAACATAATAAGAAGTTACAGGCTTGGTCCTACCTAAATAAAGCAAAAGAAGAATTTGGTGTAATATCGATCTGGGAGAATACGATTACCCAAGAAGGTTTTAAAAAAACAATTAACAAACTTACCAATCATTTTTCTCTGATAAAAGATAAGGATATGTTTGCGAAAAGAAAACATGCTTGGCCAATCATAAATGGATATATCAAAAAACATTTTCAAGAATATTTAGAAATACCATGGTCATTGAAAAACAAGAAAATCTTTATCGGAGCATGCTTTGGGTTACTGCCGGGTTTATGTCATGTACCCATATGGAAAAAAACAGCAGTCAATACTGATTGTAGATTATGTAAATGTGGTAACGAGAATATTATACATCTACTATGTCGTTGCCCTGGGTTAGAAACGGAAAGGAAAGCCATTTTAAAGAGACTATTTAACGAACGTGGACTAAGGTCATGTAGACAAGCAGTGATGGCATGTCTAAACTCTAAAGATATATTCATGATTTCTGCATTTGTAAAATTTTTAACACTGTGGATAAAAAATTAGGGGAGTAATAATTTATTCTACATTTTTATATATTGTATATTGTATCAGAGGCATGATAGCAATTGTGATTATTAGGGGTGGGCGGAATTTGCGAAATTTACTTTCGCAAATTATCGCGAAAATGTTAAAAATCTCCGCAAACACGCCGGAAATATCGCGAAGATGCAGAAGTTTTTTTCCCGCCTGTTCGCGGTATTTTTTGCGTGATCGTGGGTCACCAACTTACCCATGCGGTTGCTCACGGGCGCGGCCATCTTGTTTTCACTTGTCCCGCCCTCTCCCGATGCTTACTTCCTGTTCCGGTTCGCGCAATGCATGTTCGCGCCCATTCGCAGTAGATATTTCCTGTTCGCGAATGCTTTTACATGATCGCGTTGCTTTTTGCTTGCTCGGGGAGAAAATATTGCGCAAACTTGCGCACGTGGTCGCAATGGGCGTGGCCATCTTGTTTTTCACTCTATTGGATGGTTCTGGGGCCTGATTTTCAATCCTTTGTTTCAACCCATTTTTTTTTATCTTTCTTATTTATTATTTCTCTTACTATTTTCCAGCTTCTATATCTTTGGTTTTTGTCTCCTTTTTTTTGTTTTTTAGCTACTTTTTCTCTTTCTATTGCCTGCTATTATTTATTTCCTTTACTTCTTTAATTTTATTACCTTTTCTTACCCCAGAACCATGTCTAAGGGTAGGGCTGGTCGCCGTCGCAGCCAGAGCCGCGACCGCCTTCCTTGCGGAAGGCGGCACCCACAAGGGGTGCAGGCACGGGCCTTATTTGGGGAGGTGGAGTTGGCTGCACTAATTTTCTTTGTGCAGCGCCACCTCCCCTCAACCCTGGCAGCAGGTGGCAGGCCCGGGTGCGGCCTCCGGGAGCGTCAGCAGCGGTGGGGAAAGGTGTGCCGGGCAGTGTCGCGCTTCTCTGGGTTCCGGCGCACCCAGGCGCAGCTGACGCACCGGTGGTCCGGCATCCTGGACCGTGAGCAGGACCTGCTGGACCTGCTAGGAGTGGAGGTCCCGGGGCTTGGTGAGTATCTATTTAATTATTTCTACTTTGTGTCTGTTCTTCTGCTCTGTGTTATATATTGTGAATATCTTTTTTTTCTTCCAACCAGCGAGAATGTTGCTGCTTACTTTCCAGGTTAATTATGTTTAAAAGTCTTCTGTGATTTTTTATGACACATGTGCTCTTCTGCGCTACTACTAATCTTACTTGTTTGCAACTTTGCATTTGCGCTCACTTAGCGTGATTCTGTACGAGTTTATTTTAGAGAAATTAAGTTACGTGATGCTACAGTGACTCTAGTCCACTCCTTACTTTGTCCTGTCACTAATAGATAGGGGTGGATTGATACTTAGGTTTAGGTACTTTGTAAGTATGAGTTTCTAATTTGTTAGTGGTATGCGTGATGCCCCCTCAGTTACGTGACGTGCTGCTAGTACGGCAGTCTTTATTAGAACCTTTTCTAGTTTGTTCAATGAGTGGTGGTAATTGGCTTAGCACTAGCAGAACATCAGCATCAATCAATCAACCCAAAATTTGGCGTATACAAAAAATGTAGTCATGTGTCCTCCATTTGACCATATGCATTGTTGAGGAATAAAAGAAGTGGAAATGCATACTTAATGTACAATTGGCATGCCTGGAATAGGTGGGCTAGGTTGGGTGGTACGTCGTACTTAGGCTTAGTTGTAACTTAGTATTCTGGAATCAGAATGGAAGACTGGATTACTGTTGATAAATAGTAACTTAAGCAGTCGATCCGCGAATCCCCCAATACTACTTGTTGATCAGATGAGATTGGTCAATTTAGTTATTGCAATTGTTGTTTACATAAGTGTTTTTTGACCGTTGTTGAAAAATATTGTATTTGTTTGACACCATCCATCAATGTTTGTCTCTTTCTTATATCTTTCCTGTTCATCAGCACCCAGGGGCAGACAGACAGGGAGTGGGGGTTCGGCGGGACAACAGTCCGAACAGCACCAGGAGGACACCAATGAGGGCTCCTCTGCTGGCCCCAGTAAGTCTTCTTGTTTTTAATAATATTTCTTATTCCATAACTTTTACTGCACCATATTTTTCACGAACTATTGTTTCAGTTTCCAAATGCTATTTTTTTACCAACAATTATCCTTCGATCTGTACGGTTTCAAAAATCTTATCCCTGCCTCTGCTATGATGACTCTCAGTACTACTACTACTAATACTATCAGTCTGTCTGTACTGTAGTAGCTAGTCTTGCCCAGTTGGCCAGTGCCACTCTTTATGTGAAAGGTTGTAATATAAAACTCATATTCACCAGTAGCTCTAGCCATTGAGACCAATCCTTTGGGTCGTCCTCTTGTACTACTTCTAGTCTTATTGATCTTGAGTCTTTGTTAATCTTGAGGCTTTGTAAATTCACAGCAACAAAAGCCCAACCAGATTTATTACTATTTTGATATGATAGCCTATAGGACATACTACTACTTTTGTAGGGATCTTACACATACAGAGACCTTTGCACAAGAAAATAGGATGTTGGAGATGGTAGGTTGGACCTTCCTCACACACCTCAATCAGAAATTCAGCACCCACCACAATTCCACTGCTCGACTATAGTACTGTCTTGTCATAATTATTAGGTCTCCGAGCCCTCCCCCCAAGATACCCAACAAGTAGACAACCCAGAACATAACACACCCAACCTCTCAGTCATGGAAGCAATACACATGCACACCCTTACTTTAATGTGCTCACTCGTGTAAGTTAGTCCACACCAAATACCACCAAGTCTATGTAAGTTCAAAATGTTTATTTTGAATTGAGAAGCTCTGTACATTGTTTTATTATAAAATGCAGCACCAACCGGAAAATCAATAACATTAAAACAATAAACATTGTAACACTTATACAGTTGGGAATTAAATCATGATAACTGAACAGTGGTGGAAGGCAGCACCACCATCCCTTAAGAATTTAGTTTATATACATTTATAAATGAAGATGTGAGTGAAGGGACCCCTCACCTTAGGAGAAACTAGTACTGGTAGTTGTTGCATCATTCAGAAGCTCTGCAAAGCTCTGGTTCCTAGAAGGGAATCTTCCGTCTGTAATGCGAAAAATTAAATGGTGTGCGTTAGTATATTGCAACTTGCAAGCATTTCTCAGCCATGCCTAAAAGTGTAGCATTTATGGATAAGCAATATGGACTAACAGTACACCAGTACTTCCTAAAAAAGGGGCTTGTTAATGTTTTTGTTGACCGCTTGTACGCAGCGCGTAGACTAGACAGTAGCAGTGTGAGGCAGGTCATGTGGGCTCAAAGGTGTCTTATACAAGAAGCTGCAAGTTAACGTCACATGTGCAAAAATAAAAGACACATGGCTCGGGCTAATTAAGCAAAGGCTACAATGACCATATATAACTATTAGTGTCTACTCTACTACTACCTGATTTGTACTACTGATGTATGTTAGTATTAACTCATTTTTCAACCTTGCTACTGATCAATAGGGGGAGGTGTATATGACGCCTAATAAATTAATAAATGTGTAATGTTTTCTAGGCGCACTACCGACCACCATTGCCGGGGCCAGCGAAGGCGACGCGGAGGGCGAGGATGCGGCAGTTGCTGCAGATAGCAACGGAGCGGTAGGGGGAGTGGCAGCACCAGTGGCGGGGGGTGGTAAGTTAGATTCATAATCCTTAACTATTGTTGAACTTGACAGTACACTCACTGCAAGGGTGTACTATATGTATACTGTACTGTTGAGACTTAAGGCCCCATTAGGATGGCGGGCGTATTGCCCCCGCGGGCCGGCGGTATTCACCGCCGACACCACAGGGGCAAACCTCCTGCCATCCCTGTAGAAAAGAGTCAGACCCCCCATATGTCGACCAGGCGGAAAAGGGTTCAATATGGCAGTGGTGTCTCTCTGAACACACCGCCAGCCATATAATCTGCATTTTGGAATGCCTTTGCGTGGCAGCATTGCCGTCTGCCACGGAAAGGCATGCAGACATTGCAGAGTATGCTTGGGGGCCCCCATGGAGGGTACCTACCTATGCTATGGAACCCCCCCTGCCTTTCAAACCAAAACTTGACAGGCTCCGTGCAGGGCCCATCATGTTGTGCTTGGAAAAGCAGCACAACATGTATTTTTAGCATTGCTTTCGGCACCGCCAACCAGAATGTAAAAAAAACAGGATGCACCCGCCACTGTGCCGGGAGCATCATCCTAATTAATTGTCCCCACGGGACCCCCACCCTTTTTAGCATGGCAGGCGGACAAAGTCCGCCCGCCATCCGATGTCGTAAGTAAGTATGAGTTGTTGGGGACGTTTGAAGAGTGAACTAGAAGACTAGAATCCTTTTAATTTGCATAGGAGCGGGACTATTGAGTAACCAATGGCCTCATCTATCTGATTTCAACTCCGCTTTGAAAGTTTTATGGAGAAGAGCACCTGGTGCACTGTTCAACTAAAAAGTGAAAGACGGGTGGAAGTAAGAAGGACGGGCGAGATATAAAATGTTATGTACTACTGTGCTTTATAGTGCTACTCTACCATGCCACTATGTGTATAAATAATTAACTTGTCTTACTGTTTTTCTAAGAGTATATTTTACAATTGTCTTGTTTTTTTCTTTTTGATACACAGCTACTCTAAACTAAACCGCAAAGAGTAGGCCGCCAAGGCACGGCGCCGGAAGCTGGAGGCAATCCAGTGGGAATACCGGCGGCTGGTGGTCTTAGCCGAGGAGGAGGAGGAGACTGCGGCAGCAATTCAAGCCTCCGCCAGTGCCCCGGGCCCCAGCCACCGCCCTCCAGTGGTACAGCGCCACCGTCTGGCGGCTGCCCGCCGCCACCATACTAGTGCCATCTCCAGTACCCCCCCACTGTGGCTGCAACTGCCGTGCCCTCAGACGCCGCGTCGCTCGTCTAGAGCACCAGATGCGTGTGCTCCTTGAGTCCCGCCCCACACCTTAGTCCCTGTCATTAAGTTCTGCCCCTTTTTTAATTCTTGTTTGGGTGGGTGGGAACTTGTTTGGGCGTTGGGTTTGGGATTTTTTCTTTACGGACTTTTCTCCTATGGACAATTGGACATTGGTTGGGGTTAGGGAGGGGGGTGGGTCAGCTTTTGTGGGTTTAGTTTATTTTTGTTAGGGTAAATTAAATATATTTTTCTATGTTACATGCAATGTTGTTAATGTTTTGTAGGTGGGGTAACTGTTTTACCTCACACTGTTTCCTTGCTGGTGCATGGCCGCCCATAGCCTGTGTTTGATTTAAATAATTGGCTGACTGTGTAAGACACAAACAGATAGATGCGACACACCTCACTGGTTGACTTGTCCTTCTCTCTTACCTGTGCTTGATGTTTATGTCCAACTGTGGCACAGCAATGGCTGCATGGTGAAGATGGTTTCCTTTTTCTAACATGCCATGATTGGGGTGGTGGTGGTGGTAGTATAGTAGTAGTAGTAGACACTGGCAGGGTGGCAGCATTTGCAAAAAAAGAAAAGGAGACAGTCAATCGCCTTTGAGAGACTGTTAGAGGAGTAGTAGAATGAAGTACAGTACAGAAGTTACTGAGCAACAATAATATGCTCAAATATTAGACAACAAAACATAATGGTGGTTGGGATAGCCTACTAGACAGAGTTACAAACTATAGTTGTGTCGAGTCACTTGACTAGGCCTACAGCCTAACAGTTAGTGCTGTATATGAGGAATGACAACAAACAAATCCAATCAATGCCGGCAATTCATGCTGAGGTATATGTTCCTTTGTTAAATAAAATAACCTAAAATATCCTACTCATGGGTGGGCAAGCAGAAGAAGATCATCGCTCTGCCTTGAAATTGAAGTACTGTTGCTTTCACCACATCTGCCCCAGCAAGTGTGTGATTAAGTATTGGTGTACTTTTAATTTAGTCACACCTCGACAATAAGTCACACAGCCCGGGGGAAGAGGGTTAGGGTTTGTTGAATGGATGGGAAGGGGGTTTTTGGGAAAGGATTGACAGAGAAAAACAGCATGCATGGCCAAAAAAACGACAATCATTGAAGACTACCATATCCATATGTTAAGGGAGAAAAAGGAATTGCATGTATGATGATGAGAGACCCGGATTACATACACTTCTAGTTCTTGTTCTGTTGTTCCGGCCTTAATACTTTTACAGATAGCAAATAGAAATTTTAAATATTGGTAGGGAAGAATCATAAACAGAGAGCAAACCTAATGATGATAATAACAACTTTAAGAACACACTGTTGTAAAGAATGTATACAAAATATTAATCAAATTATTTAAAAGAAGATACAAGTGGATACTGTTACTGTGTTATCCTGGTAAAAAATGTGGACTGGATTTGCATCTCGGCATCCCTCTTGGTCCTTCTCTCGTCCATTAATCTTGGGTGTGTCGCCTCGCCACTCGCCACTGCCCGGCTGGAAACAAAAATATCGATTTATTGGTAAGGTAAGTGTGCATTGTAATGTTTTCCAAAGTATAGGGCAAGGCCCGGCCTGCAATTGTAGATGGAAAACCAAAGGGGATATTGAGAAACAAAGTTGAAACAACTGCACAAGTTATGGTGTAGTGCAACAAGTACACTTTCCGAAGTGGCATGTATGCATCATCTCCACTCTAGTCTGTTTCCAGCATTGACCTTCAACAAGAACAGGAGAGAGCAGGCCCACAGTGCTTAGCAGTAGCACATCCTACGTTAAGACTTTAGAGTACTTTTTTTTTTTTAAAGAGTTGGACAAAGGCAAAGCACATTATCCATTCCATAGCATTTTACAGTTTAAGTTAGTTAATCAATGCACCACAGTCATCCCAATTGTTATTACACAACAAGAATAGAAATATTATTGACTTGAGTCAGTCTTTAGTGTGTACAGAAAGATAGATTACTAGTACACTTTGACTTCACTTTGTGCACAACAATCAAACAACGAAAACACAAAGACCAATCGCTCAGAGTCAGGTGTCCAATGCATGCCATTGTCATTACCTGTTCCTTCTCATCTTAAGTTAACGGGCCGTCTATTTCGCCATCATCATGATGGGCAGTGCTGTTGTGTCATCATACTCATTGCGCAGATATAGTGAGTCCCCTTCCTGTATTGAATTAAAAGCAATTTCTTATTTGCAAGAAGAGGAAAATTGAAATTCACCTTGAGTTAAGTTTAGTGTGTTCTGTAGAAAGTTGATTAGTGGCAGTGCACAATTACATAAATTCATGCACAACAAACACAACAAAATCATTCAATCTGCGACTCTGCGTCCAATGCATGGCATCAATAATTACCTGTTCCATCTTATTTTCAGTTAATGGCCAGTCTCTCTCTGCTCTTAAAAGGAGGATAGCTATAGTAGTCATCTGATTCATGCTCCACTTCTTTTGGCAGGACTAGGAAAGTTTGATTTTTTTCTTGTAGTATTTTACCATCATCCAATCATCATTCATGAGGGCAATGGATTTGGGTGGGAGATTCAGTATGATGGAGCGGAGGAGCTGGATTCAGAGGACTGTACTGTCAAATTGCAGACACCTGAAAATTGTATATTAAATAAGAAGTGTAGAAGACGGTGGTAATGGATTTGTTGTGATTCACAAGTTTGGAACCGGAACGACAGACACACAAATAACGGTGGGAAAAAAGGGAGGAAGACAGTAAATGCAAGCCTAATTGTCAGGGAAGTATAGCTCGTCCTCAAACTCTGGGGGGTCAGCCAGTAGTAGGTAATCATCATGTGACACACTACTTCCGTCACCTGAGCCGCTGTCCTCATCTTCCTCCATTGCTTCATGTATTGTGTAAATCGTTGGTATGAAGTGCTGATTCATTTTGATCATTGTTAACCTCTCCACGTTTTTGGGCGAGAGACTGGTCCTTCTCAATGTTACAATGGAACCAGCAGCACTGAAAACACGTTTGGAAGAGACACTTGCGACAGGGCAAGCCAGATAGCTTATTGCGAGCCTGCTGAGCTGTGGTCATTCAGACCTTTTCCTATACCAATACTGCAATTGGTTTTGATCAATGTACACCTCTGTTGGGTCAACCAGATAGGCCTGGACCATCCGCTCAATGTTCAGGGTTGCTGCTGGTAAGCTTTCATGCTGTTTTTTCTGTGCATCAGCACTGTGCTTATTAATGCCTAACTTTACATACCAATCGTGTAATGATTGTACTCGGCCTAATGATCCAGTTATTGTTTCTGTGGTCGATAGTGATGGTAAGTGTTGTGATCCAAACGTACTGCCCTCAGCCGACGAAGTTGCACTTGATCCTGCATGGCCTGCTTCAGTACTTCTTGTGGGTTGATCTTGCGGGCTTTTGATTAGCAGCCGTTCGTTTTCCAACTTACTGGCTGCTTCAGCTATACAACTTTTGTAGCGGGCAACATCAATCTCGGAGAAAGCAAAGAATGTCTTCAGTCCAAATTTTGCACGTGGATCCAGAATTGTGGCACAAATGTAATGTTCTTGTGACAACATTTTATTTTGAATCCTTACATTTTCAGCTAAGCGCCGGGATAAGCTCTCCACCAAGTCATGGGCTTGCCTTTTGTCCTCTACACCTTTGTATGATTCAGACACATTATTCAGCTGATGCTCTAGCATTTGCAATAATGGGATAGCTTGGCCCATTGTACAGTCCTCCTTGCTGACTTCACGTATGAAGACCTCAAATGGACACAGCATCTCAGTCAGGCATTTAATTAGGCTCCATTGATCCATCTCAAGGTTCATGCCTTTAACAGTAGCATCCCCGCTTCTGTTCCAGACATATTCATGGAGTGACCTGTACTGCTCATACAGACGATCAAGCATGTAATACGTTGAGTTCCAACGTGTTGCCACCTCCTGGATGAGTGCCTTGACTGGCATCCTATGTTCACGTTGGATGATCCTCAGCTGCTTCCGAGCTTTAAAAGAATGGCTGAAATGAGTGCATATTCTTCGGCAGATGGCCAGTAAATTGCTGACTATGGGTTCTTTTTTCAGAAAGTCTTGAACTAAAAATAATGTTTATGCAGTGCGCCAAACACAGAACCCTGAAATAGGAACCAAGTTCCATGGCCTTGAGTACATTACTGCCATTGTCTGTGGCAACAAAACCAATACCAAGCCCTCTTGGCCGCAGCCATTCCAAAACCTTGCTGCGAAACTCGTGTAAAATGTTTTCTCCATGGCGAACATGGCTACAGTTGCATGTTTCCGAGTACCTTCAAAAATCGCAGCTTTGTCAACAGCACATCGTGCAGATAGCTTATCTCTAACCCCCACAAAAGAGATCCAGTGTGCAGTGATGCACATGTAATCTGTGGCTTGGCAACTGGTCCACATGTCTGTTGTCAGGTGGATATTGTGCACAGCACTCTGCTGCAAAGCTTACCCAACCAATTCCAGCACATCATGATGTAGTGCCGGAACAGCAATTCTTGAGAAATAGGACCGGCTGGGAACCTTCCATTTAGGGCAGATGGCAGACACAAATTCAAGGAAACCCCCCGCTTCCACAAATGAAAAAGGAAGAAGGTCCAGCGCTAACATTTTAGCCAGCTTCGCATTGTACAATCGTGCCATTGGGTGGTTGCATTGGAACTGCCACTCCAACCTAAACATGCTCTCAATGGTAGGCTGGATTACTTTCCTTTGTGGTGCTGTTTTCATTAACCCACTATGGCTCAACGACACAGATTGTCTCATTGCGGTACTCAGTCGCCTTGGTGTCTCACTCTCAGCCTGACTCAGAGTATGGCTCTTACTGCGGTGCCACTGTGATGTTACTGAGGAGGATGTGGGCGTTCCCACTGCGCTACTGGGGACAGGGCTAGAAATGCCTCCCTCTTATTCACCTGCCACCGCAATAATATCGCTCCCTGATTCATCCTGACCAACTTCAATGGGTTGAGTTTTTCTACTTTCTTTTAACTTAAGTAGGTGATCCTCCCACACGATAGTGTGGTGTATTCTGAGATGACTTGCTTGTCCTCCGGTACCATAGTTTGTACCAAGCTTACCACGCCGAACACCTTGGCGCTAACAGAAAAGAAGTCCCAAACTGGGGAGGAGATCTTTCTGGCACTGCTGGATGTGCCACTTTCAATACCAGATGAACTGGATAGTGTGCTTGAAATGTGACCCTGTGCACCTAGACTGTGACTTTTACTACCACTACCTACTGAGATGGTTGAGCTGGATGTAGGTCCCTGCTGGGCCCTGGAAAATATGGCAGCTGGAGGTTGTGGTGGTGTAACCTGTGTTGGTGATATCCGTGCTACATCCCGCTCAGCCTTTCTGGATAGGGTGAGAATGTTGGTCTCCAATCCCTTTGGGGCGGGAGTAATGTGCGTGATGACTTGCTCGTCTTCATCAACATCATCATCACCCCCCTCTTCTACATCTACCTCCATAACTAAGTTTTTCTGGGACCTTCCTTTTCAGAAGCATTGTCTTGTGGCGTATATCACTCTCAGACTGAGCTGGTGGGAGCCAAGTGGCATCACGATCATCAGAAGCGGGGCTTGAAGAAGAAGATGATGGACTAAGCCTCCTTTTCCTTGCTGGTGGTCTGGAAGACAATAGATCTTCTGAAACAGTGGTTTGACTTTGCTCCACTTTGTCTGCAGGAAGCTCGATTTCCTGAAATGCCCCTACGTCAGGAGCAACAACTACTATGGTGGGCTGTTGCGGCCGCTGCTGTCCTTGTTGCGGCCGCTGCTGCTCTTGTTGCGGCTGCTGCTGTTCTTTTTGCGGCTGCTGCTGTTCTTGTTGCGGCTGCACACTGATCTGCTGAGTTTGCGCCTGGGTTGAACTTGATTGTGTACTACTTTGCGGTAATGACATTTCTTCAACATCGCTGCTCATTAGTAGACTGGCTACCTCTGCGACACTAAAGCCCTTGGGCCTAGGTTGGTGGGGTTGGACCGCTGTGCTGCTCCCAGCTTGGTTCCCGGACAACGCTGCAGCAGGCGTAACTTTTTTGGTGCCAAAAAAACATTGGCCGGCACACCACCAGTCGTGGTTAATGGCACTTCCTTTTTCTGTTCCTTCTTCTCACCGGCAACTTTCTTGGTACTGGACCTGGTACCTTTCTTTGGGGTCATCTTCTTCAGATGTCACGCACGATGCAGATGCACAACAAGTTCTGGTCACACGTGGACGTGATGCCCAGCAGGACTTCTGTCTGGCTGGCAGTACAACGGGTAGCCGGGTGATGCTGATGACACCTACTCCTCTGCCTTTTGTGCACCTAAAAGCAAATAAGCCAGGAGAAGAACATGAGTGAAATGTTGCATTTGTTGTTGTGGTTCAGTTACTTAGTACTGTACTAGTGCAAACAAAAGATAGTCTAGCCATTTATTACTTTTCTTTTAACTAGGGCTATGTTATACTACTGTGTACAGTCACACACTACACTCTCAGGAAAGATAGGAAAGTTAATAATAACCACCAAAATAAAAATGTAATGGAAGTGGGGTGGACCCTATTTGCCATTAAATTATTTGAGCATCTCAGCATCCATGGGGCTGCTACTGGCAAAGGGGGTGGATGGATGGAAGCAGTAAGCCAAATAGCCAATAGGAAAACCATGCAGGCCTATGTCAAAAGCTGGACACTAATAACTCGCAGTCCAAACACAAAAAAAGGCCACCACCCACATGGACACTCAAAAATCACAAACAAGCCGGGGGCCTGGGAAACACCAGGAGCTGACAAAAGGCCTATAAAAGCCAGGTAAAGGATGCATGCTAAAGCACACTGCTCTGCCTTTTTAATGCAACAAAATGGAAATACGAACATTCACAGGCCCCAAAAAGATCTGCAGGGTGCATGCATTGCACACCAACACACCAGACACATACAACAAAAGCATGTCTTTAAGACAACCAACATCAGAAAGGCCACCCCAAAAAAACACACTTCCCCAACTCGATCCAATGCCATCCATGCCCTAAATGATGTCTAAAAATTCAACAGACCACACAGAAAACACTTGATTAATAAAGCTGTGGCTTCCTGCTCTGATCCTAGTGGATGAAAAAGCAGGCCTGTTGGCAGACAAGGCCAGGCAAGCTTGCAGGCCTAGGCTTCAAAATGGCCACCAGCCACATGGCCAGGCCCAACAACATCAGAAAGCCCACCTCAAAAAAACACACTTCCCCAACTCAATCCAATGCCATCATGCCCTAAATGATTTCTAAATTCAACAGACCACACAGAAAACACTTGATTAATAAAGCTGTGGCTACCTGCTCTGATCCTAGTGGATGAAAGCAGGCTTGTTGGCAGACAAGGCCAGGCAAGCTTGCAGGCCTAGGCTTCAAAATGGCCACCAGCCACATGGCCAGGCCCAACAACATTAGAAAGGCCACCCCAAAAAACACACTTCCCCAACACAATCCAATGCAATCCATGCCCTAAATGATGTCTAAATTCAACAGACCACACAGAAAACACTTGATTAATAAAGCTGTGGCTACCTGCTCTGATCCTAGTGGATGAAAGCAGGCCTGTTGGCAGACAAGGCCAGGCAAGCTTGCTGTCCTAGGCTTCAAAATGGCCACCAGCCACATGGCCAGGCCCAACAACATCAGAAAGCCCACCCCCAAAAAAACACACTTCCCCAACTCAGTCTAATACAATCCATGCCCTAAATGATGTCTAAATTCAACAGACCACACAGAAAACACTTGATTAATAAAGCTGTGGCTAACTGGCTACCTGCTCTGATCCTAGTGGATGAAAGCAGGCCTGTTGGCAGACAAGGCCAGGCAAGCTTGCAGGCCTAGGCTTCAAAATGGCCACCAGTCACATGGCCAGGCCTAACAACATCAGAAAGCCCACCCGAAAAAAACACACTTCCCCAACTCAATCCAATGCCATCCATGCCCTAAATGATGCTTGAAAATGAAATACATAAAAAAAAAACCAAAGGAACAGTTGCTTTATCATGCACACACCCATGAGGCCATGCCCATGACTAGCTCGGGCCTACTACTGACTACTACTACCCACAACATTTTAAAAAAAAGGAATGATGATAGTTAGCAAAACTAAATTGTAGTTACAACAACTGCAATGCCCACAATCAAACAGACACAACAACCACTTACTTGTAAAATATCCTATTAAAAAAATCCTCAAATCCAATTGCAATGATGCAGCAGACAATAAGAGTGATCTTTCCAGCTCAAAATCCAAAGGCAGAATGAGCAGGAGATGGACAAAGCACTGGGAGGAGCCTGCTGGACAGGAACAGGAAGTTGGAGATTCTGTGTCACTTCCTCCCTCTCCCCACCTTTTAAAAAAAGGACTCCTTGCACAAAAAAGGACAGCCAAATGTCAATCTGAGGAGTTGTTTTCATCCAAAATCATCATTTACAGAAGGTTTCATGCTGCTAGAGCTGATATTCTTCTCCAAATAGAAAATGTTACATGTTCGAGTTCTCGAGCTTCACATTACTTCCGCCGGATGTCGATGGCGTGTCGAAAATGACATGATCGCGTTCTCTCGCTCCCTGACGCGTTGGATATGACGTGTTCGGGGTCTCTTTCTCCTTTTCACGTTCGATTAGACGTGCCCACGTCCTCACGCTCTCGCTCGCGGTGTAGAATGACGTGTTCGAGATCTCAATCTTCTCATACTCGCGCGGTGCATGATCGCGAGAAGAATGACGTGATCGCGCGACAAATGACGTGATCGCGCGACAATGCGAGCGCGAACTGTTGCGAGACAGCGCAAAATGGCTACCAACAATCCAATATCTCGTGGAGAACGCGACCGGGTCGGGAAAACTTGTCATCGAACGCGGGGATTCAGGTAAGGCGATCGCGCGCACGCGAGAATGTAGTTTTTTTACAGCGCGAGCAAGAAACAAATTATCGCTAAGCTGCGGAATGCGGAAATTTGGACATTTTCACGCTTGCCGCGGAACGTGAAAATGTCAAATTATCGCAATTTCCGCGAACGGAACGGAATTTTGGCCCAGGCCTAGTGATTATAGCGTTTTAATTCTTTTATATTTGAGGATATTTTAATCATTTTTTGTAAGATTTTAATTAATCAAAAAAATAAATAAACTTGGTTGCGTCCACTGTCCACAACACTACAAGCACCAGCTGTATATGTACACATGGAGAGGTTTTTGCTCTGCATAGTGAGGTCTGTCCAGCACATCACCGCTACACTTGGTATTCTGTGCATTATTATTGGTGGGTGACTTGCATCCTTCACACATGTTTGGTTGCCTCATCTCGCAACATTCAGCTATTGTGTGGCTGAGGGGCCATGCCGTTTTTGGAAGGTTCGCTGTCCTGTTGTCCACTGCCTCGGAGGTAGTGGGGGGGTGATCCGGAGGGAGGTCCTGAGGGTGGTGGCAGTGGGTTTTGTGGCCTTCTTGAGTGTGGGAGGTGCATGATCAGTAGCTCTATGACATGAGTTGGGACTTCAGATGTGATTCTACGCTGGGCTCCGTTTCATAATGTAGGTAGTCATCCTACTTTAAACCAGTAAAAGGCAGATGTTACATTCCTACTGCTGACGCAGCTTATCGCCTGTTTTATTATTATTAGCGTTAGTTGTTGCTCTCACTTGTGGCAATTTTTTTTTGCGGAAGCTATTGCTGGAAAACTGGTGATATCGACTGTTTTTACCAGGTTGAGAATGGAATGATAATTTAAAATCACTGAAAATGCCATAGGTTTAGTGAACATTATAACTAGAAATTAGCATTTAAAATTTTTTTGAAATTCACTAAAAAAACCATAGGTTTCAGTGACTTTATAGTTACAAATTATCATTTTAAAAACCTTTTAAATTTACTGAAAAAAACATAGGTTTCAGGGACGTTATAGTTACAAATTAGGATTTAAAAAACCTTGGAAATTCACTGAAAAAACAATAGGTTTCAGGGACGTTATAGTTAGTTGCACATTTCAATCGTACAAAACCATAGAAATTCACGTGAAAAACTGATGCATCTCCTCACACTCTAATATAACTTTTAATACACCCACTGTAAAATACAGACAACCATTTTCAAAATCGTTACCACACCAATACCAGTCTACATACGCACTCACTGATTGGTAGGTCTACACACACATATACTCATTCATCCATACAATCACTCATACATGCAGTCACTCATAAATACAACACTATCATATGCACTCATACACCTATACAGACAATCATACACTGCCACTCATCCATGCAGTTCCTCACACACCTACTTAGTCATGCAAAGAATCTATCACAGTCCCATTTGCTCACCTATCCAATTATACACACAGCACCTCACTTATTTATATAGATACTAACGCATACTTACTCTTTTGTATAATCAGTGATACAAGTACACACTCATCTATACAGCCTGTCTCAAAATCCCCAACTATCGTGTAGAGTCTTTTATATACTTCAACTCTCACATACACATCCTTTTACATATGTAGTTACTTGGACATGTACCACTGAGACATCCAGTCACTCACCAACCCACCGAAACACACAATCACACACCCATACAGGTGTTTCCTCAGGTTACTCTCCTGAGGCTTGAGCCGGGAGATAGTCAGATTTGCTCTTGGAACCTCGGTAATCTGCTTTATGTGGTATTTCTTTTATCTGTATTTTAATCTTGGCATTTTGCACCGCGTTTTTGCACATGTAATGAGCAGCACTTACGTTGCGTTTATAAGTCATAAAAGTGTGGTTTAACTGTTTTTATATGGTTTTATCCTTACCTGTGCTCCTGAAACTTCCCAAATTTGCTGGGGAGGGATCCCTGACACTGCTTGACTCACATTCGAGTCAGGTGGGGGCAGCCATCTTGGGAGGATGGGGGGTAGCAGGCTAGTCTTTCCCCTACGTTAGCTACATAGGCAGACGCTGGCGCGAGCGTGCCCGGTTACTCTCCTGAGGCTTGAGCAGGGAGATAGTCAGATTTGCTCTTGATACCTCGGTAATTTGCTTTATGTGGTATTTCTTTTATCTGTATTTTAATCTTGACATTTTGCACCGCGTTTTTGCACAAGTAATGAGCTGCGCTTACGTTGCGTTTATAAGTCATATTAGTGTGCTTTAACTGTTTTTAAACTGTTTTATCCTCACCTGTGCTCCTGAAACTTCCCAAATTTGCTGGGGAGGGATCCCTGACACTGCTTGACTCACGCTCGAGTCGGTACGGTGCAGCCATCTTGGGAGGACGGGGGTAGCAGGCTAGTCTTTCCCCAACGTTAGCTACATAGGCAGACGCTGGCACGAGCGCGCAGCGGACGCGTGCAGCAGGCACGCCGAAGGCGCGCCTAAGGTAAGAGCGTCTGCACCCGTCCACGTTCTGGCCGCGCACAGCGCCCGAACCCCTGGTAGATTGGGGCCAGGTGAGTCCCTAGTTTATACATACTCCAGATCTTCCTTGTTGGAATTGAAAGGGGTTTATAAGAGTGCAGATTGTAAATGCCTTGCTTTTGTTTATCACTGAAACATGGACGGACAAGGTGTCTGGACCCAATTTGATGATAGCTACTCCACCAGGCTTCCTCTGTCAGGTATTAAACAGGCCAGATAGGAAGGGAGGTGGGCTGGCAGTTATCTACCTTAACTCCATCTAAGTGGTTTTTAGACCCTTATTTTTAACAGCCTGCGAAGCCCTATCTTTCAATTTCAGCTTAACTGACCATCATTCTTTTAAAGGCATGCTACTGTATAGGCCACCAGGGGCCACATACTCGTTCACCGTTCCTCTGGGGAACATGCTGGAAGAAGGCCTTTGTTGTAACACTTATACCATCCTGAGAGATTTTAATTTTTATTTAGAACTCCCGAATGACCCTGACACAGCTATGTTGATGGACTTGATGGACAGTGCTGATCTTAAACAACTTGTTAGGGGGCCAACTCATGTAGCCGGACATACCCTGGATGGTATATTTTCAAACCATCCAGGCTTGTCATATATAGGCCTACTACCACTTGTGTGGTCTGACCGCGCTGCTGTTTTATTGGATCTAAATATGGAGGACCAACATACTAGGAGTAGCTATCACAAAGGACTGATAGAGACTAGAGCCTGGAATAGAGTTGACGCGGCTGCTTTTCAGGAGCTCCTAACTTCCACAGCAGGTCATGTAACAGATGGGGCAGAGGAGGCTGCCGCCTTCTATACCAAATGGCTTACACAGGTGTGTGATGAATTGGCTCCATGTAAAACTATCTCCCCGAAAAGACTACATCCCTCGGCCCCATGGTATACAGAGGAGATGTAATTGTAAACGCCTAGAACATAATTGGAGGAAGGACTATACTGACGCAGAGAAGAAATTGTATAAATCTAGCCTTCAAATCTACAAACAAGCCATCTTCTCCGCTAAACAAAAATGTTATTCAACCCAAATTGAATTGGCAAAGAACTCACCCAAAGAGCTCTTCCGAACGGTCTCCAAATTAGCTTCCCTGAGGCCAGCTACCGTCCAATCTAGTCCAGACCTTTGTGAGGAGATTGCCAAATTCTTCCGAAAAAAAGTGGTAAACATATTTTCAGTCTTCAGTGACTCTAATGATGGTGGTTTAATTACGGCGAAGGAGGACTCTGAATACATAAGGTTCTCTTCGCATGCCTTGGACAAATTTAGGCCACTGACTGTGCACGACACATTGGAGCACCTAATAGAAGCTAAATCGGGCTCACTTTTCGACCCTTGCCCAGTAATGATCACAAAACTGGCCCCTGGTCAAATTGCCTTATCTCTTGCAGCCATTTTTAATGTTATGTTTGAATCTGGACAGTTTCCCAAGCGGTGGAAGGTGACCTCCATACTTTCCCTTTTAAAGAAGCCGATCCTGGGCCCTAATGACCCTAACAATTTTCGTCCGATCTCTCGTCTCCCTCTCCCTGCCAAGTTGGTTGAGAAGGCGATGAATTGTCAACTCAGTGCTTTTTTGAAGGATGTCCAAGCGTTAGATCCCTCCC